>NC_134080.1:605625-1211250 GCF_000715075.1 Nicotiana tabacum | reverse complement strand
GCTTTCTTTGTCTCTTCAATTAGATATAGGTAGATACCAATGACTAGCATGTCATCTACATCCACCATCACTATTACTGTGCCTTCAGTAGTTTGCTTGATGAACTAAGAGTGATCATTTTAGCTCTGAGCAAAGCCAAATTGATACAAAGCTTTTGTGAGTTTCTCATTCCACTGTCTAGGGGCCTGTTTCAGACCATATAAGGATTTATGAACCATACAAAGCTTCCGTGAGTTTTTCATTCCACTGGTTAGGGGCCTATTTCAAGTCATATAAAGATGTATGAAGCATGCACACTGGTTGAGACTCCCCTGGCTTCTGAATCCTGATGGCAATAACATATAAATCTCATCAAAGAGATCACCCTGAAGAAAAGCATTATACATATCTATTTGATGAATATGCCACTTCTGAGCTGCAACTATTGATAGAACAGGCCTTAAAGTCACCATTTTCACTATAGGTGAAAAAGTTTCCTGATAATCAATCCCCTCCTTCTAACTGTACCCTTTAGCTACCAACCTGGACTTGAATCTCTCCACTTCACCTGATGCTCTGTATTTGACCTAATATACCCATTTACAACCAATTGAAACCTTACCTTCAGAAGAGAGACAATGTCTCGGATGTGATTGCTTTAAAGTGCTTCATTCTCTGCCTTCATAGCATCTATTTATCTAAGATCTTGATGGGCTTCAGCATATGTAGCGGGTTTTGCAAAAGAGGAGGAGGTTACAAGATAAATTTGGTATTTATGAGACAAACCATTGTAGGAGACATAGTTTGCAATAGCATATGGTACAACCTCATGTACATTTAGTGATACAAAATCCTTTATCCAAATAGAAGGATTCTTTGGACTAAAAGATCTTCTAACTTCTTCTTCTACAACTGAGGGGATAGCTAGCAATTGTTGAGTAGATGGAACCTGCACTTGACCCTGATCAGGACTGTCTCCAGTTGGATGAGCCAAGATTGATTCTCCTTCACTCTCACTTGCAACATTATTGTCATGAACATTTTGATTTGTACCACTGGCCACATCTCCTGTATCTGAGTGTGTTAACTTAGCCTTATGCTCACTGTTGTGGCTTATCTCAGAAACTTTTGGGATCCCTGATAGTTGAGTATAGTCTGCAGGAACATCTAATTGTAGGAAGATTAGTAGATATTTATTTCTTATCTATCTAAAAGGAAAGACAGTCTCTTTGAAGACAATATCCCTGCTAACAAAGAAAGAATGATTAGTTAGATTTAAGAGTACATAGCCTTTCTGAGTTGCAGCATAGCCCATCAACATTGTTGGTATAGCTCTTGACATGAATTGTCCTTTTCTTGAACTGCCTTGGCATAGCATAAATATCCTAGTACTCTGATATATTGTAGTGAAGGTTTACTTTTGTGCAGCTTCTAGAAGGATGACACTCTATTAATGACTGAAGAAGACATGCTGTTGATTATGTGTACTGCAGCTAGTACACAATGTCCTGGTATTTCAGAGGTATATGAGCTTGAAATCTCATTGCTCTAACAACCTCTAAAATATGTCTCTGCTTTATGTCATCTATATCATTTCGCTGAGGAGTATATACACAGGTTCTTTAATGAATCATTTCACGATTGCTAAATAGATCATTGCAAGTTGAATTCACAAATTCCAATCTATTGTCTGTCCTGATAATCTTAACACACTTGTTATGATGTGTTTTTACATAACACAAGAAGAATTTTAAGACCACACATATATCTGACTTATACTTTAGCAGAAATAACCATGTCATTCTAGAGAAGTCATCCACCGAAGTTAGGAAGTATTTATTTCCATCAAATGTAGGCACTCTATAAGGACCCCATACATCTGCATGTATCAAATCAAAACATTCTATGCTTTTAATACTGCTACTAGAAAAGGGAAGTTTAGTTTGTTTAGCTAATGGAAATACATGACAATTATCCACAATTGTAACACAGTTCTGAGTTTTAACAGGGAACAACTTCTTTAATACTATAGAAGATACATGTCCTAGTCTCCTATGCTACAAGTTAATGTCATGCTTCTCCTTATGTTCTGTAGTGTCCTTGACTATTAGTGTTATTTATGGATTGCTCTTATTTATGTGAGAGATCAACATATAGAGACCATCATGTTTCTTACCAATCTCTTTCACCCTCCCACTGTAAAGATCCAGAAATAGGCAGAAATCAGGATAAAAAGCAACACAACATTGTAAGTCTTTAGTTGCCTTGGATACTGAGAGTAGATTATATCTGAATCTTGGAACATGTAGGACATTTTTGAATATACTTCTTGCTGAAATTGGACTAGTACCCATGTGTGTAACATAGACTACATCTCCATTTGGTATATATACTTTCTTAGGATTACTAGGTTTGATCTCTTCCGATTTAGATAACAAGTTTAAATCAGACACCATATGATTTGTAGCCCTTGTATCAATGATCCACTCCGGAAGCTTATTACTCACTAATAAAATATAGTTAGTACCAGTTATGTGTGCCATATTTGTTGAGGGAGCAGTAAAAGAGCTTTTGTTCAGCATTTGTAAAATCTGTTCATATTGTTTCTTAGTAAATGTGCATGCCACTGGTTGTCTTCCTAATGTGCTGTCTCTTGAGGTTGATGGTTGCCTCTGTATTTGCACTCCAAACTGAGGTAAATTCTACATTTTTTGAGACTGATTCTGTACCTGCATAAATGGATGTACCTGATTATAGAAGGTCTGATTTGGCTCTTAAATACAAACATTATAGGCTGCAGATCCCCTTTTATTCTTAGACTCTAAATCTTGTGGATAACCAATGATCTTTCAGTAATTCTTGTTATTGTGCCCTGATCACGCCCAACTCTAGTCCTAAAAAGGATAAGCGGTCGCTGCAAATATAATCTTGTTTAAAAGTTCAGAGTCGAATCCCACAGAGAACTAAGGCTTAGCTATATCTGTTTAATATCACTAAAAAGACAAGTTTAAACAATTTTCTAAATTATAAAGATTGATATTTATATTTCTAACTAATTTACTAGCAAATACTATAAAATGGTAAAATTATCAACTAACGAGACAAAGAGTTGGAGACTAAATTAAGGAGGTCTAGAGTTATGATTTTCCAAATTGTCGGAATCCTTCTAGTTATGTTCCCTACAATTTTGCCAATGTATTCTCTATTGATCGTGAGCACTTTAGATGTCGTAATTCTCTCTTGAGCAACTATAACAATTTACTAGACATATTCTTTCGAACTACTCTAGTTGGCTTTATTTAACCGCTCATTATGACCACATCAAGGCTTTGTTATTTCTAAACCTACATTTAAACCCATTGTATTGATTTCTCACATATGTTAGGAGTGACATTGTTCAATAATTACCTAAATATGTACTCTCTCTCGAGCACTGCGCACTAAACATGCACAGTCAATTGATGGTCATTCAATCAATAACAACAAACACGTAGTTGAACTAGTAGAAAAATCCAACGGCTCAATTATATAAAAACATAACAAGAATTTATCCTACAAAAGGTTCTATCAAATTCCCATATAACAAATTAGCTATTCATAATAGTATGTAAAACTACAATACTACAAGTCATAACCAACAATGAAAAAATAGGAAGAGGAAGGAAAAACTCGTAGAAGAATTCTCCGCCTTGCTCCTATTGTGTTTGTGCCTCCTTAGGTCGAATCTGTGTCAAAAATTGATCTCCTCCCCTCAAAATACCATTTTTCGATGTATATATACCAGTAGGGTCGGGCCCAAACTATTATACCTTTTCCTACGCAACAAAGGACAAGTTTCCAGGCCTGGACGTCCGCGGCCCGGGCGCAGTATTTGGCAAGTCTAATTTTTCAGTCTGCGTCAGGTCCGCGGTCGCGGTTTCGACCGCGTTTTTCACCCTTTTCCATTTCGAATTCGAAAAAAGTAAAACATAAAAGTTGTAGCCCTTTGAGTATATTTCCAACCATATATTGTGGAGCCCAAATGGAGTTCTGAGCAAAAGGTTATGTGCATTTTACTAGACAGTGCGCAATATGCCTACTCGATTCTTCGTTTTGTTGCTCTATCATCCGTTGATCCCCGAATACGATCCCAGCTTAATTCCTTGGGCTTTTACTCAGACTTCAAAGATCCAAATCACTTGAATTCATTCCATAACATCTACGTAGCTCGGAATCACTCATACAAGGCATAAAACACACAATTAGTGCAAGACACTAGCGTTTAAAGCTCAAACTCAATTAAAGTGCAATAAATTTGAGTGTAATAAGCGACTAAAATACGTAATTATAGCCTATTATCAACACCCCATACTTAAACCATTGCTCGTCATCGAGCAATCAAACTACATTTTTTATAGACACGACATTTTTAAATAATTCTCCTAACTCATCACACCAAGAGTATTTAAAATAGACTAAGCACAAAAGCGTAACATCTTCACCTCAAGATTTGACTCACAAGTACCATGCATTATTCACAAATCACCCACTTACTCTACTATAGAGGTCACTAACATTACCTTTCCTTCATGAATCAAGTGCCCTCACACAACAAAAGAGAGTAGTTCCACACAATAAAATTTAAGAACACTTAGGAACTCAAGATAGAAAGAATTCACTCACTCACAGAAATAACATTCATATGCCACAAAAGATGCACCATAAGCTTGCCCATAGTGTACTAATCCACTAATCGAGCACATTCAATCTAGGATCAATTAGGACTTTATTTGGTTGTAATGTAGGCTACGGGACGGGTATGATACATTTAGATATAGGAGTGACTACACCTCCCTAAGCACTTTAATACATATACTTTAACATTCAAACCCCATACTTATGTCAAACCAAAACTCCACCTTCACATCAATGTATATTACCCCATTCTTCTTTAAGCACACTTACATCAAGAGCCACCTCTTATCAAGGAATTATTTTTTCGCAACAATCCAAATATTTTTTTTTCAATTCAAGTGGATCTTTCTTTTTCAAAACAGTGCACATTTCTCCTTATTTAATTAGTTCCACTCAAAAGCCAAACCAACCACCCCACACTTTAACCTTTACAAAGTTCATAAATAATTCAAGTGCTCATGGGAGGTTACAATGGTCCAAATAGATGGTTAATTCAAATAAATGGGTAAGGCTTGTAATGTGGTTGCATAAGAAACAGGATTACAGGTTCAAAGGGGTTAACTACGATACATAATAATTAGACGGGTGAAATATACATATCTGGCTCAACAAAGAAATGCCTATATCACTTCCTAGACTGAATAAAATTACTATTTCGCTTTGCAAACACACGGGGCAAGTACTAAGCATCAAATGCAATGCACAAAATAATACCTAAACCTCACACACACATGACACATAACTCACTCAGGATTGGATTTATCAAGACACTCTAGTCAAAACAGTTAAGCAAATTTAAAAATCATACAATATAAGGCACTTATACAAGAGTCAAAAACTGAGCCTAAGCGTCACAACTAAAGTACTCACTATTCTCAAGACATAACAAAGTCAAGAGATATTGCTTCAATTCTAAACACAACACAATGACTCCTATTTCTAAAAAAAACTAACTACACCCGATTAAAATAAAGCCCTAGGAAAAGAATCGCATCACAAAGAAAAACCAAGGGGGAATTGCTACACTACCTAACAAAAGAAAATCTTTTTATTTTATTTTTAGACTTAAATCTCTCAAGAAAATTGTCTAATAGATCCATCATCGGGAAAAGTCCAATCTTTTCTATTTTAAAAAAAAATATTCAATTAAACTAACACAACTAAAATAACATAGAAAGTCACCCGGACAATCTCCTCACCGCACACTTAAAATTGCGCATTATCCCCAATGCACACCATAAACAATAAAAGGGTAAAAGAGACTCCCTGGTAGACCAAAGGCCAAAGCACTAACAACTCATGGAGTTCTCAAACTTCTCCCAAGCTTGGTCCTTCGAGCGGGTACCTCACACTTAGTTCCAACCATTTGGTTTGTTGTTGCATCCTTCCAATACCTTTGCTTTCCAGGCTCCTAGAAAATAAAAAAATGACACTACAAAAATAATACAATTAAAAAAAATAAAATAAAAGAAAGCAATAAAGCTGGGTTGCCTCCCAACAAGCGCTTGATTTAACGTCGCGGTACGACACGAATCATTTTTTGCCTCCACCTCGAGCTTATGAATTGAACCCCCCAATTTGGCATCAAGTTTTTGGCTATGCTCCAGAGGTGGAGGAACAAATCTAATTGGACCAAGCAACCATTGTACTATTATACACTTCTTGGCTTTTAGATGAGGTATGTAGTCATGTCTTTCTGGCAAGAAAAATTTCAGAATGTAGGCACCTTGTTCCTCATTCCTTGACTTCTCAATCGGCCCGGATGACTCTATTTCCATATCGTCATCCAAGCACAATGTAGAAAAATGTTTGGAGTAAGGACCAATGCGCTCACACACATGAACTTCAGAACTTTCAGCATCCTCAATATCAATGATACTAGAGCCACCAAAATTTGTATCCTCAATGTCCTCGGCTGACTCTAGTCTCACTTCTTCAACATTGACATACTTAAATTGTAGTTGGCTAGGTTGTTGATGTTCTACTCTGCCCTCCCCAATTAACACCTCAAATTCATGCTCTTCTTGGCTACTATCATCAATATTGGCTTGTTGAGCATTAAAAGCTCCAACCACTTGACTCAATTGAGCCTCCAACTTGCGAATAGTTGCCTATTGCCTTTCTATCTGCAATTGTTTTTTATTATTTTGTTTTAGAAGGCACTATAACATATCCTTGATCTCCTTCAGGTCTGCATCCCTAGGTTCTTTGTTCCTATTAACTTTACAAGAAAAGGTAGAACCATCATAGTAAGGGGTTGAGGGAAGACAAGAAATATAAGCACAACCATTAAAGTGACCATTTTTACCACCACACACATCACACACATTCCACAAATAAGATTGAGTTGGTGCACATAACTTGCTCTCAGGAATATTTTGATAATTTTGATACAGGTGGTTTCCTTCACAATATGTATGAGGATCAATAGTAGAATTATCTACACCCAAATTTCAATAATTCCAAGATGTCATGTTTTTCAAATCAACAATTATAAAAAAAATACAAAACAAAATAAAAGTTCAAACTTGAACCATAGCAATATATACAGCAACAACTACACCGTTAGTTTCCCGGCAACGGCGCCAAAATTTGATCACGCACAACTCTAGTCCTAAAAAGGATAAGCGGTCGCTGCAAATATAATTCGGTCTAAAAGTCCAGAGTCGAATCCCACAGAAAATTAAGGCTTAGCTATATCTGTTTAATATCACTAAAAAACAAGTTTGAACAATTTTCAAAATTATAAAGATTGAGATTTATATTTCTAACTAATTAACTAGCAAATACTAGAAAACGGTAAAATTATCAACTGACGAGACAAAGAATTGGAGACTAAATTAAGGAGGTTTAGAGTTATGATTTCCCTAATTGTCGGAATCCTTCTAGCTATGTTCCCTTCAATTTTGCCAATGTATTCTCTACTGATCGTGAGCACTTTAGATGCCGTAATTCTCTCTCGAGAAACTACAACAATTTACTAGACATATTCTTTCGAACTACACTAGTTGACTTTATCTAACCGCTCATTATGACCACGTCAATGCTTTGTTATTTCTAAACCTACTTTTAAACCCATTGTATTGGTTTCTCACTTACGTTATTCAACAATTACCTAAATATATACTCTCTCTCGAGAACTACACACTAAATAGGCACAGTTAATTGATGGTCATTCAATCCACAACAACAAACACGTAGTTGAACAAGTAGAGAAATCCATCGGCTCAATTATATAAAAACATAACAAGAATTTATTCTACAAAATGTTCTATCAAAACCCTAGATAACAAATTAGCTATTCATAATAGTATGTAAAACTAAAATACTAAAAGTCATAACCAACAATGAAAAATAGGAAGAAGAAGAAGGAAAAACTTGTAGAAGAATTCTCCACCTTGCTCCTATTGTGTCTCTGCCTCCTTAGGTCGAATCTGTGTCAAAAATTGGTCTCCTCCCCGCAAAATATCATTTTTCCATGTATATATACCAACTAGGGTAGGGCCCAAACTATGAAACCTTCTCCTACGCGAAAAAGGACAAGTTTCCAGGCCTGGACGTCCGCGGCCGCGGCCTGGGCGTGGTATTTGGCAAGTCTACTGTTTCAGTTTACGTCAGGTTCGTGGTCGCAGTTTCGACCGCGTTTTTCACCCTGTTAAGTTTGGAATTTGAAAAAACGTAAAACATGAAAGTTGTAGCCCTTTGAGTTAGATTTGCAACCATATATTGTTCAGCCCAAATGGAGTTCTGAGAAAACAGTTATGTGCATTTTACTAGACAGTGCATAATATACCTACTCGATTCTTCGTTTTGTTGCTCTATCATCTGTTGATCCCGAATACGATCCTGACTTAATTTCTTAGGCTTTTACTTAGACTTCAAAGCTATAAATCACTTGAATTAATTCCATAACATCTACATAGCTCGGAATCCTTCCTACAAGGCATAAAACACACAATTCGTGCAAGACACTTGCGATTAAAGCTCAAACTCAATTAAAGTGCAGTAAATTTGAGTGTAATAAGTGACTACAATACATAATTATAGCCTATCACCATGTCCCTTCTTCTTACAGTAGTCATAATAGTCATTGTAGGTTCTCTTCTACTTAGAATAATTTCCAAACTGTTGAGAATTGTTTGGCTGAAAGTTATTAGGATGAAAACTAGGTTGGAAACCACTAGATCTGGATGAATATATGGCAGTTGACTCATAACTTTCAGCTAGAATAGGTAACGTCAATCCTAAATTTCCTGCTGTGACAACTATAGATTTTTGGTTTTCATCACTCATGATCATAGAGAATGCCTGATTGACTGTAGGTAAGGGATAAATCAATAGTATTTGACTCCTTGCTTGAGCATAAGAGTCGTGCAATCCCATAAGGAATTTGTACAACTTCTGTCTCATCATAAAAGCAACATAATCTCTGGACTTCTCACAATCACATGGAGCAGGGTCTAAAGCTTCAAACTCATCCCAAAGGTCTTTCATCTTAGTGTAATAAACAGAAATAGATGATGTACCTTGATATAAGGTTGCAATATCCTTGTGTAGGTTAAATGACCTAGATCCATCTACTTTGTCAAATTTCTCTCGCAAATCCTCCCAAACAGCCTGTGCATTAACTCCAAATACCACTCCTCCAACGAGCTATGAAGTTACAACATTCATCAACCATGAGAGTACAATTGTATTGCACCTCTCCCATTGTTCTTATAGATTTTCACGAAAATTTTCTTTTTTCCATGTTCCTTCAACCAACCATAGCTTATTTCTTCCTCATAGAGCTATCCTCATAGATCGATTCCATATAATATAATTGTCCGTACCTGTTAATTGAAAGGAAATCAATTGTTCTCCACTCGTATCTGCAGGTCCAAGGTATAATGGATGATTGTGAGGCAAACCAACTCCAAATTCCTCATTAGCTAGAGTATTTCCAATTCATGTATCTACACATGCGACAACATTAGCTGTGGTGTTATCAGCATTATCTCCCATGGCTATTCTGCTTTAATTGACGAGGCTTCGATTCTTCGATTGATTTTTCTTGAATCTCACAATTTTACCAATGGCGATGTGAATCGATGAATGAGACTAGTGATTCATAGTCTTACTACTCTGATACCATGTTAAATCTATGGATCAAGCTATGTAAACCCTAGCTGAGAAGGAAATCAATAGAAGAAGGAGATGAGCTGAAGTTAGAAATGCAGAAATCAATTCTGTTATTACTGTGTATACAGTGTAGAAGCGATCCCTATTTATAGAAGATGACTAACGACTTTATACATCTAACTACCTAGAGCTAAATAGACTAAACTACCCTTAGTTTATTATACATTTAGTCACACCTCTCACAACATATAGTGTATTGAGTGTATATGAAGGGATCCTGACGAAGTTATGTAAAGTTTTTGAAGTACTCCATATATTGTCCATAAAGCATGTTAAATTAGGCATGATTGTGTTAGAAGTATAAAATATCTTGAATACGGTATATAAAAGTATCCAAGGAGGATAATAAATTTTTTGATCTACTATGCCTATTGGTTAAGCTTTCATGTTAATTAGATATACAATTAGATTACTAAAATACCTAAACTACTTCACCTAGCTAATAATTGATTGAAATTTGTGTTAGAAGCTATAAGATAAATACTTTTATGTTATGTCATTTGCTCTACAAATTGAATGGTTTTAGTACACGCATTGTAAATACGTATATACTACAATTAGTTCAAGGTTAAAGTCTAAGAGAGGAGATCGAGGCGGAGCTAGAATACAAGTTACAGGTTCAAATGAATTTAGCAGCTTTAATCCAAACCTATATTTGTCATAAGAAATTTATTGATTATATTTAAATAATTAATTTAAAAATTCGATGTAAACATACTAGAATCCTGATTTAATAAATTTCAAATTTTAACTCTGATGGTATAGGGATGGTGACACATGAAGAAAGGGAGAGTTTTGGTAATTGTCGTGGTCATTTCTGGAGCCAGTTAACCAATTGTGAATAATGTAGGGTCAAGGGGGCATGGTGTCTGTTGTTATGCTTTTATGACTTTGTTTGTCCTTTCCTACACAGTGCATACCCCCTCTCTCTTTCTTTCTCCATCCTTTATTTATTATCATCTCTATCCCCCTCTTCTTTCATTCATTCTCAACATCATATCAATTTCCTCTTCCCCTTTCTTCCCTTTCTTTCTCTCTTAGTTTCATCAAGATTCATAGGAGGAAGTTCTCTCAGTTGAGGGGAATGTTGTCTGGCTCGAGGTCACCAACTAGATCCATAAACTCCATATTATGCTTTTTTGAATATAAAGATTAGTTTTTCTTTTCTTTTCACTAGGAAAATTTAAAGATTAGTTGATTATATTAAAAAGGGTTTATGGATCATGAGTTAGTGTTGTCGGACCAGGCTTCATTCCCCCCAATTGCTACTTCCTCTCTGGACTAAAATCAAATCTTTGACATGAGACGAGTTTTGGCTTATGAAAATGGTAAGTTTTATTTGTAAAAAAAAAAAAGGCAGCCCATGCACTAACCTTCCGCTATGAGCGGGATTTGTGGAAGAGCCGGATCACAAGAGTCTATCGTATGGAGCCTTACTCAGTATTTCTGCAAGAGGTTGTTTTTACTGCTCGAACATGTGAACTCCTGTTCGGCAAACAACTTTACTAGTTTTATTTGTAAGATCTTGATATACATGAGACGAGTTTCAGCTTTTGTAGTTAGTTTTGGACAAGAGCAGATTGGTGTAATGATGAAGAATTTTGACTCATTCCACTTTCCTGCCACGGTAAATGCAGACGAGTTTATTGAATACTACTATTTTTAACCTCAAATCTGATTCTGCTTTTATTTTGCTTGTCATTTGTGTTCCTTTTTCTTTTGTCAGTTACTCTCTCTGTTTGAGTTAGAGTTACTTATATCATTAGTCTGATTTTTCTCATGATGGCTTCTTGAATCTCTTCTGTCCGTTTCTGCTCTTTTCTTCTTTTTTAGATTTCTCTCTTTCTGCTATCATCATTATTATGAGGACCATTTTACTCATCATTTCTTATTTTAGGGTTTTACTTCCTAGTTCCCACATATGATATCTTATAAAGGAGAAATCATTGATTTTATGCAAAAACACATTCATTTCAGTTTCTCATCTTATTTTGTTTCTTATTTATTGTTTCCATTTTTTTTAAAAATATTTTTCACTCATTTCTGCTTTTCTTGATGACAGACTCGGAGATATGCAGACTTTTACCTTATATTTTGTACAAGATCTTGTGACATCATCATATACACAGGGTTATGCTAATAAAGTTTCTTCACATGAACAAGAAGCTACATTGCTCGTTTCTGTTTTACTTTTTGGGTTAAAACTTATACAAGTGTGAAAGAATATATTCATTCTAAGCTTTTGTAAAGCTGGCGTAAGATTTTTTATTTCTTGAAGAATGATCAGAGAATAATCTTTCAAATGTCTATACTCTTTATCATGGAGTAAGTTGTGAATGAGAAAGCAAACTATGTTGGGCAACTCTTCAAAACAGTGGTCGCACCCGTTTTGGATCCTATAGCTATGCATCATGCACCAAATGACATTTTCGTAGAATCCAAGCAATATCGTTGTTTTCTCTCATTGTGATTTACCTTATAACCTTGTTGTTTTTATTCTGCTTTTATATGACTTTTTGGTAATGTTCATTCTTTTCTATATTTTCATTAATGAGGTGCATATATGCTTTTCTGAGCCGATGATAAGACTGAGTACACACTACCCTCCCCATACCCCACAGTGTGAGATAAGATTGGGTATTTTGTTGTTGTTGAAGAATCCGAGCAATATAGGTTAAAACCCTCTTGCAGTAGTGACTTGTTGTTTTACAATATTTTCTTAATATTTACATGTGACAGTGAATTATTGTTTACCCTATACATTACAAACCGTAAAGTTACTATACCAGAGTGATTTTCTTTAATAAGAATTGTGTTGTACAATCAATATCAACCCTATTTGATGTGAAAATAAGCTAAGGGCCTGTGATTGTTGTACAATTACATAATGGATCTGTGGATGAACTGGATTCAACATTGCATATGGAACTTTGGAAATTGAAGCTAAATTCTGTCGCTCTCTTGGCTCTATTACATTCTTGTGATCTGCTCCTTTTTTTTTGATGGGATGTTTTTTGGTACTCTATACTAGCATTATTCACTCACAATTTAAAATAAAATAAAATTAATACAGTTCGAATATTGAAAGATTTGAGCGACTTTGGGAATATCTAAATAGAATGAGAGTAGGTTTTCAAGTAAATTTTTTTTTTCCCAAAAACTCAAAATTTGCGTTTGCAAATTTAGTATTTGAAAATTTAAAACAAGCACCACCTTGATTCATTTTTGAAAAACTGAGGTTTGAGGGTGCACCTATGTACAATAACAAACCTAGTTTAATCCCACAACGTAGGGTTTGAGGGTAGAGTGTACGCAGACCTTCCGATATACCCAACTCAAGAGAGTGCGTGTATGTAACTATTGGAAAATGATGTGTTGTCTAATGAATTCAATGGAAGTCATAGCAGCTCCTATGTACATTGCTTTGGTGTTAGAGGACTTCTCTATTAAGTTTGTTTTCTTGCCTTTCAGCAATGAAACTACTTGTACTTTTAAAATAGTTGAAAATAACATTAATAGTGTTACATCTTTGTAAAACAACAACAATAACCCAGTATAATCCCACTAGTAGGGTCTGGGGAAGGTAGTGTGTACGCAGACCTTACTTCTACCCTGGGTAGAGAGGCTAAACTTGTCCCTAGCTGTCCCTCCTCTGGATTTAAGCAATGAAGCTACTTAAACTTTTACCTATTACGAAAATAACACTGATAGGGTTACATTTTAGCTTAAAATGTTGGAAAAATGACGTCTTTAAATGCTTGGCCTTTCATGGATTTAATGTGTCAAACAGAAAATAGCATCTACTATTTTTTTCTGGGGTTGTCAAAGTTTTTTTTTTGGGTTGTCAAAGTTTGATCTTGTGATGCTGGTTGTACGATTTTATCAGCTGTTTGAGTGTTGAAACTAAACTGAAATAAAACAAGAGAATACATCAATTGAGGGCAAAGTTAGATCATTTCCCATGGTCCAGAGGCAAACTTTGATTTTTTTTCCTATAAAATAAATTAAACCATCCTCAAGTCAATAAGGTATACGATTAGAGGTAGGGCAAATTTAGGACGAAAAATAAAAATTAGATGAGCCAATAGGTTAACGAATTATGACACTGGTGGAAACACATGACATATCGAATGACATGATTTTCGAGAAGTAACACATGCAAGGATTTGTATCTTCCCACAGGGAGAGTTTTTAAGGGAATAGGAGTGGACATCTACAGTGGCGATGTGCATGGACATTTATGGGTGCTCGGTTAGTAAATTTGTATAGACAATTATATAAATAGTTAGATAAATATGGAGTGAGCACCCATGATTAATTTTTTTTTGCTCTTCTTTCGGATTTTTTATCGACGAGTACCCGTCACTTTAAAATTCTGGATCCACCACTTGACATCTATGCGGACTTCATGTGATTAGAAACCAACCACTACGAGTATTGCAAGTTTACAAGATGAATCAAATAAAATAGAGATATTTTTTAACCCTTCTCATTAAAAAAGAAAAAAGGAAAAGAAAAGATACAATTGAGGGAAGAATGAAGAATTAACTTTAGAAGTTACTATATGGATTAAAAAATTAGTGGGAAGTGAAATCCCTCGATAGAAATGTTGACAAAAACCTGGAAAAGAGTGAAGGCTCTCTCTCATTGTGTCATCAATTTTTACTGAAGCTGAGGCATCATTTTCATATTATAGTATGCTAACATTTAATGCCTTTACTACTCAGGCTGGCCTTCACGCCATTCCTCTTTCAGTAGAGTCAACATCAATATATCAGCCCATAGCATCTATATATAATATTGGATCCCTACATTTATATATATGTATGGTTTTTCACTTTACCCCCTGAGTTTCTGACCTCTACTTAATTAGACAATGATATTTCTCTCATTGTTTTC
The DNA here is from genome assembly GCF_000715075.1 of Nicotiana tabacum. Lineage (NCBI taxonomy): Eukaryota > Viridiplantae > Streptophyta > Magnoliopsida > Solanales > Solanaceae > Nicotiana > Nicotiana tabacum. The sequence goes on along the minus strand of NC_134080.1, from coordinate 1,196,517 downwards.
AAAAATTACTGCCAAGTTTTCTGGCTACATATATAAGCATGTCAGCTTGACTCCTGCATGTCTGTGCTTTTTTTCCTTTCCCTTTCATCACTAGAGTAGCCCCTTAATTTTCGCCCTCAATCCAGACAAATACGCACAAGTTAAATCTTGTTTCTCTTAGTTTTTAAATAAGTTTAATTAAGATATAATATCTCCGTTAGGGGTGGGCGGTCGGGCAGATCGGATTGGATATGAGAATTTCGGTTTGAATTTCGATTTTCTGATTGAAGAAATGACAATCCAAATAAGTACGGATTTGATCGGTTATTTTAAGTTCGGTTTCGGGTTAATCTGGTTGGCTATTATAGATTTTCGGTTTTGAGTGTATAAGCTGAGATATTTCTACTTTTTACAAAAATGAATATCAAAATAAAGTACTCATGTTAAATTGGCTGAAAAGTTCCTCATTCTTGCCGCAATCATCCAAATAAAATATTCAAGTACTGAAATTATTATAAAAGATACAGTAGAAACATTAATAAGGCCGATAAGAAATAGCAATAGTAAAATCATATCCAAATAGAAAGTATTTTGACGGTAACTTAGTAATTAATATTGAATATATGAAATAGTATATAATGGGTAGGGTATTGGACTTATTACTATTGACATATGGATAATGGACTAAATATAAAGTATAAAATTTTTGGATTTTCGGATATCCAAAAATCCGAAATGCGAAATGCAATATCCAAATTTTTTTAAAATTAAATCCAAAATCTAATCCATAGTCCGAAAATCCTATCCAAAAATTCAAAATTTTGAATTTCGGTTTTGCCCAAATTATGGCCACCCCTAATCTCCATGTAGGAAAAAGAGGGTGGGAAAAGAATTAAACCATACTGGGACATTGGATAGCATATTCTTTGTGTTTAAGATTTTGAGCGACTCTCTCATAAATTCAGCAAAATTACTTTACGATTTTTTTTTTGCTGATCAGTATTTGTATGCAATCTTATGAAAACTTAAATAAGAATTTAAAATATTTATCTTGAACTTAAACCAGGTAATAAGACCGCCATTGATTTGTTGCATTTCTTACTCTTTATTATATGCATTAAACTCTATGCCTCAAGTATACTGTATGCTTAGACGGGTCTTTATATTTGTCCACAATTTATATTTCTATTTTCCTCCACCCATCTCCAACACTGCCCCCTACCCACGACCCTCACCCCGGTGAATTTTTATGGCGAATCCAAGATTTGAATTTTATGGGTTAGAAATGCCACGAAACCAATACTTACCAATTACCATAGTTATTTGGTTCCAAATTAAATATCTGTACATATTTAGTAAACTTCTTAAAATATATACAGTATACGAACCAAAATTATTGTGTTCAACTGAACTCATAGCTTATATTCAGATGTAGAGCTAACATTTGAAACTTATGGGTTTATTATTCTAATTATTTAAGTTATTAGGTTCTAAATTAATAATTTGTACTTAATTCAATAATTTTTTGAGACAAATATAGAGTTTGAAGAAAAGTTACTAGAATTTGTCGAATCCGTATCAAAGGGCAAGCTCCGCCCCTGCGCATATTGAGTATTTGCTCATGAGGGTGTGGTAAGACCTCTAATATTGGTGATGGAGAAAGGAACTTTATCAAGGGAATTCAGAAAAATACTCTGTCACATTAGGGGATTCAACGATTAAAATATACATATAAATTTTACCTTATACGTGTATAATTATATTTATGTATAATATGTGTATAACTATAAAGAAAGTTGACCAATAAAAAAGAGAAATGTATATTACTAACAGCGCTAAAAGATAATAGCTGATAAAATGTATATATATTTTTTTATATATATGAGTATCTTATACATATATATTATATACTTTTTTGCTAGAGAATACAATTAGTTTAGGCTTATTTTACCCAATAAAGAATCCACCATGCTGGGCTTTATGATACTTACCTGGAGCCTTTCACCCCTGGCAGGCATGACCCGAATCCTTGGGCCCAAATGCCCAATTAAAGCCTGTGGAATAATAACAGGAATGTTTACATAAATAGCCGGTTTACTTTTTCTAGCCATATATATAAATTATATAATAATTATACACAATTATACACATATAATATATAAATTATGTATGTATTATACCTCCACCGATTATTTTTAGTTTAAGTTATTAGGTGAGCGCTGCTATTTTTGTAAAAATCCCTAATATATATTACGAAGAATTAACCAAAATATTATCATTTAATTTGTGTTGGGCTTCTTTGACTTGCAAACATATCTAAAACGTGATTTTGTTTTTATTCCGTCATCTTGAACATCCAATAAAATTAGTGAGCCCTGTGGTTTATGAAAGAATTCTTGAACTTTATTATTATTTTTTTTCTAATGTACCAGAATAAAATTAGAACTTACAGGCAAACCACTTCAACTATATAAAATATCGAATCATTTTGTAATTTTGAAATCACTCCGTCAATCTTAAATCATAATGACGTACAATATTGAAAATGAGGATTGTGTAGCTGGAAAACACGTTTAATTTACAACAAAAAGAATAATACTAATTTCTAGTAGAAAGCAAAGCTGCCCACATGAAAAATATGCCTAAACCTTTGCTTGGTCATTTTAGGTGTTTCCTTATGTGAACATTACTGGTTTCACATATACAAAATATGATGCTTATGTTACTATGTTGAGAAAAATATTAGTTAGCGATTGTCAAACGTTTTGGCCGGACAATTATGTCAGAAGCCCATTTTGTATTACAACATGATGTACAGTATTACAAAGTGAGGAATTTTCAGAAACCTATATTGTTTAGCGGTTATTAACTTTATATAGCTATTATATACATAATTATTTTCTATAGCTACTATTCAGTTGTTACGGTAGTGTATTTGATGTATTCACGCTGTTGTATTCATGAATACATCAGCAAAAAGCGCCTAAAAATCAGGGTAGTCCAACTGTACGCGTATGTATTCGCGTCTTGTATTCATAAATACAGCAACAAAAAACGTCTAAAATCAGAGCAGTTCAACTGTACGTGCATATATTCACATGTATTCGCGCTGCTGTATTTATGAATATAGCAGTAAAAAATGCCTAAAATCAGGGCAGTTCGGCCGTATGCGCATGTATTCACATGTATTCGCGCCATGTATTCATGAATACAGTAGCGACAATCACCTTAAAAATAGGTATGTCCAGCCGTCTAAGAGAGAGGAAAAAACATAAATAGCGTATTTCATGTCTTATTTCATGCCTTCGTGATAGTTTATACCATAAATACTTATTTTGCTATAAAATATAAAAGATAGCTGTAGAAAATAATATTTTAAAATAATTTTAAGGGTGTATACCTTTGCTATAGGAGGTAAAATTTTCTTACCAAAATAGTAACATAATTAATTAGGCTGAGGTTATTTTGCTTTGCGTGTTGCCTAATTAAATCATTATGCCATTAGTAATATTATTCTATTTCGCACAAAGCAGTATCCAAATATAAGCTTTTGGCTCTTCTTGAACTCTAACATTGTTAGGGATAATTATCATCAATGTAGTACTCTCTCCGTTTTAAATTTGATGAAGTACTTTCCTTTTTAGTTTGTTTCAAAATAAATAATATATTTTTTAATTTGGAAATAATTCAACTTTAAACTTCTCATTTTACCCATTTTACCGTTAATGAGAAGCTTTTATAACCACATAAATATCATGACCCCACAAAGCTTTTACCCCTTACGCTTTTAAGACCATAAGTTTTAAAAAATTTCTTTTCTTTTTCTTAAACTTTTTGTCAAGTCAAACTACCCCATCTAAAAGAAAATCGGAAGAATACTTTTTAATTACAAACTCTACATGAGAAAGAAGGAATCCTATCTAGATAATGATCAGTCCTATTTAAATTCATTCTAACACAATTTTGTATAGAATATAAGCTGTGAAATATAGAAAATCCTTAATTATGATCTTTAAAACACCTGATGATTCATCAAATGTTGTCGTAGCCTTTCACACTAATTCAGTTTGTGATTAATGTTTTCTATGGACTACAGAGATAGTAATTAAGTATACACACCCATCAGATTACAACGCATGCAACTAAACCCGAAAGTTTAATTGCTAGTTAATTAGTTCAAAGGTTCTTATTATTTTGATTTCTATATCTGCATTTCCCAAAGGCATGCAACAAAGTCAAGATTATGGTTTATGCAATGGCCCTTTAACATATACTATAATCAAATCTCTCCATAACAGCCTCGTTTGTTCCGAATATTTTTGGATGTTATAACGAGGTGCTGTTATATAAAACATATATTATAACATAACATGAAAATTGATTCCGGAAAAGCTTGGCTTTTATAGTAAAGTGTTATTATATAAGGATACTGTTATAGAGAGGTCTGACTATATATACATAATCGTGTACAATCAAATAGGCTAGGATTAATGCTTCAAAAATTAGATTGATCCTTTGCTTTTGTTAAATGAAAAGATATGAGAAGCTCCTTGCACCTGTAACACCTCAGACTTTAGACAGAGTTCCACATTGGCAAAATACAAGAGCGATACTGGGTATATAAGTTAACAAACCTTATATCCCAGTGACGCATTTTAAACTCGTGAAGACCCAAACCCAGAACGGATAATATCGCTAGCGGACTGGACGGTTATAGTACCCACACGTTTCTTCACGTGCATCCGTATAATTTTACGCTCAATGCTATGTGTTTATCTGAAAGGTCAATCCTCAGTCCATATTCAGAATGTTAATTCCCCCTATTTCATACGCATCTCGGAAAGTGGGAGTATAACACTTCTCATGTATATGAATCTAAAAAGTTTAAGGACCAGATTCAACGAATTTATTTAACTATAGTACCTCTTCAATTTTCTAATGTTTTTCCTCAATCATATCTAGTTCTCCACACCCCTCCCCCTCCCCCCCTTTTTTATTTTTTTTTATTTTTTTACTACTACTAAGTTTTTCTCCCTGTTTGAGATGATTGAATTCAGAAAGAAATATAATTAATCGTCAAGAAATATATACAACATGACTTCAAGAAAGCTCCTTGTACTGAAAAACAAAAAAGATTACCACATAATGGGGCAGCATAGTTGTCATCGTACTAGAATTAGAATCAATTGCAAATGTAGCCTTAGAGTGGGTTTGGCCAAGCTTCTAGAAAGAAAAAATATTATTTGAAAAACTCAAGATGTTTGGGCAAAATAAAAAAATATTTTTAAGCAGCAGAGACAGAGACAATTTTTTTGCTTTTAGAGATAAGCTACAAATTTTAGCTTCTTCCAAGAAGGAGAAGCAGAAAATTAATTTTTGTAAGACAAAAATATCCTTACATTAAACTTATATTTTTCAAACTATCCCTCATTAATTTAACATTTTTATTTTTTTTTCCTTTTTTTTTTACCATACATTTCTTTTCTTTTTGTTCTATCACATGTGATGACCCTAAAGGTCATCTCTTATTTTAGAAGTCAAAACTGTGTTACGAGACCTTAAAAACCACTTCTTGTCTTACCTCGATTAACGTGCGCAGTCCGAGCGCGTTTCCATAAAGCTTTTATGTGAAGTTTTAGAAAAAATAATGAATTTGGCCTTTAAAATGGGTTAAAGTTGACTTTGGTCAATATTTTTGGTAAACAAATCCGGACCCGTGATCGAACGGTCCCGTAGAGTCCGTAGTAAAAATATGGGACTTGGGCGTATACCCGGAATCGAATTCCGAGGTCCCAAGTCCGAGAAAAGAATTTTTAAAGAAAATTATTTGCTGGAAAGTATAAAGGCTTTTGAAGTGAGATGATGCATTTTTTTATGGTATCGGGCCTGTATCTTGGTTCCAGAGCCCGGTACAAGTTTAAAATAATAATTAAGTTGAATCTGTGAAATTTGGTAAGAATCGAAATTGATTTGGTATAAAACGGACCTATAGTTGAGAAAATAGAAATTTCAATGTTCTTGGGTAATTTCATGAATTTGAGGTTTAATTCGTAGTTGTTGATGTTATTTTGATAATTTGATCGCATGAGCAAGTCCATATGATGTTTTTAGACTTGCGTGCATGATTGATTCGGAGCCCCGAGAGCTCGGGTGAGTTTTGGATAGACTACTGAGTGAATTTGAACTTAGAAAAATTGCTGGTATATTGCAGCTGTGTAATGGGCCTATGATCTCGCAATTGCGAGATCAGGCTTCGCAAATGCGAAGTTCTCAGGCTTGGAAAATGCGACCCAGGCGTCGCAATTGCGAACCAAGCCATTCTCGCAAATGCACCAATTTGGTCGTAAATGTGAAAGAGTCAGGAGTCGCAAATGCGATATATCCTTCGCAAATGCGAAGGTAGCAGGCTTTTGAAGGGTTCGCAATTGCTATCCCTCTTCGCAATTGCGATAACTGCGCCTGCTAAATTAGATTTCAGATGGGATTTTTTTTATTTTTCCAACTCTTAAACCCTAAACCTCCTTAGGCGATTTTTCAAAAGCACAAACTTCTCCAAATCATTAGTAAGTAATTTCTAACTTATTTTCTTCAATCTATTACATCTTTTCACATGATTTTACTTTAAAATTTAGGGGTTTTCATGGGAAATGGGATATTTTTGGGTAGAAGTTAGGATTTTCAAATTTTGGGGATTTGGACCTCGATTTGAGGTCCGATTTCAAAACTAATTACATATTTGGGTTCGTAAGTGAATGAGTGATCGGAGTTTGGTTCGAACTTCGGGTTTTGAACAAGCAGGCCTGGGGTCGATTTTTGACTTTTTGGGAAAACAATGGGAAACCTATTTTCATGCATTAAAATTGGTTTATTTAGCATTTATTGATATCGTTAAGTAAATTGTGACTAGATACAAGTGAATTGGAAGTGGAACCGAGAGGTAATGCGGTAGTAGAGACTTAATCTTTTCCATGGAATCGAGGTAAGTATTTGCCCTAACCTTAGCTTGAGGGAATAAGAGTTATGGTCAATTTGCTATGTGTTTGTATCGAGTACGACGTATAGGTGTGGTGACGAGTACCTATATGTTGGTGTCAAGCATGCCCGTGAGTCTTATATCATGATTTTGTGACTCTAATATGTATCGATTATGCTCAATTTGATGATTTTTAATATTGAACAAAGCTTATCAAAGGTTCGTGGTAATTGTTTATTGTTGAGAATTGGCACAAGTTGAGTTTCATTCTTGTAAAGTAATTGTTGAAAACGAGATTAGTTATAGTTGATTCTCTTGCCAGGACATTATTGTTGATATTGTTATTTTCCTTGTCGGGACATATTGTTCTATTATTTGGGTGAGGAAGAGTGTAAAACACGAAGGGTGATGTCGTGCATGATATTGTGAATGAGAGTAATGCACGAAGGGTGATCCCGTACCGATATATGAGTGTTAATGCACAAAGGATAATGCCGTACCATGACTTGAGAGTTAATGCACGAAGGGTGATGTCGTGCCGATATTTGTGAGGAATAAAGCACGAAGGGTGATGCCGTGTCATGATTATGTGAGGTAATATACGAAGGGTGATGCCGTGCCGTTTATGTTGTTTCATATGGTGAGGACGAGAGTAAAATCATGAAGGGTGATGCCGTGCACGTGTTACCGCTTCATTATTTTGTTGATTTAAATATTTTGTTCATTATGCTCCTTTATTGATGCTTCTTTATTGGCTTATTGTTAGAACCTGATATTCCCCGCAGCATGTCCCCCTCCCGCCTTATTCTGATGATATCTGTTATTATGATTCTGTTTGTATATGATTTATCTACATAGGTATATGTGATTGTCGTGTCCTAGCCTCGTCACTACTTCGTCGAGGTTAGGCTCGACACTTACTCAGTACATGAGGTCGGTTGTACTGATACTACACTCTGCACTCTTTTGTGCAGATTTTGATACCAGACCCGATTAGTAGCTGAGGTAGCTGCCTTCAGTCCAGGGAGACCAAAGTAGATCTGCTGGCGTCCGTAGAGCCTGAAGTGCCCCTTCCCTGTTTTAACTTTCTGCTGTCTCTTTTCTTTTTGAGAACAGTTGTATTTTCTTTTAAGACTAGTATTTGTAGTAACTCGTAGATGTTCGTGAAGTTGTGATCCCAGACCCGTGGGTAGATTTGTATTGGATTATTTGATCATGTTATAACTCTTCAGCATTTATCAACTGTTTAACTTTAGTTTTTGTTTATAACTGTTTGGGAATGATTATTACTGTATGGAACCCTAATAGCTGGCTTGCCTAGCTTTCACGAGTAGGCGCCATCACGACTCCCGAGGGTGGCAAATCGGGATCGTGACATCATATTTTTATTTTCTTTCTCATATTTATATTTGGAATATTCTCTCTACTATAAATATATATCTTCTTTTATATAGTGAATAAGAGAGATTTTTAATTTATATTGAATGAATATATTGATATCATCATGTAAACAATAAGTAATACTAGATACCCCAATATTATCGCTTTGCAATAACTATATTTTATATTAATTGAAATCTATAAATTATATTTTTATTATAATAAATATTTAAATTTATTTATCTCATTTAATAATACTAATTGCAAACTGAATACTTACGGTTTTTTTTTTTTTTTTTTGTAATTTTATACTCAAAAGTACTTTATAGATTGCTTGGCCAAACACAATTTGATTGTAAAAAAATATTAATGTATTGACCAAACACAAATTACTACTTTACAAAAATATTTTTTTAAAAGTATTTTTAAAAATAAGTAATTTTTGACAGCTTGACCAAATGAAATTTTATAATGCAATGGATTAAATCAAACCTAGTGAATTAATTTTGAAGATTAAATCCATCAAGTTAAAAATATGAATATCCGCTTCTATCTAGAATGTTTTATTGCGGTTGGAGCCAAAATATTCAATGGTTGTCGTGACTCACATAATTAACACATAGTGAACATTCCCATGTGATACCCAAGACTTTAGGCTTAACGTTTTGCATCATATCCAAAGTTTGTCTACATCTTCGACAAGGTTCTCCTAAAATTGAAAGTTGCTCTACTCGACTCCCTTCCTTTCTCTTCTCGTATTTTCTGTCTTCTTGAGCCGAGAGTCTTTCGGAAATAATTACTTTATTCTTTCGAAGTAGGCAGTAGCGGGGCCAAGATTTTCATAAAGGGGGTCAAAATATAAAAAAATAAATTTACCAAGAAATCAAGGAGTGTCAATACATAGTATATATACATATTTTATAAAACAAATACCTAACTACACAGTGTAATTTTCCGACAAAGAGATGTCGGTTGACATCCCTTAAGTGCACGTGGCTCCGCCACTGGGGATAGGGATAAAGTCTGCATATACACCACCCTTCCCAGACCCCACTTGTAAAATTGTATTAGATTGTTGTTGTGGTTGTTGTATGCTCTACTTCGTTAATCCTCAAAGGGCTCATTTCAATTGTTTGAAATAAGTGTACGTTGTCGCAGGTATTTTTATCACGCTCAACATCAAATGCTATCGAATTAAATCCCATATGTAATTTGTAGCATTAGAATGACATGAAATTTTGTTAACAAATATATCATAGCTTTTTGTACGAATCTATAGTAGAAGTATAAAAGAAAAACGAAGATTGATGGGTAGAGAAATGTATTAAATACACCTAAAGCGTACGGAAAACAAAGAAATGGAAAGTTGTAGACTTGCGTCCAGTGGCGAAGCTAGAAATTTTTCTAAGTGTATTCAAATTTGAAAGAAGTGAAAAAATTTCAGGACAAAGAGTGTTCAATATATGTTATATAGCTCTAAAACGTAATATTTTATCTACATACACAATACAATTTTTCGACGAAGTGACCACCCTTGTGATCATTTGGCTTCGTCACTGCTTGCGTCCTTCTTCGTCTCATCTTATTTTGACGAGAAAGCATATTTGAATTTTGATCCAATAACTTAAGAAAAATGAGTCTGGACTACTACACATCATCTTTAATTTCCTTATCATAAGATGGTCAACCGATCTATATTAATAAACAATTGTGTCCGTACTATTTTGACTTTGCAATATGAAATGATTGTGGAAAAAGGACTTGGAAATTGTCATTTCCCAAGTGATTATGACTGACTAATAAGTACAATTTAACAAATAGAAAAATTGGGTCATGGACTAATAATCTATTTGGCCAAGCATTTTCAATTCTAGAAGTATTTTTTAATTTTAAAAAATGTTTTTTTTTTCTTGAAAGTTAAAGTGTTTGGCCAAGCTTTTGAAAAAAAAAAGGTGCATTTGAGGAGAAACAGAAAAAAATAGTCAAAAGTTTTTAAAAAAAATAAAATACTTAGAAGCAGTTTTTAAAAGTTTGGTCAAACACTAATTGCTGCTCATAACTGATTTTCAAATTAATTAGCCAAACACAAACTGATTCTCACCAAAAGCATTTTTGAAAAAAAAATACTTTTCAAAATAAGCTAATTTTGACAACTTGGCCTAACGGGATACGCTGAAATTTACTTTACCATACATAGTACTTCTATCCTCTAGTTTTCTTTTTCTTTTATGGATTCTCCATTAATTTCTCTCTTTAAAATATAGTAGTGTAGTAAACATAAATTCTTTTGAGATAAGATAAAAATTGCACGGGGCGTCCTATTTGGTCGCCCCCATTTAACTTATACCCATTTTTTTAAAACTTTTAATTTGTATCCATTTCTTAAATAATTTCAGCCCCCTTTCTCCTCCTCCTTCTCCATCACCATCACCTGCCCCCTTTCTCCTCCTCCTCCTCCAATCACCATCACCGGACTAGAGAGAAAAATGTCACTATCTCAATTATTGAATAAACATTGACTTCAACACATCAGAAACTCAAAATTCTCCTACAAACACACTTACAATACCTCCTTCGGTAAAATCCTCCAAATTAGCTGACTCATTAAAACCAACATGGCCTAAAAAAGCAAATGAGCTTATATCAAGAAAGGGTGTCTCATCTTCAAATAACTCAAATTTAACAAAGCAAATGAGCTGATTATCTCGAGGAATTCAATAAACGAAATGCAATTCAAGAAGAAAAGAGACAAAGACGACAGTGACACAGAAATGCTTTGTAATGCTTGCTCATGTGTTAAACGATGACGTCCATAATAAAAATGGTGTTGCTGCCACAAGAACAATATAATTCAGCTCTAGAGCTGAAGTTCGCCAGTTACAAAACAAAAACTTCAACTCTAGAGCTGAAGTTCGCCAGTTACAAAAACAAAAACTTCAGCTCTAGCTGAAGTTCGCCAGTTACAAACAAAGCTGAAGTTCGCCAGTTACAAAACAAAAATTTCAGCTCTAGAGCTGAAGCTTACAAACAAAAACTTCAGCTCTAGAGCTGAAGTTCTACTTACAAAACAAAAATTTTAGCTATAGAACTGAAGCTTACGAACAAAAACTTGCTAGTTACAAACAAAAACTTCAGCCCTAGAGCTGAAATTCGACAGTTACAAAACAAAAACTTCAGCTCTAGAGCTGAACTTCAGGCCCGACTACTAGAATGTTGAAGTTTTGCGTGATTGCCTTTGCTACTTCAACCCCGTATGCTGAAGTTATGCGAAAATGCGGGTACACTTGCAATTTATTTTGCAAAGCAGACACAAGTTAAAATGTGACACAAAAAGCGGGTATAGATGCAAATTCCCCTAAGATAAGGCAGTCACTTGAGTTTGGACCCACTCTTAGAGGGCTTAATAGTTTCAGGTTTGAATTGGGTAGAAAAACCTCCGTCTAAATCCTGAAAAAAAGAAAAGCCAGATTTATAACTAGTAATTGAATAATAGCCACAATTTTAAAAGTAATCGAAATTTAGTAAATTTTTATGTAAAAGTAAAACCTTGCTGGAGTTAGAAGTTTTTACATATGAGATTCTAGTATAATGTACTAAAATTTTATAATGTGTTGGAGTTGCAACATAATATGCTGGAAATTTATATGTAGAAACTCCATACTGAGGTGGATACAGGATTTCAAGAGGATATCGATGGTTGCAATGTTGTGAAGGAGTGTATCTAAAATTACATTTGACAGGTTTAACTTTAGTCTCTTTCTATGAACCACTACACTTTTGAAATTATAGATTCAAAATTATATTCTTTTTGAAAATTTAATAATTTTCACATATATATCTATACTCCGTACCAAAATTAAGACCGTTCAGAGTGAGATTTGAACTACCAATTTCACTTGTAGATTATGCATCCAATAACAATTGCACTATAGGATTCTTTGAGTATGAGTTCACGCACATATATTTAAGTAATTTTAAAAAAAATGTAACATTGTTATACATGATTTAGGGAGAGGAGTATGTGTTCACGTGAGCCCATATCCATCAACCCGGATACGCTTCTGGCTCCATAATCCTGCATATTATGTTGGAACTTTCTGTCTGTTGGAGTTATAACATAATATGCTGGAAATTTATACGTAGGAGCTTCATAATCCTGTATATTATGCTGAAACTTTTCGTATTTTAAAAAACCACCGGCTATTTTTCAAATGCTGACTAATTTGTGGATTACCAATCCAAAAAATAGCTAGCATATCCTATTTTCACTCCAAACCCCTCCAACAAGCGGGTTAAATTGGGTCGGTGTGACGAGCCTAACCGCTTTACCCGAGAATTAAAATCATTTTTCTATAAAACTTTTTGAGAGGTTCGTTGTATAGATATATATGATGTCGTTCTCATCACAAAGTTGTGTTCAATTGAGTATACTGTAAGCAGAACAAACTTTCTAAATTTGCATATCAGAAGTACAAGATTTTTTGTTGTCATATAAATTTGTTTCCTCATTCGATAGAACATGGAGATAGAGGGGTTAAGCCGTGGAGGAGACTGCTAAAGGTCCACTGCTTTCACATTTAGTTGTCAATTTCCGCAGCCTGCTCGAAATAGCACTCGACCCCATGCATTGAGTATCTTAAGTATCAGAAATGGACTCTAAATACAGGGGTGTGGCCAGGGAAGCTGTAGTGCTAAGGTTGTTTACCTTCAAAATCGGACAATAATTGAATTTGTAAGTGATTTTAAGGATACGCAGATTAATTTGATACAAAACTATAAATTTAATTAGATTGAACAAGTAAAGATAAAATGAATTCAAATCATGCGAATAAGACAATTTCAACCTTAGTGAAATTGTTCACCCTCGATTCGGGGCTTACTATAGTCAACATTGATAAACAAGTGAAAAACTAAATAACAGAGAAAATGATAATATATTGCCTTGAAACGCGTGTTACATTCGTTTTTATGAGTAATCAGACCCCCTTTATATAGTAGGAGAGCTCTATGTTAGGTACAACTCTATAAAAGATAAAAGATCTTCTGATTAACTGATTGTCGGTTTTCTATCGATACATGCCGAGATCCCCGCCGTGATATTCGGCCGGTCACAGATATTTCGGCCTTCTGTTGGTTACGCTTGATTGTCAACAATGTCCTTCGAAGTTGTTCGAGGCCAAGACCGATTCTGGAACTATGACCTTGATATTCTCGAGGGCAGGCGTCGTGTCCCCGGGATTTGGCTCGATGGGACTTTTGGCTTGATTTTGGTCCCTTGCCATCACATCTCGAGCTTGGCTTATCTTGTCGGAAGTCGAGGTGCATCATAATTAAGGTCGGTTTTACCCGTATACAAAGGTCTTAGAGCTCAAATACGTGTTAGAAAAATTTATTAAGTAAAATAGGAATATTAGTAATATATTTCGAATCTAGTTGATTAAATGGTTGCAATAGAATCCTGAACTCGAACTCATAATATTAAAGTTTAAATCTTGAATTCATTTGTCTTTAAGACCAATAAAACTTGTATAGTAACATTTTACCAAAAAATTCCGAAATGCGAATATATTTTTGTCTTTCTTATATCATCTCGAAGTAAACTTATCGTTATAATCAAAATATTTGAAAGAGAGAATTAACGCCATTTTATTGTCTTTATTTATTAGATCTTTGAAAGAGTTGGATGCATTCTTGTGGAGTATTTGGAATTTTAAAAAAAATGTACAATTAGAACAGTGTGAGATGGTCATCTTTAAGGTTGACACATTGATTAAAAAAAAGGTTGACACTATTTCATATTTCAACAGTTCTAGAAAAGAATATCAAGAGACCACAAGAACAAAAGACACAAACAATTGAGTCACCGTCCACGACTGCATTCCTTTTATCTTGGAGGTCCCCCATATATGTATATGAACTCAATCATTCCATATTTCTTTCTCTTAGCTCAGTTTCTGGTCAATCCTACGTACATTGATTGTTAAAATAGAAATCTACAGACCACGTGAAAAATGTAACCAAAATGTCTTATATATATATCTAATTCACTTTGTTATAGTGCGACCTTCATTTTCAGTATTAATATAATATTATTTCCCCTCATTTTTCATCTCTCTGATTTAAACATTAGTAAGATATTGAATAATGGAAGACATTACTTCAACTAATACCCTTCAAAAACACCTTCAATATATCATTCACAGTCGTCAAGAATGGTGGGTTTATGCCATCTTTTGGCAAGCATCAAAAGACGCTAATGGCCGTCTCATTTTCTCGTGGGGAGACGGCCATTTCCGCGGTACAAAAAATTTGGCTAATTCCGCCACAGTTCGTATCCCTAACGTAGACAATAACGTTAGCGATACAGAGTTGTTCTATATGGTATCAGTGCCTAAATATTTCGTGGCTGATAATGAGCTCATCGTCCGTGCTTATAATCCTACATCCTATATATGGCTGAACAATTATGACGAACTGCAACTATACAACTACGACAGAGCTAAAGAAGCTCACTTGCATGGAATTCGGACTCTAGTTTGTATTCCTACTCCTAATGGTGTCGTCGAATTGGGGTCCTCTGAAATTATTCAAGAAAATTGGGAAATAGTCCAACTAAGTAGGTCTCTATTTGGATTAAGCAACAACAATATTGTTACTCCATCACCAATTAATCATCAAGATCTTTCCAGCTTTAATTTTGTTCCATTGGGAGAAAATCACAAAGTGGAAAATGATTCACCACAAGCAACGGACACCAAATTAAAGCAAGAAACAGTTGATGGCAATATATCATTAGGAAATTCAGACAGCTTTGAGAATGAGTCATCGACGATCAACAATATTAATCGACCTATAAAACGAGGAAGAAAATCCAGTTCGAGTAACGCAACAGGGACAGAAATGGCCAAGAAACACGTTGAGGCAGAGAGACAGAGAAGAGAAAAGCTGAATAATCGATTCTATGCATTAAGGAGTGTGGTTCCTAACGTGTCGAAAATGGATAGAGCTTCATTACTGGCTGATGCAGTTACTTATATTAATGAACTCAAGGCTAAAGTTGAAGAATTAGAGTCGTACAAAATCCTGTCTCAGAAACCTAAGAGACAATGTGCTACTAATTCTGTACAAACCGTACCTTCCACTGTACTTAATCGTGCAAATAATTCATTTGGAATGGAAGTGGAGGTCAAGATTATCGGACTCGAAGCGATGGTTCGGGTCCGATCTCCTGATGTGAACTACCCGTGTGCGAGGTTGATGAATGTGCTGCGGGAGTTGGAGTTACAGGTTAACCATGCAAGCGTTTCCAGTGTCAAGAACCTAATGCTTCAAGATGTTGTGATCAAGGTTACTAATGAAGTGGCTAATGAGGAAGTTCTCAAATCTGTTATTCTCAAAAGATTAAGTGTTGCTAATTAGAATTGATACATTAATGTACTTAATTATGTCATACCATCAAGTTTTTTTAAGGTTGATGAGGGCCTTGTGTTCCTTGTTGTAAATCTTATTCATGCTATGTTTTTCTCTTTTTCTTTGGTAATTAAGATCATACTAAGTACAAAATGCGAGGTGACAATTTGCATGCACATGACTTGATAAAATCTTACATATCCATGTTTTGTGCTGCTACTGACCCTTCGTCTTAATTTACTCTTCATTAATTCAGACCGTTAATGTAATTCTGGCAATTACTGGTACATCATATATAAGAGACTGAAAACGTTAGTGTTTAACCAAAAATAAGATTTTTGGTTTAAGCTTGTTTTTAGAAGAGCTCGGGTTACTGATAATCAAATAGAAATAAGAATAATTAATGTAAATAATAGCTGGATAAAAAGCAAAGAAAATCAGTATATTCCAATAGTAGTTCGTGTCCTTACAAATGTTCATTCCTCACCTTTTATAGCTATTTGTAAGTAATAGGTTTTTACGTATTTCGTATTTCGTATTTCGTATTCTGTATTTCATATTTCATATCTCTTATATATTGTTGTTATTTTTATTACACATTTTTATGGTACTAATATATCATCTCCTATTGCTTTTTTGAGCCGAGGGTCTCCTGGAAACAGCCTCTCTACCCTTCGGGGTAGGGGTAAGATCTGCGTACATATTACCCTCCCCAGACCCCACTTGTGGGATTATACTGGGTTGTTGTTGTTGTTGTTGTTGTTGTTGTTGTTGTTGTTGTTGTAAGTAATAAGTTTCTCTCCTTCCATAATGGAGTTATTATGGACAATTAATGACATTCAATGTAACGTTATAATTGACAATCGTAGCTGTTTCGGTACAGATTCTATAACGTTTTCCGTAATTAATGCTCATTAATTACCAATAATACGTATCTATACTCTTTTACTATTTAGGTTCATTCTCCCGATGCTTCTTCAAATTATCAAGAGGTTCGAGCACCCATTCCTTATGGTTTTCGTGGATCTTTGCCCGTGTCTGTTAAAGCTCGCGCCTCTTCAATTATTCTTCCCCAACTGTCATTCCTTTGTTGATCCATGTGTCATGACATATCAGTACATAATTAACTCGATGTAATAACTTGATTTTCCCCAATACAAATAGTCCACCCACTTGTCATTTATTCATCAATAGAATATTTGGGAAGTGGGTCTCATTAAAGCGGGAATTTTTGTCGCCATTATACCTTTTCTGGAACTGACGCTTCATATGTCACTTCCATTTAATGCTCGTGACACGTGTCATCTTCCGATTGAATCTGCAACTCTTCAACGTCTTTTAGGGCTTTTTTGTGGCTTCATCAATTACGAAGTGACAGTTTTCATCATGACGTTTCCATCATTACACCTTTTCCTTTGACGGTTGCTTCTGAGTATAAATAAAGCTTTTGTCTTTGTCTTTCTCATAAAAAGTTACTTACCTTGGAATATTCATTCTTGTTTTCTTCTTCCTCGTACAGTTATGTCTTCTTCAAACCCTAATCCTCGAAGAGTCCCAATTGTTGACGAACTTCCTCTTGCTCCTGTTGGAAGCAGAAAATGGGGAAGATTGTGTAGTTTAGGGTCTTCATCTATACGGGGTGCTTCTTTACCTCCAGTGAGTTCTACCCCTCCTTCTAGAACTAGGGGTTCTCATTCACATAGATCTTCTTCTAGAGGTAAAGATTCTAGTGAACCAGTTCATGAGCCTTTAGTAGATGAGATTGCCCTTCTGAACTATCTTTTTACACTGATAGAGAATCGATCAAAAATCAAGTTTCTTCTATGTCTTCTTTAGATCGTGCTGATGTCTACCCTTCCCAAATTACCAAAGGTTTAATCTCTGTTATTCGTAGGGATTGCCATTGGAGATCTGACTTCCCTATCATAATTCCTAATGCAAACCAAAGAATTACATCTTACATGACCGTATTTTCTTTTGTGTATATATATCCCTTTATGCTGAATTTCAAATCCCCATTGATCCTATTATAATTGAGTTCTGTCGTTTTTTCAACGTTTGTGTAGGACAGATTGGCCCCATTGTGTGGAGGGTTGTTGCTTGTTTAAGGCACTTAACAAGGTTGGCTAATTTGCCTTTTACTTTTTTCCATTTGATCTATCTCTACTCCCCTAAGATTTTTCGACATAATCTTCACTTTAGTGGCGAGAAGTAAGAGAGTGCTAGTTAGCCCTGAGGATGATAAGTATCGTGGCTGGTATGCCAGATTTGTTGTTGCCCCTACTATTGGTTTAGTAGGTGAAGAAAATGTACCATTCCCCGAAAAGTGAAATTTTGTACGTAAGTTTTACTTTTTCATTTTCCCCCTTTTTTTTTTTATTTTGAAAGGATTTATTTTGCCCATAGCTGTTTAGCTTTGTCTTTTTTAGCAACCATGGGAACTGCTGATGGGATTCCCAATTTTCGTGGTTGGGTAGAGAAGTTACTGACTATTGCTCCGATGGAAGGTATATCTTGGAAAAATATTTCACACATATTTGGTTGGAAGGTTAAAACTCAAGGTAAATGTTTTACCCCTCTCCTTTTCATATTTTCATTCATCTTTTCCTTATAATTTATTTGACCCTTCTTTTTATCAGGGTTTCCCATATGTGGTGTAAGTGCTGAAGCGATTGCGGCTTCCAGAGTTTCTTTGGAAAGAGCTCAAGAGATAATCTTGAGTTCTTTATCGAAAAGGAAGTCTGATGCAACCCCAGATTCTGAGGAGGAGGAGGAACAGGATGGAAGCTCCTTGGTTAAAAGGCCACGGGCTAGAAGACGCGTCTTTTCAGATGATGAAGCGACTCCTCCCCATTCTGTTCCCATACCCGAGCCTGTTTAAGCCACCTTGGTGAGCTCTGATGATAATACTCTTGCGGCAGATCGTGACTCTGATGATCAGCTTTTCTCTCGTGGGTTTGATAGTGAGAATTTGGATTTAGTTTCTGATGAAGTACCCCTTGCTTCCTTTACCATGCCTGTCCCTGTGGTGCATTCTTTGCCAGTCATTACTGCTACTATTTCTGCTCCGCCCCAAGCTGTTATGACTTCCTCTACAGTTCCTACTACTACCGTTCCTCGTACTGAAGTTGGTTCTTCGAGTGTAAGTGGAGCGATGAAGCAGATTACCATTGAGGTCCCTGCCGATGGTAATCTTTTGAAAAAGTCAGGTCGGGCTGAAGTATGGTTGAAACCTTTGATCTATCCAGTCGAAAAGTCCAAGCTTAAGAGTCACAGCTCTTTGTCTTGGATGAATGATATAGTGCAATCATCACTGAAGCTATTTGCTCATGTTTACACTTTATTCCATTCTCTTCTCTTTATATTAAGGTTCTTACCCCTTTCTTCTTTTTTATTCAATCTTATTGGCACAGAGATTATAAAGAGAGTTTCTCATACAGAGCAGTTACTGCTTGATTATCAAATTGAAGTAGTCAATTGGAAAGAGCAATACGAAAGTCTACAACTTGAGATGGAAGTTCTAGAAGAAAGCAAGTGTACCTTAGAGCAGTAGTTAAGAGTCATGGCATCAGAGCTAGCAATTGAGAAGGCTTCTTCTAATCAGGCTGGCAAGGATACCTCTTTGAGACATCTTTTTTCGAACAACTCTCCAAAGGATTGAGGGATTTGCTAAACAAAAAATATGTTTGTGCAGGTGAACTTGTTCAGACCCAGACCCAGACCCAAGAGGATCTTCGTGTATCTTATGATAAGGTAAGATTTTTGGAAAGTTCACTTGCCCCTTTGCAATCCTCTTATGATGCTTCTTTGGCCGAGAAGGAAGAACTCAAAATGAGATTGACCAATGGGAGAAGGATTATGAAGCTCTCGAGGACAAAACTGCTATTGAAGTGAGTTGGGCTATCTTAAATACACGCCATGATACCTTAGTGGAGGCGAGCCAAGAAGGTTTTAATTTGGATGCTGAGTTGGCTAAGATAAAGGAAACCATTGAGAGAACTTAGCAAGACCAAAGTTTTTCTTCTCCTATGGCTGATACTCCTGAGTATATTGAAGCTAATGTAGGCACAGTGGATGTCCCAGCTCCTTCAAATCAAATCGAGCCTGTTGATGATGTTGCTTTAGACTCTTCTTCTGCTCCCCGGTGAAAGTTTATGAAGTTTTCTTTCTTTTTTTTCTTGGTGGAATGTGGTTTTACCCCTGATCCCATTTGGGGGTTCAGTATTTGGAAATGACAAGTCCTCAGACCTTTTCGGGGCATTTTGTAAAAATATGACAATCAGTTGATGACTTAGTCTTAATATTATAAAGCTTTTGTTTCAATTTAATTATCTTAAGTTTCTGTTTTACTCTTTTTGCCTTAATTCATTATATAAATTCAAGGTCTTGCTTTTTAATTCATGGGTTTTCGTCTTACCCTTTTTGCATTTTTTTATAAAATGCTTTACTAACTTTATGTATCTTTGAATCAGACATGAAATTATGAAAGAGGACCCTTTTATAGATGACACTTAATGAAGAAGACGTCTCAACTTCATAACGGTGTAAATATACGAAAAAAGAAATAGGAACACACATGTTTTTTGAAATAACTTTGATAAAGTTTTTATTTGAACTTTGTCAAGTTTAAGTAACATCTTACATGTATTTAAATATCTTCTATAACTTTTTCGTAACTGTTTTCTTTACAACAGATTTGCAAAAAAGGAAAGAAAATCCAAGGGTTTTTTTATAACCCATGGCTAAATACTGCCTTTAACCTAGACGTCATAAGATTTTGAAATCTATATGAAGGGTTTTTGATTGGCTTGTGTTATTGGCTCGTGACTTTACTCTGAACTTGATACATTTGATGAGTAGACTTTTGGGCTTGACTTGAACTTTAATTGTTTTCAGTCTTCTTTGCCTTCTTTATACATATATCATATGTATATTATATAGTCCCCCAAGTGTTTGAGCTTTGAAGTATGAAATCTCGAGCACTTGATTATTCCTTCCATGTGGTCCTTTTCCTGAAAAGGAAAAACATACTGGACTCGGAGGTATGATTTTAGATGAAGACTGCTTAACCCATTTAAATTTCTATCAGAATAGTTGTAACTCTAGACCGGAAATTATGTTCTTTCCACGTGTCTTTTTAGGTCGTAATTCATCATTTAGTGCGGGCTAGCTTTTTGCCTATCATCTAAAATCGTTAGTAAAATTTTAACAATTCAAAAATAAAAGTTATTAATGAGGGTACCTGCCCGTGGGTATTTCTTTTCCTTAGAAATAGTATCTCTTCAGATGAACAACATTCCAATTTGAAGGTAGAATCTTGCCACCCATTGTTTCCAGTTCGTATGTTACTTTCTCCTGCGATACCATGAATCTTATAAGGTCTTTCCCAAGTTGGACTTAACTTTCCTGCATTAGCTTCCCTCGTTGATTGGAAAACTTTCTTGAGTATGAAGTCCCCAATCTTGAAGTATCTGAGACGAGCTTTCCGTTATAGTATCGTTCCATAACTTATTTTTGCACTGCCATCCTTATTAATGCAGCTTTCCTCCTTTCTTCAAGTAAATACAAGTTTACTCGCATCTCTTCTCCATTTGATTCCTTAGTTGCTTGTGTATATCTCGTGCTTGGTTCCCCTATCTCGACTGAAATTAAGGCTTTAGCTCGGTATACAAGTGAGAATGGTGTTTCCCCCGTACTTGTTTTTGCGGTTGTTTGATAAGCCCACAAGACTCCAGGTAACACCTCTGGCCAATTGCCTTTAGATTCCTCCAACATTTTCTTCAAGTTGTTGATAATGACTTTATTTGTTGATTCAGCTTGTCCATTACCCATCGGATGGTAAGGCGTTGAAGTAATCCTTTTAATTAGCCAACTCTAAAAAAATTATGTGATTTGCGTGCCTATATATTTGTAGGCCGTTATCACATACAATTTCCTTTGGTACATCGAATCAGCATATAATGTTTCGCCAAATGAAATCTCTGACCTCTTTTTCTCGTACCTGTTTAAAAGCTCATGCTTCTACCCACTTAGTAAAGTAATCAGTGAGTACTAATAGAAATTTTACCTTGCCTTTGGCTTG
Organism: Nicotiana tabacum; assembly: GCF_000715075.1. Taxonomy (NCBI): domain Eukaryota; kingdom Viridiplantae; phylum Streptophyta; class Magnoliopsida; order Solanales; family Solanaceae; genus Nicotiana; species Nicotiana tabacum. The sequence goes on along the minus strand of NC_134080.1, from coordinate 1,174,693 downwards.
GGATAGTGGACCCACAATATCCATCCCCCATTTCATAAAAGGCCACAGTACAATAATCGGATGTAATAATTCAGCAGGTCGATGCATGTTGTTACCATATCTTTGGCACTTGTCACATTTAGCTACAAAATTTTCTGCGTCTTCTTCTATTTTTACTAAAGATCTTCCCCCTGCGTGATTTCCACAATGTCCCTCATGTATTTCTCTTATCACATACTCTGTTTGAGAAGGTCCGAGGCATCTTGCTAGAGGACCACTGAACATTTTACGATAAAGATTGCCTTGCTTTAAACAGTATCGAGCAGCTTTTTTGCGAAGTGCTTGAGCCTTTTTCTTATCTTCAGGTAAAATTCCATACTGCAAAAAATTGACAATCTCGTTCCTCCAATCCTAAATTAGGTTATTGAAATTTACCTCGTTTTTGTCTTGATCAAGTACAGAATGAAATAAATGAATCACAAAAGCATTTTCGTCATTCGTTACTTCTGCAGCAGATGCAAGATTAGCTACGACGTCAGCCTCTGCATTTTCCTCTCTTGGTATCTGCACGACTTTCCAAGTTTGGAACTGCCTGACCAAATCACGTGCCTTTTCCAGGTATTGCTGCATTCTTGCCTCTCTGGCTTTATAAGTCCCCAGCATTTGGTTAACTACGAGCTGTGAATCGCTTTTGATTACAACTTGTTCTATACCAAGCTCTAGTGCCAGTTCTAAACCTGCAATCACAACTTCATATTCTGCCTCATTGTTAGTTATAGGGTGACATTTTATGGCTTGTCGTATTGTTTCTCCCGTGGGTGGTACCAAAATAATACCTAAACCTGCCCCTTTGACATTCGATGAACCATCAGTGAATAAGGTCCAAGTTTTTGGATTAGACCTGTTAAATACCTGCAATTCTTTTTCTGCTTCTAGTTGTATCTCTTGACTAAAATCGACCATGAAATCTGCTAAAACCTGTGACTTTATTGCAGTTCTAGGTTGATATGTAATGCCATATTCACTTAGTTCTATGGACCACTTAGATAATCTACCTGATAACTCTTGTTTATGCAATATATTATGCAAGGGATAGACAGTTACTACAGAGATGAGATGACATTGAAAATAAGGTCTTAACTTACTAGATGCCATGATTAATGCTAGTGCAAGTTTTTCTAGATGAGGATAACGAGTTTCAGCATCTAATAATCACTTGCTAACATAATAAATTGGAGATTGTTTACCTTGGTCTTCTCGAACTAACACAACACTTACCGCTAATTCTGAAACAACAAGGTAGATGAGTAGTTTCTCCCTATCTTTTTCTTTCGCAAGAAACGATGGATTTGACAAATATACTTTCAAATTTTTAAGCGCCTGTTGACATTCTTCATACCATTCCAATTGATCCTGCTTTTTAGGGCTGAAAAGAACCTGAAGCATTTTTCTGATGATTTTGAAATAAATCTTCCCAAAGCTACTATTCTCCCTGTCAGTCTCTGTACTTCTTTTTTACTTGTCAGTGTATCTGGGATTTCCTCAATAGCTTTAATCTGCACAGGATTTACTTCAATACCACGGTTAGAAACAAGAAATCGCAAGAACTTACCTGACGAAACTCCAAATGCACATTTCTCAGGGTTTAAGTTCATGTTAAATTTACGAAGAATCTGAAATATATCAGACAAGTGTTGGATATGATCCCCTTCTTGTTGTGACTTGACCAGCATATCATCTATATAGACTTCCATGGTTTTCCCTAAATGTTCTTGAAACATTTTGGTCACCAACCTTTGATATGTGGCTCCAGCGTTCTTGAGACCAAATAGCATTACTTTGTAACAGTAAGTCCCCCTGTCTGTAATAAATGAAGTTTTTTCTTCATCTATGGTGTGAGCACGTGATTTTTGCCCCACATGAATTACTCCTATAGAATTCCAAAAATTAGATTTTTCTTTTAATTATTTGCTATTTTAGGAATTATTGTAGAATTTTTCTAGTTATTTGCATTTTTTGTGTGCATGTTTAATTTTATTTAATTCATGAAAAATACAAAAATACATTGCATTTGCATTTAGGACTTAATTTTACATTTTAGATTAATTAGTAAATTAATATGTTTGACAAAAATAGAAAAATCACAAAAATAACTCATTTTTGCATTTATTTTTAGCTTTGAATTTTGTAGTTTAATTTTGTAATTAATTAGTTGTTGTAAATATCATTTTGAGTAATTAATCTAATTTGGTAGGATAATTTGGTTTAGAAATTAATTTAGGATTTTATTTTTTATTTGAAAAGAAAAAGAATTTTGAAATGAAAAGAAAAGGGAAAGAAATGGAAGAAGTCTGATTTTTGGGCCAAATTCACTAAATTCCCTAGGCCCAAACAAATTTTGCCAGTGCCCGTTCAAAAATAGGCCCAAACCCGTGTCCCTTAACCCGGTCTGCCCCACAAATAACTAAATGACCCCGTTTCCAATCCTCAATCGGAGCCGTTGATCTTGCTTAATCAAACGGACAAGAACTGATCCATGTGACAGTATAAAACTGTCCCAAAGCCTTACCCCCCGTTTCATCTCCCTCACTTCTCATCTTCCTCTTCAGAGATCACCTCTAACCCTAGCGTCGCCCCCTAAATCTCCAACGTTTCCGGTGGCGGCGCCACCTTTAATTTGTCCCAAATCAACACTACAAGACCCTTACAGCATCCCCTCTCCCAATCCCTAACTAATTTCCCTCGAATCTTTCCAGAACCCTTCAAGTCCAGAATCTGAGTTCGAACCCCTAAAAGCCCAAAACGCCTACCCTCGAATTGGTGTCATGCAAGGTCTAATCCCCGAGTTTCCTAAGTGTTCAAGGCTGATTTATCACAAAACAATGATGTTCGTTTGTTCTTGACAAAGAACAAGCAAATAATATTATGTTGGGTTAAATCGGAGTGTCAGTATCGATTTCGAGTTTAGTCGGTGAGTTTTCTTCATTTTTTCTGTCCATTTTGTGTTATTTCACCTCTTATTCCTCTTCTTTTCTTCTCCCTTTCTTTAGTTAGTTTTTAATTTGACTGAAATTCGACCAAGGTTTTGAACCTAGGTCTTCCCTTCTAGATTGATTTGTGTTCGTTTGTTCCATTTGCTTTTCTTTTCGCATTTTTAAAGCTTTTCTCTGATTCTTGTATGTTTGCTCAGTGGTCTGTTTAGTTTTTATTCATGTCGTTGAGATCCTGATTTTGATTTTCTTGTTTTAGTCTTATAGTCAATTTAATTAGGTCGTTTCGATTTAGTAACCTAGTCAATTCCATGCTTATTTGTGTTATTAATCAGTAGTGTAGTTAGATTTTTAGTTTTAAAATCATTTAAGTGTTTGTTTTCTTCTGCTTGTCATGAATTACTGATTTGGTTTGGATCATTTTTGTTGTTGGGCTTTGAGGCCATCTTAGACCCCACTTCAAGAGGCTTGTTTAAGTTCTTGGGTCAGAATTGACCCACGTGGTAGGCTGAACCTTGGGTCAATTTGACCCATTTGTTTCCAAGGGTAAATAACAGGGGTTTAAGGGTTAATTTAGGAATTTTAGGTTGAGGAATCTCGTATAACTGACTGGAAAAACTTCTAGGAAGGTGGGTTTGGGGCTGTTTTCAAAACAGATTTTAAAACTAAGGACATAGGAGCAAAAATAAAAATTGAAAAAGGATTAAAGAGCAAATAACTTAACCCATTTCTGCTGCCCTAAAGCTCCCTATAAAGGCATTGTTTCTTCACTCTCAAGTAAGAATGGGGAGACGGAAAATGAGTGAAAAACTGAAAACGGCTAAGCTTTAGAAACTTTGAAATAACACTGAAACCCCTGCATTTCTTTGTTGAAAATTGGTTCAATTCTGCCTTGAAACTTCATAGTTAATTAATGTGTTTTTGAGACTCCAAAGTCTGGTTGTTCATTTGAGTTCTCTACTGGTTTGAAGAAGCTGGGTTTTGTTTGGTGTTGCTGGGTGAAAAATGTTTTGAGTTTGGGGTTAAAAGTTTTGGTTTGAGCTGCTGATTTTGGCACTGTTACATTGTTGTGTTGCTGCTACTGCTAATTCCTCATTTCTCTTTGTTTTCTTATTGCATTCCAGGTATTTTTCCAAACCATGGACAACAAGTGATTGTGAACATATATTTTGAGTGGAAATCTGATTTGAATACAAGTTGTGTTTGGATTTATTTCTTCTGTTCCTTCTATTTCCTTAGCAATCTGTAGTAAATCCAATGCTATGTATGTTAATCTAGTTTTGCTCATATCATTGAAATGTTGTAAAGTGAATCAATGCTGTTTATTGACTTGATAAGAGTTTGAGTTGAGGTCTGGATTCAAGTGAATGATATGTTAATCTCCTGGGGTTCTGTACTGTTGGTATTGAAAAGGGTTTAGTTTAGATTAAATTTCATATGCTTACCTGTGAGTTAGCCTAGAACTGAAGTTAAGCATGAACACTTGATGTTTAGAATACCTGTTGAAAAATAGCTATGTATGGGAATCATAATAGCGATCTAGTGTTTAAATGAATGGTGTTTAAATTTGCTGCATTTTTTGTTACTTCAGTTAGCTAATGTGCACCTTGCTTACCATATCGAAACCATGTAAATCTGTTCGAGTTTGGACCCTAAAAGTGACATTTAGAGCCTAAGGCTTTTGGTGCCCAAGTTGTTTTTCCCCCACAGAGACTCGATCTTGAGTCCATGTTGCTGGTTCATTATTTCACTAAATTTGGGCTCATTTTGGGCCCAAGCCTGAAGGCCCTTGCGAATTGTGGAATTGTATGCTTTGTCATGGTGGGCCTGTTTTCTTTTCGATACAGTCATCTCAATTTAGGACTATTACTAGCCCAGACTATCTCCGAAGTAATTGGAGTAGTTTTACAAGTGCAAATCCGTTGATTATCAATTGAGCTTAGAAATCCCCTTAGCCTTTTAATTAATCAACTAGGCCCTTTAATTAGCTTGAGGCGTGCCATGTTAGTCGAACATATAATTTATGGCCCTCAAAATTAGATTTAGAAACCTTTTTAATAGAATAATTCGAGGCGTGCCATGCCAAATAAAATCTCAAAACCCATGGCCCTCACTTAATTAATTTTGACTCTTTAGAAATTGAGGTGTGCCACTAGTTGAATTTTCCATGGCCCTTCGCAAACTTGAAAGTGCGCAGTTGCTTTAGGCTCGTAATTTAAATTAATTTCCTTAAACTAGGGTGTGTATTTCATGTGACCCAACTCCAATTCCCAACAATGTTAAATAAAATGTGTCGTGGACGCAGGTGCATTTCATGTGGCGTGGTTCAAGACGTGCTTTAGATAACGTTAAATTTTCCTAAAATTAATTAAAAGCGGTTAATGAGTTAAAAAGTACCTTAGGTTAAAACATGTGTTAAAATCAGATAATATGCCAATTATAATAGTTTAAAGCAACCGTGCTAGAACCACGGAATCCGGGGGGTACCTAACACCTTCCCTCAGGTTAGCAGAATTCCTTATTCAGAATTTCTGGTTCGCAGACAATAATATAGAGTCAAACTTTCCTCGATTCGGAATTTAAACCGGTGACTTGGGACACCTTAAATCATATCAAGTGGCGACTCTGATCTAATAAATAATCCCGTTTCGATTGTCATTTAAATTGAAAAAAACTCCCTTATACCCTTTCGAGGGTAGTAAAAAGGAGGTGTGATAGCTTTGGCTCTGCTGGGGATCGAACCCAGAGTCTCTGGTTCAGGGTTCAGAATTCGAGCTTAGAATATCTGTTATAGTTGGCTTTATTTATTATCTGATGTTTACGTGTTTGAGCTTGCTAAATGTTGCTTTTTACCGCTTTGATATTGTTGAACTGTATATAAATTGTTACGAAACCCTCTTCTCTCTAAGTCTTCTAAATCATTTGGGAAGTGTGCACTTCGTGTGACTTCTTTTCTGTTAGAGTCATACCCCAATTTTAGAACGAGGTTCGGACAAGTTGCAAAGCCGGTGCGCTTCTGTATTCCCGATACACTGCCCCCCCTCGACTCGAGCTGTCCGCTCGGGTAAGCCAGGTCTAGAACAAATAAACCCAAGTTTTAAACCTAGTATAATGTAGCCTCATGCCAGATCCCTAGTAGGAACGCTTATTTGTATCATGTACATTTTGACTTTGGGGACTCAACACAGGGGTTGGGTCCATCTAGGACAGGTGCACCTGAAATCAAAAGACCATCCTGATGTATTTTGCTTGCTACTTGCGCATTTATTTTGATTCGGAATGCATGTTGACCGGCTTCTAGAATAAAGGAAAAATTGAGAAAAACCAAATTGAGGTGAGAGAGAGGAAATTACCCGCCTATGGAAAACCTGGTGCCCAAAATACCCCAAAACTCTGCCAAAATTTTCTGAAAAGAAAAGCTGTTTCAAAAGTTTGTGTTTTTTGTTGCGTCAAAATTGGCCGAACTACGCAAGTTTGATTCTCACCGGATGTGGGATACGTAAGCAACCCTCATCGGGTCCAACTACTTTTGCAAAAAATAACCCAAAAAAATGTGAAGTGTCACTGTTTTGTCATAAGTAAATTAGGTGGCGCCATTCTCGTCCAAAATAGCCAAAAATGCCCCAAAAGGCGTCGGAAGGTTGTTTTTGCAAGAATAGCCACTTAAGGTCCTTTTTCAAAATTTTGGTCGATTAACAAAAACAACCCTAAAATTGTTTTTTTATCATTATCTTGAGGTGTTGAAGGGCTGTATTCGCAAGAATGTTTTGTTTTAAATTTTGTGAAAAAGTGTTTTTCTCTTCAGTCAAAGCACATCACAGTCTTTAATCAATCACCTTAAATAAATGTACAGGATGAGCACAATTGAAAATGAACCCTTTATAGTCCGCGAGGAGATCCCGTTAGAACTACATATGTGGTGGCATGATTTGAGAGAAGTCAGCAGAAAAATTATGATAAAAGCTTTGGGTGGTCTTGTTGGGCTTCTGAAGATTAAGTCAAAGAAGGATATAATTGAGGCTTTAATATCCTTCTGGGCATATAATGTGTTCCATTTTGCTGACTTTGAGCTAACTCCTACGCTTGAGAAAATAGCGGGCTACGCTGGCTTCAATGGGAATCTAAGAAATCAATACCCGGTGGCACCTAGGACAGTGACTCCTCATAAGTTTCTGGACCTGCTAAGCATCAGTCGGGAAGTGTAAGATGGGAATCTGGCCAAGGGATTCTGCACATTCTATTTCTTGTAACGACGTGACAGGAATCCCCACGGTTTTGAGATGCCAGATACCGGTCTTATACACTCAGGAAACAAAGATAAGTGGGAAACGCGGCGAGGATTGACTTTTATAGTAGCATTTCTGGGTGTCTTGATTTGTCCTAGAAAATATGGAAATATAGAGTCGGGGCTTGTGGGGATAGCCGACTTCATGACTAAAAAGGCAAATGACACCATTGTACCGATGATCTTGGCGGAGATTTACCGAGCTCTAATCGTCTGCCGAGAAGGGGGAAAGTTTTTTGAAGGATGCAATATGCTCTTACAACTCTGGATGGAGGAACACCTTTGCTACCATTCGGGGTACATGAACTGTGGCATGACTGGTCTTGAATGCATTGAAAAACATGAAAAATGGGTGGAAGGCTATGAGTTTCCGTATGGTATGGAAGCATGGTATGCACACTTGAGCTATCTGACTGCAAACAAGATTTAATGGACATTCGGGTGGCTCTCGGTCGGTGAAGTCATTTATATGTCAGCCGAGGTGTGTTTTCTTCTATTGATGGGCCTCCGGAGCATTCAACCTTATGCCCCACACAGAGTTCTACCTCAGTTAGGCAGGTACCAGATCATCCCACATGATGAGAATTTGAGTCGGCAGGTCATTGAATTGGAACCAAAAGCTGCTTTCCCAGAAGAAAGGGTGCGTCGAATTTGGCATCAATGTAGGTTCTTAGAGCCAAAGACTCAGGTACGAGATCTATCCAGAGGCGAGTTGGATCCTAGTTACATAGCTTGGTACGGTAAAAGGTCCCAAACCCATCTAGAGCCCGAACGGCCTGCAAAAAGTCCCCATGTACAACAATTCATTGATGGAGCACATGAGCAATGAGATTGGTTGGCAAAGGAAGCAAACTACAGAGCCATCATAAGCAAATTGGAGGGACAGATCCAGGATCTTAAATTTGACAAAAGTGTACTGGCCGCTACTGATGAAGGGGAAAAGAAGAAATTGGCTCAAGAAAACCAGGCCCTACACAGATTCAAAAAATGAAAATAGCTGACAAGAATCAAGAAAGGAACCAAAAGGATGAAAGACTCATAAGGGGACTCAAGAGGAAAATAGCTGAGTGTGAGGATGATCTGGAAAATTCGAGGGTAATCTGGCGAGAGCTGGGGCAGAATTAGCGAAGAACGTAGAGGGACGAGCAACTTTCGTTCAACAGATGAAATAAAGATATGAAAAATGGGTCATAGGTTGGGAAAAGGAGATTAGAAACCTCGAAAGCAAAATGGCTAAACAAGCCAAGAGTTTCAAAGCCGATAGAGAACATTGCTACGCTTTGATGACACAGTTAGAGGGAGACCTATAGCACTTGTAAGAGCAGAATCATACCACCACCCAGATCTTAGAGGCTAGATCCCAGCAGGTTAGGCATTTGTTGCAAGAAAAGGGCATCATAAGGGAAAGGATCAGGAGGATCGTCGACATTATCACGATGAAATGCAGTGAGTGTGAGGACATGACCAGATCTATGTTCTTCGCCACTGTAATGATCTTTGTCCGCCAGATAATGGAGGATCTATATCGTCTCCAAGGGGATCTGACGCGTAGGCCCGTGGCGACACCGACTGATGTCCCACGGGTCCCCGGAGCAGTTGAGGCATTGATTTATTCATGATTTTTATTCGAATCTGTATTTTTGTCTTTTTGTTGGAGTCTGTTAGTCTGTTTTCGAGTCTGTATTTTCACCTTTCTGTTGGAGTCTATTAGTTCCCCTTTTCGAGTCTGTTAGTTTTTATGATTAAATTCGGTATGAGGAGTCACTATAATCAAAATGTTTTATTTTATGAAAATTTGAAAACCCCAAAATGTTTGTTATTATTTATTTTTACACTTATCCTCCAGAACTATGCTTGGTCTGATTCATGCGGCGTCATGATACGTAGGCAATCCCCACAGGATTCGATCATAATCAAAAAAAAAGAGAAGAGGAAGAAAAAGAGAGAGAAAACAAGAAACTGTGGGAAAGAAACAATGGCAAAACAATGAGAGAATAAAGAACAACGAGAAATCAAGCAAAGGAAGGCAAGAAAAAAAGAAGAAGTTGCAAAATGGAAATTAGGGAAAGTCGTGATGACGCAAGCAACCGATCAAATGCATAATAGAAATGGTTAACTGCTTAGGTGCATTGCATCCCCAATGTGCGGTTGCCTATCTGTTAATATTTAATCGCTAACAAGTTTATTGTTGAAATCAATCAGGCAGGTGGTTAGTTTGTTTGGCATTCTGGCAACTCACCCGTACAACACCAGGTCCAAAAACAAGTTGGTCATGGCTAACCAAGAACTAGATGCAAATGTTATTGATCCGTCAAGAGAAGGGGAAGAGTCTGAGGTTAATCTGAAAGAGGAGTTGTATAAGCTGAACCAACAGATGACAGAGATGTACCAGGCATGGGTGAAAGGGCATCCACCACCATCCTACCCCGCCAACCCTGCTTTCATCCCGCCGTTGGCTCAATACCAGGAACCTCCCACTATTGATTCATCTCCAAGCTTTCCCATTTACCACCACTACCAAGGCACCACTTCCCAAACACCACCAAATCCACCACCCAAACTAGTTCCATACCCTCCTCCACCGGCCACCCCTATTTTCGTGGCACCCCACCCGCTACACTCCACCGATCCTCCAGTGAGCCTTTATGCCAAACCCAAGATAACCAATACTATCCCCTGGAGCCTACTTTCAAGGCCCTAGAGCCTTACTCCTACACTCCTCGTTTCAACCTCCCTGTTGAGACTGAGAAACCACCTAAAAGTCCATAACAAGAGGAGATGTTCAGGAAGGTTAAAAGCCTGAAACAGTCATTCAGAAAAATGCAGGGATTGGGAGGCCAGGTGAGCGTGGCCAAAGATTTGTGTCTATTTCCCGATGTTCAACTGCCAGTGGGATTTAAGATGCCCAAATTTGATCTATATGACGGGCAAGGAGACCCGGTGGCCCATTTGAGGGGATTCTGCATTAAAATGAGAGGAAACGGTGGGAAAGAAGAGCTGTTGATGGCATACTTTAGCCTGAGTCTGAGCAGTGCGACATTGGAGCGGTACACTCATCAGGATCACAACAGATGGTATACATGGGATGATTTGGCCCAAGCATTCGCTTGTCATTTCCAATACAACCTCGAGATTGTTCCAGATCGTTTGTCTCTGACTAAGATTGAGAAGAAGCCTAGTGAAGGTTTCAGGGAGTACGGTTTTTGTTGGAGAAAACAAGCAGCAAGGGTTGACCCTCCGATGAAAGAGAGCAAAATGGTGGATTACTTTCTGCAGGCCCTGGAGCCCACTTACTACGTCCATTTGGCATCGGCCCTAGGAAAGTCCTTCAACGAGGTAGTGAAGATGGGTGGCATGGTAGAAAAAGGGCTTAAATCAAACAAAATCATAAGTTACTCGGCTATTAAGGTAACTACCCAAGCCATTTAGAACGGTACTAGGGGAGTAATCGGAAAGAAGAAGAAAGAAGATATGACAACAATTGATTCAGGATCATGGTTTGGACTTAGGGGCCCGTCACACCATTATACTCAGCCTCGACCCCACCATCAAACCTATACCCAAACCTATATAATCCACCCCAACATTATTTCCCATCACCAGACCCTTATTTTTCTGTCCACCATGTCTAAACATACACTCAACCTCCTCCCCACGCACAATGTCGTGCGCCAGTACCACAAAACATCTACCCAGCTTCACAAAATGCTTACCCACCCCTACGAGCCTACAAAAACCCTGCCGGCCCCAGGTTTTTGGCCTAATCAAACATTTAAAAACGAGAGGTTGCAGCGGAAGAAAACCTTCACCCCATTCAGGGAGTCCTATACTATTTTGTTCCACAGATTGAGGCAATTGGATATGCTGAGGCCAATAGAGTCAAAATTGCCAAATCCTCCTCCAAAGAATCTTGATTACTCTGTAAGTTGTGAATACTATTCTGGTACTCCAGGGCATGACACAGAGAAGTTCTGGCACTTGAAAAATGCCATCCAAGAGCTCATTGACACAAATCGGATAGAAGTCCAAACTCCAGAGGCACCCAACATCAACCAGAACCCATTGCCAGCCCATTAGGAATCAAACATGATCCAGATAGTACATAAGGGAGGGAAACCCAAGAAGCCTTCATAGACCGTCATGATGATTCGGTCCAGTGAGGTCAAGCCAGTCAAAAAACCCACGATTGAAGGATCAGTGAACAAGTTGAGTGGGGAAAACGGTGAGCCATCTGCAGTAGTCAAGAAAGGGTCCCCAAGTGATGTTGCAGCAAAACAAGAAAGGTCAAAAGTGGTTGTGCCAGGAGTGACAAACAAACCTATCATAATTGTAGAGGGTGCCCGTACGGATCCTATCATCATCAAGCTCGTAACCCAGTTGCCAATAATCAACAACAAGGCTATCCCGTGGAACTATGAACGGGTGATAGTGACCTACAAAGGAAAGGAAGTGAGAGAAGAAGTCAATGAGGCCCATGGATTAACTCGTCAGGGGAGATGCTTTGCCTCGGAAGAGTTAAGGAAAGGTAAAACACCCAGAGATAATCCAGTTCTAGTGAAGAAAGCAGTGCTAAAGAAGAGGCGGCAAAGTTTCTGAGAAAGATAAAAGTGCAAGATTATTCCATCATGGAGCAGTTGAGGAAGACGCCTACTTAGATTTCCTTGCTGTCATTGTTGATCCAATCAGATGAGCATCATCGTGCCCTGATGAAAACTCTAAACGAGGCTCACGTCCCCGACAAAATTTCAGTAAACCATCTGGAAAAGATCTCCAACAAAATATTTGAGGTGAACAGGGTCACCTTCTCTGATGATGAGTTGCCTGTGGAAGGTACTGAACACAATAGAGCTCTCTTTCTTACGGTAAAATGTGAAGCTTCTGTGGTTACCAGGGTATTAGTTGACAATGGTTCCAGTGTAAACATCTGCACACTCTCTAATCTGAACAAGTTGAAAGTTGATGATGAGAGGATTCACAAAAACAACATATGCATCTGAGGTTTTGATGGTGGAGGAAAAGACTCGGTCGGTGATATAGTGCTTGAATTGACAATAGGACCGGTGGAATTCACCATAGAGTTCCAGGTACTGGACTTGGCCGTCTCCTACAATTTGCTATTAGGTCGCCCTTGGATTCATACTGCTAAAGCAGTCCCGTCCACCCTGCACCAGATGGTCAAGTTTGAATGGGATATGCAGGAGATCGTCGTGCATGGCGAAGATAATTTGTGTGCTCACAGTGATGCCTCTATCCCGTTCATTGAGGTTGAAGATAAAAAGGGTCCTGAGTATATCAGGTGTTTGAAACAGTGCCGGTTGAGAAAGTTCCAGAAGGGAAATGTGTTCTAACTCCAAAGATAACCTCCGTATCAATCATGATGGCCTTTGAAATGCTAAAAAATGGCTTTGTGCCTGGTAAAGGTCTGGGTGCATCTTTGCAGGGTATCATACATATAGTGTCCCTTCCTAAAAACTTGGGTATGTTCGGTCTAGGATTTAAACCCACAGTAGCAGATGTGAAAAGGGCTAGAAAGTTGAAACAGAGGGCGTAGGCACTTCCAAAGCCTATCTCGTATCTCTCCATGTCTTTTGTTAAGCCCGGTGCTAGGAAACGCCCAGTGACAACAGTTCCAAGTTCTGTGGTCGACATTGATGAAGATTTAATTGAAAAGTTCCAGAGGTTATTCGATGATGTGAATATGGTGGAAGTTGGAGAAGGTTCTAGCAAAGCGGATGTGCAGTTTGTCGGGCCGAATGCAAAGCTTAACAATTGGGAGGCTACTCATCTCCCTACCCGGAAGGTGTTTTGGTAGTTTGCTTTGATTTTCTTTCAGTTTATCTGGAGTTTTCCTGGGCTGTAATTCAGATTTTATTTTCTGTCCGTTTGGATGTACAAATCCTGTTATCTTTTACTTTCAATGAAATGCAATTTTCCTTTTCCATCATTCCTGATAGTTTTATTTTGTTTTTCTTTTCTTCCTTGTACAGTTCTTTTTATGCTGGTTTCAATGACATGACATGCATGAGGAATCTTTGGCCCAGTCTTAAAAGTCAATCTAATTTTGAAATAATAATTCAAGAAATAGAGTGTGATGATGAATCAGAATATAATGAGGATGAGGCCTTTGAAGAGATTAGTAAGGAACTAAATCATTTTGAAGAAAAACCCAAGCCTAACTTGAATGATACTAAAGCAATCAATTTAGGGGATCCAGATAATGTTAGAAAAACTAAGATAAGTGTCCATCTCGAACCCCAGATCAGGGAAGAAATAATCAAAGCACTGTTTGAATATAAAGATATTTTTGCATGGTCATATGACGACATGCCGAGTCTAATCACTGACTTGGTGGTTCACAAATTGCCCATTGACCCGGCATTCCATCCCGTCAAATAGAAGTTGAGAAAATTCAAAACTGACATGAGTATGAAGATTAAAGAGGAGGTCACAAAACAGCTTGATGCAAAGGTCATTCGGGTCATGCGGTATCCCATGTGGTTAGCCAATGTTGTGTCTGTGCCAAAGAAAGATGGTAAGACCAGAGTGTGTGTTGATTACCATGATCTCAACAAGGCAAGTCTAAAGGACAACTTCCCACTGCCAAATATCCATATTTTGATCGTAATTGTGCCAAGCATGAGATTGGGTCTTTTGTGGATTGCTATGCGGGGTATCATAAGATTTTAATGGATGAGGAGGATGTAGAAAAAATGGCATTCATCACACCGTGAGGAACAAACTACTACCGGGTCATGCCTTTTGATCTGAAAAATGCCGGGGAAACTTACATGAGGGCAATGTCGACCATATTCCACGACATGATACACAAGGAGATTGATGTTTACGTGGATGATGTGATCATAAAGTCCAGAAAGCAGTCTGACCATGTTAGAGATTTGAGAAAAATTTTCCAGAGGCTCCGCAGGTACAATCTTAAGCTCAATCCTGCAAAGTGCGCATTTGGCGTTCCATCGGGGAAATTGTTGGGATTCATAGATAGTCGGTGGGGCATTGAATTGGATCCGTCAAAGATCAAAGCTATCCAGGAATTGCCATCGCCAAGGAACAAGACCGAAGTGATGAGTCTATTAGGGAAGCTGAACTATATCAGTAGGTTTATTGCGCAGCTCACGACAACTTGTGAGCCTATTTTTAAGTTGCTGAAGAAGGATGTTACGGTCAAGTGGACTGATGAGTGTCATGGGGCATTTGATAAGATAAAAGGGTACTTGTCAAACCCACCTGTGTTGGTCCCACCAGAACCGAGAAGACCTTTGATTCTGTATTTGACGGTCTTGGATAATTCATTTGGTTGTGTGTTGGGTCAGCACGACATCACTGGCAGGAAGGAGCAGGCCATCTACTATATCAGCAAGAAGTTCACATCTTATGAGGTTAAGTACACTCACCTTGAAAGGACATATTGCGCCCTAACTTGGGTCGCACAGAAGTTGAAGCATTCTTTGTCATCTTACACTACTTACCTTATTTCTCGCCTGGATCCATTGAAGTATATCTTTCAGAAGCCTATGCCCACAGGGAGACTTGTGAAATGGCAGATTTTGCTCACGGAGTTTGTCATTATCTATGTGACTCGGACTGCGATGAAAGCCCAAGCATTGGCTGATCATTTGGCCGAGAACCCGTTTGATGAAGAATATGAACCGTTGAGAACTTATTTTCCCGATGAAGAGGTGATGCATATTGACGAGCTGGAGCAGACTGAAAAACCAGGTTGGAAACTTTTCTTTGATGGGGCTGCAAACATGAAAGGAGTCAGAATAAGGATCGTGCTTATTTCTGAAACAGGGCATTACTACCCTGTTACTGCTCAACTTTGTTTCTATTATACCAACAACATGGTTCAGTACGAGGCATGCATTTTGGGTTTGAGGTTAGCTGTAGACATGGGTGTCCAGGAAGTCTTGGCCTTGGGAGACTTGGACCTTCTGGTGTACCAGATTCAAGGAGAATGGGAAACACGGGATTTAAAGCTCATACCATACCGACAATGTTTGCATGATCTTTGTCAACGGTTTCGATCAGTAGAGTTCAGACATATTCCAAGGATCCATAATGAGATTGCCGATGCTTTGGTTACCTTGGCGTCAATGTTGCACTATCCAGACAAAGCCTATGTCGACCTTCTGCATATTCAAGTCCGCGATCAGCATGCTTACCATAACGTGGTGGAAGATGGTGAGCCGTGCTTCCACGACATTAGGGAGTACATCAGAATGGGGGTATATCCGGTACAGGCTATGGGGGATCAAAAGAGAATAATTCGACGTTTGGCAAGTGGGTTTTTCTTCAGCGAGGGAGTTTTGTACAAAAGGCTATTCCGAAATCTGCGAACCATGGAGCGGGGGGTTTTGCTAGACAGCGGGGGGTTTTGCTAGACAGGCCACGACTCTCATGACCGAAGTACATTCCGAAATCTGCGGACCGCATATGAGTGGGTATGTTCTGGCGAAGAAAATTCTCCGAGCAGGTTATTATTGGCTCACCATGGAGCGATATTGTATTAGTTTTGTGCGCAAGTGTCATCAATGCCAAGTACACGGGGATTTGATTCATTCTCCGCCATCAGAGTTGCACACAATGTCTGCACCATGGCCCTTTGTTGCTTGGGGCATGGATGTCATTGGACCAATTGAGCCAACATCATCCAATAGGCACAGGTTCATTCTGGTGGCCATTGATTATTTCACTAAGTGGGTTGAAGCTAAAACTTTCAATCTGTGACCAAGAAGGTAGTGGTCGATTTTGTTCATTCAAATATCATTTGTCGGTTCGGAATCCCAAAGGTGATCATCACAGATAATGGTGCTATTCTCAATAGTCATTTGATGAAAGAGGTATGTCAACAGTTTAAGATTACGCATCACAATTCCACCCCATACTGCCCCAAGGCAAATGTAGCAGTCGAGGCAGCCAACAAGAATATAAAGAAGATACTTCGGAAAATGGTGGAAGGTTCCAGGCAATGGCATGAAAAGTTACCCTTTGCGTTGTTGGGTTATCGCACTATTGTTCGCACTTCAGTAGGTGCAACTCCTTATTTGTTGGTATATGGCACTGAAGCAGTGATACCCATAGAATTTGAAATCTCATCCCTCCGGATTGTTGCTGAAGCCGAAATTGATGATGATGAGTGGGTCAAAACCTGTCTGGAGCAATTGAGTTTGATTGATGAGAAAAGATTGGCAGCAGCGTGTCATGGCCAGTTGTATCAAAAAAGAATGGCAAGAGCATACAACAAGACGGTGCATCCCCGAAAATTTGAAGTGGGTCAGCAAGTATTGAAACGCATCGTTCCACATCAGGTTGAAGCAAAAGGCAAGTTCGCCCCAAATTGGCAAGGGCCGTTTATTGTAACAAGAGTGTTGTCCAATGGTGTATTGTATTTAACAAATATATAAGCTAAATGTGTAGATATGGCTATCAATTCTGACGCAGTCAAAAGATATTATGTATGATTTCTTTGGTTTAAATTGTTTTATTTGCACTTGGCATGTTTTGAAGATTGGAATGACGATGGCGTTTATTTCTACTATCTAAATACTTTATCCTTTGTTACCCCTTTGAGCCTTATTTATTTCCTTTCGTACCCCTCTTTTGGAATCAGTAGCAAAGTTCAGAAACGCGAGAGCAATAAGTAAAGGAAAAGAGAGAAAAAGAGAAAAAAAAAAAGAATGAAAAAGAGTGAAAAAAGAGAGAGAGAATTCCGCCATAAAATTTTTTGGCATCTTACGATCATAAAATTGGAATTCCGCCTGATTCCCATATTTTTGTGTGATATAGCCTACGCATTCCGCCATTGGCCTGGGCCCCCAAACCCGGATCGCCTAAAAATTTTCCTGGCGTCAATACGACCTAAGGAACAAATTTTTAAAACCCTACCATGACCATTCCTAATTTTTTGGCGTTTTACGGCCATAAAACTGGAATTCCGTCCGATTTCCATATTTTCGTGTGCTATAGCCCACGCCTTCCACCGTGGGCCCAGGCCCCAAGCCCGTATCGCTTAAAAAATTTCTAGGAAGTCAAATTCGACCTATGGAACCATGGTCACCACCCATCCATGATCGTTCCTCATTTTTTGATGTTTTATGGCCAAAAAACTGGAATTCCGCTCGATTTCCGTATTTTCGTGTGCTATAGCCCACGCCTTTTGCCGCGGGCCAGGGCCCCCATGCCCGAAACGCATAATATTTTTTAGGACATCAAATACGACCTGAGAAACCATAGTCACCGCCCCACCATGATCGCTCCTCATTTTTGGCATTTTGTTGCCATAAAATTGGAATTCCGCTCGATTCCCATATTTTCGTGTGCTAAAGCCCATGCCCTCCGCCGTGGGCCCGAGGCCACGAACCCAAATCGCCTAATAATTTTTTGGGATGTTAAATACGACCTAAGGAACTATAATTAGTGTCTCGCCATGACCGTTTCTTATTTTTTGGTATTTTACAGCCATAAAATTGGAATTTCGCCCGATTCCCATAACCCCGGACTTGAATCACTTTAAATTCTTCTGGGACATCAAATACGACCTAAGAAACAAATTTTGATCACCCCTCCATGACAGTTCCTCATCTTTTAGCATTTTACGGCCATAAAACTGGAATTTTGCCTGATTCCCATATTTTTGTGTGTTATAGCTCACGCCTTCCGCCATGGGCCCAGGCCCCTAGACTTAGATTGCCTTTAAAATTTATGGGACGTCAAATACGACCTAAGGAGCCATAGTCACCACCCCGCCATGACCTTTCCTTATTTCTTTAGCATTTTATAGCGATAAAACTGGATTTCCACCCGATATCCATATTTTCATGTCTATAGCTCACGCCTTCCGTCGTTGGCCTAGGCCCTTGAGCCCGAATTGGATAAACAATTTTTGGGATATCAAATATGACCTAAGGAACATTATTCACTTCCCCTTCATGACCGTTCCTCATTTTTTGGCATTCTACGGCCAGAAAACTGGAATTCCATCTGATCCCCAAATTTTCGTGTGCTATAGCCCATGCCTTCCGCCGTACGCCAGGGATCATGGAACCAGATCGCCTAAACATTTTTCGGGACATTAAATATGACCTAAGGAACAAATGTAACCACTATGCCATGACTGTTCCTCATTTTTTGGAGTTTTACGTCCATAAAAATGAAATTCCGCCCGATTCCTATGTTTGTGTGTGCTATAGGCCATGGGCCTAGGCCCCCAGATCCAGATCGCCTAAAATTTTTTTGGGACATCAAATACGACCTAAGGAATCATAGTCACCATCCCACCATGAACGTTCCTCACTTTTTGGTATTTTACGACCATAAAATAGGAATTCTGATCGATTCCCAAATTTTCGTGAGCTATAGCCCACACCTTCCATTGTGGGCACGGGCCCCCTGAACCGGATTGCCTAAAAAAAATTTAGGATGTCAAATATGACCTAAGGAACAAATTTGACATCCCTTTCATGACCGTTCCTCATTTTTTGGCGTTTTACCGCCATAAAACTGGAATTTCGCCTGATTCCCATATTTTTGTGTGCTATGGCCCACGCTTTCTGCCATGGGCCCAGGCCCCTTGACCCGGATCGCCTAAAATTTTTTTGGGACGTCAAATACGACCTAAGAAACCATAGGCACCACCCTTGCATGACCATTCCTTATTGTTTGGCATTTTACGGCCATAAAACTGGAATTCCGCATGATTTCCACATTTTCGTGTGTTATTCCCACGCCTTCCACCGTGGACCAGGCTGCCGGACTCGAATCGCCTAAAGTTTCTCCGAGATGTCAAATACAACCTAAGGAATAAATTTTGACCTCCCTTCCCTGACCGTTCCTTATTTTTTGGCATTTTATGGCTATAAAACTAGATTTTTGCCCCATTCCCATATTTTCGTGTGCTATAACCCACATCTTCTGTTGTGGGCCCGGGCCTCGATTGCCTAAAAAATCTCTGGGATGTCAAATACGACCTAAGGAACCATAGTCACTGCCCCTCCATGATCGTTCCTCCTTTTTTGGCATTTTACAGCCATGAAACTGGAATTCCGCCCCATTCCCTTATTTTCGTATGCTATTGCCCACGCCTTCCGCCGTAGGCCCAGGCCCCCAGACCCGGATTGCCTATTAATTTTCCTGGATGTCAAATACAACCTAAGGAACAAATTTTGATCGCCTTACCATGACTGTTCCTAATTTAAGGCTTTTTTTGGGACTCGCTTCGGGGCTCGTTGCGAGACTTAATTTTGTAAGACTTATGCCCCCAAACGCCCGATCGTGCACTGATAACTAGGAATTTTGACGCATTTTATACTCCTTCTTGCTTATGCTTTGATTAGAAATTCATACAAAATAGTCCCAAAAGGCTCACAAGTTGTGCTTGATTGTAGGTTTGATCAACAAAGTGACAAGATGTCAAAGATCAGCTCAAAAGGAGTGAAACTTGCATAAGTACCAAGACAAGAAAAAGCTCAGGCAAAGCAAGGCCAGTGCGACCGCACTACATTCTATGTGGTCCGCATTGTTACGTTCAGAGAGCATGACTTTCAAGGCACAAAGGGCAATGCAGCTGCACTGGGATTTGTGCGGTCCGCACTGAAGGAAATGCGGCCGCACTCAATTTAGTGCGGTCCGCAGAAACCAAGATCAGAGAAGTGCCAGTTTCAAGGATTCAAGTCAATGCAGTCCGCATTTCATTTTGTGCGGACCGCACTAGAAGCCTCCACGGCCGTAGTCCATTCTCTGCGATCCGCTGTGCCTGAGTTCAGAGAGTCAGATCTTTAGATTCAGAGCCCTAGTACAGCCGCACACCATTTTGTGCGGTCCACACTAACCCCGCATGGGCATTTTTGTCCAGAATTTTCAGCTTAGTATAAATAGCTTCTTTTCCATTTTTTAGGGTATCAAATATTGTAATTAAGTAGCTACGCTCGTGGGTTCGAGATTCTTAGCTATTTTGGGCAATTTTATCTACTTTTCATCATTGAAACTTGTTATTTAGCTTAGCAATTAATTAATATGAGTTGTTCTTCATCTATTTCTTGTTTTCCTTCTTTGATTATGAGTAGCAAGACCCATAAGCTAGGGTTGTGGCTCAACCCTAGTGTGGGTAATTGATGGGTCTTGTATTTTAGAGCTAGATTGACTATGGGTGTTTGATATTTGTGCCAATTTCATGGTTAATTGCTTAATTAGTGATTGCAAACACTAGTTTGTGTTTAGTTGACTTGAGCTCTTCTTGAGAAAGAGAGCATAAGTCTCCGAAATTGGTCCAACAAGGAATTAGGGCGTACTCAAGAGATTGATAATCCCAATTAAAGGGTTAAACCTCGAGAGAGTAATACCCGACTTGAACCCTAGTTGTTTGTGCAAATTTGCATACCTAATTGGTCTTGAGAAAGTCAATTCGGGCAAAATCATTCAAACCACCGAGAGGTGTAGAGTGGGTAAAGTTGTGCAACAGTTATATCATACTCCCCAATTATGTCAATCATGCCTGAAGAGGTTCTGTTTTCTTTGGACAGGCAGGAAAGAGAGATCGGGATGATGGTGACTCAAATACCCGTCAATTGACCATCTAGGCGAAAGTCACTACCCTTTTAAACCACTTGAACAACCGATAGCATTAACTCTTAGCTGAATCTAGTTGCATTTACCATTTGTAGTTTGATAATAGTAGAAGTAAAAAAAGAAAACCCCAAAAATGATTAGAAGTGTAATTTGGAACACATACGCAATCCTAAACTAGATAGATACTCGATTCCAAATTCTAGCTCTCTGTGGAAATTGATCCCGACCCAAAATCAGGTAAAAGCTTCTCCGACCCTCTCTCGCTACTTAATTAGTAGCGCGGAGTAGGCCGCGATCACCTTTTTGGCGTCGTTGCCGGGGAGCTAACAGTTTTTGGCTATCTGTAAGCACGTGATTTTTTCCCTATGAAAGAATTACTCCCAAAAATTCCAAAGAAAAAATATAATAATAAAAAAATAATTTTTCGATAGTTTGCATTTGTTGTGAATTTTGTGTATTGTTTGTATTTGTCTGTGCATGTTTATTTATACTTTAATTAAGAAAAAAAATATGTGTCACATGCGCATGTACGATTTAATTATGCATTTAGGAATTAATTAAACTTTAATTTGGTTTTAAGGAAAAATCACAAAAATATGCATCTTTTATTCTATTTGTTGTCATTAAGTGATTTTATTTTATTTAAATGGTTAATGTGTGTGATAATTGTTGTTTAAGTAATAATCAATGTTTGTATAAGATTATTTTTTGATTTTACAACTTAGTTAGGAATTTTGTTTAAATTAGAAATTAAAAGAATGAAAAGAAAAGAGTTTAAATTGGAGAAAAATCCGGGTTTGGGCTCATATTTGAGACCAAAATCAGGTCCAAATCATTTCACGACCCAGTCCAAATCGGGCTGCCCAGGCACGGCCCCAAAATGACGCCGCATAGGGCGTTTGATCTGAGCCATCCATCCCGTCCAATCCAACGGCCCAAGACCCCTTCAGCAACCCGTTTCCAAACCCGACCCAGTAACCGGTTCAAACCGACCCCCAACCAAGGCCAAACGGTGTCGTTCCACATTAAATGAAAGATCCTGGCCATCGATCTCGCTTCATCCAACGGCCGGGATCTAACTGCCCATTACATATATAAGCCTAACCCTTTACCCAGCCCCCCTATCCGAACACCCCCCCTTCCATCGTCCCAAACACAAACCCCAAACTCCCATTCCAAACCCTAGCCGCCCCTGTGCCCCTTCACCGTGAAGCCGGTGGCAAGGACGCCGGTGACCACCACCTTAACACCCTAGGACCTCCTCCACCCCCTGAACACAGATCCACTAGCCGTGGGTCTCGAATCTTCCCCCACGATCTCGAATCTTCATTTGAAGATTCGAGCCGGACCTCGATCTACAACAACCTACCCAAAATTCATACCAGGTGTCCCCTTGACCTTCCTCGTGACCAAACCAAGTTTGGTTTGGTCCGAATCTACCCACAAATCCCAAAACCCCAAATCTGAAGATTCGAACCCTAGAACAAGAATTTGTGGAGAATGTTTGGATTTAAACGGAAGTTTGGGGTCTAATAGACCCTAATCGAAGTGTTCTCATTCGAGAACACCTTGATTAAAATCTTTTCAACCCCAAGATGGGCAAATCTGGTCAAAGCTTGGGGGGGGGGGTTCAACTGTTGTTAGGCTTTCAGAGTGAGTCTCTTTGCTCTTTTCCATTGTTGTTTTAAACATTTGTTTCATTTTTGTCAGCATGTTTAATTAATTGGTTTGATATGTCCGACATGTTCTTTCAATCCCCCCTGCCTTCATGATACCTTTTATTTGGTCAAGTTTTTTCTTCATTTACTAATCGTATGTATGTGTGTGAACTGTACAATCGACTGAAATTGAATTTGGTCGATTAATTGGTTCCCCAGATCATTTCTTGTTTTGACAGTGCAATCTGAACCCTTTTGTTCAATACTGTTCGATTCCGATCATTAGCTATTTGATTGTATGTGTTGTAATTCGCGTAGTCGATTCAATATATGTCATCGATTAGCTTCAGCTGTGAATGATGATAATTCGACTCATGTTGTTTGTTTTCTGCTGAAGCTTTGATTGAATCAAAATAAGAATTGAGTACAGTTGGTGTATTTGAATAAGAAATATCTAAGGATTGGGTTGTAGCTGCAGTTCAGGGCTAAGTCTGAATTGATGGCATGTGCACTTGTGGACAGCATGTGCATTAAGGCCATTAGGAGATTAAAATTAACCAGGGCATATTCCTGCTGCCCATGCTTTGCTAATTGAATAAGAGATTAGGCCACTTTAACAACCAGAAAGAGAGGGGCTGTCAGGGGAATCTCATGGGAAGGGCCTTTTATTTTTAAGTTGTTCAGTGGGAAAAACAGGAGGGGAACATGGGAGGGGGTTTAGTTGGTTTTAACAGGCTGTTTTGGATAGAGCTGAGGCTGGTATAAATAGAAAAGGTTTCCACTGATAACAGGGAGGGGATTTTTGAAAGAGAAAAAAAAAACAAACAGAAAAAAGAGAGTTCTGAAAAACAGCTGAGAGGTCAGTGAATATTGAGAGTATAGGTTGGAAAATTACTAAGTGTTCAGAGAGAAACAAATTGTTAAATTCTGAAGGGTTCAGGCTGTAACTAGTTCATTAGGGTATTCTAATTTCCCTGAGAGATTACTACTGAAATCTGGGCTTCTGCGTGCTGTCGATTGAGTTTGGTCTTATTGCTATTGAAGTTGTTGTTGGTTATTCATCGAGTTTGTTGTGATTATTGAACTGTTGTCACTATTGCACTTGGATTATTCTGGTTTTTCTGCTGGTTTACCACTCTGTTCTGGGATTGTTGGTTGTATTGTGTCTGGTTGTTGCTGCTGTGATACTGCTGTATTGCTGCTGTCTGTTTGATTGCTGCTGATATCATTCTTCTTCTTCTCATTCTTGTTGTCCAACATACAGGTACACATTCTAATTGCACTGGTGTAATGATGAATTTGGAGCATGAATAAGGGCATAAGAAAAATCGCAGTCCGAACATTAGCATAGTTACTTTTATTTTGCTGTTTGTAGTTTAGAACATCTTTGTATGTTTGACATGTAAAGTTTGGGCTTTTAAACTATATAATGAAACAGTTTTCAGTCCATAAGAGTTTGGCCCGGTAAATTTGTCGTTGTATGCAACTCAGAAAGAAACTAGCGGAGTAGCAGTGATATTTGGCCAACGATGATTTCACATAGGGTCTGTTAAAAATGTCAATACAGTAATTACGTTTGTTCCACCCTAATTCATCAGTAGATAATGTATATTTCGAAGTCACACTAGGCAATTTGGATTATCGCAAAAAGATAAGAAATCGCTTAGTTAGGCATAAAACATGTAGTAATATCACCCAAGTTAGATAGGGTCAGTTTTAGTTGTTTCGTTTTTTTTAAGTGTCAAGCATGTAAGGAATAATTAACTGAATCTCATATGTATGCCCGTCAATAAATAAGGTTGCATACGTCTAATTTCTTCATCTAAAATAGATGATCTGCTTCGATATTATTGTGCGTCAATCTCATGTTTCATTGTTATTAAATAATAGAACATAGAACGGGAGCAATCTCTTTTTGTACAAACTCGATTGCAATTTTCCATTTGCATTAGCCGCAAACTAATAACTAATAAGTTCGACCTTTTCAGCATGTAATTAATTGAGGGATTTTCTTTTATTTTAGAGACAAACTTAATAGCAGAAATGTAGTCACTGTAGGTCTATCCTTAAAACAAAAAATGAGACGAGCCTCGCCCAATAAAAAATACCAATTGCGGGGCCCTCAATAAATACATAACCATTGACTAGACTTTGGATTTGGCCGTTTAATGAACCTTCACGGCCTCTTCCTAAAATAACAAAACGTTAGTCTCTTTAGGACGCGCCTTAATAAATCTTACTTTCTTAAACTCGGGTGCACATTTATGTGACCCAAATCCAAATCTCAACGGAGTCGAAATGTGGCTCTAATCACGGGTACATTGATTGTGACGTGATCCGAGATGCATGTCCACGACATTGCAAATTCCTTTAAAAAATAAGAATGAGATGAGCCTCGCCAAATAAAAATACAAAATTGCGGGGCCCTCAGTAAATATTTGCTTTAAAATTGCTTAGACTTCGGGATGGACCGTTTAGCAAAATTCCACGACCCTACCCCAAAGTAGATGATACGCTAGTCGCTTTAGGCGTGCCTTTAATAATTTAATTTCCTTAAACTCGGGTGCACATTGATGTGACCCAAATCCAAATCTCAGCGGAGTCAAAGTATGTCGACGGCCACGGGTACATTGATTGTAACGCGGTTCGAGATACATTTTTCACAACGTTGCAATTCCTTATAAAAAAATAATAATAATTATGAAAGCGGTAAAAAGTTAAAATTTGCACATAAGTTCATATTTGTATAAAATCAGATAATCAAGCCGAATATAACAGTTGAGCGACCATGCCAGAACCACGGAACTCGGGAATGCCTAACACCTTCTCCCGGGTTAACAGAATTCCTTATCCGGATTTCTGGTGCGCAGACTGTAATATGGAGTCATTCTTTTCCTCGATTCGGGATTAAAATTGGTGACTTGGGACACCCTAAATCTCCCAAGTGGAGACTCTGAAATAAACAAATAAATCCCCTTTCGATTGTCCTTTAATTGGAAAAAAATCCTTCACCCCCCGCGGGGCGGAAAAAGGAGGTGTGACAGCTCTGGCGACTCTGCTGGGGATTTTTTATAACCCAGAACCACTGGTTCAGGGTTAGAAATTCGAGCTTAGAATAATTGTTCTATTTGTCTTTATTTATTATCTGATATTTTTATGTGATATGTGCTTCATGTGCAAAATGATGTGTGTTACCGCTTTGATATTATTTGACTGTATATATAAACTGTGCCGAAACCTTTCTCTTCTTACCTCCGGGGAGAAGCTCGCTGGTCGAGACTCCCTATTCTGTTAGTGTCATACCCAAGTAGAAAGAGGCTCAGATAAGTTACAAAGTCGGACGACCCCGTGGGTCCCCGGTACGTAGCCCCTTCCTCGACTCGAGTTGTTCGCTCGTGTAAGCCAGGTCTAGAACAAAGCCCAGTTTGAAGCTTAGTAAAACATAACTTCATGCCGGATCCCTAGTAGGAAAACGCTTATTTGCATCACGTTGCATTTGACTTAGGGGGCTCAACACAGGGGTTGGGCCCGTCTAGGAATAGCAACCTAGAACAAAAAGACCATCATGTGGCATCTTGTCTGTTAGCGCATTTAATTTGCTTCGAATTTGCATGTTGACCGACGGGTGATAACGGGAATTTTGAGAAAAAATAGATAAATAAATAAATGAAGAAGATTTTCAAGAGTTTCTCACTTAAGAAAAGCAATGTCCAAATATTTTTCAATTTTGAGAAAAACCCGTGATTTAGATAATTTTCTTACCCGAACTACGTCGGTTTGATTCTCACCGGATGTGGGATACGTAGGCAACCCTTATCGGGTCCAACTCCCCGTTTTTGTTTTACCAACAAAAAAAGGGAAAATGTTTGGAGTTTGGAGTCAAAATAAAAATCTTTTTTTTCTTAATAAATGTGCAGAATGAGCACAAGTAGGAGTTCATCTGAGGCCATTATAAACAGAGTTCCTTTGGGTTTACGCATGTGGTGGAACGACTTAGAAGAATCAGGGCAAGATACAGTCAAAATATACTTGGGAAATTTGGTTGGATTGCTGGACATCGATCCGCGAGGGGACGTTATCAGGGTTTTAATTTCATTTTGGGACTCGGCACACAATGTATTTCACTTCTCAGACTTTGAGCTCACCCCGACACTGGAGGAGTTGGCAGGGTACATTGGATGTCCTAAAATCCCTATAAAAGAACAATATCTCATTGCACCAAGGACCGTAACCATACACAAGTTCCTGGACATCGTAAAGATCCGCAGAACGGTACATAACCCAGAGTTATCAAAAGGGTTTTGTAGTTTGGCATTTCTGTACGACAGGTACGGTCATCTGGGAGGGTTCAACAATCCCGAGAGTAAGATTTGCAGTGGGGAAAGCCGGTTGAAATGGGAGAGGCATAGATGTATTGCTTTTATGATAGCCTTTTTGGGTTTTCTGGTGTTCCCTAGAAAGGATGGGAAAATTAACATACAAATCGCTGGGGTCGTAAGCACTTTGCTCAAACAAGAAAACAGCACTCTGCCACCAATGATAATAGCAGATATTTTCCGCGCACTCACTATTTGCAAAACCGGAGGAGGTTTCTTCGAGGGATGTAATACACTACTGCAAATGTGGATGATAGAGCATCTATGCCATCGCCCTCAGTTGCTGAGATATGGGTCATCACAAAAGATTTGTATAGAAGAGTTTCCCAGCAGGATCGACGGTTTCAACCTGCCAGAAGGGGTCGCCGAATGGGTCACGCTACTGCGCTCTGTTTCAGCAAACCAGATAGAGTGGGCGTTCGGGTGGCTACCCATAGACGAAGTCATACACATGTCAGCCACCGAATCTCATTTGTTGTTGATGGGTCTCCAAAGTATCCAGCCCTACGCACCATGCAGAGTGTTGAGACAGTTGGGGCGATACCAGATAATCCCGAAGGAAGAGGATCTCAGTAGCCAGGTGATCGAAATCGGACCTGGTGGGCAGTTCCCTGAAGCGGTCGTTCGGAGAATCTGGAATGAATGTCAAACCCTGAAGGTAGATACTTGTGTACGAGATCGGGCCAAGGGCGAAGTGTCGCCAAAATACCTCACGTGGTACAGAAGAGAGCTTGAGCATCAGAGACCAACTAAGAGAGCTCACATCCAAGACTTTGAGGAATCATCACATACACAGTGGGGCTGGTTAAAAAGGGAGAAAGGCTACCGGGCTGAAATCGGGAAGCTAAAGCAACAAGTTGAAAGGCTTGTATTTGAGAACAACGTGCAAGTCACCTCCGAGCGGGGTGAGAATAACAAGTTAGCCCAAGAAAACCAGACACTAAAGGCCCACATCCGCCAAGCCAGTAAGAGTAACACCGACCGATAGAAACGCCGCTCCGACGAAAGATTGATAGCTGATTTGAGAAATCAGGTCAGCCAAAACCGAGAAGAATTAGAACAATCAGAAGCTTGCATAGCAAGGATGAAGGTCAGATGGGCAAAAGGTACAATGGACCGGAGGCAGCGTCTGCAACAAGTCATAAGGGATTATAAAATGAGCATCGGGATATTAAGGAAAACAAACTCCACTCTTCATGAACGGATCTTCAAACAAGCACGAGATGCCCAGGCCGACAGAAGACGTTGTTACGATGCAATGACCATCATGGAGAGACACATAGAGATGTTCCAGGATCGACTTGCCGACAATGCTCGAGCACTGGGATTAAGAGACCGGCGAATAGAGCAATTATTCGTTGAAAGGGACAACATTCGAGGGAGAATTGATGAGATTGGGCACTACATCTACATGAGATGCCTGGCATGTGAGCAAATACCTCGGAAAACCCTCCTTGTTTCCATCATGGGCTGCGTCCACCAGATCATGAATGAGTTGAAGAGCTTGCAGAGAGACCTTACACCAAGGGCCGCGGAAAGGCCGAGCGATGCCTCGCGAGCCCTCAAGTTGGAGTTGTAGCCTTAAGTTCGAGTTTTGTTTAATTGGCTTTGTTGTCTTCCTATGTGTTGTTTTCTTTATGTCAAGGAGTTAGGTTAAAAAACTTTGGAATCTGTACTGTTGCTATTCTTTGTTTGAAGTAATTTGTAATAGCGAATTTTGATGATGAATTAAATGATTCCAAAAGAATTTTGTGTGTCTTTACTTTATGGCAGAACTACACCTGGTCTGATTCACGCGGGGACGTGATACGTAGGCAATCCACATAAGATTCGGCCACCATTAACAAAAAGAAAAGAAAACGAAAGAAAGAAAAAGAAAATATGAAAATAAAATAAATACAGGGGTTCCCAAAGTACTTTTAAAAGGGACAAATAAGCAAGTCGAGATGACGCATGTTGTCTAAGCAAAGCATGTTAGAAACGATTAACTGCCTAGGAACACTTGCATCCCCCATGTGTTATCAAATCTGTTAAAGCTCTAACGCTAACAAGTTTGCTATTTTCCACAAAATACAGATAGTTAGTTGTTAAAGAATTCTAGCAACACACCCTTACCAAACCAGATCCAAAGGACCGGTAACAACGAGCATGACTACTTCAGAGAATAGTACCGAGGAAGAAAGGCCGATGGGCCAGTTGTTAAGGGAAGCGATGGAAAAGATAGAAAGGATGGGACTAGAGATGAATGCAATGCAGTTAGCTCTAGCCAAAGCACAAAAGAGCCCTGAGCCACTAGGGCACATGCCGGAATACCCTCACTCTGGCCCTTCAACAAGCCTCCCAAATCATCGTTATCATCAGGAAAGAAGCCCCCATGATTCCCAAGCTCCACCACCCCATCAACCTCTCCCAACACCAAATGTTCCCACTTTTGTGGGACCCACGTCAGCCACCCTGCAAAGATCGACCAGCGAGCCATTGTTTCAGGCTCACGATACGCAATATTATCCCCCTGAGCCCACATTCCATGCCCCCGAACCACAGACCTACAATCCGCACTTTGAGGTACCGGCAGAGATTGAAAGGCCAGTTAAGGTCCCCGAACAAGATGCGGTGATGAGGAAGTTCAAAAGCCTGGAGCAATCCTTCAGAAACCTGCACAGATTGGGCAACCAGGTCAGCGTGGCCTACAAGGATCTATGCCCTTTCCCGGACGTCCAACTCCCGGCTGGGTTCAAAATGCCTAAGTTTGATTTATATGAAGGGCACGGTGACCCCATGGCACATTTGCGGGGTTTTTGTAGCAAAATGAGAGGGGCAGGCGGCAAAGATGAGCTGCTGATAGCTTATTTCGGCCAAAGTCTGAGCGGATCAACACTAGAATGGTATACCAGACAGGATTCCAGCAAATGGTACACTTGGGATGACCTGGCGCAGGCTTTCGCAGGTCACTTTCAATACAATCTCGAGATAGTCCCTGACTGTCTCACGTTGCTGAGGACCGGCAAGAAGCCTGGGGAAAGTTTTCGCGAGTTCGGGTTCTGCTGGAGAGAGCAAGCGGCTAGAGTTGATCCTCCCATGAGAGAGGGAGAAATGATGGACTACTTCTTACAAACACTGGATCCAACCTTTGGTCACTTGGTGACGACGGTTGGAAAATCCTTCAACGAAGTAGTGAAGATAAGGGTCATGACAGAAGAGGGTCTGAGGTCTGACAAAATCCTGAATTACTCGGCACTCAAAGCAACGACCCAGGCTATTCAGAGCGCCACGGGAGGTGCGCTGGGAAGAAAGAAGAAATTGCCACGATTGAGGCAAGCAGTTGGTCCAGGTCTGACAAACCACACTACAACCAACCCAGACCCCACAGGCCAAACTACCCATACAACCTACCACATCACTACTATCCACCTCAAGAACCATATTTCACCGTCCATCAAGCCCAGACATACACCCAACCTCCGGTTCGCCCACAATGGCGTGCGCCAGCTCCACATAATACCTACCCACCACCACAAAATGCCTATCTTCTACCAAGAGCATACAGGAACCCTCCGGGGACGGGTTTTTGAGGGAGTCAAGCTGCTAAAAATGATAGGCTGCAGAAACATAGAGCCTTTACCGAGTTGGGAGAGACCTATACCGCCATATTCCACAAATTGAGACGATTGGATTTGGTGAGTCCTGTCGAACCTAGAGAGCAAAACCCCCCACCCCAAAATGTGAACAGATCAATAAGCTGTGAGTACTGCTCAGGAATGCTGGGACATGATACTGAAAAATGTTGGAGGCTGAAGCAGGCGATACAAGATCTCATTGATGCTAACAAAATCGAGGTCCAAATGCCGGAGGCACCTAACATCAATCAGAACCCATTGCCAACGCACCATGAGGCTCACATGATCGAGTTGGTGTATGAGGGAGGAGAGCTGAGGAAGCCCTCACAGACAGTGATGATGATCCAGGCCGCTCCGAAAGAAGGATCGACCAGTGGAAGAACGGGGGCACAGTCACAGGGAGAAGGCGTCAAGCTAGTAGTGATATTGGGAAAAAGACCGTCCGCCGTGACAAGCAAACCCGAGCCAACCAAGTTAGTAATATCAAGGACTCCACCCACACCTGCAGTTGTGTTGAAAGGGGTATACAGGGAACTAGTCACCATAAAGCCTGTAGTCCAGCTGCCGATGATCGATAGCAAGGCCGTGCCTTAGAAATATGAGAAGGCGGTGGTGATGTACAAAGGAAAACAAGTGGAGGAAGACAGTTGTGAAGCGCAAGGACTGACTCGATCAGGATGGTGTTTTGCTCCGGTGGAGCTGAGAAGACCCAACCCAACTGCAACCAAGAAACCTGTGTCCAAAGAAGAGGCTGAGGAATTCTTGAGGAAGATGAAAGTGCAGGACTACTCCGTTGTTGAACAGATGAGGAAAACACCGGCCCAGATCTTGCTGCTATCGTTACTAATCCATTCTGAGGAACATCGTCGGGCCCTGATGAAGATATTGAACGAAGCTCATGTGCCCAACGAGATTTTTGTAAACCACCTGGAAACAATTGCCAACAAAATTTTCGAGGTGAAAAGGGTAACATTCTCAGATGATGATCTGCCAGTGGAAGGTACGGAGCATAATAAAGCTCTCTACCTAACTGTCAAATGTGAAAATTCGATAGTTACTCGGGCATTGGTGGATAACGGTTCAAGTGCCAATATTTGTCCATTATCCACCCTGAACCAGTTAAAGATCGACCACGGAAGAATCCACAAGAATAGCATTTGCGTCCGAGGATTTGACGGAAATGGAACAGCCACCGTGGGGGACATTGTACTCGAATTGACCATCGGTCCAGTCCAATTTACCATGGAGTTCCAGGTTTTAGATGCCACAGTATCTTATAACCTTCTGTTAGGACGACCGTGGATCCACGCGGCAAAAGCAGTGCCTTCCACCCTACATCAGATGGTCAAGTTTGAGTGGGATAGACAAGAGATCGTACTGCACGGCGAGGACACGGTGTGCACTATGGGTGGAGCCATTGTGCCCTTCATAGAGACCGATGATGACAAAGGTCCTTGGGTCTACCAGATCTTCGATACGATGTCGGCAAACAAGATTTCTGAGGGTGAGATCCTCCAGCACCCTAGGGTAGCTTCCGCAACGATCATGATGGTCTCGGAAATGCTGGGTAATGGATTTCTGCCGGAAAAAGGCTTGGGAGTCGAGCTTCAGGGGATTGTCCAACCTGTCTCCCTGCCCAAGAATTTGGAAACCTTCGGCTTGGGGTTCAAACCAACCACAGCAGATGTAAAGCAAGCGCGGAAAATGAAGAAAAAAGTCTGGTATCTTCCCAAACCTGTGCCACGTCTCTCAAGATCTTTTGTTAGAGCAGGTGCCAAGGGGTCACCGGTCCCAAAAATTCTCAGACCATTGATTGGGATGGACGGGGACCTGAATCAAAGTTTCGAGAGGCTATTCGCTGATGTTAGTATGGTAGAAGTTGGAGAGAGTTCCAGCAAAGCGGATATACAGTTTGTGGGGCCTGAGGCCAAAACCAACAATTGGACGGTTACTCCTCTTCCTGTCCGGGAGGAGTCTTGGTAGTAGGCTTTGATTTATGCTTTTCTTGTTCGGATTATTCCAGGGTGTAATCCAAATTTTATTTTTGTTTTGTAAAAGTGTGAACCCTGTTATCCCGCAAGTTTAATAAAGTTCTCTTCTTTTGTCTCATTTTAATTTTGTTTTGTTCTTTTTCTTTCTGAACAGTTCTCTTTTTACTGGTTCTAATGACATAGCATGCACATCGGATCTTCGACCTAGTCTAATAAATCAATCCGAGTCTGACTTAGTGATACAAGAGGTCGTTTGTGACAATGAGTCTGAATATGACGAGGATGAAGCCTTCGAAGAGATAAACCGAGAGTTGTGCCAATTTGAAGAGAAACCCAAGCCTAACCTAAATGACACTGAGGCTGTGAATCTAGGAGACGCGGATAATGTCCGAGAAACCAAAATCAGCATCCACATCGAGCCGAACGTTAGGGAAGAATTGATCAAAACCCTCGTGGAATTCAAAGATGTTTTTGCATGGTCATATGATGATATGCCGGGATTGAGCACCAATCTAGTGGTTCACAAATTGCCCACTGACCCGGCATACCCTCCGGTCAAGCAGAAGCTAAGGAAATTTAAAACAGAAATGAGTGTAAAGATCAAAGAAGAGGTGATTAAGCAGCTGCAGGCGAAGGTCATTCGGGTCACTCGATATCCTGAGTGGTTGGCCAACGTGGTGCCAGTTCCGAAGAAGGATAGGAAAATCAGGGTGTGCGTCGACTACCGCAATATCAACAAAGCAAGTCCCAAGGATAACTTCTCGTTGCCCAACATCCATATCCTGATCGATAATTGCGCTGGGCGCGAGATCGGGTCCTTTGTGTATTGCTATGCGGGATATCATCAGATCCTAATGGACGAGGAAGATGCGGAAACGACAACTTTTATCACGCCATGGGGAACATACTGCTATCGGGTGATGCCGTTCGGATTGAAGAATGTCAGGGAAACATACATGTGGGCAATGACTACTGTGTTTCACGACATGATACATAAAGAAATTGAGGTGTACGTAGATGATGTGATCATAAAGTCTTGACGTCAGGAAGACCATGTAGCAGACCTAAGAAGATTTTTCCAAAGACTCCGAAGGTATGATATCAAGCTCAACCCGGCCAAATGCGCATTCGGGGTTCCATCAGGAAAGTTGTTAGGATTCATTGTCAGTCGACGGGGTATTGAGTTAGACCCATCCAAGATCAAATCCATCCGAGATTTGCCACCGCCAAAGAACAAAACAGAGGTAATGAGTCTGTTGGGGAGACTCAATTACATCAGCAGGTTCATCGCTCAACTCACGGCGACTTGTG
Source organism: Nicotiana tabacum (assembly GCF_000715075.1). Classification (NCBI taxonomy): domain Eukaryota; kingdom Viridiplantae; phylum Streptophyta; class Magnoliopsida; order Solanales; family Solanaceae; genus Nicotiana; species Nicotiana tabacum. Next base: position 1,140,905 of record NC_134080.1, on the reverse strand, counting down.
AACCCATATTTCGGCTGCTGAAAAAAGATGCTGCGGTAAACTGGACGGCGGAGTGTCAAGAGGCTTTCGACCAAATCAAAGGGTATCTGTCCAACCCACTCGTGTTGGTTCCACCTAAGCCGGGGAAGCCCTTAATTCTTTATCTGACGGTCCTGGAAAATTCATTTGGCTGTGTACTGGGGCAGCATGATGTCACAGGAAGGAAGGAGCGGGCCATTTACTATCTTAGCAAGAAGTTCACAGTATATAAGGTCAAGTACACCCAACTCGAGAAAACATGCTGCGCCCTAACTTGGGTGGCTCAGAAGTTGAAGCACTACCTGTCCTCGTATACTACTTATCTCATATCCCGTTTGGACCCATTGAAGTACATCTTTCAGAAACCTATGCCCACAGGGAGGTTGGAAAAATGGCAAATTCTGCTCACAGAGTTCCATATCGTCTATGTAACGAGGACGGCCATGAAAGCCCAAGAGCTGGCCGACCATTTAGCAGAGAATCCTGTTGATGAGAAATATGAGCCTTTAAGAACGTATTTTCCCGACGAAGAAGTGATGCATACGGGTGAGCTGGAATTACCCGAGGAACTGGGTTGGAAGCTTTTCTTCGATGGAGTCGCAAACACGAAAGGGGTTGGAATAGGAGCAGTGCTCATTTCTGAAACAGGACGCCACTATCCTGTTACAGCTCAACTACGCTTCTATTGCACCAATAATATGGCCGAGTACGAAGCTTGCATTTTGGGTCTGCGATTAGCTGCAGACATGGATGTCCAAGACGTCCTGGTCTTGGGAGACTCGGACCTCTTGGTACATCAGATTTAGGGCGAATGGGAAACACGGTATTTGAAACTCATACCATATTGACAATGTTTGCACGATCTGAGCAAGCGATTTCGATCAGTGAAATTCAAACATATCCCGAGAGTTCATAACGAGGTTGCGGATGCATTAGCCACCTTAGTATCAATGTTACACCACCCTGACAAAATGTATGTTGACCCTCTGCACATCCAGGTTCGTGATCAGCACACTTATTGCAACACGGTAGAGGAGGAAGTAGATGGCGAGCCTTGGTTTCATGACATAAAGGAGTACCTCAAAATGGGGATATATCCGGAATAGGCCACTGGAGACCAAAAAAGAGCCCTTCGGCGTTTGTCGAATGGTTTCTTCCTCAGCGGAGGAGTGTTGTACAGAAGAACCCCGGACTTGGGATTGTTAAGATGTATAGACGCCGGTCAAGCCACGACTGTTATGGTAGAAGTACATGCTGGAGTTTGTGGGCCACATATGAGCGGATATATATTGGCAAGGAAGATCCTTCGAGTAGGGTATTATTGGCTCACCATGGAGCATGACTGTATCACTTTCGTGAGGAAATGCCATCAGTGTCAGATACATGGAGATCTGATTCATTCCCCGCCAACAGAGTTACATACGATGTCAGCACCCTGGCCATTTGTTGCATGGGGCATGGATGTCATTGGGCCTATCGAGCCGGCAGCATCCAACGGCCATAGGTTCATTCTGGTGACCATTGACTACTTCACCAAATGGGTCGAGGCTAAAACCTTCAAGTCGGTAACTAAAAAGTCAGTGGTGGATTTTGTTCACTCCCATATCATCTGCAGATTTGGGATCCCAAAAGTGATCATCACGGATAACGGTGCGAATCTTAATAGCAGCCTGATGAGAGAGGTATGCCAACAATTCAAGATTACACACCGCAATTCCACCCCATATCGTCCCAAGGCGAATGGAGCGGTCGAAGCAGCCAATAAGAATATCAAGAAGATACTGCGAAAGATGGTGGAAGGATCCAGACAATGGCACGAGAGATTACCCTTTGCTTTGTTGGGTTACCGCACTACTGTCCGGACTTCCATAGGTACAACTCCTTATTTGTTGGTGTACGGAACTGAAGCCGTAATACCGGCGGAGGTCGAAATTCCATCCCTCCGGATTGTCGCGGAAGTCGAGATTGATGATGATGAATGGGTCAAAGCTCGATTGGAACAGTTGAGTTTGATAGACGAGAAAAGATTGGCAACAGTGTGTCATGGTCAGCTATATCAGAAGAGAATGGCAAGGGCATACAATAAGAAGGTACGCCCCAGGAAGCTTGAAGTAGGGCAGCAGGTATTGAAGCGGATCCTCCCGCATCAGGTCGAGGCAAAAGGCAAGTTCGCCCCAAATTGGCAAGGGCCTTATATCGTGACCAGAGTGTTGTCCAACGGTGCTTTGTGTCTAACAGATATCGAGGGAAGATGTGTCGACATGGCTATCAATTCTGATGCAGTCAAAAGATATTATGCGTAATTTCTTTGATTATGGTAGTTATTGGTTCGTTTGTTTGTATTTGGTACTTATTGGATAATGAAATGACGGAGGCAATTCTTTCTTCTATCCAAACACTTTTAACCCTTGTTTCCCCCTTTTGAGCCTTAAGTTATTCTTTCATACCCCTCTTTTGGAATCACTAAGGGAAAAGACATGAAAAGAAGAAGAAAAAAAAAAGAAATTACAAGAAAAATGAAAAAGAAAAAGAAAAAGATAAAGATCACAAGAAAAACAAAAGCAGTTAGGAACTACGTTTGACCTGATTCCTCAAAGAGGATACGTAGGCACCTCACAGTTTGGTCACAGTGTGCGTAGCGCACATAGCTCAACATAATGTAGAAATAAAATCCCCCAGGAAAGAAAACTGGGGCAGAGGTTATGTTTTAAAAGTTTCAACAAAGGTTTGATTCCAAGAGTTGTAGTGGCTCACCCGTCAAAGTTATTTCGAATTCTTGATAGCTTTTCTTTTAGCCCCACACCAAAACCAACATCGATGTCCAAAAAAGACCTCCCGATCAACCTCCGAGAGGTGCCAAGTCAGGCAAATAAAGCCGAGAATAATACACTGATCCCTAGCAAAGAAGAGGATCATAAAACTGGAAATGAATTGATAGTCGAAAAGAATCTCCAGAAGAGAGGGTCATATCGGCAGCACTCCAATTCCCCGCTGAAGAAATAAAATGAGAGAGTCTTATCGGTGAAAACCTTCGCAGGCACCATAAGGCGACGAAAGATGAGAGATACAAAACGAGAGAGTCTTATCGGTGAAAACCTTCACAGGCACCATAGGGCGCCGGGAGATGAGAGAAAAGAGAGAGTCTCATTAGTGAAAACCCGTCGAAGGGCACTATAAGGCGACAAGATAGATTGACAAAAGGGTCCATATTCGCGAAGAAATGGACACCCCTTTATCCCCAGCAAGTAAGGCCATCAGGCAGGTTGATTGATACAAATAGACTGGGTCGGGAATCTATGGTACACGTCATGATCGTAAGGACCAGTCATGTCATCCAGATAAGTTCTTCTCTTTTCCTTTTTTCCACCAGTATTGGTTCAGAAAGATTTTTTCTCATTTTTCTATCTTTTTCATTTCTTTCTAGAAATTCGTTTCGGAAAAGATTTTTCAAAGTTTACTACCAGAGGCCGAAGGGGTACAAAAAGCAAAATACGGAAGGGACAGGCCACAAGCCGAGGCGATAAGACAAAAAGCGTTGGTTGCAAAAACCAGAGGACGAATTGTTTAGAAAGTTAAGGGTGACGTGAAGAGAGCGACAAACGACAGGAGAAGGACTTGTGGACCAAGTTCCGAGAAGGTTTCCCCGCAGAATGTCGATAAGTCACGGACCCAAGTCCGAAGTGGTCAGACACCACAAGAAAGGAAAGTTAACCCGACGCAAGATAACCCTAACAGTCCTAAGGGTTATCCCCAGGCGATAAAATTCCATGCCTTGCAGTTCGGGGAGGAAATAAACTCCTAAGGGAGTAGTTTCGGGATTGAAGAGGACTCTCACAATTTGTTCTGTAAAGAGAAGGCAGGGAGGGGATAAATGGAGAACCATCCCCAGCAGGCAGGTCACCCCCAGCAAGCAGATTTATCCACCAACCAGTTGTGGGAGCACAGAGCAAGGAAAAGAAAAGGAAAATCATCCCCCAGCGGGAAGGACACCGCTGCCCACCATGATTAAAACTAACAAAATCCTCTTTGTCTGTTGCAGGAAAATAAAGGTTGATGATGGCAGAAGGACGCAATGCCAGAAAAGTCACCAAAACTGGGGCAGAAAATTTTCTGCCATTTTCAACATTTTTCTCGGGAGAACGGGGAAACATACTCAAATATTTTCATGTTTTAGTTTAAATAGGCGCCCACCTGTATAATGAGAGGAATATTTTCAGTCTTAGTTTAAATAGGTGCCCACCTGTATAACGAGAGGAATATTTTCAGTCTTAGTTTAAATAGGCGCCCACCTGTATAATAAGAGGAATATTTTCAGTCTTAGTTTAAATAGGCGCCCACCTGTATAACGAGAGGAATACTTTTCATGCCTTAGTTTAAATAGGCGCCCACCTGTATAACGAGAGGAATACTTTTCATGCCTTAGTTTAAATAGGCGCCCACCTGTATAACGAGAGGAATACTTTTCATGTCTTAGTTTAAATAGGCGCCTACCTGTATAACGAGAGGAATATTTTCAGTCTTAGTTTAAATAGGCGCCCACCTGTATAATGAGAGGAATATTTTCAGTCTTAGTTTAAATAGGCGCCCACCTGTATAACGAGAGGAATACTTTTCATGTCTTAGTTTAAATAGGCGCCCACCTGTATAATGAGAGGAATATTTTCAGTCTTAGTTTAAATAGGCGCCCACCTGTAAAACGAGAGGAATATTTTCAGTCTTAGTTTAAATAGGCGCCCACCTGTATAACGAGAGGAATATTTTCAGTCTTAGTTTAAATAGGCGCCCACCTGTATAATGAGAGGAATATTTTCAGTCTTAGTTTAAATAGGCGCCCACCTGTATAATGAGAGGAATATTTTCAGTGACTTAGTTTAAATAGGCGCCCACCTGTATAACGAGAGGAATACTTTTCATGCCTTAGTTTAAATAGGCGCCCACCTGTATAACGAGAGGAATACTTTTCATGTCTTAGTTTAAATAGGCGCCCACCTGTATAACGAGAGAAATATTTTCATGTCTTAGTTTAAATAGGCGCCCACCTGTATAACGAGAGGAATATTTTCAGTCTTAGTTTAAATAGGCGCCCACCTGTATAACGAGAGGAATATTTTCATGTCTTAGTTTAAATAGGCGCCCACCTGTATAACGAGAGGAATATTTTCAGTCTTAGTTTAAATAGGCGCCCACCTGTATAACGAGAGGAATATTTTCATGTCTTAGTTTAAATAGGCGCCCACCTGTATAACGAGAGGAATATTTTCAGTCTTAGTTTAAATAGGCGCCCACCTGTATAATGAGAGGAATATTTTCAGTCTTAGTTTAAATAGGCGCCCACCTGTATAACGAGAGGAATACTTTTCATGTCTTAGTTTAATTAGGCACCCACCTGTATAATGAGAGGAATATTTTTTTTAGTCTTATACTTCAGATTTTGAGATCAGTAGCCCATCAGAAAGCAGAAGGTTACAACAGGAACCCCAAGCAGGAAACAATAAAAATCCCCGGCACCGGAAAGCAGGAGGTTGCAACAAGAGGTCCCAGCATAAATTCAAGCGCCTGAGTCAAAGGGAGAAAAGACGCGTCTTGAAAGAAGTGGCTTGTGAACATTAAAATTATGTCCAGCATAACAAATCTGATGAAGACGGCCGTACCCCCAGAGGAACCGCCGAAAAGCTTAATGAAGAAAGCCATGTCCCCATCGTACCAAGCAAAATGATGAAAACTGGTACTCAGAAAAGCAAAGGGCCAGTGTCATCCCCAAGTTCACGGAACAAAAGCACCGGAGGAAACACAAGCCGACAAGAAAGCAAGGCAACAAGAACAAGTTGAAGATAGATGAGATCTTATGATCCGTAGTCTAGCCTAGCTTCTTGTTTTTCTTTTAGCACGATGTAACAAAGAGATCAGTAAGCAATAACAGCATACAGCAGCATGTAACAGCACACAACAGCAGCAAACATTACAGTCACACGGTAGTCCCAGCTACCAAAACTTCCCGAACTACATTGACCTGATTCCTGTTCAGCCCAGGATATGTAGGATACCTCTGAAGCGAAGGTTCGGTCAAATCTTTTTCAAAAAAAAATGCTTCACACGAAGTACTCGGATGAGCAAAAAATCGCTAACTTTATCTTTGCACGAAAACACTTCGTGTCTTCGGGCAAAAAGGGGCAGCTGTAAGCACGTGGATTTTTCCTTATGAAAGAATTACTCCCGAAAATTCCAAAGAAAAAATATAATAATAATAAAACAATTTTTCGATAGTTTGCATTTGTTGTGAATTTTGTGTATTGTTTGTATTTGTCTGTGCATGTTTATTTATACTTTAATTAAGAAAAAAAATATGTGTCACATGCGCATGTACGATTTAATTATGCATTTAGGAATTAATTAAACTTTAATTTGGTTTTAAGGAAAAATCACAAAAATATGCATCTTTTATTCTATTTGTTGTCATTAAGTGATTTTATTTTATTTAAATGGTTAATGTGTGTGATAATTGTTGTTTAAGTAATAATCAATGTTTGTATAAGATTATTTTTTGATTTTACAACTTAGTTAGGAATTTTGTTTAAATTAGAAATTAAAAGAATGAAAAGAAAAGAGTTTAAATTGGAGAAAAATCCGGGTTTGGGCTCATATTTGAGACCAAAATCAGGTCCAAATCATTTCACGACCCAGTCCAAACCGACTGCCCAGGCACGGCCCCAAAACGACGCCGCATAGGGCGTTTGATCTGAGCCATCCATCCCGTTCAATCCAACGGCCCAAGACCCCTTCAGCAACCCGTTTCCAAACCCGACCCAGTAACCGGTTCAAACCGACCCCCAACCAAGGCCAAACGGTGTCGTTCCACATTAAATGAAAGATCCTGGCCATCGATCTCGCTTCATCCAACGGCCAGGATCTAACTGCCCATTACATATATAAGCCTAACCCTTTACCCAGCCCCCTATCCGAACACCCCCCTTCCATCGTCCCAAACACAAACCCCAAACTCCCGCTCCAAACCCTAGCCGCCCCTGTGCCCCTTCACCGTGAAGCCGGCGGCAAGGACGCCGGTGACCACCACCTTAAGACCCTAGGACCTCCTCCACCCCCTGAACACAGATCCACTAGCCGTGGGTCTCGAATCTTCCCCCACTATCTCGAATCTTCATTTGAAGATTCGAGCCGGACCTCGATCTACAACAACCTACCCAAAATTCATACCAGGTGTCCCCTTGACCTTCCTCGTGACCAAACCAAGTTTGGTTTGGTCCGAATCTACCCACAAATCCCAAAACCCCAAATCTGAAGATTCGAACCCTAGAACAAGAATTTGTGGAGAATGTTTGGATTTAAATGGAAGTTTGAGGTCTAATAGACCCTAATCGAAGTGTTCTCGTTCGAGAACACCTTGATTAAGATCTGTTCAACCCCAAGATGGGCAAATCTGGTCAAAGCTTGGGGGGGTCAACTGTTGTTAGGCTTTCAGAGTGAGTCTCTTTGCTCTTTTCCATTGTTGTTTTAAACATTTGTTTCATTTTTGTCAACATGTTTAGTTAATTGGTTTGATATGTCCGACATGTTCTTTCAATCCCCCCCTGTCTTCATGATACCTTTTATTTTGTCAAATTTTTTCTTCATTTACTGATCGTATGTATGTGTGTGAACTGTACAATCGACTGAAATTGAATTTGGTCGATTAATTGGTTCCCCAGATCATTTCTTATTTTGACAGTGCAATCTGAACCCTTTTGTTCAATACTGTTCGATTCCGATCATTAGCTATTTGATTGTATGTGTTGTAATTCGCGTAGTCGATTCAATATATGTCGTTGATTAGCTTCAGCTGTGAATGATGATAATTCGACTCATGTTGTTTGTTTTCTGCTGAAGCTTTGATTGAATCAAAATAAGAATTGAGTACAATTGGTGTATTTGAATCAGAAATATCTAAGGATTGGGTTGTAGCTGCAGTTCAGGGCTAAGTCTGAATTGATGGCATGTGCACTTGTGGACAGCATGTGCATTAAGGCCTTTAGGAGATTAAAATTAACTTGACAGCATGTGCTGTCAGGGAATATTCCTGATGCCAATGCTTTGCTAATTGAATAAGAGATTAGGCCACTTTAACAACCAGAAAGAGAGGGGCCGTCAGGGGAATCTCATGGGAAGGGCCTTTTATTTTTAAATTGTTCAGTGGGAAAAATAGGAGGGGAACATGGGAGGGGGTTTAGTTGGTTTTAACAGGCTGTTTTGGATAGAGCTGAGGCTGGTATAAATAGAGAAGGTTTCCACTGATAACAGGGAGGGGATTTTTGAAAGAGAAAAAAAGAAAAAGAGAGTTCTGAAAAACAGCTGAGAGGTCAGTGAATATTGAGAGTATAGGTTGGAAAATTACTAAGTGTTCAGAGAGAAACAAATTGTTAAATTCTGAAGGGTTCGGGCTGTAACTAGTTCATTAGGGTATTCTAATTTCCCTGAGAGATTACTACTGAAATCTGGGCTTCTGCGTGCTGTCGATTAAGTTTGGTCTTATTGCTATTGAAGCTGTTGTTGGTTATTCATCGAGTTTATTGTGATTATTGAACTGTTGTCACTATTGCACTTGGATTATTCTGGTTTTTTTGCTGGTTTACCACTCTGTTCTGGGATCGTTGGTTGTATTGTGTCTGGTTGTTGCTGCTGTGATACTGCTGTGTTGCTGCTGTCTGTTTGATTGCTGCTGATATCATTCTTCTTCTTCTCATTCTTGTTGTCCAACATACAGGTACACATTCTAATTGCACTGGTGTAATGATGAATTTGGAGCATGAATAAGGGCATAAGAAAAATCGCAGTCCGAACATTAGCATAGTTACTTTTATTTTGTTGTTTGTAGTTTAGAACATCTTTGTATGTTTGACATGTAAAGTTTGGGCTTTTAAACTATATAATGAAACAGTTTTCAGTCCATAAGAGTTTGGCCCGATAATTTGTCGTTGTATGCAACTCAGAAAGAAACTAGCGGAGTAGCAGTGATATTTGGCCAACGATGATTTCACATAGGGTCTGTTAAAAATGTTAATACAGTAATTATGTTTGTTCCACCCTAATTCATCAGTAGATAATGTATATTTCGAAGGCACACTAGGCAATTTGGATTATCGCAAAAAGATAAGAAATCGTTTAGTTAGGCATAAAACATGTAGTAATATCACCCAAGTTAGATAGGGTCAGTTTCAGTTGTTTCGTTTTTTTAAGTGTCAAGCATGTAAGGAATAATTAACTGAATCTCATATGTATGCCTGTCAATAAATAAGGTTGCATACGTCTAATTTCTTCATCTAAAATAGATGATCTGCTTCGATATTATTGTGCGTAATCTCATGTTTCATTGTTATTAAATAATAGAACATAGAACGGGAGCAATCTCTTTTTGTACAAACTCGATTGCAATTTTCCATTTGCATTAGCCGCAAACTAATAACTAATAAGTTCGACCTTTTCAGCATGTAATTAATTGAGGGATTTTCTTTTATTTTAGAGACAAACTTAATAGAAGAAATGTAGTCACTGTAGGTCTATCCTTAAAATAAAAAATGAGACGAGCCTCGCCCAATAAAAAATACCAATTGCGGGGCCCTCAATAAATACATAACCATTGACTAGACTTTGGATTTGGCCGTTTAATGAACCTTCACGGCCTCTTCCTAAAATAACAAAACGTTAGTCTCTTTAGGACGCGCCTTAATAAATCTTACTTTCTTAAACTCGGTTGCACATTTATGTGACCCAAATCCAAATCTCAACGGAGTCGAAATGTGGCTCTAATCACGGGTACATTGATTGTGACGTGATCCGAGATGCATGTCCACGACGTTGCAAATTCCTTTAAAAAATAAGAATGAGATTAGCCTCGCCAAATAAAAATACAAAATTGCGGGGCCCTCAGTAAATATTTGCTTTAAAATTGCTTAGACTTCGGGATGGACCGTTTAGCAAAATTCCACGACCCTACCCCAAAGTAGATGATACGCTAGTCGCTTTAGGCGTGCCTTTAATAATTTAATTTCCTTAAACTCGGGTGCACATTGATGTGACCCAAATCCAAATCTCAGCGGAGTCAAAGTATGTCGACAACCACGGGTACATTGATTGTAACGCGGTTCGAGATACATTTTTCACAACGTTGCAATTCCTTGTAAAAAAATAATAATAATAATTATGAAAGCGGTAAAAAGTTAAAATTTGCACATAAGTTCATATTTGTATAAAATCAGATAATCAAGCCGAATATAACAGTTGAGCGACCGTGCTAGAACCACGGAACTCGGGAATGCCTAACACCTTCTCCCGGGTTAACAGAATTCCTTATCTGGATTTCTGGTGCGCAGACTGTAATATGGAGTCATTCTTTTCCTCGATTCGGGATTAAAATTGGTGACTTGGGACACCCTAAATCTCCCAAGTGGCGACTCTGAAATAAATAAACAAATCCCGTTTTGATTGTCCTTTAATTGGAAAAAACTCCTTCACCCCTCACGGGGCGGAAAAAGGAGGTGTGACACTATCTATTTAGTTAGTTTTGTGTATTGTTCTTCTTTCTTCTTTGTTACTTACTTGTTTGTGTCACAACTCAGGTACCAAATGGCAGCAAACAATGCTAATGACCCTCTTGGAAACGTGATTGCAGGGGAGGAGGTAGATGATGTCAGGGAAGATTAGGTGCCTCTTGTACCTCAAGGACAACGAATAGGCCGAAATGCCAATGCTAATCCAAATGGTGATATTCCAGACCCTCCTCCGCCACCTCCAAGAGTGGCTCCCAGATACTTCCGAACTAGGGCTACGCAAGTGCTATTGTCCCACCCCGAATCCGGGCGGGCAATTTTCAGATAACCAATGTGATGTTGACCTTACTTGAGCAGCGTGGGTATTTCACGGGTGCTACAAATCAAAATGCCTACAAACATCTCAAGGGGTTCGTGGATACATGCTGGGGGAGCAAGCAGACGAATGTGTCCAAGGATGCTCTTAGGTTGAGATTTTTCCCATTCTCACTTCGGGGGAAGGCATTATATTGGCTCGTGAGACTTCCCAACCGTTCCATCACAACTTGGGATGAGTTGACGGATAAATTCATTGCTAAAGTTTTCTCGTCGGGGCATATGGCGGCATTGCGTGATGAGATATTGGCTTTCAAGCAAGAGCCCACGGAACCTTTGCATGAGATTTGGGAGCGTTATAGAACAATGGTGAAAGAATGCCCCAACAATGATATGACCGAGGCTATGATCCAACAAACCTTCTAACGGGGCATTAACACCACAAACCAATGCATAGTAAACCAACTTGTCGGGGGCAATTTTATAAAGCTGTCGTATGATGAGGCATGCGATGTACTTGACGAGATGGCTGACACTTCTTCTGCATGGCAAAGTAGAGCCAATGTGCCTCAAGGTGACCCCACGGTTATTCATTTGCACAAGGAACTACATGATCACGGGCAAGCTATAGCTGAGCTTACAACTACTATGAACCAATTGGCAAAGGCACAGTTGGAAGAAGTTCAAAATCCTCACCAAGTGAATGCCATGGAGGTTCAATATGTAAACAATTATCAAGGCCAATGGGGCAGCTCTTCCAACCAACAACAGTGGAGACCTCAAGGCAATTGGGGCAACCAACAACAAAATAGTGGTAATTGGGGGAACAACAACCAAAACAACAACTGGGGCAATCAGAACAACAATCAAGGCAACCAAGGGAATTGGAATGGTAATAACAACAATTGGGGTGGCAACAATAATCAAGGAGGATGGAACAATGGAAACCAAGGAAACCGGGGGCAAGGCTTTCAAAGGCCCCCAATGTACCAACAACAGAACAATCCACCCCCATTTCCATCTCAAGGTCCTAGTTCTTCTAGCAATGATATGGGTAGAATTGAAATGATGTTCGAGCAGATGATGAAGAAGAATGCGGATTCTGATGCACAATTGGCTTCCCAAAATACCTCTATCAGAAATTTGGAGGTGCAATTAGGCCAAATCTCTCAGTCTTTAAATACTCTCCCTAAGGGTGCTCTACCAAGTGATACAGTAGTGAACCCGAAGGGTGGGAACAATCATGTTATGGCAGTTACAACAAGAAGTGGGAGAGGCGGTGATGTGAATGCCTCTAAGCAAAAGCAAGTTTTGGGTGATGGTGTTGAGTTGCAAGAAGAAGAAGTCCCTTTGATATTCAAGATGTCGAGGTGGAAACTCAAAATGACGTGAACCCGTCTAGGGAACACATAATAGACATGCCGGAGCTGGTTGTGCCTAAAGCCAAGGCACCTTTGCCAAGGCCACCTCCACCTTATCCTCAAAGGCTCGCGAAGCAAAAGAATGAGAATTAGTTTAAGAAGTTCATTGACATGATGAAGAGCTTGTCCATTAACGTCCCTCTAGTGGAGGCTCTTGAACAAATGTCAGGCTATGCAAAATTCATGAAAGACTTGGTCACAAAGAAGGGTTCTATGGATTGTGAAACTATAAAGATGACCCACCAAGTTAGTGCTATAATGCATTCAATGGACCCGAAGCATGAAGATTCCGGTGCTTTCACCATTCCTTGCACCATTGGGAGTGCGAATTTTGCCAAGGCTTTATGTGACTGGGAGCTAGTATCAATTTGATGCCTTACTCAGTTTTCAAAACCTTGGGTATTGGGCAACCTCAGCCGACTTACATGAGGTTACAAAGGGCGGATAGATCAATGAAGAGACCATTAGGTATTATTGATGATGTGCTTGTCCGGGTGGACAAATTTATCTTGCCAGCTGACTTTGTAATCTTGGACTGCGAGGTGGACTATGAAGTTCCTATCATATTGGGAAAACCTTTCCTAGCTACGGGGAAGGCATTGGTAGATGTGGAAGTAGGGGAAATCACCTTCCGGGTGGGTGATAAAAAGGTGGTCTTTCATGTGTGCAAATCTATGAAGCAGCCCAATAGTACCGAGGTGTGCTTTTTTGTTGACCTCGTCACAACAGTGATAATTGATGATACCAGTGCAATGATCAATGTGGAGGACCCATTGGAGGCCGTATTGTTGAATCTTGATGTCAATGAGGATGCAAGTCGAGTGGAGTGTGTGAATACTTTACATGGAATGGGCTTTTATTCTTATGAGCCTAGGAAATTGTCTTTGGATCTAGAGAATAGAAAGACTCCACCAACCAAACCGTCAATTGAGGAGCCTCTGGTGTTGGAGTTGATACCACTTCCTCCACACCTCAGGTATGAGTTCTTAGGCTTAAATTCTACTTTGCCAGTTATTCTTTCTTCTTGCCTTACTAACATGCAGGTTGATGCCACATTGACGGTGTTTCAAAAGCGGAAAAAGGCAATTGGATGGACTTTAGCTGATATTCGGGGAATAAGCCCCGCATTCTATATGCACACGATTATTCTGGAAGATGATGCAAAACCCTCCTTGGAGCATCAAAGGAGGTTGAACGAGGCAATGCAAGAAGTTGTGAAAAAAGGAGGTGATCAAATGGTTAGATGTCGGGGTTGTGTACCCCATCTCTAATAGCTCTTGGACTTCACCAGTGCAATGTGTACCGAAGAAGGGTGGCACTACCATGGTGACAAATTCTAAAAATGAATTGATTCCGACAAGAACAGTTATCGGTTAGAGGGTATGCATGGACTACCGCAAGTTGAATAAAGTGACCCGCAAGGATCACTTTCCTTTGCCATTTCTGGATCAGTTGTTAGATCGACTTGCTGGACGTGCCTTCTATTGCTTCTTGGATGGGTATTCTGGGTACAACCAAATCGTGATTGCTCCGTAAGATCAGGAGAAGACCACATTCACTTGTCCGTATGGCACATTTGCTTACTCTAGGATGCCTTTTGGGTTGTGGAATACACCGGCTACATTGCGGTAGCTATTTTCACCGATATGGTGGAAGACATTTTGGATGTGTTTATGGTCGATTTTAGTGTTGTGGGGGACTCATTTGATGAATTCTTGAAGAATCGTGATAGGGTTTTGCCCATTGTGAATTAACCAATCTTGTTCTCAATTGGGAGAAATGCCACTTTATGGTGGAAGAAGGAATAATTCTTGGGCATAAAATTTTGAAGCATGGCATTGAGGTGGATAAAGCAAAGATAGATGTGATTTCAAGGCTCCCTCCCCTACATCCGTCAAGGGAGTCCGAAGTTTTCTTGGGTATGCGGGGTTCTACCGGAGATTTATCAAAGACTTTTCGAAGGTAGTGAATCCTTTGTGCAAGTTGTTGGAAAAATATGCTAAGTTCTTGTTTGATGAAAAGTGTATGCAAGCCTTTGAACTTCTCAAGTATAAGTTGATCACCACTCCTATCATTACCCCGCCTAATTGGAGCTTGCCCTTTGAGCTCATGTGTGATGCGAGCGATGTTGCAGTTGGAGCGGTTTTGGGTCAAAGAGTAAACAAAATGTTTCATCCAGTGTACTATGCGAGCAAGACAATGAATGATGCTTAAGTAAACTACACGGTGACTGAGAAAGAAATTTTGGCTATTGTATTTGCTATGGAAAAATTCCGGCCGTATCTTATGGGTGCTAAGGTTACTATTCATACCAACCATGCCGCACTCTGGTACTTGATGACGAAGAAGGACGCCAAAGCTAGACTGATGCGATGGGTCTTGTTACTTCAAGAGTTTGATTTGGAGATTGTGGACCGGAAGGGTAGTGAGAACCAAATGGCGGACCACTTGTCCTGCTTGGAGAAGGAGGGGAGGCCTCGTGATAGCCTAGAGATTAATGATTCATTTTCCGACGAACAACTCCTTTTGGTGTCGATGAATGATATGTCGTTTGTTGATGTTGCTTATTTCCTTGTGACTGGTATAATCTCGTGTGAGCTCTCTTCTAACCAAAGGAAGAAGCTCAAGTGGTATAGTTTGGATTTCTATTGGGATGAGTCATACTTGTTCAAGATTTGAACGGATGGTATGATCCGAAGGTGTGTCCCGGAGGAGGAGCAATTGAATATCTTGGAGGCTTGTCATTCCTCTCCCTATGGTGGCCATCATGGTGGGGTGAGGACGGCTTCTAAAGTTCTTAGTTGTGGGTTTTATTGGCCAACCTTGTTCAAAGATACGGGTGATTTTGTGAAGATATGCGATGAATGCCAAAGAGCGGGTGGAATTTCAAAGAAAGATGAGATGCCTCTCAATACCATCCTTGAGGTTGATTTTTTTGATGTATGGGGCATTGATTTCATGGGCCCATTTGTTAGCTATTGTGGGAATACTTACATTCTTGTGGCGGTTGACTATGTTTCAAAATGGGTTGAAGTCGTGGCTTTCCCCAACAATGAGGACTGGAGTGTTGTTGCATTTCTCAAGAAAAGCATTTTTACAAGGTTTGGTACTCCTCATGCAATCATAAGTGATGGGGGTCTCATTTTTGGAATAGAGCTTTCGACACTTTGCTTTAAAAGTATGGTGTCAATCACAAAGCTTATACTCCCTATCATCCTCAAGCAAGTGGTCAAGTTGAAGTCTCCAATAGGGAAATCAAAAGCATATTGTCAAAGACGGTCAATGCAAATAGGACCGATTGGTCAAAGAAGTTGGATGATGTTGTATGGGCTTATAGGACTGCTTACAAGACTCCGATTGGTATGTCTCCGTATCGGTTGGTATTTGGGAAAGCTTGCCATCTACCGTTTGAGTTAGAGCACAAGGACATGTGGGCTTTGAGGAAGCTAAATCTCAAGTGGGATGTTGCAGCCAATCTTCGTGTGGAGCAGCTCAATGAACTTGATGAATTCAGATTCCATGCTACTCCAGTTCGTCCTTGTATAAGGATAAGATGAAGTACCTTCATGATAAATATGCTCATAGAAAGGAGTTCAAAGTAGGTGATTTGGTTTTCTTGTTCAACTCCCGGTTATGTTTGTTTTCGGGAAAGCTCAAGTCCAAATGGAGTGGACCTTTGAAGTGGTGTGTGTGACCCCATTTGATGTTCTTGATTTAAAGAACAAAAATGGTGAAGTCTTCAGAGTTAATGGGCACTGGGTCAAGCATTATCTTGGAAAATTTAATGACAGACATGTGGTGGCGCTTTTTTATCTCAAATGATGTGATGGTAACATGTGTCGTGCCGCGACGTTAAATCAGGCGCTTCTTGGGAGGCAACCCATGTGTTTTTATTCTTGTTTTTCTTTGATTTTCATTTTAGGATAGGATTTGTTTTTGGGCTAACTGGTTATGAGATGTTACTGGATTGTGTTGATGCAGTGCAGGACATAGTGGAAAAAAGTGTCAGGTCTCTGAAGTTTTTAGTGCGGCCGCACTACATTTAGTGCGGACCGCACTAGTGAAGGGTAAAATATCGACCTCTCTGAAGTTTGCCACCGCGGCCTCACTACATTTTGTGTGGTCCGTAGTGGACCATTGCGGCCATACTCCATTTTGTGCGGACCGCAGTGGGTTACTTGGACGAACTTGGCAAAAGCAGTATAGTGCGGACCGCAGTCCATTTTGTGCGGTCCGCACTAGTTAGTAAGACTGGGCCCCAGGTCCTTTTCTATAAATAGGGCATGATGCCCTCCTGTTCAAACTTTTCGATCTCTTTACTCTTAGACTCAAATAAACAATGTTCATCCATGTCTCTGCTCGTAACTAACTACTTAGAACCGTCATTCTTCATTTCATCTGATAGCTGGTAACATTACACTCCTTTTTACTTGTTCAATTTTGTTAATTTCATTTAATTTTTGTTTTTCTTGCTTTCCTTCCTATGCTTCCCGTAGTTTCTTCAATTATTTAGGTTAGGGTAGTTAAATTTTTGACTAAGGTAGACTTAGGTAGTTCAATACAATGGGCAAACATGTAGGGACACTAATTAGGTGCATAATTGAGCTTAAAATCAAAAATTCATGAACCCTAACTTAGTGCCCCAACTGGGCACTCAGTGCGGACCGTAGTCATTTCTGTGCGATCCGCGGTGCCCTTGTGCGGTCTGCAATACCATTTTTTGCGGACTGCCTTGATGAAATACTTGGAAGCTGAACTTTGGGTAGTGCGGTCGCACTACATTTTGTGCAGACGGCACTGGCCCCTATGAAGTCGCACTACATTTTGTGTGGTCCGCACTACCTAGATACAGATGGTGGGTAGTCTGAACCCCACCTCTGTGCGGACCACACTGCATTGACCCCTATGCGGCCACACATCATTTTGTGCGGTCCGCACTGGATGATTTCTGAGAACTATCTAGCAATTCTTCTTTTCTGTTCTGCAACTTTGGTTCTTAACTGATTACACTGATACTAACAAGTTGATTGAATTATAGTTGCAAACAATGGTAAAACAATGAGGCAAAGGAACTAAATAACCTGGCAAAGGTGGATCTTCCTGGGGAGGGAAGCAGAAAATGATACAACTCACTTCCCAAGCTAGGCAAAACATCAAGAACATGAGGAAGGCGATAAAAGCTACTGATAGAGCCATTTACATGTCGGGGAGTGAGTACGAGCCTTCCCGGGAGATCTCTTCGGACTCTGTGCCAGAATACATCCCTAACTGGCCGGAGAGGCATAGACTGAGAGATATACCTCCAGCATCCCCCATTGCCCAAGCATCAGTGAACATCTCTTCTGGGTAGTCTGAGGGCTCAAGTGATGGTAGTGGGGAATACTCCACCTCTCCCATAGCTTCATTATCTGGAGAGGGTATAGTAGGTGATGAGGAGGAAGTAGGGGGTGACGAAGAAGTAGGAGAAAGAGGTGAACCTCAAGTGGGGGGTATTGCCCGAACTAGGAAGGCGGAGGTGGGGCAGGACCGGTTTGTTAGTGAGGTAGCGTACCATAAGTTCCGGGAATGGTGGTCGGTGAGGAAATTAATCCCGGAGCGGAGTTTTATTAATAGAGACTTGTTACTTCAAAACCCCAATGTGAGGAGGCAATTTAGGACAAGAGTGGGCTGGGAACATTTTCTAGATGACTGTGTGGATGCCAAAGAACACTTGGTCAAGGAATTTTATAGCAACGTAGAACACATCAAAAAGGGCTCCAAAATGACCAAGGTTCGAAATCTGAAGGTGTTGTTCGACGGTAAGACAATCAATGACTATCTTGGGTTTAATGAGGAAGAAGAGACCATGTACATGGCAAAGAAGGAAATGGGCGAGGAGGTTCGTCCCTGGCTAGCACAGTACCTGGCAATCCCAGGTACCACCCCCGACTGGTTGACTGCTGGAGTCAAAATCTTGAGATGGAATTTGAACTTTGAGTCACAGGGGTGGGAGACCTTTGTATGTAGCAGGTTGGACCCCACGACACATGACAACTCCCTCCCTCTTCACCGGGCTGTGTTAGTGGCTTCTATTATGGCGGGTTACCCCATCAATGTGGGGATTGTGATGTCACAGATTATTACTATTGTGGGTGCCGAGCATGACAGAAACTATCTGTTCCCCAGTTTCCTCACTATGTACTTCCGGGATTTGAAGGTGGAAAAGAGGCCCTTCAACATCAAAGTCAAAGTGAAGGACCCTTTTTCCTGGTACAGACATGCAGGGGGATGATAACCCTAAGAGCAAGAACTTCAAGAGTACAGTTACTGCTCCAACTAGCCAGTCTGAAGAGCCAATTATGGTAGTGACTCTAGCTGAGCCTACCTCTACTTCCACTACTGCCCCTCCTGGTCCATCCACCTCAGCGGACCCAGAGATTCCATCTTCCCGGGCCCATCCTATTACTACCCACCGGCTGAGCCAGACACTTCTGAGTATCAACAACTGGATGCAGACTGCCTCATCCAAGTTGTCCATCCTGACTACCACGGTAGAGGCAGTCGGCACCTCCAGCCCCACAGGTTTCCCACTCGATAGAGGTTGCTTTGAAAGAGATTTTAGACAACCAGAAGAAAAGCGTCGACACTTATAAGGTGCTAACAGATGCAGTTGCTTCACACAGCCAGTCTCTCAAGGAGATTGCTAGGGAGCACAAGAAATTGAGGAAGACGTGGGCTTCCAAGGAGTCTGTGAAGGCGCCGAGGGTTGATGTTGATCGATTGAAGGCAGACCAGATGCCTTTGGACTTATTTCTCGCAAATCCTATGCCAGCAGCTCATTCCCAGCCAGATCAGTCACAGAGGCCTCCAGAGAGAAAGAGTATGATTCCCAGAGCGGATGATGCAGTCATCCAGTTGGCCGACCCACCGGAGGCCTCCTATAGTCAGCCACAAGATGCACCACATGATCCTATCCAGGTCTAGACCTAGGTCCCAACAGCACAGCAGCAGGCCACCGGGAACCAGTCTGAGGTTCCCAAGCACAGTGAGGACCCTGGGACTACTTAGGAGCCTATGCAGACAGACAGGCCATGGGGAGTCCCTATATCCTTTTTCCTATCTCTTTTTGATGCTTTATTTGACTTAGTTGGCATTGGGGACAATGCTAGCTTTCATTTGAGGGGGTAGGCACTACTTTTTATTCATTCGGATGATTGTATATATATTTGATACTTTTTTATGCTTTCTTGATTTTTCACTTTTGGGTTGTATATAATTTTAACATTTCGTACATTTATTGCACTTTTATTTTACTTTGGGTCTGTATATAAAGTTATGTTACACTGTACATATTCACTCATCTATTGTATATTCAAATCCCCTCTTGTATATATTCATTCTACTTTCCACAAATTTTTCGTTCTTAGCTTCTTATTTGTGATTCGTAGCTTCTTGTTTCTCAAGTTTGCAATAAGCCTTTGGTTTGCTTAATGCCACGGTTCTTTCCAAAGGTGAAGTTTTGTGTGAACCGGGTGGCTCTTCCCAATGATGGATGGCATGACAACCTTCTTAAGGATTTGAGTCTATTTTTCTTTTCATTTTTAGTAGTTAGTAGTTAAGGCTGCCTCAAGCAAAGCTTCACTTGGGCCTAGCACATTTGCCTTTGATCTTATGGTCAAAAACAAATTGTTGTGTTTAGGATGGTGAAAGTAGTGACCTTAAGACTCTTGCATTGACCGATAATCATCAATTGGTTTTTGGGGACCATTGTGTGCTCAAATCTTATCTAAGGTCGTTGTGGGCCCCCGACTCTATGTCTTTAGCAATCCCATAGCTTGTGTGGTGAGTAATCGTATTGCAAGTCCATGCCCCGAGCCATTGGTCTAGAACTTGCCCTGAATGTTTGTTGAGGTGAAATCCTAAGTGAATTTTGACTTGAGACATGATTATAGGCTCTTCTTGGTCCAAATGATAGTTTGAACACTTCCATAACCTACTAATGATAAGATCCCTAGTCAATCATTTTGAGCCTTAGACCTTCTTCCTTCAAGAACCATGATACAAGCCTATACATGTTCTAAAAGATACCCTCTCGTGGCACCCAATCTTTCCTTTAACACTTGGCAAAAGTATAAGTTTGGGGGGAGTGATGAGGATTGCAACAAACTGGTAAAAAGGCACAAAAATGAAGAAAAGGAAAGGTAATGAAAAAGAAAGAAAAGCAAAAAGACAAAAAGAATGTTCAATGTGAAAAATAATAAAAAGGGATTCAAGAAAAGCAAAGAATGAAAGGTGTGGAAAGTTGAAAAAGGAGAAAAGGTTTGAAATGCATAAGAAAGAGTGACAGTGTGTCTCTCTAACCCCGTAGAAAGAAGTGAAATGACTCAGAGAGTCAAGTGAATGTGTGCCAAATGAATCAAAAGAAGTGCTTAAGAGAAGATGGAACTTAGACCAAAACATTTCCTACCCCGAACCAAAAGCCTTCACAATGTCTCCACAAAATCCCTATATGATCTTGAGTTGAATGAAGCTTACATTAGTGGATACTCACATAAGGGGCAAGCATATGGTACCTAGAGCCGGACTTGTGGCTTTTCTTGAGAGAGATGAGTGAACTTCCATTAACCTTGTTTTGAGTGCCACTATTATAAAGGTGAGGTTTGCTTAGGGAGAGTTGAGGATGTGTGAGTTTAGGCTCCACAATGACCAAAGTAATAGAAAGAGTCCTTTGATGTGTTGAGCGGACTCTTGATGCTCTTGTGTCGCACTTAATTCATGGTGTTTCAAAGAGTAAAAGTTGTTAATGATTCATTTGTATTGAGGGCAATTGTTAGTCCCAACTGATGCTAGATGAGGTTACTTTAGGTCAACTGAAAACTTCTTGGATTTTCCCTTAAGGGGTGGGTCTTATTTTGTTTGCTTGAGGACAAGCAAAAGCTTAAGTTTGGGGGAGTTGATAACTAGGGATTTTAACTCATTTTATACTCCTTCTTGCTTATGCTTTGATTAGAAAGTCATACAAAATAGTCCCAAAAAGCTCACAAGTTGTGCTTGATTGCAGTTTTGATCAACAAAGTGACAAGATGTCAAAGATCATCTCAAAAGGAGTGAAACTTGCACAAGTACCAAGACAAGACAAAGCATAAGCAAAGCAAGGCCAGTGCGGCTGCACTACATTCTGTGCGATTCGCACTGAAGGCAATACGGCCGAACTCAATTTAGTGCGGTCCGCAGAACCCAAGTTCAAAGAAGTGCAAGTTTCAAGGATTCAAGTCAATGCGATCCGCATTCCATTTTGTGCAGACCGCACTAGAAGCCTCCGCGGCCATAGTCCATTCTCTACGGTCCGCAGTGCCTGAGTTCAGAGAGTCAGATCTTCATATTTAGATCCCTAGTGCGTCCGCACACCATTTTGTGCAGTCCGCACTAACCCCGCAGGGGCATTTTTGTCCAAAATTTTCAGCTTAGTATAAATAGCTTCTTTTCCCATTTTTTAGGGTATCAGATATTGTAATTAAGCAGTTGCGCTCGTGGGTTCGAGATTCTTAGCTATTTTGGGCAATTTTATCTACTTTTCATCATTGAATCTTGTTATTTAGCTTAACAATTAATTAATATGAGTTGTTCTTCATCTATTTCTTGCTTTCCTTCTTTGATTATGAGTAGCAAGACCCATAAGCTAGGGTTATGGCTCAACCCTAGTGTGGGTAATTGATGGGTCTTGTATTTTAGAGCTGATTGACTACGGGTGTTTGATATTTGTGCCAATTTCATGGTTAATTTCTGAATTAGTGGTTGCAAACACTAGTTTGTGTATAGTTGACTTGAGCTCTTCTTGAGAAAGAGAGTCTAAGTCTACGAAATTGGTCCAACAAGAAATTGGGGCGTACTCAAGAGATTGATAGTCCAAATTAAAGGGTTAAACCTCGAGAGAGTAATACCCTACTTGAACCCTAGTTGCTTGTGCAAATTTGCATACCCAATTGGTCTTGAGAAAGTCAATTCGGGCAAAATCACTCAAACCACCGAGAGGTGTAGAGTGGGTAAAGTCGTGCAACGGTTATATCATACTTCCCAATTATGTCAATCATGCCTTAGACTCAAGTACTTGTAAATTGACCACCTAGGCGAAAGTCACTACCCTAGTGCCTTTTAAACCATTTGAACACCCATAGCATTAACTCTTAGCTGAATCTAGTTGCATTTATCATTTGTAGTTTGATAATAGTAGAAGTAAAAAGAAAACCAAATGATTAGAAGTGTAATTTGGAACACATACGCAATCCTAAACTAGATAGATACTCAATTCCAAATTCTAGCTCTCTGTGGAAATCGATCTCGACCCAAATACGGGTAAAAGTTGCTCTGACCCTCTCTCGCTACTTAATTAGTAGTGCGGAGTAGTTCGCGATCACCCGTATCACTTAAAAATTATCTAAGATGTCAAATACGGCCTAAGGAACTATAGTCACCGCCCGCCATGACCGTTCCTTATTTTTTGAAGTTTTACAGCCAAAAAACTGGAATTTCGCTCGATTCCCATATTTTCATGTGCTATAGCCCACACCTTCCGTCGTGGGCCAAGGCCCCCCGGGCCCGGATCACCTAATATTTTTTAGGACATCAAATACAACCTAAGAAACCACAGTCCCTCCCCGCCATGACCGCTCCCTATTTTTTGGCATTTTTTTGCCATAAAACTGGAATTCGCTCGATTCTCATATTTTTGTGTGCTAAAGCCCTCGCCCTCCATCGTGGGCCCAAGCCCGCGGATCCAGATCGCCTATTAATTTTTTGGAATGTCAAATATGACCTAAGGAACCATAGTTAGCATCCCGCCATGACCTTTTCCTATTTTTGGCATTTTACAGCCATAAAATTGGAATTCTGCCTGATTCCCATATTTTCGTGTGCTATAGCCCACGCCTTCCGCTGTGGGGCCGGGCCCCCAGACCAGAATCTCGTAAAATTCTTTTGGGACATCAAATACGATCTAAGGAACAAATTTTGATCGCCCCGCCATGACTGTTCCTCATTCTTTAACGTTTTACGGCCATAAAATTGGAATTTCACCTGATTCCCATTTTTCGCCTGCTATAGACCTCACCTTCAGTCGTGGGCAAGGGCCCCCGAGCCCGCATTGCATAAAAATTTTCAGAGACATCAAATACGACCTAAGAAACTATAGTCACCACCCCGCTATGATCGCTCCTCGTTTTTTGGTGTTTTACGGCCATAAACTAGAATTCCATCCGATTCCCATATTTTCGTGTGCTATAGTCCATGCCTTCCGTCGTGGGCCCGAGCCTCAGGACCCGGATCGCCTAAAAATTTTCCGTTATGTCAAATACTACCTAAGGAACTGTAGTAAGCGACCCGCCATGACCGTTCCTTTTTTTGGCATTTTACGGCCATAAAATAAGAATTCTATCTAATTCCTACATTTTCATGTGCTATAGCCCATGCCTTCCACTGTAGGCACAGGTCCCCAAACCCGAATCGATTAAAATTCTTCCGGGATGTCAAATAGAACTAAGGAACAAATTTGACTGCCTCGCCATGACCATTCCTCTTTTTTGGAATTTTACGGCCATAAAACTAGAATTTCGCCCGATTCCCAAATTTTTGTGATGCCTCCCGCCATGGGCCTGGGCCCTCTGTATAGGATCGCCTAAAAATTTTTTGGGGCATCAAATATTACCTAAGTAACAAATTTAGCCACCCCGCCGTGACCGTTCTTCATTTTTCGACGTTTTATGGCCATAAAAATGGAATTCCGCCCGATTCCCATAATTTTGTGTGCTATAGCCCACGCCATCAGTTATAGGCCCAGACCCCCAGACTCGGATCACCTACAATTTTTTTAGTACGTCAGATATGACCTAAGGAGCCATAGTAACCACCCCCCCGTAATCGTTCCTTATTTTTTTTATCATTTTACGGCAATAAAACTGGAATTCCGCTCGATATCCATATATTCGTGTGCTATAGCTCATGCCTTTTCACCGTGGGCCCAGGCCCTCAGGCGCGAATCGACTAATATTATTTTAGGAAATCAAATACGACCTAAGGAACCCTAGTCACCAACCTTTCATGATCGTTCCTCATTTTTTTCCATTTTACGGTCATAAAATAGAATTCCGCCTGATTCCCATATTTTCGTGTGCTATAGCCCACGCCTTCCGCTAAGGGCCCGGGCACGGATCACCTAATATTTTTTCGGGATGTCAAATACAACCAAAGTAACCATAATCACCATCCCTCCATGACCGTTCTTTGTTTTTTGGTGTTTTATGGCCATAAAACTGGAATTCTGCCCGATTCCCATATTTTTGTGTGCTATAGCCCACGCTTTCTGCCGTGGGCCCGAGCCCCAGGATCCTGGATCGCCTACAAATTTTTTTGGATGTCAAATACTACCTAAGGAACCATAGTCAGTTCCTCGCCATGACCTTTCCTTTTTGGAATTTTACGGACATAAAATAGGAATTCCGCCTGATTCCCATATTTTCTTGTGCTATAGCCCATGCCTTCCGCTGTAGGCCCGGGCCTCCAAACCAGAATCGCTTAAAATTCTTCCGGCACATCAAATACGACCTATAGAACAAACTTTGACCGTCCTCTATGACCGTTCCTTGTTTTTTGGCATTTTACGGCCATAAAAATGAAATTCCGCCCGATTCTCAAATTTTTGTCTGCTATAGCCCAAGCCTTCAGCCATAGGCCCGGCCCCCCAAAATTGAATCGCCTAAAATATTGGGACGGCAAATATGACCTAAGGAATAAATTTATCCGCCCCGCCATGACCATTCCTCATTTTTCGGTATTTTACGGCCATAAAATGGAATTGCGCCCGATTCCCATATTTTGTGTGCTATAGACCACACCATCTGCCATAGGTACGGGCCCCCAGACTCGGATCGCTTAAAAGTTTTTAGGGACGTCAAATACAACCTAAAGGATCATAGTCACCACCCCGCCATGAATGTTCCTTTTTTGGCATTTTACAGCCATAAAACTGGAATTGCGCTCGATATCCATATTTCCGTGTGTTATAGCTCACGCCTTCCACCGTGGGCCCGGGCCTTCAGTCCTGAATCAACTAAAAAATTTTCGGGACATCAAATACGATATAAGGAACCATAGTCATCACCCCTCCATGACCGTTCCTCATTATTTCGCATTTTACGGCCATAGAACTGGAATTGCGCCCGATTCCCATATTTTCGTGTGATATAGCCCAGCCTTCCGCCGTGGGCTAGGGCCCCCAGAATCGGATCACCTAAAAACTTTTTGAGATTCAAATACGACCTAAGGAACCATAGTCACCACCCCGCTAAGACCGTTCCACATTGTTTTGCATTTTAAGGCCATAAAACTGGAATACCGCCTCATTCCCATATATTTGTATGAATAGACCACACCTTCCGCCGTGGGCCAGGGCCCCCGAAACTGGATCGCCTATTATTTTTCTGGGACGTAAAATACGACTAAAGGAACCATAATCACCACCCCGTCGTGACCGTTCCTTGTTTTTTGGCATTTTATGGCCATAATACTGGAAATGCGCTCAATATCCATATTTTCGTGTGCTATAGCTCACGCCTTCCGTTGTGGGCCCGGCCCTCGGGCCCGAATCGAATAAAAATTTTCTGGGACGTCAAATACGACCTAAGGAACTATAGTCACCATCCCGCTATGACCGTTCCTTCTTTTTTGGCATTTTACCGTTATAAAACTGGAATTGCGCTCGATATCCATATTCTCGTGTGATATAGCTCACGCCTTCCGCCGTGGGCTAGGGCCCTCTGGCCCGAAGCGACTAAAAATTTTTCCGGACGTCAAATACGACCTAAGGAACTATATTCACCACCCCACCATGATCGTTCCTCATTTTTTGGCATTTTACGGCAATAAAACTAGAATTCCGCCCAATTCCCATATTTTTGTGTGATATAGCCTACGCCTTCCGCCATTAGCCCGAGACTCCAAACTCGGATCGCCTAAAAAGTTTTCGGGACTTCAAATACGACCTAAGGAACCATAGTTACCACTCTTCCATGACCATTACTTGTTGTTTGGCGTTTTACAGACATAAAACTGGAATTCCGCCCGATTCCCATATTTTCGTTTGTTATAAGCCCATGCCTTCCACCGTGGACCCGGCTCCCGAACTCGGATCGCCTAAAATTTCTCTGAGACGTCAAGTACGACCTAAGGAACAAATTTTGACCTCCATGCCATGATCGTTCCTCACTTTTTAACGTTTTTTTTGGCCATAAAACTGGAATTTCACTCGATTCCCATATTTTCGTGTGCTAAACCCCATGCCCTCCGCCATGGGCCCGAGACCACGAACCCAGATCTCCTGATAATATTTTGGGATGTCAAATATGACCTAAGTAACCATAGTCAGCATCTTTCCATGACCGTTTCTTATTTTTTGGTATTTTATGGCCATAAAATTTGAATTCCACCCGATTCCCATATTTTCATGTGCTATGCCCACGCCTTCCGCTGTGGGCCCAGGCCCCCTGCACCTGAATCACTTAAAATTCTTTTGGGACATCAAATACGACCTAAGGAATAAATTTTGATCACCACGCCATGATTGTTCCTCATGTTTTAGCATTTTACGGCCATAAAACTGGAATTTCGCCTGATTTCCATATTTTTGTGTGCTATTGCCCATGCCTTCCGCCATGGGCCCGGGCCCCTAGACTCAGATTGCCTTTAAAAAATTTCGAGAAGTCAAATACGACCTAAGTGGCCATAGTCACCACCCCTCCATGACCGTTCCTTGTTTTTTAGCGTTTTACAGTGATAAAACTGGATTTCCGTTCGATATCCATATTATCGTGTCTATAGCTCACGCCTCCCGCCGTGGACCTAGGTTGTTGGGCTCGAATCGCCTAAAAATATTTTGGGACATCAAATATGACTTAAGAATTCATAGTCACCTCTCATCCATGACCGTTCTTCATTTTTTGGCATTTTACGCCCATAAAAATTGGAACTCCGTCCAATCCCCAAATTTTCGTGTGCTATAGACCTTGCCTTCTGTCGTGGGCCAGGGCCCTCGGAATTGGATCACCTAAAAATATTTTGGGACACCAAATATGACCTAAGGAACAAATGTAACCACTCCTCCATGACCGTTCCTCTTTCTTTGGAGTTTTACGGCCATAAAAATGAAATTCCTCCTAATTCCCATGTTTTTGTGTGCTACAGCCCGCGCCTTCTGCCATGGGCCCAGGCCCCCAGATCCAGATTGCCTAAAAAAATTTCGGGACGTCAAATACGACCTAAGTAACCATAGTCACTGCCCCGCCATGATCGTTCCTCTTTTTTGTCATTTTACGTACATAAAATTGGAATTCTGCCCGATTCCCAAATTTTCGTGAATTACAGCCCACGCCATCCACCGTGGGCCCAGGCCCCCGGAATCGGATCGCTAAAAAAATTTGGGACGCCAAATATGACCTAAGGAACAAATTTAACAGCCTTCCCATGACCATTCCTCATTTTGTTGCGTTTTACGGCTATAAAACTGGAATTCTGCCCGATTCCCATATTTTTGTGTGCTATAGCTGACGCCTTCCGCCATGGGCTTGGGCCCCTAGCCTTGGATTGCGTAAAAATTTTCCGGGACATTAAATACGACCTAAGGAACCATAGTCACCACCCTGCCATGACCATTCCTTTTTGTTTAGCGTTTTACAGTCATAAAACTGGAATTCCGCCCGATTCTCATATTTTCGTGTGCTATAGCCCATGCCTTCCACCATGGACCCGGCTTCTGGACTCGAATTGCCTAAAGTTTCTCGGGGACGTCAAATACAACCTAAGCAATAAATTTTGACCTCCCTGCCATGACCGTTCCTCATTTTTTGGCATTTTACGGCCATAAAACTGGAATTCCGCTCGATTCCCATATTTTCGTGTGCTATAATCCACGTCTTCTGCCGTGGGCCAGGGCCCCGGGCCCTGATCGCCTAAAATTTTTTGGGACATCAAATACAACCTAAGGAACAAATTTTGGTCACCCCACCATGACCGTTCCTAATATTTTGGAATTTTATGGCCATAAAACTGGAATTCCACCCGATTCCCATATTTTCGTGTGCTATAGCCCACGCCTTTTGCCGTGGGCCTGGGTCCCCAATCCCGTATCGCCTAAAAATTTTCTAGGATGTCAAATATGACCTAAGAAACCATAATCATCAATTCTCTATGATCGTTCCTCATTTTTTGGTGTTTTACGGCCATAAAACTGGAATTCCTCCCGATTCCTATATTTTCGTGTACTATATCCCACACCTTCCACCGTGGGCCACGGACCCCGAGCCCGAATTGTCTAAATTTTTTCTAGGACATCAAATACAACCTATGAAACCATAGTCACCGCCCCGCCATGACCACTCCTTGTTTTTTGACATTTTTTGGCCATAAAACTAGAATTCTGCCAAATTCCCATATTTTCATGTGCTATAGCCTATGCCCTCCGCCGTGGGCCCGAGCCCCCGGACCTAGATCACCTAATAATTTTCCGAGATGTCAAATACGACCTAAGGAACCATATTCAGTGACCTTCCATGACCGTTTCTTATTTTTATGGCAATTTACGGCCATAAAATTGGAATTCCGCCTGATTCCCATATTTTTGTGTGCTATAGCCCACGCCTTACGTTGTGGCCCCAGGCCTCCAGACCTAAATCGCTTAAAATTCTTTAGGGTAGTCATATACGACCTAAGGAACAAATTCTGATCGCCCCGCCATGACCACTCCTCAATTTTAGCGTTTTACGGCCATAAAACTGAAATTTCGCCCGATTCCCATATTTTTGTGTGCTATAGCCCACGCCTTCCACCATGGGTCCAGGCCCCTAGACTCAGATAGCGTAAAAAAATTTTGGGATGTCAAATACTACCTAAGGAGCCATAGTCACCACCCCTCCATGACCGTTCCTTGTTTTTTTAGCATTTAACAGCGATAAAACTGGAATTCTGCCTGATATCCATATTTTTCATGTCTATAGCTCACGCCTTCTGCCGTGGGCCTAGGCCCCTGGGCCCGAATCGCCTAAAAAAGTTTAGGACATCAAATACGACCTAAGGAACCATATCACCACCCTGCCATGACTGTTCCTCGTTTTTGGTATTTTACGGCCATAAAACTAGAATTCCGTCCGATCCCCAAATTTTTGTGTGTTATAGCCCATGACTTCCGCCGTGGGCTAGGGCTCTCGGAATCGGATTGCCTAAAAAATTTTTGAGACATCAGATATGACCTAAGGAACAAATGTAACCACTCTGCTATGATCGTTCCTCATTTCTTAGAGTTTTACGGCCATAAAAATGAAATTCTTCTCGATTCCCATGTTTTTGTGTGCTATAGCCCACGCCTTCCGCCATAGGCCCAGACCCCTAGATCCAGATCGCCTAAAAATATTTTGGGACGTCAAATACGACCTAAGAAACCATAGTCACCATCCTGCCATGACCGTTCCTCATTTTTGGCATTTTACGACCTTAAAACTGGAATTCTGCCCGATTCCCAAATTTTCGTGAGCTATACGCCTTCCGCTGTGGGCCTAGGCCCCCGGAACCGGATCGCCTAATAATTTTCGGGACATCTAATATGACCTAAGGAATAAATTTAACAGCCCTGCCATGACTGTTCCTTAGTTTTTGGCGTTTTACTACTATAAAACTGGAATTTCGCCTGATTCTCATATTTTTGTGTGATATAGCCCACGCCTTCCGCCATGTACCCGGGCCCCTAGACCCGAATCGCCTAAAAATTTTTCTGGACTTCAAATACAATCTAAGGAACCATAGCCACCACTCTGGCATGACCATTCCTTGTTGTTTGGCGTTTTACGGCCATAAAATTGGAATTATGCCTGATTCTCATATTTTTGTGTGTTATAGCACACGCTTTCCACTGAGGGCCCAAGGACCCGAAACGCCTAAAAATTTTCCACGACGTCAAATACAACCTAAGATACAAATTTTTAAATCCCTATCATGACTGTTCCTCATTTTTTGCCGTTTTACGACCACAAAACTAGAATTTCGCTCGATTCCCATATTTTCGTGTGTTGTAACTCACGCTTTCCGCCATCGGCATGGGCCCCAGGCCCGAATACCCTAAAAAAATTATCACGTCAAATATGGACAAAGGAACCATAGATACCGCCACGCCATGACCGCTCTTCATTTTTTAGCATTTTACGGCCATAAAAACTGAATTATGCCCGATTCCCATATTTTCGTGTGTTATAACTCACCCCTCCGTCGTGGGCCTGGCCCCCGGATACAAATAGCCTAAAAGTTTTCGAGACATCAAATACGACCTAAGAAAAAAATTTTGACCGCCCCGCCATGACTGTTCCTCATTTTTTGGCGTTTTACGGCCATAAAACAGGAATTCCACCTGATTCCCATATTTTTGTATTCTATAGCCCACGCCTACCGGTGTGGGCTCAATCCTTCGGATTCGGATCGCCTAAAAAATTATCAGGACATCAAATACGACCTTAGGAACCATATCCACCACCCCGCCATGACCATTCCACGTGTTTTGGCATTTTACTGCCATATAACAAGAATTCTGCCCGATTCCCATATTTTCGTGTATTATAGCTCACGCCTTCCGCTATGGGCCCATGCCCAACCATGACCGTTCCTCGTTTTTTGATATTTTACGGCCATAAAACAGGAATTCTGCCCGATTCCTAGATTTTCGTGTGCTATAACCCATGCTTTCCGCCTTGGGGATAGTCCCTTTGACCCCGATTGCCTATAATTTTTTTGAGACATAAAACACAACCCAAGGAACCTTAGTCACTGTCCCTCCTTGATCGTTCCTCGTTTTTTGGCATTTTATAGTCATAAAACTTTAATTCCTCCTGATTCACATATTTTCATGTGCTATTGCCCACGCCTTCTGCCGTTGGCCCAGGCCCCCGGACTCGGATTTCCTAAAAACTTTGGACATTAAATTCGACCGAAGGAACCATAGTCAATGCCCTGCCATGAAATTTCCTTATTTTTTGGCATTTTACGGTCATAAAACTGGAATTCGGTCGATTCCCTTATTTTTGTGTACTATAGACAACGCCTTCCGCCATGGGCTCGGATCCCGGAACCGGAATGCCTAAAAAAATTTTGGGACATTATATACGACTAAGGAACTATAGTCACTGCCGTGCCATGACCGTTCCCCATTTTTTGGTATTTTACGACCATAAAACTGGAATTCTGCATGATTCCTAGATTTTCGTGTGCTATAGCCCACACCTTGGTCGTAGGCCCGGGTCTCTAGACCAGGATCACCTAAATATTTTCTGGGATATCAAATATGATCTAAGTAACCATAGTAACCGCCCCTCCATGACCGTTCCTCATTTTTGGTATTTTACGGCCATAAAACTTGAATTCCACCTCATTCCTAGATTTTTGTAAGCAAAAGCCCACGGCGAAACCCGGGCCCCTGGACCCTAATCGTCTAAAAATTTTGGGGACATCAAATACAAACTAAGGGACTATAGTCACCGCCCGCCATGACCGTTCTGCTGTTTCTAGAATTTTACGGTCCAAAAATTGGAATTCAGCTGATCCTATATTTTCGTGTGCTATAGACAATGCCTTCCGCCGTTGGCCTAGGACCACGGAATCAAATCGCCTAAAAAACATTCGGGACATCAAAAATGACATAAGGAACCATATTCACCACCCCTCCATCAACGTTCCTCATTTTTTAGCGTTTTACGTCCATAAAACTGGAATTCTGCCTGATTTCCCGATTTTCGTGTGCTATAGCCTATGCCTTCCACCGTAGGCCGAGGCCCCCTGACCCGGATCGCCTAAAAATTTTCCGAGATATCAAATCCGACTTAAGTAACCATAGTCACCACCCCACCATGATCGTTCCTCGATCTTTTGGTGTTTTACGGCCATAAAACTGAAATTGCGCCTAATTCCTAGATTTTCGTGTGCTATAGCCCACACCTTCTGTCGTGGCCCTGGGCCCTCTGACCCGGATCACCTAAAAAAATTTCAAGACATTAAATACGACCCAAGAAATCATAGTCACCACCCCTCCATGACCATTCCTCGTTTTTTGATATTTTACGGCCATAAAACTTGAATTCCGCCCGATTTCCACATTTTCGTGTGTTGTTGCCCACGCCTTCCGCAGTGGGCCAGGGCCCCCGGACCCGGATCGCCTTAAAATTTTTCTGGACATTGAATATGACCTAAGGAACTATAGTCATTACCTCTCCATAACCGTTCCTTATTTATTGGCATTTTAAAGCCATAAATTTTAATTTCGCTAGATTCCCATATTTTCGAGTGCTATAGCCTACACCTTCTACCGCAGGGCCTGGGACCCCAGACCCAGATCGCCTAAAAGTATTTTTGGACTTCAATACAACTTAAGGAACCATATTCACCACCCCTCCATGACCGTTCCTCATTTTTTGGTGTTTTACAGCTATAAAGTTGGAATTCCGCTCGATTCCCCTATTTTCGTGTGCCATAGACCATGCCTTCTATCGTGGGCCAGAGGCCTTCGAACTTGGAATGCCTAAAATATTTTTGGGACATCCAATACGACCGAAGGAACCATATTCATTGCCCCGCCATGAACGTTCCTCATTTTTCGATGTTTTACGACCACAAAACTAAAACTCCGCCTAATTCCCAGACTTTCGTATGCTATAGCTTACGCCTTCCCCGTGGGCCCCGGCCCCCTGACCTGGATTACTTAAAAAATTCTGGGACATTAAATATGACCTAAGTAACCATAGTCACTTCCCTTCCATGATCGTTCCTCGTTTCTTGGTGTTTTTCGGCCATAAAATTGGAATTTTTCCCAATTCCTAGATTTTTGTGTGCTATAGCCCATACCTTTCACCGTGGGCCTGGGCCCCTGGACCAGGATCACGTAAAATTTACTAGGACATCAAATACGACCTAAGTAACCATAGTCACCGCCCCACCATGACCGTTTCTCAAATATTTGGCGTTTTACGGCCATAAAGCTGGAGTTCCACCCGATTCCTAGACTTTCGTGTGCAATAGCCCACGCCTTCCGCCGTGGGCCCGAGTCCCCGAACCCTAATCGCCTAAAAACTTTCAAGGACATCAAATACGGCATAAGGAACTATATTCACTGCTCCTCCATGACTGTTCCTCCATTTTATGAATTTTACGACCCTAAAACTAGAATTCGGTAGATTCGTATATTTTTGTTTGCTATAGACAAAGTCTTCCGCCGTTTTCCTAGGACCACGGAACCGGATCGATTAAAAAAAATTTAGGATATCAAATCTGACCTAAGGAACCATATTCACCGCCCCGCCATAACTGTTCCTCATTTTTTGGCATTTTATGACCATAAAATTGGAATTCTCCCCAATTCCCAGTTTTACGTATGTTATAGCCCATGCCTTCCGCCGTGGGCCCAGTCCCCCGGACCCGGATCACCTAAATTTTTTTCAAGACATGAAATACGACCTAAGGAACTATTACTACCCCGCCATGACCGTTCCTC
This sequence comes from Nicotiana tabacum, assembly GCF_000715075.1. NCBI lineage: Eukaryota > Viridiplantae > Streptophyta > Magnoliopsida > Solanales > Solanaceae > Nicotiana > Nicotiana tabacum. Next base: position 1,107,069 of record NC_134080.1, on the reverse strand, counting down.
CATTTTTTGAATTTTACGTCCCTAAAACTAGAATTCGGCCGATTTTCATATTTTTGTGCGCTATAGACAACGCCTTCCGCCGTTGGCCTAGGACCACGGAACAGATTGCCTCATATTTTTCTAGGACAACAAATCTGACCTAAGGAACTATATACACCGCCCCACCATGACCATTCTTGTTTTTTTGGCATTTTACGGTCATAAAATTGGAATTCTCCCCGATTCTCAGTTTTTCGTGTGCTATAGCCCACGCCTTCTGCCGTGGGCCAAGGCCCCCTTACTGGATAGCCTAATATTTTTCTAAGACATCAAATATGAACCAAAGAACCATAGTCACCACCCCAGCATGACCGTTTCTCGTTTTTTGGCGTTTAACGACCATAAAATTGGAATTTCTCTCGATTCCCATATTTTCGAGTGTTATAGCCCACGCCTTCTGCCGCAAGGCCCGGGCCCCCGTACCCGTATCGCTTAATTTTTTTTCTGGACATCAAATACGACCTAAGAAACTATAGTCACCGCCCCACCATGATCGTTCCTCGTTATTTGGTGTTTTACGGCATAAAGCTGAAATTTCGCCCGATTTCCCTATTTTCGTGTGCTATAGTCCACGCCTTCTACCGGGCCAGGGCCTTTCGAACCATGATCGCCTAAAAATATTTCGGGATATCAAATATGATCTAAGTAACCATAGTCACCGCACAACCATGATCGTTCCTCATTTTTGGCACTTTACGGCTATAATACTGGAATTCTTCCCGATTCCTAGACTTTCGTGTGCTATAGCCAACGCCTTCCGTTGTGGGTCTCTCCCCCTGATCCGGATGGCCTAAAAATTTGCTGAGACATCAAATTCGGCCAAAGGAACCTTAGTCATCACCCCAGCCATGACTGTTCCTCGTTTTTTGGCATTTTACAACCATAAAATTGGAATTCAGCCGATTCGCATATTTTCATGTGCTATAGACAATGCCTTCCGCCGTGGGCCCAGGACCCCGAAATCGGATTGCCTAAAAAATTTTCGAGAAACAAAATACAACCTAAGGCACTATTGTCATTGTAGCGCCATGACCGTTCCTCGTTTTTTGGCGCTTTATGGCCACAAAATTGGAATTCTGCCCGATTCCTAGATTTTCGTGTGCTAAAGCCTACACCTTCCGCCGTGGGCCCGGTCCCCTGGACTAGGATTGCCTAAAATCTTTACGGGACATCAAATACGACCTAAGTAACCATAGTCACCGCCCTGCCATGACTGTTCCTCGTTTTTTGGTTACGGCCATAAAACTTGAATTCCACCTGATTCCTAGATTTTCGTGTGCAATAGCCCATGCCTTCCACCCTAGGCCCGGGCCCCCGGGCCCTAATCGCCTAAAAATTTTCAAGGACATCAAATAAGATCTAAGTAACTATAGTCACCGCCCCGCAATGACTGTTCCTCCATTTTTCAAATTTTACGGCCCTAAAACTGGAATTCAGTCGATTCTCATATTTTCGTGTGCTATAGACATCGCCTTCCACCGTTGGCCTAGGACCACAGAACCGGATCGCCTAAGATTTTTCCGAGACATCGAATCTGGACTAAGGAACCATATTCACCACCCCGCCATGATCGTTCCTCATTTTTTGGCATTTTTCAGCCATAAAACTGGAATTCTGCCCGATTCTCAGATTTTCGTGTACTATAGCCCACGCCTTCCGTTGTGGTCTCGAGCCCCTGACTCAGATCGCCTAATTTTTTTCGAGATATCAAATATGTCCCAAGGAACCATAGTCACCGCCCCACCATGACTGTTCCTCGTTCTTTGGTGATTTATGGCCATAAAACTAGAATTTCGCCTTATTCCCTAATTTTCGTGTGCAATAGCCCATGCCTTGAGACATCACATATGACCCAAAGAACAATAGTCACTGCCCTTCCATTACTGTTCCTCGTTTTTTGGCCTTTTTGGTGTTTTACGGCCATAAAACTTGAATTTCGCCCGATTCGCATTTTTTCGTGTGTTGTTGCCCATGCCATCCGTTGTGAGCCTAAACACCGGACCCGGATCGCCTAAAATATTATCTAGTCATCAAATACGACCAAAGGAACCATAATCACCGCCCATCCATGACCGTTCCTCGTTTTTTGGTATTTTATGGTCATAAAGATGGAATTTCGCCTGATTCCCCTATTTTTGTGTTCTATAGCCCATGCCTTCCATCATGGGCCCGGTTCCCCTGACCTGGATTGTCACGCCTCGAACCTGGGGGCGAGATCGGCACCTGGTGCCTTACCTATCCCTGTGTATCAACTTGCGACTAAGGAACTCTGACCATGTGATGTCATACTTTGGCCATGGATCATATTGCAAGACAACTGCGAATGCTGACTAAATATCAATATAAAGTTGGGCCAACAAGGTTGTCATAGTTATTGTAGCTGACAAACCAATCAAATAGACATACCATGCCTACAAGCCCAACATAGTGCACTAACTGACAGAATATATCTACAAGCCTCTACTGATGGATATACTGTGCTCGAAACAGCTTCTCGACCTAGTTATATTATATATACATATACATACATATATATATACAAGATATACATAAACTCTAGACCCGGTAACTCCGAAAGGCATGGAGCTTACCGATCAAGCTGAACTCGGGCAACACTTAATGATGAGGTCTACCTGTCTTTCTGTCTGAACCTGCATGCATGAAATACAGCGCCCCCAGAAAAGGGACGTCAGTACGAAATAATATATCGAGTATGTAACGCAATATACTGAAAGCTGAAACTGAACTGATAATATAATAACTGAAAGTAACTGGGAGTCAAAGAAAATATGAAGATATGCTCAACTGTTGATACTGACTCAACTCTCTCAATATAGTAAGTAAAATAGTTGTCTGGCCTTATAAGGATAGTATATATATATATATATATATATATATATATATATATATATATATATATATATATATATATATATATATATATATATATATATATATATATATATGCCGTAGTAGGCTCGCTCATAGGCGCTCGGCCATACTAGGCTCTGTATCTTGACCAACTAGGCTCGCTCATAGGCACTCAGTCATAGTAGGCTCCGCATATACCTTACCATCTGATCAGAGGCTGCCCAATAGGGGCCTGCCCATCGATTATAGCTCGATGGTAATGAAAATACTTTTAATACTGTATATATGTAAATTCTCTGCTCACTTGCCTGGAAGAAGGAAATACTCAACTGAATATGACGTCCCGATAAGGAGAATATTGTAACTTACAAAACTAGAAAAATATACGCAATTTTGCGAGACTAGCAAAATATATGTATATTCCAAGGTATGAATTTTTCTTTATGCCTCGTTATCAAATAATGATGAGATCATGCAAAATGAAGGAAGAGCTTAGCCTTAACATACCTGGAGTAGCGAAAAATCCGTATGATATTCTTGGAAAAGGTTGCACCGTACTCCCTTAAAATCGCAAAATCCCATTGCTATTATGCAGTGTAACTTTGTATGAAATTTTGCCACAAAATCCGACACTTTGCTTAACTAGTTACCGTTTCTTTGTGATCAAATAGGAATCCTAGAGAGTCTTGAAATATTAAGCTTTACCCGTAAGCTTTGTTTTTGCAATTTTATGCAATTTTCTCTTAGTTTATAGTAATCCTTGTAAGTCACACATCTACTAAACATGCCACCTAGAATATAAAATGAATTGTCATTATATGGGCTTTGCATGGCTGCCACTTATTGCTCAAGACTTATCCAAATTATTAATTACCAATTTATTAATTAACTTGGTAATTTTCCTCTAATCCAATAATTAACCAATTATCCACATAATTAAGAATTATCTCAAATTACTTAAAATACTACTCACTTTTAACATACTTTATACACCTTACTATCATGGTCATGTGGTACCTTGTATGGCACTAGTCCATAAATATCGGGTATTATAGCTCGGACCGTATTTAATCCCAAATTGACAACCTTCCGACAAAACTCATTTTCTTCGATTCGCTTACCCTTTCACCTTGAAGAATTTACTTACCCCTTGTTTGATATAGCATAATACTTATAATCTCAAAATAATCTCATTCCCGATCTTACATCAATTAACTTACGACGAAACTTTAACGTACAAAAATGCGGGATGCAACATCTCATTTTTGAGATTTCATCAATTTATTTATAGCATACTTTTATGCACGTAAATATGGGGTGTAACATCATTCCCCCCTTTGGAATATTCATCCTCGAATGTTGGTTGATGCACTTATGATTCTCATAACCCATAGCTCTTGCGAATACTTTAGTACTCCTCTTGCCATCTAGGCAACTTTTCTGTGAATGAATCTCAAAGGCCAAGGCATTCACCCCCCTTAGGCCTCTTTCTCACACCACGACTTGTTAGTCGGAATCCTTCCAATCTCGTAACTATTGCTACCTTCTATCATGCAGCTTGTACGATTCTAACCTTATATATGCGCCTATGTCACTCTTCTCTTCTCTTTTCCTCTCGCTTTTAGCCAATATCTAGGCTTCAATTTGTGAACATATACAAAATTATGTCAAGTTGTTCCTCTGGGAGTCATTAGATTTAAGCCATACTATATCATAATTCTTACATCGACTTATCATTGCAGAGGTCTGCTACCAACTTCTAGCTTACTCTTATTGCATATCCCATATGTATAAATCTAAGTCTTTTAAGGCTTCCTCATTACCGTTCATATTAAGAACCACGACCTAATGTCAGCTTATACTTTGTGACTTTTGTCCATCCGTTATGATTTGCCTTAATATTGATCTACAACATATCACTGATAATTTGAAACTTCTTATATAAAACCTTGCCACTAGGGCTTACGTTGCATCGAGGAATATTTAAAGTGATTTCCGTAATCGTATTTCACAATATCTCGATGTGTTTCACCTTATGGGGGTATTATAATCTCATGTCGTCTGCGAAATCTCTTCTCCTCCTTCTCTTTTTATTCAAATCATTATTCAATCAAAGGCCCAAACGTCATCTTTTATATGCCACAATTACACCCTCATTTCATTACCAGTCAGCATTCCATTTCTTCTAAATTCTACTAGTCTTAGACTCTTTTGAGTTCTTTCAGGCTATACTAAGCTTTTTATGACTTAAAGAAATCATCAACTCTTTTGTTTTCCTAGGCTTAATTCCGAGGACTTATCCATTTCTTGTCACCTTCTTACTCGCCCTTTCTTGTCCTTACTCATGTCTTTCTAAAACATGTCGTTTCACCATACTTTAGCTTGCGACCTATACATGTCTATTTATACTACTCAGAACCTTCATTCAACTTGCTTACACCATAGATTTCCTTGTATTATTCTGGATCATCAAGCGAGACATCACATCGTCTCTAACTCTTATTTACTCTCTTAATCAGGCTTCCCGATACCTAGAACCCATAGGCTGGAAGGCATGCCACTGCTAACTTTACTGGATACTGAATCCCAAAGCTTCTAGCCTTTTATTCGAAGTAAGGACTATTCACAACCTTCTTCACTTGAGTGTCTCTTATGTGGTTCACCTTTACCTTACTTGCTTTAAAATCTTGCATCACGTCTTCTATCTCTTTCATAACTTCCCTTCTACATAAGTATGATTTACATTCACAACTTGATGCTTTATTATAATACTTACACCTCTGGTGCATACACTATCCAGTGGGAGCTTCATACTAACTTCTTATGAGGCTGGTACTCTTATAACTGGCTTTCTCGTAGAGCCGCTATATAATATGGTTGTCAGACTATCTTTCTTGTACCTCTGACATTAAGGGTGATCCTGCAATGTTCTTAATCGCGATTTCTATAATTTTCTGGGTCCAATAATCACTCATATTTTACTTGGTTGATGTAACTCTTTAGTTTCCTCTTCCTTCTGATCAGCCTTTATGTAGGCTTAAGCCATCTTCCGATCTGCGACTCATGGCATTACTTTAGCCCTTTCATGTATGCTATGGAATATTCAGGATATAATCTTCTAACAATTAAATCCTTTGTCTATGACCTGGACTCAATTCTTTCTTTTAACTTATACCGTAGTCTTCCACGACTGTATGATTGTCAACATATATGCTGCATGGCTTATACTCTGAACTCTTAAGTGCGTTCATAACATAACTAACTCGGGATCATTGATCGAATAATTCCTTTCCTTCCTTCTTAGCTTTCTTTAGCGTAAGCTATCACTTTTCCTAGTCTTTCTGCCCCCTTGTTGCGTGCATACTTAGCTTATCTTAGTTCCCGCGCATGCCGGGGTTTTAGTGCAACTCATATGATCTCGAATATTACTTTGAATTTTACTCCCCGTTCATTAGCCACGGTAGATGCCACTTTCCTTTGGAGTGCTTACAATGTTGTTGTGAGACTGTTGTTACATGACCATTTCCTCTTTAGGTTATTGTGCTTAGGTTGAATCCTTCTCCCTTATTTCCTCACCTAGTCTTTTGTTGTAGTACTTAGGGAGAACCCTTGACTCTTGTAAAGATGTGAGTTTATTACGTACCCTTTTAATGTCCTTCCTTGCCTATAATCATCCATAGTTGCTTACCTCTATGCCTTAATGCTTGTAGGGTTGCTTCTGAATTGATATTTTGACTGTCTTCCCAGTGGCACTTTCTTTTATCTTTGTAACAATCATACGGTACCTTTAACTACCTCGACTCTTGTTTGAATATATCTCAAGTATTATAATGACGTTACTGCAAGGCTGAATTCTTCATATTGGGGTTTACTACATTTATCTTGCATGATCTACTAATTTGTCTGTAACTCTTGTCTAGTCATGTCTAGGCTCTTCCTGAACCAACTACTAACTACTCGTTAGCCCATTCTTATATCCATATTTCGTGTAATCTTTCTTGGGTTATTTCCTTTGTCTTAACTTACCTTACGTGTTGGCTCTTTATCTATCAATAATATACCCAGCGGGAACCCATATTTCCTTTTCTTGACATCGTGCTTATATAATGTTCTAGAATCATAATATATCTGTAACATTTGGATAATGCAATCTCATCCTTTTCTCATTTTTATCGTATTCTTCCTTTATTATTCCATATTCCCCATTTAGGGAAGTATTAAGACTTGGAGCTATGACGACCTGCCTATAGATATTTTTCATCTTCACCTTTGGCGTCTTTCCACATCATCAATGAGCTTTACTCGCCTTGTGATAATCCTTCTGTACCAAGGATAACAAAATTCATCACTCGTGATGGTGAAACTTAGTATAACTGGCACATACATTCCCTTAAGCTTAACCTTGGTCTTATTGCTTGCTTTAGGGAAGCGTCTCCCTAAATTACCATTCTCTAAATTCATCATAGATCTTCTTCTGTTTTCCATTCTATTACTCCCAAGATGCAATCGGAAATTCTCATGATGCTGACTATTATCAAATCACTCAGTTCCTAATTCATGTTTAGTTATCTTGTTCCCCGGTCCGTACTGATTTCTATTACTCTGGGGTCTAACTTTTCCTTTTGTTAATCACGTTAGAGTCACAAACTTATTTCTCGAAATGAGGATGTGACAGTATGGCCTATACTCTTTTATTGTCTTAAGGCCCATCACCTCTTGTCTCTTTCTTTATTTTACTATAGATTCTGTAAAATTCTATCGTTGCCATCCATGTATCACGTCTCACTCATAATGCTTCATTATCCCTCTTCGTACTTCCTTGCTAATATTTCTATTTATCACTTTATTCTGAAAATTCAGACAAAAGATTCTTTTGCTTTTAGCTCCCCTTGCTCCATCCATTAGCTCTTCGAGTTTCCAAACATTCTTTCTTTACTAGGGACGGGAGCCACACTAAGGTAATATTTACCCCTTCAAGGATTCTAGTGCATGTCTTTGTAGCACTCATATCTAGTTATACTATTTTAGAGTGCACCGTCTAGGTATCTCACAAGGAGATCTATTAGCACCTTTGTAATATTATTCGGAAATGTCAACTAACGCAAACCATCCATTCATCACTTTGGGTTACTCTAACCCCAACCTGATCATGTTGTCCTGTCCTTATCTTAAACCATATCAGTTAGCTCCCATAGGGCATGACTGAGATAGGTGTGGCCGATTGTACATACCTCTATTACTGTTGAAGGTAACTCGAAATGCTTATATCTCTCTTCCTGAATGGTAAATAAGGATAATATTTGCTAGTTGGGTACCTCGTACCCACTTTCACCTTGCTTCATTTACTTGTTGAAACTTATATTCATCTTTTGAATCTCTCATTGTCTTTCACCATAAAGGTGGACAGATATTCTTGCCTTAAGGCTCCTTTTCCAAAAGCTCACCGAGTTCTTCTGACTATACTCTTTCACAACGGCATTCAATTCCTTACCACCCATCTTTCTAAATGTAGGCATAGTCGTGTTATGAATAAGGTTGGTTTAGGAAATTGTGTTCTTACAACTGAGCTCTACCACACGATCTAGAGAAAGATGAAAAAGTGACAGTCCTAAATGTCCTGCAGCCTCCTACTTATAAGTGTGGTGCATGACACACTCATAAACAAGACTCTACTAGACAGGGCTTGTAGACTCCCTAGGACAGAACTACTCTGATACCACTTTTGTCACGCCTCAAACCTGGGGGCGAGACCGGCACCTGGTGCCTCACCTATCCTTGTGTATCAACTTGCGACTAAGGAACTCTAACCATGTGATGTCATACTTTGGCCATGGGACATATTTCAAGACAACTGCGAATGCTGACTAAATATCAATATAAAGCTGGCCAACAAGACCGACATAATTATTGCAGCTGACAAACCAATCAAATATACATACCTGGCCTACAAGCCCAACATACTGCATTAATTGACAGAACATGTCTATAAGCCTCTACTAATGGATATACTGTGATCGGAATAGCTCCTCGGCCTACTTATATTATATATATATATACAAGATGTACATAAGCTTTAGACCCGGTAACTCCGAAATGCATGGAGCTTACCGATCAAGCTAAACTCGGGCAACACTTAATGATGAGGTCTACCCGTCTGTCTGTCTGAACCTGCACGCACGAAATGCAACGCCCCTAGAAAAGGGACGCCAGTATGAAATAATGTACCGAATATGTAAGGCAAAATACTGAAAGCTGAAATTGAACTGATAATATAATAACTGAAAGTAACTGGGAGTCAAAAAAAATATGAAGATATGCTCAATCTGAGCACATGCTTACCTGCTGATACTGACTCAACTCTCTCAATATAGTAAGTAAAATAGTTGTCCGTCCGTATAAGGCTCCATATATATATATATATATAACTACTCTGCCGTAGTAGGCTCGCTCATAGGCGCTCGGCCATACTAGGCTCTGTATCTCGACCAACTGGGCTCGCTCATAGGCGCTCGGCCACAGTAGGCTCGGCATATATCTTACCATCTGATCAGAGGTTGCCCAATAGGGGTCTGCCCATCGATTATAGCTCGATGGTAATGAAAATACTATTAATACTATATATATGTAAGTTCTCTGCTCTCTTGACTGGAAAAAGGAAATACTCAATTTAATATGAAGTCCCGATAAGGAGAATATTGTAACTTACAAAACTAGAAAAATATATGTAATTTGCGAGACTAGCAAAATATATGTATATTCCAAGGTATGAATTTTTCTTTATGCCTCGTTATCAAACTTGTGTAATGATGGGATCATGCAAAATGAAGGAAGAGCTTAGGCTTAACATACCTGGAGTAGGGAAAAATCCGTATGATATTCTTGGAAAGATTGCACCGTACTCCCTTAAAATCGCAAAATCCCGTTGATATTACGCAGTGTAACTTTGTATAAAATTTTGCCCCAAAATCTGTCACTTTGCTTAACTAGTTAACGTTTCTTTGTGATCAAATAGGAATCCTAGAGAGTCTTGAAATGTTAAGCTTTACCCGTAAGCTTTGTTTTTGCAATTTTATGCAATTTTCTCTTAGTTTATAGTAATTCTTGTAAGTCACACATCTACTAAAATGCTACCTAGAATATAAAATGAATTGTCATCATATGGGCTTTGGATGGATGCCACTTATTGCTCAAGAATTATCCAAATTATTAATTACCAATTTTTTAATTAACTTGGTAATTTTCCACTAATCCAATAATTAACCAATTATCCACATAATTAAGAATTATCTCAAATTACTTAAAATACTACTCACTTTTAATATACTTTATACACCTTACTATCATGGTCATGTGGTACCTTGCATGGTACTAGTCCATAAATACCGGGTATTATAGCTCGGATCGTATTTTTTCTCCAAAACGACAACTTTCGACAAAACTCATTTTCTTCGATTCGCTTACCCTTTCACCTTGAAGAATTTACTTATCCCTTGTTTGATGTAGCATAATACTTATAATCTCAAATTAATCTCATTCCCGATCTTACATCGATTAACTTACGACAAAACTTTAACGAACAAAAATGCGGGATGCAACATCTCATTTCTGAGCTTTCATCAATTTATTTATAGCATACTTTTACGCACGTAAATATCGGGTGTAACATGGATTGCCTAAAATTTTTGGAGACATTAAATACGACCCAAGAAACCATAGTAACCACCCACCATGTTCATTCTTCATTCTTTTTGGTGTTTTTCGGCCATAAAATCGGAATTTCGCCGGATTTTCATATTTCATGTTCTATAGCACCCACCGTCCGCCGTTGGCCTGGGCCCCCAAACCCAAATTGCCTAAAACATTTTCGGGACATCCAAAATGGCCAAAGGAACCATTGTCACCGCCCTGACACGACCGCTCCTCATTTTTTGAAGTTTTACGGCCATAAAGTTGGAATTCCGCCCGATTCTCCTATTTTCGTGTGCTATAGCCCACGCCTTCTGCCGTGGGCCATACATTCGGGCCCAGATAGCCTAAAATATTTTCGGGACATCAAATACGACCTAAGTAACCATAGTCAATTCCCCGCCATGACCGTTCCTTATTTTTTGGTGTTTTACAACCACAAAATTGGAATTCTGCCCAATTCCCATATTTTCGTGTGCAATAGCCCTCGCATTACGCCGCGAGCTCGGGCTCCCGATCCCAGATTGCCTAAAAAAAATTCGGGATATCAAATATGATAGAAAGACCATAGTCACCGCCCTTCCATGATAGTTTCTTGTTTTTTTTTGCATTTTACGGCCATAAAACTACAATTCGGTTGATTCTCATATTTTCGTGTGCTATAGACAATGTCTTATGTCGTGGGCCCAGAACCCCAAAACCGGATCGCCTAAAAAAAATTTGGGACATTAAATACGATTTAAGTAACCATATTCACTGCCCCACCATGATCGTTCCTCGTGTTTTGGCGATTTACGGCCATAAAACTAAAATTCTGCCCGATTCCTAGATTTTCAGGTGCTATAGCCCACACTTTCTGCCGTGGGCCCGGGCCCTGGACCAGGATCGCCTAAAATTTTACTAGGACATCAAATATGGCCTAAGTAACCATAGTCACCACCCCTCTATGACCGTTCCTCATTGTTTAGCGTTTTACGGCCATAAAACTGGAATTCCACCTGATTCCTAGATTTTCGTATGATATAGCACACCCCTTCCGCCGGGGGCCCGGGACCCCGAACCCTAATCACCTAAAAAATTTCTGGGACATCAAATACGTACTAAGGAACTATATTCAGTGCTCCGCTATGATAGTCCCTTCATTTTTGGAATTCTACGGCCCTAAAACTAGAATTTAGCTGATACCCATATTTTTGTGGGCTATAGACATCACCTTTCGTCGTTGGCCTAGGACCACGGAACCGTATTGCCTAAAAATTTTCCGAAACATCAAATCTGACCTAAGGAACTGTATTCACCGCTCTGCCGACCGTTCCTCATTTTTGGGCATTTTACGGTCATAAAACTGGACTTCTGCTCGTTTCCCATATTTTCGTGTACTATAGCTCATGCCTTCCGCCGTGGTCCCGAGCCTCATGACCCGGATCTCATAATTTTTTCTGAGATATCAAATACGACCCAAAGAACCATAGTCACTGCCCCACCGTGATCGTTCTTTATTTTTTTGGTGATTTATGGCCATAAAACTAGAATTCCGCCTAATTCCCTAATTTTCGTATGCTATATCCCACGACTTGAGACATCAGATATGACCCAAGGAACCATAGTCACTGCCCCTACATGACCGTTCCTCGTTTTTTGGCATTTTACGGCCATAAAACTTGAATTCCGCCCGATTCTCATATTTTCGTGTGTTTTTGCCCACGCCATTCGCCGTGGGCCCGGGCCCCCAAACCCGAATCGCCTAAAAATATTTTAGATATCACATATGACCTAAGGAATCATAGTCACCACCCCACTATGACCGTTCCTCGTTTTTTGGTGTTTTATGTCCATAAAGCCAGAATTCCGCCCGATTTCCCTATTTTCGTATTTTATAGCCCACGTCTTCTGCCGTGGACCCGGTCCTAGTGACCTGGATCACCTAAAATTTTATGAGACATCAAATATGACCTAAACACCATAATCACCGCCCCACCATGTTAATTCCTTATTTTTTGGTGTTTTTCGATCATAAAATCGGCTGGACTCCCATATTTTCGTGTTCTATAGCACCCTCCTTCCGTCGTTGGCCCGGGCCCTCAAATATGACCTAAGGAACCATAGCCACAGGCCTGCCATGACTGGTCCTCATTTTTTGTAGTTTTACGGCCATAAAGCTAAAATTCCACCTGATTCCCCTATTTTCGTTTGTTATAACCCATGCCTTCTGCCGTGGGCCAGAGGCCTTCGAACTCGGATCACCTACAATATTTTCGGGACATTAAATACAACCTAAGGAACCATAGTCATTACCCCACCATGACCGTTCCTTATGTTTTGGTGTTTTACGACCACAAAACTGGAATTCAGCCTGATTCCCATATTTTCGTGTGCAATAGCCCTCGCCTTCCGCCGCGGGCCCGGGCTCCTGGTCCTGGATTGCCTAAAAATATTTTGAGACATCAAATATTATCGAAGGACCATAGTGATCACCCTTCCATGACTGTTCCTCATTTTTTTGCATTTTACGGCCATAAAACTACAATTCGGCCGATTCCCATATTTCCATGTGCTATACAATACCTTCCACCGTGGGCCCGAACCCTAAAACCGGATCACCTAAAAAATTTCTTTGACATTTAATATGATCTAAGTAACCATAGACACTGCCCCACCATGATCATTCCTTGTTTTTTGGGGTTCTGTGGCCATAAAACTAGAATTCTGCCCGATTCCTAGATTTTTGTGTGTTGTAGCCCACACTTTCCGCCGTGGGCCCAGGCCCCTGGACCAGGATCACCTAAAATTTTACTAGGACATCAAATACGATCTAAGTAACCATAGTCACCACCCCGCCCCTCCATGACCGTTATCATTATTTGGCGTTTTACGGCCATAAACTAGAATTCCACTTGATTCCTAGATTTTCGTGTGTAATAGCCCATGCCTTCCGTCGTGGGCTCGGGCCCCAGACCTTAATCGCCTAAAAAAATTTAGGGACATCAAATACGAACTAAGGAACTATATTCACTGCTCCGCCATGACCATTCCTTCATTTTTGGAATTTTACGACCCTAAAACTGGAATTCGGCGGATTCCCATATTTTCGTATGCTATAGACAACACCTTCTTTCGTTGGCCTTAGACCACGGAGCCGGATTGCCTAAACATTTTCCGGGACATCAAATCTACCCTAAGGAACCATATTCACCGCCCCGCTATGACCATTCCTTATTTTTTGGCGTTTTACGGCCATATAACTAGTATTCTCCCTGATTCCTAGTTTTTCGCGTGTTATAGTCCACCCTTTCCGTCGTGGGCCCGAGCCCCCTTACCCTGATCGCCTAATATTTTTCTAAGATATCAAATACAACCCAAGGAACCATATTCACCACCCCAACATGACCGTTCCTCATTTTTTAGTGTTTAACGGCCATAAAATTAGAATTTCTCTCGATTCCCATATTTTCGAGTGATATAGCCTACGCCTTCTGCCAGGGGGCCTGGGCCCCAGACCCGAATCGCTTAAAAAAATTTCTGGACATCAAATATGACCTAAGGAACCATAGTCACTGCCCTGCCATGATCGTTCCTCGTTTTTTGGCATTTTATGGCTATAAAACTAGAAATCTTCCCGATTCCCAGACTTTCGTGTGCTATAGATCACGCCTTCCCTCGTGGGCCCCGATCCCCTGACCCGGATCTCCTAAAAAAAATTTGTGACATCAAATACGGCCAAAGGAACCTTAGTCACTGCCTCTCCATGACCGTTCCTCGTTCTTTGGCATTTTACGGCTATAAAACATGAATTCCGTCTATTCCCATATTTTCCTATGTTGTTGTCCACGCCTTCTACCACGGGGATCGGACCCCGGGATCCGGATCGCCTAAAAAAAATTCTGGACAACAAATACGACCTAAGGAACCATAGTCGTCACCCTTCCATGATAGTTCCTCACATTTTTGGTGTTTTACGGTCATAAAGCTGGAATTCCGCCCGTTTCCCTTTTTTCGTGTGTTATAGCCCACGTCTTCTACCGTGGGCCAGGGCCCTTCGAACCAGGATCGCCTAAAAATTTTGGAACATCAAATACGATTTAAGGAACCATAGTCACTGCCCAACCATGACCGTTCTTCGCTTTTTGGCATTTTACGGCTACAAAACTGGAATTCTTTCCAATTCTTAGACTTTCGTGTGCTATAGCCCACGACTTCCCCTGTGGGCCCCTGCCCCCTGACCCGGATTGCCTAAAAATATTTCAAGACATTAAATACGGTCAAAGGAACCTTATTCACTGCCCCTCCATGATTGTTCCTTATTTTTTGGCATTTTACAGCCATAAACTTGAATTCTGCTAGTTTCCCATATTTTCGTGTGTTGTTGCCCATGCCTTCTGCCGCGGAGCCCGGACCCCCGGACTCAGACCAACTAAAAATTTTTCTGGACAACACATACGACATGAGGAACCATAGCTGCCTCCCCGCCATTGCCATTCAACGTTTTTTTGGTGTTTTACGTCCATAGAGCTGGAATTCCACCCATTTCTCATATTTTTGTGTGTTATAGCTCACGCCTTCTTTTGTGGGTGATGACCCTTCGGACCAAGATCGCCTCAAAAAAAAATTTAGGACATCAAATACGATGCAAGGAATTATAGTCACTGCCAAACCATGATTGTTCCTTATTTTTTGGCGTTTTACGGCCATAAAACTGGAATTCTACGCGATTCCTGGATTTTTGTGTGTTATAGCCCACAGCTTTCACTGTGGGCCCGAGTCCTCTGACCCGGATCACCTAAAAATTGTTCGAGACATCAAATATGACAAAAGGAACCTTAGTCATCGCCCCTCCATGATCGTTCCTCGTTTTTTGGCATTTTACGGCCATAAAAATTGAATTCTACCTGATTCCCATATTTCGTGTGATGTTGCCCACTCCTTTTACCGCAGGCCTAAGGCCTCCAACCCGGGTTTCCTTAAAAAAAAATTGGGACATCAAATTCGACCGAAGGAACCATTGTCAATACCCTGCCATGATCGTTTCTTATTGTTTGCCATTTTGCGGCCATAAAACTGGAATTTGGTCGATTCACATATTTTCATGTGCTGTAGACAATGCCTTTCGCCGTGGGCCCGTGACCTCGGAACCGGATTGCCTAAAAATTTTCCGATAAATAAAATACGACCTAAGGAACTATAGTCACTGCCGTGCCATGACCGTTCCTCGTTTTTTGGCGTTTAACGGCCATAAAATTGGAATTATGTTGATTCCTAGATTTACGTGTGCTATAGTCCACACCTTCCGTCGTGGGCCCAGGACCTTGGACCAGGATCGCCTAAACTCTTTCTGGGACATCAAAAATGAGCTAAGCTACTATAACCACCGCCTCGCCATGACCGTTTTTCTTTTTTTTTTGGCGTTTTACGACCATAAAACTGGAATTCCACCTGATTCCTAATTTTCGTGTGCTATAGCCCACGCCTTGAGACATCAAATACGACCCAAGAAACCATAGTCACTGCCCCTCCCCCCATGATTGTTCCTATTTTTTAACGTTTACGGCCATAAAACTTAAATTCTGTCTGATTCCCATATTTTCGTGCGTTGACTAGACCTTCCCCGTAGGCCCGGCCCCCCGGACTCGGATCGCCTAAAAACTTTTAGGGACATCAAATACGACCTAAGAATCTATAGTCATTGCCTCTCCATGATCGTTCCTCTTTTTTTCTATTTTACAGCCATAAAATTAGAATTTCGCCCGATTCTTATATTTTCGAGTGCTATAGCCCATGCCTTCTTCCGCGGGGCCTGATCCCCCTGACCCGGATCGCCTAAAAATATTTTTGGACATCAAATACGACCTAAGGAACCATACTCACCGCCCCGTGATGACCGTTCCTTATTTCTTGGTGTTTTACGGCTATAAAGCTGGAATTTCGCTCGATTCCCTTATTTTCGTGTGCTATAGCCCACACCTTCCACCGTGGTCCCGGGTCCCTGACTCGGATCGCCTAATATTTTTCTGTAAAATCAAATATGACCTATGGAATCATAGTCACTGCCCCGCCATGACCGTTCTTAATTTTTTGGTGTTTTACGGCCATAAAGCTGGAATTTCGCACGATTCCCCTATTTTCGTGTGCTATAGCCCACGCCTTCCGCATGGGCCCGAGCCCCTGGACCTGGATCGCCTAAAAGATTGGGTCATCAAATATGACCAAAGGATCCATAGTCACTCCTCCGCCATGACCATTTCTCGGTTTTGGCATTTTACGGCCATAAAACAAGAATTTCACCCGATTCCCAGATTTTCGTGTGTTATAGCCCACGCTTTCCATTGTGGGCCCGGGCCCTAAGACCAGGATTGCTTGCAAATTTTTTGGGACATCAAATACGACCTAAGGAACCATATTCATCGCCCTGCCATGACTATTCCTCATTTTTGGCATTTTATGGCCATTATACTAGAAGTCCGCCTGATTCTCATATTTTCGTGTGTTATATCCTATGCCTTTTGCCGTGGGCCCGGGCCCCCAGACATGGATCGCCTAAAAATTTCCGAGAGAGCAAATACGACCTAAGGAACCATAGTCACCACCCCGTCATGACCGTTTCTCGATTTTTGGTATTTTACTGCCATAAAACTGGAATTCCCCCGAATTCTCATATTTTCATGCGTTGTAGCCCACGCCTTCCGACGTGTGCCCAAGCCCCCGAAACCAAATTACCTAAATATTTTCTGAGACATCAGATACGACCTACGGAACCATATTCACCGCCCTGCCATGACATTTCCTCATTTTTTGGCATTTTACAGTCATAAAAGTGGAATTCCGCTCGATTCCCATATTTTCTTGTGCCATAGCACATGCCTTCCACCGTGGGCCCGGGCCCCCGGACTAGAATCGCCAAAAATTCTTTCGGGATATCAAATATGACCTAAGGAACCTTAGTCACTGCCCTGCCATGACCATTCCTCATTTTTTAGCATTTTACGACCATAAAACCATATATCCGCCTGATTCTCATATTTTCGTCGGCTATAGCTAACGCCTTTAATCGTGGGACCGGGCCACCAGTTCCAGATCACCTAAAATATTTGGGACATCTAATACGACCTAAGGAACCATTATCATTGTCACGCCATGACCGTTTCTCATTTTTTGGTGTTTTACGACTACAAAACTGGAATTCCACTCGATTCCCATATTTTCGTGTGCAATAGCCCTCGCCTTCCGCCGCGGGCCCGAGACCCCGCCTAAAATGTTTTTGGGACATCAAACATGATCGAAGGACCATAGTCACTGCCCTTACATGACCGTTCCTCGTTTTTTGACATTTTACAGCCATAAAACTATTCGGCCAATTCCCATATTTTTGTATGCAATAGACAATGCCTTCCGCCATGGGCCCGGGACCCCGGAATCGGATCACCTAAATTCGTGACATTAAATACGACCTATGTAACCATAGTTACTGCCCCGCCATGATCGTTCCTCGTATTTTTGCGTTTTGTGGCCATAAAGTTGGAATTCTGCCCGATTCCTATATTTTTGTGTGCTAAAGCACATGCCCTCAGTTGTGGGAATGGGCCCCGGACCCGGATGGCCTAAATTTTTATTCGGACATCAAATATGACCTAATGAACCATATACACCACCCCGTCATGGCCGTTCCTCATTTTTATCGTTTTACAGGCATAAAACTGGAATTCTGCCCGATTCTTATATTTTTGTATGTTATAGCCCACGCCTTCCGCCGTTGGCCACGGCCCCCGGGCCTTGATCTCCTAAAAAGTGTTAGGGATATCAAATAAGACCTAAGTAACCATAGTCACCTCCCCACCATGATCGTTCCTCATTTTTTGGTATTTTACGGCCATAAAACTGGAATTTCGCCATATTCTCATATTTCATGTGTTATGGCCCACGCCTTCCGCCATGGGCCTAGGCCGCCAGACCAAGATCACCTAAAAGAATTTTGGGAGATCAAATACGACTTAAGGAACCACAGTCACCACTCGTCATGATCGTTCCTCATTTTTTGGCATTTTACAGGCATAAAATTGGAATTCTGCCCGATTCCCATATTTTCGTTTGTTATAGCCCATGCGTTCTGTCGTCGGCCTAATCCCCATACCATGATCGCCTAAAACTCTTCTGGGCCATCAAAAACGAACTAAGGAACAATAGTAACCACACAGCCATGACCGTTCCTCATTTTTTGGCGTTTTACAGCAATAAAACTGGAATTTCGCATGATTGTTAGATTTTTCGTCTGATATTGGGCGCGCCTTCCGCATGGGCCTGGGCGGCTGGCCCTGGATTGACTAAAATTCTTTCGGGCCATCAAAAACGACTTAAGGAACCATATTCACCACCCGGCCATGACCGTTCCTTATTTTTTGGCATTTTACAGTCATAAAACTGGAATTCAGCCTGAATCAGATTTTTGTATGTTATAGCCCACGCCTTCCGCATGGGCCTGGGCCCCCGAACCCGGATTACCTAAAAAATTTCTAGGCAATCAAATACAACCTAAGGAACCATATTCACCAACCCACCATGACCGTTCCTCATTTTTTGGTATTTTACTAACACAAAATTGGAATTCCGCCAAATTCATATATTTTTATATTTTATAGCCCACGCTTCCGCATGGGCCCGGGTAAGGCTGTATTGTGGGTCGGGATTGGGCCTAAATGAGCCAAACGGGCCCGGGCTCTGGAGGTCCCGGGCCAAACGGTCCCAGGCTTAGCGGTCCTGGAGGGTGGAACCGGCCCATTATGGGCCTAAGCCCACATGGCCCCGGGGGGCCGGGCCCACGGGCCTAAACGGGCTAAACGGGCCTAAGTGTTCCGGGCTATTTTTTTTGAATTTTTTTTATCTAAAGCTAATATAGTTATATATATATACACACACATATACATATAAGCAATTTATATAGTATATGTAAGGCTATTTCTTGTAAATTATATAGCTTATATTTATAGATATAGATATAGTATATATAATATATATAAGTTATATAGACTCGACCACAGTTCTTGCACTTTATTATGTAAACTTCTTCATTTTCTTCTACCACATTAAAGTGTTCCAAAACAAATGGGTGCAATCTAGAATCATCGGGCATGATTTAACTTGAATTAAGAATTTGAGTTTGAGAAATGAGAGATGAGTGAAGACTTGAATACTTCAATTTGAGTTTGAGAAATGAGAGAGATTGATGATTTTGTGAGTAAAAATGAAAGAATGAGGGGGTATTTATAGTTGAGAATAGGGAAAAAGTGTGATTATAAAAAGTTTAGGGGCCAAATGGCAGGCCAAACGGCTAAAATGGCAGGCTAACGGTTAGTTTTTAAACTTCTAACCGTTGGCTTTTTTAAAAAAAATTCTTTTTTTAAAAAAAATAGTCATTGGGCCCGTTGGGCCCATTAGGCCTGGTTGAACCGACCCAGGTCCGCCTGCTGGTCCCGGGCTAAACGGTCCCGGGCTCGCGGTCTATTTTGGGAGGACCGGCCCACAGTGGGCTTTTAGGACCGTTAGGGACCGGCCTGTTTGATCCAGCCCGTTTGGCCCATTTGGCCCATTTGCAAGCGGTCCTAGGCCGGTCCCGGGCTGGGCCCAGCCCACAATACAGCCTTAGGCCCGGGTCCCGAACTCGAATCGCCTTTAATCTTTTTGGGTCATCAAATGTGACCTAGGGAACCTTAGTCACCACCCTGCCATGACATTTCCTCATTTTTTGGCATTTTACGGCTATAAAACTGGAAATCTGCCTGATTTTTAGATTTTCGTGTGCTATAGCCTAAGCCTTTTGCATGGGTCCAGGCCCCCGAATTCGAATCGCCTAAATTTTTCTCAGTCATCAAATATAAGCTAAGGAACTTTAGTCACTTCCCCGCCATGACTGTTCCTCGTGTTTTGTCGTTTTACAGCCATAAAACTAGAATTCCACCCTATTCTAAGATTTCATGTACTATTGACCATGCCTTCCACATGGGCCCGAGCCACAGACTTGGATCGCTTAAATAATTTTTGGGCCGTCAAATACGAAAAAAGGAATCATAGTTAGCGCTCCGCCATAAGCATTCCTCGGTATTGGAATTTTACGGCCATAAAATATGAATTTCACTCTATTCTCAGATTTTCGTGTGCTACAGCCCACGCCTTTCGCATCGGACAGGAACAACGGACCCAAATCGCCTAAAACTTTTCCAGGACATCAAATACGACCTAAGGAACAATAGTCACTGCTCTGCCAATATCGTTCCTCATTTTTTGGTGTTTTACAGCCATAAAACTGGACTTACGCCTATTCTCGGATTTTTGTGTACTATAGCCCATGCCTTCTGCATGGGTCCAAGCCACCGACTTGGATCGCTTAAAAAAAATTTGGGCATCAAAGACGCCCTAAGGAACCATAGTCACCGTCCCGCCATGACCATTCCATATTTTTTGTCATTTTACACCCACAAAAGTGGAATTACGCCCAATTCCTAAATTTTTGTTCCAGTTCGATTACAAATTTTTTAGGCCATCAAATACCACCTAAGGAACCATACTTACTACCCTCCATAACCGTTCCTCGGTTTTAGCATCTTACGATCATAAAACTGGAATTCTGCCTGATTTCTAGATTTTTATGTGTATAGCCCACGCCTTCCGTATGGCCCCGGGCCCCAGGACTTGGATCGCCTAAAAAAAATTTGGGCCATCAAATACATCCTAAGGAACTATAGTCACTGCCCCGCCATGTCCGTTCCTCGATTTTTGGTATTTTATGGTCATAAAATTGAATTTCGCCTGATTTCTACACTTTTGTGTGCTATATCACACGACTTTCACATGGGCTCGGGCCCCTGGAAAGAGATCGCATAAAAAAATTGGGCAATCAAATACGACCTAAGGAACCATAGTCACCGCCCCGCCATGATCATTTCTCATTTTTTGATTCTTTATGGCCATTAAACTGGATTTTCGCTCGATTCCCAGTTTTTCGTGTGTTATAGCTCATGCCTTCTGCAAGAGTCCCGGACCCGGATCGCCTAAAAAAATTTTGGGCCATCAAATATGACCTAAAGAACCATAGTCACTGCCCCGCCATAACCTTTCCTCGTTTCATCCGGCAAACGGACCTGAATCATCTAAAATTTTACCGGACCATCAAAAACAACATATGGAACAATAGTCATCGCCTCACCATGACCGTTCCTTGTTTTCCTACATATTTTAGGGCCAAAAAACTAAAATTCTGCCTGATTCTCAGATTTCCATGTGTTATTGTCCACGCCATCTGCATTCATCCGGGTGACCTGACCCGAATTGCCTAAAATTTTGTCAACCCATCAAAAACGACCTAAGGAACAATAGTCATCACCTCACCATGAGCATTCCTCATATTGTTTTATGTTTTAGGGCTATAAAACTGAAAATTCGTCTGATTCCTAGATTTTTGTATGCTATAGCCCTCGCCATTTGCATGCATCCGGTCGACCGGACCCAAATCGCTTAAAATTTTACTGGACCATCAAAAATGATCTCAGAAATAATAGTCACCACCTAGCCATGACCGTTCCTCGTTTTTTGATATTTTAAGGCCATAAAACTTGAATTTCGCCTTATTCCCATATGTTCGTGTGCTATAGCACATTCCATCTGCATGCATTCGGCCGACCTCACGTGAATCACTTAAAATTTTATTGGCCTATCAAAAACAACCTAAGGAACAATAGTCATCTCTTCGCCATGACCGTTCCTAATTTTTTGGCATTATAGGACCATAAAATTGGAATTTGTCTGATTCTCGGACTTTTGTATGATATAGCCCGGGTATTTGTATGCATCCAGGGACCAGACCCTAATCGCCTAAAAAAAATTCGGCCCATAGAAAATGACCTAAGGAACAATGTTCATCGTCTCGCCATGACTGTTCCTCATTTTTTGGCATTTTAGGACTATAAATTTTGAATTCCACCCGATTCTTAAATTTTTGTGTGCTACAGCCCACGTCATCTGCATGGATCTGGGCGATCAGACCTGAATCGCCTATAATTTTGTCGGCTCATCAAAAACGACTAAAGGAATAATAGTCATCGCATCGCCATGATCGTTCCTCATTTTTGGCATTATAGGGCCATATAACTTAAATTCCACCCGATTTCCTGATTTTCATGTGCATAGCACATGCCATCTGTATGCATTCGGGCGACCGTACCTGAATCACCAAAAAATTTTGTCGAACCATAAAAAACGACCTAAGGAACAATAGTCATTGTATCGCCATGACCGTTCCTCGTTTTTTGGCATTTTAGGGCCATGAAACTGAAATTCCATCTAATTCTTAAATTTTCGTGTGCTATAGGTCACACCATCTGCTGTAAAAGTCCGAGATGAAGTTTCACGTGTAAGAGTTTGGAATAAGATATATTTAGATTCAACAAAATATACTCGAACTCTAGGAAATTTTTAATTGTGATAAAGGTTCAAATTCCATGAATTTTCACATGAGTATTATTCTTCAAATATTTTTTTCGTATTAAGAAGCGGCTAAACTTTGAATAGTTTTAAAACCGTGGTTGAATTTTAATTAGCACTCTGGAAAGTGACCATCTATCAATTTACTCCAACGGGTCTAACAGTTCTCTTCTTTTTCTTTTCTTTTTTCCTTTACGTTCCTCTTTCTTTTTAACTTTGTCCTTCTGATTGGTAAACTTCATTGGTGATCAGGAACAATATTGATTCGTTAGTTTAAAATGCTCTTAGGTCTTTTCATAATTTGAAATAACTAAAGACAATCCATTGAACAATTAGAAATAATAATAATAATAATAATAATAATAATAATAATAATAATAATAATAATAATAATAATAATAATAATAATAATAATAATAATAATAATAATAATAGAAATAAATAGAAATGATGAAAACAAGAATCAATCAATAATATAAACAACAAGGCAACAAGAACACCATAACTAAGAAACCGAATTTCTCTGACTCTGTTATGAGAAGGGAGAGACTTCAAGTTTATAATTGGCAAAATACATAAGTTACCCCCTAAACTATAGACCAAATCTCTATTACACATTTTTTGCCGACGAAAATTACCTTACACACTCATGTCATATAGGAGTGCTAAAATAAATATATACTTATGTACAAATTGAAAATAGGGAAATATCGCATATGTATAGGAAAATATCAAACTTGTGTTGGGTAGGGTATCTTACTTTATTGAGTAATTAAATTATTAAGATCAGTAATCATTATATTTAAAAACTTATATATTTTTCTTTTATAATAATTCGAACATAATTTTTTAATATAAAGTTTATATAATTATTATAAAATTTTATACACGCGCAACTTGCGTATCCTAAAAATTAGCAATATTATAAGAAAGCTAAAAAATTGCACAAGACCAATGATTATGAGCATCTTCTATTCTATTCTCCAAGTAAATCATTTCCAACTAGAAGCAATAACAATTGTGTTGCTAAAAATGAGAAACTTAATATATAACCGCAAAAAATCCTTCTAAAGAAAAATATTTCAATTAGAAGCTTTATTCCCTTTTGTTATTCCCGCTTAGCTTCACCAGTCCAGTAAGTTTTCACAGCAATAAGAATCTTCTCTGGGTTAAATGGTCCACTCTCATGGTCTACAATGCGACTTTGCCATCTCATGCCGTCTGCTATACTTTTGATTTTCACTAGGACTTCCACTACATCTCTGAATATAACAGTACCTTCAGGCCTCAGGATTCTATCCATCTCAAGGAGAATGTAGGTGATATCACATCTTCATAAATAAATAAATAAAATTAACATACACATTTAAATCAATACACAACAACAACAACAACTCAGTATAATCTCAGTAGTGGGGTTTGGGTAGGGTAGTGTGTACGCAGACCTTACCCCTACCCTGGAGTAGAG
Organism: Nicotiana tabacum; assembly: GCF_000715075.1. Taxonomy (NCBI): domain Eukaryota; kingdom Viridiplantae; phylum Streptophyta; class Magnoliopsida; order Solanales; family Solanaceae; genus Nicotiana; species Nicotiana tabacum. The sequence continues at coordinate 1,082,543 of NC_134080.1, read as the reverse complement.
AGGTTGTTTCCGATAGACCCTCGGCATCCTTCCCTCCAAGAACTCACCGCCTTCCTCTTGGGTTGACTAGAACTCGCAACCTCTTGGTTGGAAGTGGAGGGTGCTTACCATCAGAGCAACCCCTCTTGTCAAATAAATCAATACACGAGAACAGAAATACATCAATACGCATGAGCATTTTACCTGTCCTGATATAGGCTGATCAAACCACCAGCATGGATGAGATCGTATGTTCGTGGATACGTTGAGAAAGCTTCACACCAATCATTGTATGTGCCAATGAAGCCTCGTTCATATATCACACCCAAAGTGTCGGGGTCATTATTGGCAGGAACCACGTTCATTACCCAAACTGGATATTTCGAAAGAGCTGCAGCGAATCCACCCAAATAAGCATTCGCGTCCATCACGTTACGATATCGTCCTTGGGGTAAGAGACCAATTAGGCGTTTGTAGTATGACACCCGTTCATTCCATACCTGATTACAACAACAACAACAACAACAAAAACTATGGCTCAGTCTTAAACAAGTTTTAGGACGGGTATACCATGTTTCTCCATTTAAATTCATGATGAATCTCTATTCTATACCTGATTATCCTCTTGAAATTTCTCTATTGTGATGCTTGGTATTGAACCACTACTAATCCTAGGAGGAGTAGCGAATGCTCGCTCTGGCCATTTTTCTAATGCACCACCTGCGACTTCATCCGAGTTGGTTACTTCTGGCAGCGGCGTGATACATGCTTCCATGTCTTGGTACCTTATTTGAGTAATGATATAGAGAGGTCAAACTGGAATTAATTCTTCATAAATGGATTAGATATTATAGTATCGGTCACTTTATAAGAAATTGAGAAAGTACCATGCTGCATCACCGTTGCCTGACTTGCAGATATGTGGCTTATGATTAGATGATCTGCTTTTGGTGCATTCAATGTGGTTGAGAGGCTTTTGCCACACAGCTAGGTCACCCTTCTCGATCACCTTTTTCCAGCAAAGTCGCCTCGCAGTGTCTTCAATGGAATCTTGCTCTTGCTTCAAATCTTCTTGGGTTCTCTCCCAACCTCTCCAGTATGTCTTCCAGCGGATAGGAGGGCCTGAAAGTATCCAATAACCCCCTGGCCGTAGAACTCTGTCAACTTCAATAAGGTACAATCCATCTGTAAACAAAAAAGAAATGATACAAGGATGAGGATTTCGATTGTTTATATATGTAGCTCATCTCATCATCAATTTTGCCCGACGTATATATGGTTTAATAACACCTTACCGTACTTGTTCCATGGGATTAAGCAACGAGAACAATGAGCCATATCAAAAGCCCTCGCTGGATATGGAAGTCTCTGAGAACCCATAACACCAATCATTGCCGGAACTCCTCTTTCTAGTGCAAACCAGACCTGTGCTTCGTGTGTATCTCTTGGAGCAAAAGACATGGCTACTATATCCCGCTTCAGCAGATAAGCACCCCAACTTGCAACCTTTTATGACATTGAAGTTTAAGATGTTTTTAGTACGAACTGCATAAGTATATAATAAGGTATTTAAGCAACAAAAAACAGATTGGTTCCAATAAAGAAGTAGGAAAATCCTTAATGTAATAAAGAGGCATAATCTTACACCACAGCCTGTATCGATTGCTGTCCGAATGGCTCCACTAGTAAGGGGAACCAGCTCACTTATATCATCAATGTAAGCATCAGCTCCGTGCGGGAACATGGTGCCACCTCCTGGAAATCTTAAACGATCACCTTCCACTTGGACCCAATTCTGAACAGCTTTCTCAATGCTAAGTTCTTTATGTGGAATATTGGCAAACCAAGCATAATCTCTACTCTGAGGCCATTTGAAGGGAATCTTGTAATTTGGTGGAGCAGGTATAAGACAACGGATAAGTTCTTCCTTGCTTGGGCAATGCCTCTCTCTGTACTTTAACATATTACGGTCAAATTTTCGACCCCTCTGTGGCTCTTGACATGGTGTGTATTCGCTGTAGGACATATCACAGGGTGGAAAGTTTTCTGATGACTTAGAGTTGTTGACCACTAACTGATGATGGCTTTCGAAATCGAGAGGGACTGAGAGTGACGATGATGATGATGATGATGACGACGATGATGATATTCGTGATGTCGCGATATCAGGGTTCGGAGATCCAGAATCACAGCCAACTCTGGAATATACTTCAGATTGACTGGATGGAGTGGGTCTAGCATTCTGCCAGGCTCCTAGGACATAGAATAAGATGCAGAGGCCACTAACAGCAAGGATCCAAGTGAGCCGTTTTCTCTTCGATTCGAGCTGGTGTAACTTTGGGGATCCACTATGGTCTTTTGCCATCTATACCTGCTCATATTCATGTAAAAAAATATATATACATCAGACCAAAAAGGAAGTATTGGAAAATGATATTAAAGTGATTCTTTTCTGCTAAATATATGATTAATTTAACTCTCAGAAACAACTTTCAAGAAGAAAAAATAAATAACATCATTTACCTTGTTTTTTAATTTCTTTCTTGATTTCGATGAAAGTATAAACAACAATGTTTATTGACCAAAAAGGAAAAGGAGAAACAACAGTAAATATTCTTATTTTAATTTGAAGAAGTATCTGCATAATGTAACATTCAGCTACGTATAAAAAGAAGGAAGGAAGTGATCATAATTTGACAAATAAATACAAATGAATATCAGAAAATAACCATCTGTTTATTAGAAAACAGATCTTTTCCTAATATAAAAGGATTGCAATTAGCACAACACAGAGATAGAGTGCAACTAAATCAAAACATACCTATACAACGAAGGAATATACCTCTCAGTATATCTATCTGCTTCTTGAACCAAAATGTCTACTTTTCCCTGAGTTAATATAAAATACAACAAGAAGTAAAAACCAATGGTGTTTGGACACATGAGTACTAGGCACATACAAATAGATAGAACACACGGGCGGAGCCACAGTGTTGTTTGCGGGTTCAGTCGAACTCAGTAGTTTTGTTCAAACCCTGTATTTGTATTAAGAAATCCAATAAATATATATAAATTATTAATTTAGAACCCAATAACTTAAAAGGATTATAATCTCGAATCCATAAGGTTAAAATCTCAGCTCCGTCTCTGATAGTACATATAGACTGTGTTTAAATTTGTGTTTAGAAAAGATGCAAGTTCATGGATCTTACATCATAAAATCAAAGGGAAGTTTTTGTTTTTGTTCAATCATCGTACATTTGATGTTGCAGGTACAGAGAACGTAGAGTAATCACGAAGGGACAGTAACTATATATGGAGTTTCTTGAACACAAAACACCATTGTCGCTATAAATATACAAAGAAGAGGGAATTTATAGGGGAAAAAGATGAAGTTGAATGTGCATTAAATTTAAGTTTGTCAGTTGGTGATATAATTGAAATGATACTAAAGAGTCGGAAGATAGGGGATGGAGAAATGATTGAGAGAACCTGGTCCAAGTAAAGCAGAGAATGGAGGTTTTTTTGTCCGACAAATGCCCGCAAGAAGTGAGCGTCCTTCACTCTATCCTCAAATGGCTCTCCACCTCATTCCTAATTTCTACCTCCTTGCCCATGTAGAGGAACAATCTTCAATTTCCTATTCTTTATATAATAAAGAAATGCCTCAAAAATAGTATTAGTATAATGCTCCCTCCATTCAGTTTATGTCAACATGTTTGACTGGACATAGAGTTTAAGAAAAAATGAAAATTTTTGAAATTTGTGGTCCTAAACAAGTCAAAAAAGGGGCTCAGAGTATTTGTATGGTTATAAAAGTTTCTCATTAAGGGTAGAATTGTAAGTTTAAGCTAAATTATTATCAAATTTAGAAATTGATCATTCTTTTTGAAACGGGCTAAAAAGAAAATATAGGTTCACATAAACTGGAACAGAGGGAGGGAGTAACTACTTTTACAAATTAATAGAAAAGTTGTAAGGTATACATGCAAAAATATGTATGAAATGAAAACAACTTGAAATATTACATGATTTCAAACAAAAAGAATCTATAGTAATTGAATATATACTCAATAATTTTCTCAAATTAACTTATGAAAAACTTCTTTATACACTATATTTTTTATTTCATTTAATATTTGATCATCATCGTTAAATCCATCTCTACTTGTCACTCGAGAGAGAGCAACATAACAATATTGACAGTGTAAACACATGTATTTTTAGAAATAGTCACACGTGAAATGATGATTTGCCTTGACTTTATTTAAAGGTCATACATATGAAAAAATATAATGCGATTGAAAATTATATTTGCTTGAATTAAAATAGTATTGGTGAAAATACAATTATAGTTAAAACATAAAAAATTCTATGGTAAAAAGATCGAGACAAAACAATTTCTATATCTAGTAGATGGGGTAATCGTGAAGACAACCTAATCTAATGCTAGTATTAGCGGCTACTTTTTCAGTTCGAATCCGTAACTTATATATTACACGAAAATAACTTTACCGTTGCTCCAAGGCCCTCCTTCACGATTACCCCACCTACTAGATCTAGAAATTGTTTTGTCTCGATCTTTTTACCATATAAAATTATCTTTAAAGAGATTCAAGCTTACTGCAGTAAAGTCTTCACTAGTTCAGCAGTAATCATCTTGACTTGTCTTCCCGGGATACAACAGTCCGATCACGTCGTACGACTCGAACATAATCTAGATAAGCTGTTGAGTCTAGAGCTCCACAAGATGAACACCTTCCTTCAACAAAAGTAATAACTCTTTTCTTCTATTTTCACAACTTTGACCTCACTTTTTTAAACACTCCACAATTATTTTTCACGCCATATTATGGAAGGAAAACTCTCATTTATAGGTGTAGAAATTCTTCCTTGAATTAAATTGGAAGAAAGTCACTACAAGAAATTTGGCCAAAACTGATTGCGATAAGTCGATCGGTCAAAAAATCGGCTGAAAAATGACCGAAGTGGGTTAGGTTTTTCAAAATATTTTATTTTTCAATTTTAATTTATGAAATCGACCAACTTAGATCAATTATTTTGGCGCAAAAAATGCAAAAAACTATTTTTGCGTCCCATGAAATTTATTTTTCAAGAAACGGGCCAAATTTTATCGATTTTTCATTTAAAATAAATTAAAATTAATATTCAAAACCGACCAATCTTCAGTCAAATTTTTAAAAATCAACCGATTTGGGTCGGTAATTTTATTTTTTAATAAAATCGACCGATATCGTTCAATTATTTTCGCGAAAAAATATAATTAAAGAGTATTAATAAAATAAAAGACAGTCTTAAAATAAAATGCATCAATAATCTAGTTGTAGAATAGTATTTTGCCACAGTACAGACCCCTGTTCGATTTCCAGATGGTGCATTTTTCAATTACATAATTAAAAATACCGACCGAATTCGGCAAGTTTTGTCATTTTTGGAAATTAATTCACCGACCGAAATCGGTAAAAAATATCGACCAAAGACGATCGGTTGGCTCTATCGACTATACGATTATTGTTTGCCATGAATCGGTCGGTTTTCATTCGATTTTTGCAAATTACCGACCATTGGTCAGTTTTGGCAGTCGATTCTCCCTCCCCCTTTTTAGTGGTGAGTGGTAATAAGTTATGAAATCATAGAGAACGTGGGATAATGGATAAATCTATATTATATTAAAAGGAGGATAGTGAAGGATGATGTTAAGCTAAGTGGCAAATTGAAATGAAACCACTTGGCACTTTTAAGACAACATTAAAAATTTTGAATTATAAATGGAAACATAATTAATAGAAGTAATAGTTCAATAAGAATTATTATTTAATTATGATCGGAAATATATTTGACGTATGTTGACTCTTCAGATTGATGAAGTATTATTAAATTTAAATTTCAATTTGGAAAATAAATAATATAGAGTAGTATAATTTTGTTCACCTTTTTTTTTGTATAATTATGGTAGGAACGTCTAATTATGGTAGAAACGTCTGCTACGGAAACAATTAAAGATTGATGAAGTATTCTTTAATTGACCAAGCTTTGTATCTGACCTTATTTGGGTACAATATATATTATTGTAGGTATCTTTAATTAAATTTTTGTGCATAATTCAGTTATGGCCGGTATTCCTTTTTGAGAAAAATCAATTAAATTTTTATTTTGTATCTTACATATTATTTTTAAGTTGAAATAATAATTCTTTGTTTAGCACAAGCTTTGTATTTGACTTTATTTATGTACAATATACATTACTATAAGTATATTTAATTAAACTTTGTGTATAATTCAGTTATGGTAGATATCCTTTTTTGAGAAAGAATCAATTAAATTTTAATTTTGTATCTTGCACATTGATTTTAAGTTGAAATAATAATTTTTTAATTTGTTGGATTCTATTTGTATAACATTAATAAAAGTTGTTAATTGATATTCTTTTGTATCTAAGTAATAATTGGATTTTTTGAATTGCATAAAGTTGTCATCGAATTGTATAACAAAATAGTACTAAATATCTTTTCCTTTTGAAGAAACATTCTCTAGAATTTTGTATCTAATTACTAATTGATTTATTTGTTAAAGAATTGCTAGAGTTGTCACCGAGTTATACAAGGAAATAATATTAAATACCTTTTCCTTTTGAACTTTCTCCAGAATTGTGTATCTAATCTAATCTAATTAATAATTAAAATAAAATTTATAAACTGCATAAAGTGTTGTCATCGATTAAAATAAGAAAATATTACTAAATATCTTTTCCTTTGAAGAAACATTCTCTTGAATTTTTCCCATATTAATAATTGAATACTTTTTTATGAATGGTATATTAGAACTATGATTGATTATTTAAGGAAATAATATTAATACCTTTTCCTTTTGAACATTCTCCAGATTTGTGTGTCTACTTAATAATTGACTTTTTTTATAAATTGTATATTAGAGATGTCGCTCATTTATCTAAAAAATTAATATTAAATATTGTTTTCCTTTTGAAAATCCTCCAAATTTGCGTATCTACTTAATAATTGATTTTTATATATTGCATATTAGAGTTGACACTGATCTATATAAGGAATACTATTAAGAATCTCTTTTAATTAAGGTTTTGATGGGAGATGACCAGATTAAGAGGAGGTGGCAGACCTACTTTCATAAACTTCTAAGTGAAGAAGGGAATCAGGATATTGTACTAGGGGAATTGAGGAATGCCGACAGTCCCCATGAATTAAGTAATTGTAGGGACATTGAGATTGATGAGGTCATGGAGGCAATGCGTAAGATGAGAAGGGGCAAAGCTACCGGGCCAGACGAAATTCCGGTTGAACTTTAAAGGTGTGTGGGTAGAGCAGGCTTGGAATGGCTTACTGGATTATTTAATGTTATATTCAAGACTAATAGGATGCCTGAAGAGTGGAGGTGGAGTATAATAGTTCCGTTGTATAAGAACAAAGGTGATGTCCAGAGCTGTAACAACTATAGGGGTATCAAATTATTGAGTCATACCATAAAAGTTTGGGAGAGAGTGGTAGAAATGAGAGTGCGAAGGACGGTGTCTATTTCAGACAACCAGTTCGGGTTCATGCCGGGGCGATCTACCACAGAAGCTATCCACCTTATTAGCAAGATGGTGGAACAATACAGGGATAGGATGAAGGATCTCCACATGGTGTTTATTGATCTAGAGAAATCATACGACAGGGTTCCTAAGAAGGTCTTATGGAGCTACTTAGAGGATAAAGGGGTCCCGGTTACCTACATTAGGGTGATTAAAGACATGTATGCTGGAGTTAAGACTCGGGATAGGATAGTATGAGGCGACTCCGAGCATTTTCCAGTTGTTATGGGGTTGCACCAAGGGTCTGCACTTAGCCCATTCCTATTTGCCCTGGTGATGGATGCACTAACTCATCATATTCAAGGGGAGGTGTCATGGTATATGCTATTTGCTGATGACATTATTCTAATTGACGAGACATGAGGTGGCGTCAACGAGAGACTAGAGGTTTGGATACATGCTCTTGAGTCTAAAGGTTTCAAGTTGAGCAAGATGAAGACGGAATACCTCGAGCGCAAATTTAGGGTTGAGCCGACGGAAGCGGGAGTGGAAGTGAGGCTTGACTCTCAATTCATTCCCAAGAGGGGTAGTTTCAAGTACCTTGGATCAGTTATTTAGGGGATCGGGAAGATCGGCGAGGATGTCACACACCGTATAGGGGTGGGGTGGATGGAGTGGAGGTTAGCGTCGGGAGTCCTGTGTGACAAGAAAGTGCCACCGTAAAAGGTAAGTGTTATAGAGCAGTGGTTAGGCCTGCCATGTTGTATAGGACTGAGTGTTGGCCGGTTAAGAACTCACACATCCAGAAGATAAAAGTAGCAGAGATGAGGATGTTGAGGTGGATGTGCGGGCATACAAGGATGGATAAGATTAGGAATGAAGATATTCGAGAGAAGGTGGGCATGGCCCCCATGAAGGACAAGATGCAGGAAGCAAGACTCAGATGGTTCGGGCACATTCAGAGGAGGAGCACTGATGCACCGGTGAGGAGGTGTGAGCGACTGGCTGTGGTGGGCACGAGGAGAGGTAGAGGGTGATCTGAGAAGTATTGGGGAGAGGTGATCAGACAGGACATGGCGCGACTTAGGATTACTGAGGACATGGCCCTTGATAGGGAATTGTGGAGGTCGAGCATTAAGGTTGTAGGTTAGGGGAAAGTTGTGAATATTTCTACAGCACAATAGAGTGAGACTAGCCAGTTAGGAGTTAGTCTGAGGATGTTACTGGTCGTCTACTGATGCAGGGCTTTATGTGCTGGTTTTTACTATACCATCCATCTATTTCGTATTTCATATTTTGTATTTCGTATCTCTTATATTGCTGTTATTTTATTATGAGTCTATTGATGGTACTAATATATCGTTTCTTGTTGCTTTCTTGAGCCGAGGGTCTCCTGGAAACAGCCTCTCTGCCCCTCAGGGTAGGGGTAAGGTCTGCTTACATATTACCCTCCTCAGACCCCACTTGTGGGATTATATTGGGATGTTGTTGTTGTTGTTGTTTTAATTAGGGTTTTGCTGCTTATAGTTTTTAATATATTAATCATATGACCTACTACAAAATACTTTACGTACAGTTCATTATAAACAAACCTACAATCAATTAGAAACTACAAAATATGGTTGCAAACATTAACTATATTAGTGAAATATAGAGTATCAAAATGGGTTGGAGTTGTTAAATATGGCACGTTCCAAATCGTGATAAGGTGCATACATTTTTAAGTGCTATTAATTTTTTCCATTACCAGGTAATGTGGATATCAAGTTGTTTTGTATTTTTTTTAAACTTATGCGTATATTTAATCCACTTTAATTACGGGTTTGTTAGGGTCTAGATAGAGATTTATTATGGTTTCATTTACAATTTGAACTGGTGTTAGGAAATACAAATTTGTCATTGAAAATCTATTTTCCTTTATGATTTTATGTAAGAAATCTACATATGTGATTGAATATATAAATAACTCAAGATTTTAATTTACACACAAGTTTATTTGTATTTCTTTACATATTCAATGAAATTTGCTAATTTTGTGAGTTTTTACTTTTATAGTTTGGTATTAAATATTGCTTTCTTATGTTAGTTTGTGCAACTTTTACGCTTAATACATAACAGAAAAGGATTTTTTCTTCTTGGCAGATTTTCAATTCAAATGGCTAAGTCATTATCAGAGAGTTATGATCAAATTTTGTCCATGCTGCCAAGATAAAAATTTATTTGGCTGTTAGTGCATGTTTAGTAATATAATGTGTCATCCAGTTTATTATGACTATTAAAGATAGTTTTCGCATGCCTACTGATGCATTAATATATTGTGGGTTTTTACAGAAAAAATAATTCATAATCTTTATATAACATGACCTCCTACTAACTTAAATTTCTTTTTGTTTTAGGGAGATCGAATTTATGCAACTGTTGGACGGTCTATTATACGTATCTTTAAAATAAAAATACAAGAAATGAGATTGTATGTTATGAAGAATTTTGTAGCTTGACCATACAATATGAAATTTAAAGATCAACAAGCATAAATTGAAACTAATATTTTCTCATAAGAGGGGTATGGTTGAAATCAATGTTCTGCAGTTTAGTTTGAATATCATCAACTTTAAACCTTATGAGCATTTGATAAATCAACTTGATGTTGATAAGAATGAACTATTCGGTAATTGTTTTATCTTTCACTATTTCTTCTATAAAGTGTTGATCCCACAAATGGTAGATGGAGCAGAATCAAAAATGAAGAAAATCAATCCTACTTTGCGTGATATAATGAATGGTCAGTTCCAAACAGGTAATTTTTTTTCATTATATTTGTGCAAATATAACTTACCTAAACTGATTATTGTTCATATACAAGTCTTTAAGTATTGGTGTCAATGAAATGAGGATACACAAAAATATGATAGCTCAAACATGTTAGTTAATACAACTACATTGACAACATAGCGGCTATAAAATGGGGAAGGTTGATCCATAATTGCAAAGAAAATTTGCTCTCATTGATATGTATTTTAAATGTGGATAATTGAAGGAAGCTGAAATTTATCTCAATAACTCCATGAGAATAGTAACATACTGGCATTTAGTTAATTACTCATATATCTCGAATGCTTATAAGAATTGAGATTTTTTTGTAGTATTTCATACGTTTTTGATCTTTTCTCACTTTTTTTCCTCCTATGTGTGTGCATACTATATAATGAGCATACAACGATGAACCAAAGTTAAAGTGTAGTATATTAAGTAATAAACTTAAAGTCCAAGATGTGCTAAAAAATATACTAACATATTTAAGAAAATTGATCAAGGGCATGTAGAAGATGAAAAATTAAAGAGATCATTAAACTGATGTTGCTCACAGGCTTCATATCAAGCAAATTTTATAGCATCATTATTTATTATGGAACATTCATATCAAGCAAATTGTATAGTATCATTATTTTTCACGGAATATCTATTAGGGTCGCAGAGTAAAAGTTTTACTGAAGTCTCAAAATATATTTAATGTTTGGTGTAAAGATGATATCAACACTAATGAATTAAAATATACAATGTATATTAATTTTTTAATTCTTCGCGCATCGCGCACTAATACTAGTTAGTGTGTAATAAGTAACAGTCTCAATTTGGGTGTCTAATAAGTCCTGATAAATTTAGGGACTATGTATTTGATCGAATAAAAATAGTTCACAATTTAGCTAATATAGGGGAACTTTCAGAAATGACTATTGTTTGGAGGCTTATTGCTGGAAGTAGCTATTAGCTAATTATATTCCGGAGCTACTAATTACTTGTCATGGGATATATGTCGTTGTATTCAATTCGGTTATATACATTGTATTTAATTCGGATGTATTCGTTCTTATATATTTTACATTATATTCAATTTCACTATATTGAATTCAGTTATATTCAAACAACAAAAATTAAGAAATAAGATGTTTACCGCTGTATTCAATTCAGCTGTATACAGTATACTCAATTCGGCTATATTAATTCTTAACTATTTTATATTGTATTCAATTTGACTATATTTAAAAAATAAAAAAATCATAAATACAATGATATTCGGTTGTATTCAATTCATTGTATTCATTTGTAGCTGCTTTTAATATTCAATTTACTGTATTTAATTAGGTTGTATTCAAAAAAATAAAAATTTAAATAATACATACATGGATCTGCCACAAAAAATAACATTTGAAATACATAAATACATGAGAAAATATAAAAAAAAAATTGTATTTGTATTGAAAAATACAGTACACTCAAATTTAAGTATATTTGTACAAAATATAATTTATTTGTATCATTATATGTGACTTAATAGCAAAAATGAGAAGAAAGTTCGCTGGAGATGACGTCTTTCGGCCAAGAAAAATATTGTATACATTGTATTAAAATTAAAAATGGAGACAAGCAAATAAGGTAATGAACCCATCGCGGGTAGAGCTGGACGGTGGCCAAAAAAATATAGGGAAAAGATAGAGAGGGTTGAGGAAAAAAGGAGAAAGAGTTGAGGGAGAAAGAGAGAGAGGGTTGAGAGAAAAGTTGAGGGACCAGTTGTATATATTTGTATTTTGCTATAAAATATAAAAATTGGCTATAAATAATAATATTTTTAAAGTGCTTTAATTTATAATAAATAGGATACATTATTTAGCTATAGCATGTAAAATTTCCTATAACTTAACACATTGAAGAGCCCGTTCGAATTAGCTTTAAAAAATGGCTCTTAAGAAGAAATAATTTTTAAGCCTTTTAGCAATAAGTTGGGTTGCCCAACACATTGCTTTTGGCTTATTTTAAGTCGTTTTTAATTTATTTTAAGTACTTTCTAACTTTATCCAACATTGAAAAAGCTAAAAATAACTTAAAAGTTGATTCAACTAGCTTTTAAAATTGTATCCAAACACCCTCTAAAAGTTACTCCTACTTTGGGCGGAAGGCGACCTAACTCGGCCCAAAGTTAAAAGAGGAAGTGAAAGTCCTTTTGTTTCGTTGAAGGCTGGGGATAGGAGCAAGGAAGAGGGAGAGGCAGGATTATTTAGGTAGATACGGCGGGGAATAGCAACAGGAAGTAGCAGAGAGAGGTGAGAGTTGAGGAGATATGTGGCGCAGGGGTCTGAGTGCTGGAAATGGCGTAGCAACTGTATTTCTCAGGAATTTCTCGCGGAAAAGGGCACCGAATCTTAGGAAGATCAACCCCAAGGTACCACCCCAAGAAGCTGCTGAAATTGCAGAATCTCTTTACCATGTTATCAAGCAGCACGGTCCCCTCACCCTCCCCAATACTTGGAACCTCGCCAAGGTGACACTTTCTGACCCTTCTCTCATCCTTCCTGCATACATCATTTGGGTAAATATTATATATATTCCGTGAATTTTTTATCCCAATACAACAAGGTCCGTGCCCTCCGAAAATGCACGAAGAAGATACTACAACAACAACCCAGTATAATCCCACTGGTGGGGTGTGGGAGGGTAGTGTGTACGCACACCTTACCCCTACCCTGGGTAGAGAGTCTGTTTCAAATAGACCCGGCATTCTTCCCTCCAAGAACTACCCACCTTGCTCTTGGGTGACTTGAACTCACAACCTCTTGGTTGGAAGTGGAGGGTACAAGGAAGATACTAGCTCAAGAATAATACAATATTGATTTCTGCCTTTTGCTCTTGTTGTGATCCCTATTTCAAATCTTAAAAGTTTTGCACTTAGTGTCTGACAATTGAGGACCTGTTCAGAGAATGAAATGAGGATAGATAATTTGCATATGACAAATGATGCAACAAATTTAAGACATACACTTGGTGTTAGAGGCGAAAAGCAAGCAATCATGTCTAACCTAACACAATAGTTTCCTATTTGAGTTTATTTCTTTTCATGACTGCATTGTCTAGCTTCATACCTATGACACCTTTATTATTGTACTGAATTTACAACAAGATAGTCCTCAGTTCCTTTATGTTTCAGATCACTCTTTTGATGCAGTAGCATTTTTTTTCTGTAACATCTTTTTCTCAAAGGTTTCTTGTTGGTTGCTCTTTCCTTAAGGTTGTATTTGTGTATCAGATTAGACATATGCATGAATATTGACATTGATTTAGTATGAGTAATGGCATCTATGGAGTATATTAAGTATTTACCTTATCGGAAAAGTGACACATTGAAGTATATGTAGAAGTGGTGAAAAGCTAATACCACATCCATAAATTTGCAACTTCTGCATTTCTCTATGAACCATATTCTATGCCACTCAGAGGTGGACCCGTGTTGGGTGCAGAGGGGTCACTGGCACCCGTTAATGTCAGAAAAACTCTCTATGTATGTGTGTATATACCTTGTAAAACGTCTACATATTTTTCTGGGACCCCTAAACACAAAGGCTCTCTGGAGGCACTCATCGAAGCCACTGTTTGGTGATAAATACCTGGATTCTATTTCTTTTTAAAAGCCCTAAACCCTTACCCCTCTCTCTCTCTCTCTCTCTCCACGACAGAAAATACCCTTCTCCCTTCTCCAATTCTCAAAACCCTCCTTACTTAACTCAACAACTCCAATAAGTAGCCTGCCTATCGCCACCAGATAATTCTTGTCAGAAAGTTTAGCCGGCAAGGCACTACAAGTTGTGTCCACATCTTGGGTTCCCGTCTGATGCCACTACCCCTCCTCGAAAATTGACAATGCACAAGTGATATGTTTTTTGAGAATGGAAGTTCATTCTATTAAAACAAATTTTAAAGCCTTTTTCTTTAAACTATTTCTAGCAAATGGATGAAGGCCTAAAGAAGAAAAGGCACTTAGGATTTAAAAAAATATGGCTAAACCTAGATCATAAGAAATTAAAGATTTTGGATTAAATTCCTTAAATATCAGGGAATTTGATGCATAAAGAGCTCCAAAACATGATCAGGAATGGGTGATTTGTTCAGTGAACTAATGTGGAAGCGTTGTACACTAAGTAGTATTTATACAATAACCTATTCATGTAAGGGTAATTTTCATTTTTCACCACCATGGATGTAGTAGCGGGCATAGTTTCGGAAAACCCGAAACTGGAAACTTTTCGGATTTCTTATTCGGTTTTTTTAATTATGGATTACATTTCGGATCTTATTTTTGAATTATTTGAAATTCGGATTTGGGACTTGGGATTTTTAGATATCCATATCGAAAATTTGATTTTTTATACCATACTTTTAGCCCTACCCATTAGACATTAGCCCAGTACCAAATCCAATACCCTTATAAATCAGTCAAAATAGCCTATTAGCGCATTTGAATCTGAACTCTTAGTAGTATGATCTATTTGGACATGGTTTTACTATTTTTAGACTTGTTAATTTTCAAGGTGATTGCTTTTTAGATGTTTTTATCCGTCAGAGTACTTTCTTGTACTGCTGAAAGTGATATTCAATCGAGTTGTCTGCTTGTCACATGTTTGTAAGTGGCTGGAATTTGGTTGGTCTTTGTTTTGTTGATTCTCGGAGCCTTAATGCTTCTGTTGATAGGAATTTCCCGGATAACGGTTGCATTGCTTGCATGAGCCACTAATAAGCCACGTGTTTATAAGCAAACTTTTCTTTGGATGATTTTGACACGAATACTTTGTTTAAATGATTATGGTGGAAATGAGGAATTATAGTTGCAATTTAGCAATGAACACTTTATTCAGATGTTCATTTTTGTACGAATAAGAAGCCCAACTTATAGGCTCGAAACGAAAAAATTCAGAATAACCAAATCAATTAATCCGAAGTCGAACTTAAAGCAACCGAACCAATACTTTGCATAATTGCTAGAAGCGAGTGCTTCGTCTCTTAAAGCTTTGAAGCGAAGCGAGGGTATGATGCTTTTTGGGTGTGAGGTGAAGCAAGTTGAAAGAAGCGGCCACTTCTGTCGAAGAAGCGTGAGCAACGAAGCACTGAAGGGCTCACTTTTTTTCTTTTTTTTTAAATTTTAAAAAAAGTGACCTTTTTAGAAGAAAAAAAAAAGGGAGGGAACCTTTTTAGACAAAAACTAAGGGGTAGCTTTTTCGCTGCTGGATGCTGCTTTGTTCAGTTGTTCTCGCTGCTGGCTGCTTTTCTTCACTGCTCCGCTGTTTCTGAAAGGAGTTGTTGCAGCTGCTTTTTTTCCTTCTGTTTTGCTAGTTCTTTAGGTTCTATTTTCCTTTTTTTTTTGGAGTTTGTATACTACAACAACAACAACAATATAATACCCAGTATTATCCCACACCGTGGGGTCTGGGGAGGGTAGTGTGTACGCAAACCTTACCCCTACCTTGTGAGGATAGAGAGGTTGTTTCCAATAGACCCTCGTCTCAGGCTTTTGGAGTTTGTATAAGCCAAAAAAAACTATTAGTAGCAAATTGGTTTTTACTGCTTTCTCTATTTCTGCCACTCTCCTGGTTAATAGTAAAAAAACAACATATAATTGCAATTATAGATGGATTAATGATCTCTTCTTTTTCCTTCTTTTTTTTCTGATTTTGATTTTGCTTATCGGAGGATTGTTAGTTCTTTACCTTTTCAATTGGAAGATTTGCATTATAGATGTTATTTTTGTTGAGTTCTTGTTTATTTAGTTATTTTATTTATTTTGTGTGTTGTTCATTTTGATATTCTTTTAAAATTGCACTTCACTTCAATGGAGCATGTGTTTTGCTTCACGCTTAAAGCCCTAGGGCCCTTGTCGCTTTTTGCGCTTCTCGGTTTAAAAATACAGGGGCTTCGATAGTTTGGCCAATGTTGAATTTTTTTTTAATAACTCAGCCTTGAGATTCTTAACATTGTCAATATGATTAATTGACTAGATAAGTTACAATTTTGACTTGATTTTCCTTTCAGGAAGCTAATGTTAGTGGATTAAACAGCAAAACACACATGAAGCTAATGCTCAAATGGATGAGGGGTCGAAATATGCTCAAGCAGTTCTGCCACCATGTTGGTTCTAGCAAGAAATTCCTTCTTTCTGCCCTACCTGAAGAAACACAGATCAACCAGGCAAATAACTCACTGGAAGTGAAGATTAAGATGGAAAAGCCTCAAGTCAAAGGTAAAAGCCTCCCATAATTATGTTTTCCCTGCAAATATTGGGAGAAAGTCGAGGGGATATGATGCTGGATAAGCTTTTACAGTGAAGAAATTTCAAGCTCGTGATCTCCTTCGAATCAGGCTTGATGACATTCTTTGTACTCTCTTGTATCTTCTGGTCTTTTGTAATGGGACCTTATGCTACAGGA
Source organism: Nicotiana tabacum (assembly GCF_000715075.1). Classification (NCBI taxonomy): domain Eukaryota; kingdom Viridiplantae; phylum Streptophyta; class Magnoliopsida; order Solanales; family Solanaceae; genus Nicotiana; species Nicotiana tabacum. Next base: position 1,065,749 of record NC_134080.1, on the reverse strand, counting down.
TTATCTCCCATGGGTTTGATTAATCCCGCTTAGTTGTGGGGACATGTGATTGAAATTTTCCAACTGGATTTTATGATTCGACATGGTAAACATCCTCATTGATAAGCCCTTGTCATTTTCAGTACCGTTTGTGGGTGACAAACATGTCTGCAAGTCATGGCTAGACCTGTTCTAAGTTTTTCTGAAATCTTAGATGCATTGCTCTAAGATATACTATGAATAAAATAGGCATTTTGGGGAGTAGAAGTTGAATTTGGGGTAATGCAACTTGATCCACTATGGAATTTGATGTATTGTTATTTAATCAAACCCATGTAATAGCAGGTAATAGCATTACTTTTTGGTCCCGCATCATGGAGAGTTCTTGGTTATTTTTCTTCTCTTTGTGTTTTTAGGTGTGGTGTGGCTTTTGGTTGACCTTTTTTTTTTAGGTTTTGTTGGGGAGGGGGGGCTTGGGGATGGTTACTGTATTCCTACTTTGAAAGATATTCTGCTCCATAGGCTTATTGCCTATATGCTGATCTCTCTTAGATGAAAGTAACAACAAAAACAGGAAGTAAAATTATACATGAAATTGCGTATGACGTCATAATGTCAACCTTATGACTGACCCTGGCAATCTGTTAAGAATGACAATGGAGTGAGGTGGATTTTATGTTCGCTGGAAAACGCTGTTTATTTTTGCTGCGAAAGATGGTAATTAGTAAATTGTGTAGGTATACTTGTTGTAACATGTTGTTCATGGTAGAGACATTACAAATTGAGTGGAAGGTGGGCCGAGAATGCTCCTATTTTGCACTTTGATGACCCGTGTTCAGTAGCAGATTTAATGTGTAAACTTTCCGAGCTCTCACCGGCTTAGTTGTGGTTAGTGCTTTATTTCATGAATACACAAGAGAAACACAAAACTGGAAGATGTGCAATTAAGCATTATAAAAATGAGCATCCATCGTTCAAAAACTAACGGTCTAACAAATAAGGCAAATGTAAAAAACTGCACTTCGTATAATAACAGGTCGTAATGCCAGTAAAAAAACACAAAAGCATACAAATACACAATCCACAACAAAAGCTAAAAAAGGAAAATGCACAACCCATATTTCACAAATTTGCTAGCGGGTTCTTTACAAAAACTGCATGTACCAGAAAATTGAGCTATCTAACGTTCTTCTGGCCACTTGGCACCACAAAATTGCCAAAGCAATATTCTCCACATTCATCTTCATTGTCCTCTTGAAGCCTATATTTGCTGAAATGCTGCACCCTGAACTTCCATTCTCCTTTAACCGGATCATAGGACACAAATTCAGCACCTTGATCTCCTGCCTTCCTCTTAAGCATATCCTTATATTTATCGATTCTAGGACCCTCTGTATAGTGTTGTCCAGTCTTCTTATCAAAACATTTTATGTTGAGAAGTGTCACCTCAGCAGGCTTGTTAAGACCTTGTCCAACAGGAGGTTTCTTACTCTCATCCATATAGACTATCACCTCCCGATTGTTAAACTGAATCAAAGACTCCAGATCAAGCCGTCGAACATCTGTTTCCCCGATGAACTTGATGCTTCCATATTCATGTCTACCAACCACAAAATCCTTCACATGGCGACAGAACCCAGGCTCAGCCCTTTCCTTTGCTGCCAATTCCTGAACCCGTGGCTCTGTGTAATAATCAGAATGGCGGAGCTTTGGCATCAGAGCCTCAATGTCAGCCCCATGTTCGTAAACAATTGCTGCTTCACCAGCTCGATGGCCAGTAAGGGTAATGGAAGACCCCCCTCCTTTTTGGAGGTGATTCCCTTCATGGAGACCAATGGGTTTCTGGTTCAGTTTGGCACTATGGAGACCCTCTTTATCAAGGCCATTCACAACCAAATCTTCTGCAGGAACAGATGAAATGCAGCTAATGAGGCCAAATTACTGTACAGAAATTTAACTTCTGGTGACAACTGAACTCACACTGTAAGACAGATAGAAGTAACATTCACTACTGATAAACTTTGTATTCTAAGCAAAATGTTAACTTCAAGTTCTCAGAACCAAAATTCTCCTGACAAAATAATACTTTGAAACATTTTCGTTTATTGAAAAGTTCAAGCAAGTTACAACAACAACGACGACTCAGTATAATCCCACAAGTGGCGTCTGGGGAGGGTAATATGTACGCAGACCTTAACCCTACTCCGAAGGGTAGAGAGGCGGTTTCCAGGAGACCCTCGGCTCAAAAAAAAGCAACAGGAGACGATATATTAGTACCATAAAAATGCATAATACAATAACAACAATATAAGAGATATGAAATACAGAATACGAAATACGAAATAGATGGCTGGTATAGTAAAAACTAGCAGGTAAAGCCCTGCATCAATAGACGACCAATGGCATTCTTAGTCTAACTCCTAACTGGCTAGTCTCACTCTATTGTGCTGTAGAAATATTCACAACTTTCCCCTAACCTACAACCTTAATGCTCGACCTCCATAATTCCCTGTCAAGGGCCATGTCCTCAGTAATCCTAAGTCACGCCATGTCCAAGCAAGGTCAAGCAAGTTATGGAAAAAAAAATAACCCATTGCATAATTCCAAAAATTACTTACTGTTTTTATCTTTTGCACTGGTCTCAGTAACTGGAGCAAAAACAACTTCAGGGATTTTACCTGAATATGAAGTGCATTCTTCAGCAAAATAAGGCCAATATACAACAAGAACATAGTTCTGAAAGCAAGAGTCGATATAGTAAAGACAAACTACAAAGAGAAAGATAAGCACAAGCAAAGAAAGGGTGCATTCTACATTTGTGGAATAGGGACCAACTTGTAGCCTGAAGACGTGGATATGAAGATATTCAACTATATACCTGTTATGATAGGCCGGGTTCAGACATTTAAAGATTTGCCACAGCATTGCTATTTGTACGGCAAGATCAACCAATAAACTACGCCTCATCTCAATTAGTTAAAGTCAGCTGAATGAATCCTCTATATATGCCCCCTCTATTCGGGTTCATTTCTTTCAAAACACTCAATAATTTATCTTTTAAAACAAATTCAAAGCTCCAGATTATTCAAATCTCATGCTTATTCCTAAACTAACATGAAAATATCTAACCAAACTGAACTAACATGATCCCAGGCAAACATGAGACCAAATGCAAGTATGACAACTAACAAAAATGAGTAAGCCTTACCCCAACTTATTGTTATTTGTAAGGCTCCTTTTCTTTCATGTTTTATTTTCTTACTCAAAAGCCTTTGACATAACTTGCTTCCTTGTGATTTTAGATTTACCTAGTCACTTAAGCACTTCCATCATAGTATAAAACCTACACATCGATGCACTTGGATGTCTATTTACCTAGTCTCTTATTATCTTTCTGGCATCTTTTTTTGTTACAGGCCTTTTCTTTTGTTTCCTTTTCTGATATTATTGTCTTTTCTGTTGAGCCGAGAGTCTCCCGGAAATAGCCTCTCTACCCTTTCAGGGTAGGGGTAGGGTTAAGGTCTGTTACACTCTACTCTCCCCAGACCCCACTAGTGGGATTTTACTGAGTATGTTGTTGTTGTTGTTGTTAGCGTTCTAGAAGTTTTTGGATGCTTTGTTATATTTTTTAGTTAATTTGTGCGTGCAGGTCTGAGATGTATGTGATTGCTTACTATAGTTTAGTTGTTACAGTGCTGCTTGTTTAGGAATTTCTTGTTTGCAACATTGAGACCTTACCCTATGCCCATTGTATATTGGAGTGTAATTTGGGTTGAGCATGGTATCATGTTGGATGAGTCAAAATCAAATGAACAGAAACATCAAGACCCTACCACATGTCTACTTTCTATTGGGGTGTAACTTGGGTTCGAGGCGTGATAACTTTCCACAAGCTCAAACTATCTTTCTTGATACATATACTAGCACTCCTGAAGTCCTGATAAAAAGATGCCTAATTAAGAATGTCAGGACTGGTCGAAACTCCCCCAATGATAGTTAAAATCAACACAAATGACAGCGACAAGCATAACCTTAAATCTATAGCTATTGCATATTAGGGATATGATACAAGATGAGGTTGGTAACCGCGCTAAAATTTTGCAGAAAAACGGGTTAACTGCTTTATCATTAAGGAAGAATTTTCTCCTTGCCGAGAGGATTGGTGTTGGCTTTGGAACTACATATAAGTAAAACAAATCTATAACCTACCATTCTCATGTGCTGGGGACGTGTGTTTTGATGGCGATACTTTCTCCAAACCACCTCTAGAAGGCCACTGGTCCAATGGACGAATAACTAAAGCTCTTGGATTCTCTCTAGGAACAAACAACGCATCTGCCTTAGGCGTGCTTGGCGTCTCCTCATCATCACTAAAGAACGGCACCTACAAAGAAACACAAGTCAACCAAAGCCAGTCAATTTGTTGCACTTAAAAATAGATTCCGAGATTCATTTAGGACTAACTAGAGGTTTAATACAAATAAAACATCATTTTGACCTTAGCACCCTCAGTTTTAGGGTGATATTTCCTTGCCGGCAACCTAACCCGTCTTTGAGAAAGGTGTCGGGAAGTCAGTAATGATGATATCCTGACAGGAACAGGTTTGTCAACCACCTGTTAAACAATAAAGTGAAAAACATGTAAGAGCACCAAATTGTGGATCTGCTTTCGTTTATACTAATAATTAAAAAAAAATAAGTGGAGTAAAAGTAAAAAAGGCATAACCCAATCCGTAAACCAAAATAAGAAAGCATAGAGAAAACCACATAGGAAGAAAAGCTCCCCACCCCACACCCCAGAGTAAAGAAGACAGGTCATGCATACTTACCGGTAAACTAGAAATCCCATACTGTATAGAAGAAGAAGTGCCAGTACGACCAATTGACATCTGAGGCATCGCCGGTAAAGTTCCAAATGGATTAGTAACAACCGCTGGTTGTGCTACAACTGAGCTTTGGTTAGCTGACCTGTAGCACCAGGTGTTCATCAGTTTCATACAAAAAGTCATGAAAAGAAGAGAGGCACATGCGCAGAAAACCGAAATAAAAAGGATCAAGATTAGAACAAGAATTGAATATGTCCTCTGAAAGTACTCATCAAGGTCTACTGTTCACAAATCCACAGCTCATGCGTACGCCTTTATCCTTGATAACATAAACTCTTATCGGTGTCATATTTCTATGATACCACAGATTTACTATGGTGGTATAGAACTCACTGTTTGGAAGGCTATAGAATGAACAGAAAACTGATCTCGGAAGGAAAGACACCTGAAGAAACAATCCACCCTTTGGTCCTTTTTCTTCATTCCTTTTTTAGGAGTGGGGATCAATTGAAAGAAAATTGACAAATTTTAAAGGATTTCCGACAAAATTCCTGAATTGGAGACAAGTATGATAAATACAAGCTAAATGGAAGTAAGGCTACAGAGAGACTGATAGAGGGGCTGCTAGTGACATCAAGACTATATTCACAAGTCAGACTAAATCCAAATGACAACTTCCTATAATGTTGCGCATATGCATGCACTTACAGGACAAAAGAAATGTAAGGATCATTTAAAGAGCTGTTACATACGGTTGACTGAAAAGGTTGGGTGTGCCACCAAAACCACTTGCACCACCTGTACAGTAGAACAAAAGACATAGATTTAGTAGTCGCATCACCAATCTCACCAACTATAAGATGAACTGTCACATTTTAATTACCTCCTTGTGTCTGACCATAGTTACTGAACCCAAAAGCAGTACTCTGAGAAGGCTGAGTGAGTTGAAAAGGAGTTGAAAGAGGGGGCTTCAAATCCAAAGAAAGGGGCAAATTAGGAAGATCTGGATAATAAAAATATTTTTAAAAAATTGCAGACTAGCCTAATAGATGCTTGTACTTGTATCGTTTTGACATCCCGGTCCTCATATTTACGGATTTTCATCCAGACACCTCTACTCAGTGTTGTCAAAGGCGCGCTTAAGCCCTAAAGCGAGGCTCAAAACATGTTGAGCGCTTCGGCTCGCTTTGTGGGCGCTTCACTGTCGCATCAAGGCTCTAAGGCATATTTTTCCTTGCCAATGAGTGTAATCATGAAAAGGCGACACCGAACAATTGATCTTTCACTTTATCATAATTTTTTGGTTCACATATTTGTTATTCATGCTTATAATTATTGGCCTTGGACTACATATACATATTTTTACTTTTTCTCCATTTTTGCATTTTTTTAATAAAGCCCACGCTTTATTTACGCTTTGCGCTTAAAGCCCCAACGAGCATTAGAGCTTTTTTGCGCGTTTCACCTTTGATAAGACTGCCTCTACTTGTTCAAAACAAATTTTCTAAACCCCTCTGAAAATAGACCAAGCTTATGTGGCATTGACATAGCTGAGGTGGACAAATTATGTGTCACACACGCGTGTAAAGAGAGTGATACTAGTGATTTTGATTAAAGCTAATCGAAATTACCACCCTCACCCTCCTAATTTTCTTCTCTTGCTCAGTTTCTCCCACCTTTCTTCTCGCCCCCAATCCCTCTTTCCCCCTCCCTCTTTTCCCCTCCACACCACTGTAAACAATGGATGAGCCTTCAAAATCACAAAATCAGGCAGAAAAACTCTGTTTTTTAATAAGAGAATCTTTTACATTTCTTGTTTCTTTTTTTTTTGTTTAATCAAAACCCAACTGATTTCTCAAATGAACTTCTAAAAAGTACCTTTTTTGCTGTTAACTCAAAAACCAATTAATCAATTCTTTACTAGAAAAAATGGCGGAGGCAACAAAATTTCAATTAATCAGCTCTTCAGGTAATTTCGAGGTAGTAGGTTCCGCTTGGGCTTTTTTTAAGGAAATGAGGAAAAGATAGGTATTTAATGGTGCTTTTGGCTGGTGGTTTTTAGAGGAAGGTGGTGACTTCCAGTTGTTTGGTTATAGTGAAGAAACTTTGTGGCGGTTGAATTTCTCTTTTTTCATTTTTTGATGGGGTTACCAGTAATTGTAGAGCAGTGGTGAGAAGTCAATGTGTGAGGATGGTCTCACGCATGAAAACGGGTTCTACCAGGTGAGATTTTTGAAGGACGATATGGTGGTCAGGGAATGGTTTGCGGTGGTCAGATAAAGAAAGAAGTTGTAATGGTGGCTATGAGGTAGTTCTTATTGAGGCATTTGGGATGTTTCTTCAAATTTTTTAAAAAATGCTTTCTGAGAAAATAAATGATGACGTCGAATAATCGACAAAGTGTAAAATGATGAAAATATTAGGTTTGGGTGGTCAGTCCTATTGTTCAATCGTTTATTTTCCTATGTGGCACTAGCAATGACGTGGAGTCCTACGTGTAGTGAGACGGTATTACACGCACCCTCAGCCTCTACTCATAAGTGTTTATTATACAGGGTTTGAACGAGTGTAAGCGTTCACTTGGCAAAATTGTAAGTACGGGGACCGGGATGACAACCTAGAAGGCTAGAACAAGTAGAGATGCATTTTAGGCTATTATGCCTTTAATAAAACAACAATATGTAACTTGGGAGAATCTAATATACTTTTACTGCAAGTAATAGAACAAAAATGAATCAAAAAGATACATCAAGCAAGTCAACCGCAAGAGAAAAATATCAACAACCCAAATGATAAAGCATTGAATATAATTTCATACAAGTTTAAGTGATTTGCTTGCTCAAAACATAACCTTACATATATCACCAACGGTCAACTAACAAGAGAACGGGATTGCAACAGTTTAATAGTTTCCAGGCATTGATCACACTTGCAACCATATCAATAATGGTCTGTGTAATGTTATCACTTTGTGCACTTCTCTATATGAGGTGATGTGCCCTTTCACTTACTGCATAACACAAACCAAGCATGAATGCATGCACACTTTCCATTTTCTACTGCTAACAGACACCTTCATTTTCGATAAGTGACAACAGTGTGGCGTTAAGCCGTTAACCATGAAAGTGACCGCCCACCTCCCAACCTTCAGGCCAAGCCAGCTACTACCCCAAAAAAACAAATACTCCCTCCGTTCCAATTTATGTGAACCTGTTTGACTGGGCATGGAGTTTAAGAAAAAATGAAGACTTGGGAATTTATGGTCCTAAAAAAGTCAAAAAAGGGCCCAAAGTATTTGTGTGGTTATAAAAGCTTCTCATTAAGGGTAGAATTGTAAGTTTAAGCTAAATTGTTTCCAAATTTAGAAAGGAGTCATTCTTTTTGGAACGGACCAAAAAGAAAATAGGTTCATATAAACTGGAACGGAGGGAGTAAATATTTATCCGATAGTCATGTTCATCATAAAAATCCATCCAGTAAATATTTGTGAAAATCATCTGATTGTCATGATTGCAACGGAACCAAATGATAGAGAGATCTACAGAGAGCTACATAAGAACAATTCATAGAATGCAGTTCACGACTAACTTACTGTTGTTTGGCCAAATCCTATCGGGTTGCTTGTATTTAGCAATGGTGCACTTGAAAATAAGTTCCCACCAAAGCCAGTAGAAGGAGTACTGAACAAATTGGATTGACCAAAAGCTGGCGTACTCTGACCAAAAGATGACGCAGTTTGTCCAAAGGCCGAGCTCGTCTGTCCAAATGAAGGGGTAGTTGACTGGAATAACGGAGAGGATTGAGTATTACCAAAGCTTAAGCTAGGACCAAATGCTGGAGCAGTAGCCTGAGCTGAAGAGGAGCCAAAAATTGATGTTGATGATCCAAAACCCGAAGCACTAGATGATCCAAAGAGGGAGGGAGATGTATTTGTTCCAAAAGCTGGAGCTGATGGTCCAAATAAGGAAGGGGTAGTCGAGGATGTAGAGCCAAACGGATTAGATGCATTTGAGCTCGCAAAGGGAGAAGAACTAAAAGCCGGAGTAGCTGAGGTTCCAAAACCTGAAGGACTGAATGCGGGTGGTTTGGGTGCAAATGGATTGGAAGTTGTAGTGGATGAAAATGGATTCGAAGATGACTGGCCAAATGGGGAAGTTGATGATGATGCAAAGGCTGAGCTTCCAAAATTGATTCCACTAGTTGACTGACCCACAGAAGCAGGACCTCCTGTAATTGTGAGATTGTTGAGATTATCAATAACATAAAGAGCAACTAGTGTCAAGATTATAATTCACATTAAAATTTACCTTTATCTCCCAACTGGTAATCCTCCCACCTAAGTTCTTCATGGCTCTTGTCTCTGTAAACTGGCATGGCCGAAATAGACTCCAGTTTCCCAGCAGGCTGGGTACCACTGCCACTGTCTGCTTCAGGTGTTGCCTGATAAGCAGCAACTCGTGTTCCACCCCGTTGACCACCAACAGCAGACTGCGCAAAACCAGGGCTCCCAAAAGTTGCTGCAGAAGTTTGGGCTCCTAAACCATATGAAGATACCAAGCATCAGAGACAAATAGTATGAAAACTACTTTTGAATTGAATTCCAAACCTCTTGTTAGAGAAAATACAAGTCATTAATCAAAAAATATACTCCTCCGTGACACTTTATGTGATGATGACTTGGCACGGAGTTAAAGAAAAAACGAAAGACTTTTGAAACTTGTGGTTTAAAATAAACCATAGGTATTTCATATTCGGGTGCCAACAAATAATTGCATTAAGGGTAAAATGGGAAGTTTACAGTTAAACTGTTTCTAAATGTAAAAAGGTATGATTCTCTTTGAAACAAACTAAAAAGGAAAGCATCACATAAATTGGGCAGGATGGAGTTATCAGTCTGTCTTGCATGAGTAAAAGCAGCTTACCAAATGCAGAACTTTGAGCACCAAAAGTTGACGTTGATGTGCCAAATGGGCTACTGCCAAAAGCAGATGTTGATTGGCCAAATGCAGGAGCAGATCCAAAACTAAATGAAGGAGCACTTGGAGCGCCAAAAGCAGGAGTTGTCGTGGCACCAAAGGCAGGAGAACTGGCGGCACCAAAGGCCGGGGTGCTGGTGGCACCAAAGGCCGGGGTGCTAGATCCAAACATAGGAGAATTTGAAGCACCAAATGGGCTGCCTGTATTGCCAAAGGCTGGGTTTGGTGTAGAGCCAAAGGCTGGAGTACTTGATGTACCAAATGCCGGTGCACTCGTGGCACCAAAAGCAGGGGTGCTTGATGAACCAAACGTCGGGGTGCTCGGAGTACCAAATGCAGGTTGACTTGATGCACCAAAAGGTGCAGATGAGCCGAATAGACCACTCCCAAATGCCGGCTGTGATTGTTGAAACGAGCTGCCGAACGGACTTGTTTGGGCACTGCTTGACCCAAAGCCACCAAAAGCTGGCTTCTGCCCGAATACAGATGAACCTTCACAATTAAGACAGTTTCAGAACTGAAGGACAAACAAATACTGTTCAAATCACATTAAGACTATAAGAAACTTCAAAAAAGTAGCACAAGTTACTTCAATAATGTCAGTCACTTCCCATTCTAAGAGGGAAATGCTGGAAAATGCACATTGCAAACAACATACAGGTTAAGCTGGGAAAAAAAATATTGGTAAAAGGGGTTTCATTGACCTCAGACAATTAAAAGAACATGCATTCGCTCTTATACCAGAACAGGAGAGAGAAAAGGCACAGGAAGGCCAAGGAAAGAAGGAAAAAGATATAATAGATGGAAAGCACTTCCCATCTAAAGAGAAAGAAATGTCCTTCATTGGCCTCCATAAAAAATTGCATTAGTATTAATAAGTAATAACCTCCCATACAAGAAAAGCAGAAAACAATTTCAGGCAACAGAAGTATAAGTTATTCAATTTCCAAATGTTGGAGAAGTAGGATTTCACATTGTATAATCTTTGGATACAAAGTCTTCTAGTGTAGAAGGGTAGAGATGTCCGCTCACTATTTATCACCTTTTGAAGCTCGAAACAGAATATTTCTGGGTAATTAAAAAAAATCTTCACGTACAAGGTTTAAATAGGAAATACCATCAGTGTGACGTAAGAGAATTGCAACACAAATTCATCTGAGCACACAAATTACACACGAGCTCCATGCAGGCACAGGTACTTGGTGTATAAAATGGAACTGAATCCTATTGGCACATCTATGTCAACACTATGCCAACACGTAACAAAAATGATAGGCATAGGGTAGACTACTTGTCCAAAAAGAAAAGGGCATGACTAGACAAGAGAAGATCCCTCTAATACATTGTACAAGTAGACTGTTCACTTCAGCCAGCCCTGATGTCATTGGAATATGCATAATAAATAATCATTAACTATCAATCTCCCAAACCACTGAGATCTGAACCCATAATCATGTTACTTATATATGACATGGGCATTAAGAAATTGGCCTTAGCAGTACTAAAGAATACATTAGAGCATTGATTGCATTCAGGAAAAAGCATGTACAACAGAACTTTGTAAGGAAGCTTGTGAAAACCAATACTCACTCCCAAATGCCGATGAAGAACTGCCAAAAGTAGGAGTTGAAGAAGCTCCAAATGCAGGTGTAGTGCTTCCAAATGCAGGTGAGGATGATGCACCAAAGACTGGTGTGGACCCTAGAGGTGAAGAAGATTGGGGAGTTCCGAACACTCCAGTGGAAGTGCTACCAAAAAAGGAACCACCAGATTGCGAACCAAAAGGATTTGTACTACCAAAAGGTTTGGGAGCAAAGGGATTATTACTTGTCTGCCCAAAACCTGATTGTGACCCAAACGGGCTAGTAGATGACTGCCCGAAAGCTGAAAGGAAAAGAAAAAAGTCAGCGCTGAGCATCCTAACCGTATGAAATAAGAGAAAAAAGAAGGCTAACAAATGCATCTTAACCGAGAAAATTTCAGAAAACATAATATAAGCCGAAAAGAAATACTAACATTTTCTACGAAATGAAGCAAATAAATGGAAAGCAAGAGAGGATGCACGTCAGGGAAAAGAGATAATAAAAATAAGAATGGCAGGTCCTTTTTAATCCGTTATTTCTTATTTAGGAGCATCAGTTTAAAGGAAATATGAAAAGTAAAAATACTAATCATAACTTGCTTCATTTCAATAGAAATAAGGAAAGAATCCAAAGATGGATGGAAGATGCAGGATCAATTTTCTCGATGATAAAAATGATGCCAAGACAGCCGCAAGTACTTACCATTTGTGGAACCGAACATGGTTTACTTGTCAAATCTTTCACAGTACCTGCTGGAGGTCCAAAGTAAACGCACAGATCATTAAAAATTGCTTGTTAGAGTGTCAAAGGATATGTATATAGCAAGTTTTACGAAATTAAAGTCAAGTAGATTGAGATTCCATGCCTCCATGTGAAAAAATTTCAATACATTAGGTATATAAATAATACTGCGACATGAATAACAACAAGGAAACCATAAGAAGATCCATTATTAAGATAATAAACCAGAAAACAACATAAATCAATGTAGGAAAGAGGCCTCAATGACAACATTGCAGCAATACGCTGTACCTAAATTTCTCCTTATCAACTAAGGCAAAAAAAACGACCTGGATATGTCAAATGATACATACAAGCACGTTTTGTACGTTATGGAGGATACGATGAGCGAGAGACGAAATGAAAATCTGAATCGTAACAGCAATGGAATCAAAAACGGAATCGTAATAGCTAGGGTTATAGCTGTACCTGAGATGTAGAGGAAAGGTGTTGACCGACGGATAGTTTCGCGATTTCGATCTATAAGCAGCAAATATCAACTGAAAAGGTCGCTCAGAGTCGAACCATAACCCTCGTTGCAACTTCTGCCTCTGTGTGTGTGTGTTTTTTGGTGGGCAAAAGTCCTCAAACAGTGGTCCTCCGTAACATACAAATAGGTAAAGAGAGCAACATAGCTTTTTAGAAACGCTGATTATTGACGGTTCGATTAATGGGCTCAGGCCCGCGGCCCCTCTAGCAAAAAAAAAAAGGTCTTTTTACCTAATTATACTATAATAAAAACTTATTTATTATTTTTATTTAGGTTCTTTATTAATTACTTTATATACCTATATTTATTAGTTTTATACAAAACCTTAAAAAAGAGAAAATTAAATATACCTTAAATAGTGGGTATCAGTTACACAAAATATCCTACATTTAAGATATCAAAAATCAATACTTACCCAAAATCCCTTCATCGTAAGAAACCCACCCCAAAATCATCATCTCTCTTTGCAATTACCAAATCCCTTTACCGTAAGAGACCCACCCCAAAATCATCACCTCTGTTTGCAATTACCAAATCCCTTTACTGTAAGAGACCCACCCCAAAATCGTGCTCTTGCAAACGATTGAGAATATAACTTGGAGTTTATATCTCAATTTTGAGGGAGATTGGTTAAGTTTAGAATTGTTTTTAGGTAAAATTTCATATTGAAACTTGAAGAAGAAAAGTTTCTGAATTGTATCACGATTGTATTATAATTGTATCACATTTGTTTCATAATTGTATCACAATTGTATCGAAGTTGTATTTGATTTGTATCTGATATATCAATACCTAAAATAATACCTAATACAATTATAATACAATATTGTTTCAGAATTTAAGTTTAGAGTTGTGATTTAAACTCGAAGAAGATGAGGAAGATCAGAATTGTATCACGGTTATATCATAATTGTATTTGTATTATAATTGTTGCAGAAATTGTATCATAAATGTATGATAGTTGTATATGGTGATGAGCAATTGTAAGTTATGAGCTATTATCCTATTAAACAACTGAAGCAAAGTTAGTAGTTTCTTACTGAAGACGTGCAACCATTGAAGAGGGAGAGAGAGAAGAGGAGATCTACGTATTGAAAAAATTAGGAAGCATGAAATAAGAAGTGTGAAAAAAGGGAAAGGATATAATTGAATCCCTTGATTAAAGGCATTAATAATGGGATGAGAGATTTTTAAGGAAGGAATATATATACAATTTGTAAGAAAAACTTAGATACTTTTTTAAAACTATAAACCTAGAGAAAATAAATTAATAAGTTCCTATCATAGTATATATAGGAAAAACTCCCAAAAAAATAAGGGAGAAATTTAAAACTAGTCTGATTCATAACTACTAATTAAAAATTAGCTATTGTTTTAAAATTAATCAAAATTTATCCAATTTTGTATATGGTAATAAAGTTTAGACTAAAATACCCTAAGCTAAAATCTAAAAAAAAATTCAGCATAAGATATTAGAGTTCTAACTTTTTACATATAGAATTTTAGCATAATGTGTTGGTATTCAAAATACCATGTATGTGATTCCAGCATAATACGATGGACTTTGAACTTTTACAAGTTAAACTTCAGTAGAATATGTTAGACTTCATATACACGGTGTTTTTAAAATTTGAACTCCAGTACAATATGCTAGAGTTTTATACGCAAGAGTTTAATAATCTAGCATATTAGCTAGATTATTTCGTATTTGCTAAGGGAATTCTTGTCAAGATTTTATCTCCGTATAAAATAGTAGCAATATTTTAGTGACTTTGCAAATGTTGACTATTTTTCAGTTACCAGTTTGAAAATTGCTAGCCCATGCTATTTTCACAAAAGGATGTTTTATGCGTCCGATGTCGCCATGAATTTATAAATTTGAGAAAACTTTCTAAATGATTTTTTCATTTGGTTGATTAATTTTTTTCCTAATATACAGTTCGTATAAATAAATTATTGAAAACTTGATACTCGTAATTATTTCCCTCAACAACTATTTTTAGGTATTGCTCGTTTCACTTACGGGATCAATGTTTGAGCAAATAAATGCTAAAGCAATTAATAACAAGGGGTGAATTTCAGTTGAACTTAATGAATCCTAGACTAAATAAAACAAAACTCTTGTATAATAAGTAGAGTTTAGGAGCATTAAATAGTGAACTTAATATGCCATGATTGATAAAATATGTAATATCATAAATGTGTAAGAAATGTAAGAAATGACAAGGGTCCGGGTGTAAAGGAATTGTCACCCATTGATTGTATGATTGGGTGTTTCCTTTCTCTGACGACATGGAAAGGCCAACAGTCAATATGTATATGGGATCTTGAGATTTATGGATAAAGATTGAACAACATATGCTTGAATAAAACGAATAAGACAACTCTTTCGTATATTCTTCTCTCAACTTTACAATATCTCTCAGTTCTCAAAAAGGTAGATCCTTTTTTGTTCTTTATCTCTTCCTATTTATAAGGACATTCCCCCAAAAACCCTAAAAAGTACAACATAGAGAATATTCTAAGGGATATTCTTCATATCCATTTCTGAACCTAAGTTACCGTTACTATCCTGTCTCAACTGCCCGCTTCTGACGTCGACCTTCATGAGGACGACCTTCAGTTGCCATATCGTGGTCAACCCCGTCCTTGTCTTACTTATCTATTACCGTTGTTACCAAATTTGGACCTATACAGTTAATCCATCCGCTTGTTGAGGTCGTAGCCCTGCACGTCCTCGATAAGAGGACATCATTCATTTTTGTCATGGGAGAATTTGGCCATTAAATCATGTCGGGTCGACCAAGACTGAGAGAATGACACTATCAGCAGAGTCACGATTGGCGTGGTTACCATGATGTGACATTACTGCCACGCGCGTCATCATTATGCATTTTTCCGAGATAGCGTCCGCGTGCTTGTCGCTTTGGTTTTTGTACCATTGACAATCCTTCGCTTCGATTCTCGCACCATCAAACCCTATAAGTAGATAAGGGTTTTATTTTTTCAGAAATTTCCGCCATTTCTCTTCTTGCATGTGCATCATCTTTCTCTGATCTTCTTCATTAGTTCTTGTTTTCAGCTTCGTTTCTGCGATTCTGTTTCTTGCCTTCCAGTTCAGTCGTCACCTCTTTCTTTAGGTTTAGTAGCACACCTTTTGTTGTCGAGATGTCCCCAACCCTTCACTTACATGATGAAGTTCCTGACGCCACTCCGTTATCGGTGGCCCCTACTTTCGGCAGTGAGAATCTCGTGGCTGTGGTTGAGGAGAGTTTTCCTACCGTAGAAGAGATACTTCCCAGAAACCCCTTATCCAGAAGCGATTTCCACAAGGTTCTCGTTCCGGTGATCTTCGAAACTGGGCCATCTCATATAGATGAACTCCGATCTACATACCATATTCCTTCTCACGTCGAGATGGTTCCAGCTGGTGGCGACATCATGGAGGTCCACAGACCTGGGTACTGTGCTTTTTATGTTTATCCTTTCATAATTGGTTATACTCTCCCTCTTTTTCTGCTGGCGGAAGAGTTCTATCAGTTTTACAACGTTTGTCCGGCAGAGTTGTCTCTGTATTCGTATGAGGATTTTCTGAATGTTGACAAAGTACGCAGAGTTGGCTAGTTGTGAGGTCGACATCCGACACCTATTACATTTATTTTCACCGAGCTTTCACAGATGCACCATGATACAGCAGCGATATCGTGGGACTAGGGGGCTGATAGTTGGAATGGACAATAGGACGAGCCAGAAGTTTTGGCACAAGTACTTTTTTATCAAAACGGAGCACTTGGTGTCGGACCCTGCTGGATTTCCTGAGTAGTGGAATCATAATCGTAGGTGTCGATGTCATACGTTTGTTGTCTTCTTTCATCCTTTATGATCTTTATTTATCTGTGATTTTTCTGTGTAGTTGAGAGGCGTGCACCTTTCCCCGTCGTCGGTATTGAGGACTGGGTGGCTCGCGTATTACCTAACATGGTAGGGATCCGAGATTGGGCAGTTTTTTCTACAAACGCTTTGAACCGAATGTTCCATCTGGTAAGTGTCACTTTTGTTTTTATCTTCAGCTGATTGCCGTCATTTATTGATACGACCTCTTTGTAGTGACAAGTCGACGGGCTTTTAAGAAGAAGGCTCTAATGCCGGCATTTCACCAGGCCGTTACATCGGTAGGGATGCAATTTACCTTGGCTGAGTTCGCTCGCGGGGGTCGTACTCAAACTCTATAAAAAAGAGACCCCTTCCTAGGGATGTCGTTATACGGGACGAGATCTCTTCCCAGCCTATCTATCACCTCGTAGATAAGTCCTCTAACGAGGAGGAGTCGCCGTCGAGAAAGAGGAGGAGGGTGGAGCTTAGAAAAGTCGTCGCCGCTAGCGTTGAAAAAAAGAAGTCTGTTGCTTCGAGAGGGGCGTCCTCGCCTATGTTAGATGCAAGGGCCGTTTTTATAGCGGATGCAATCACGGCGGGGAGGTCCCCCAAGTCCGAGGGGATATATCAAGGCGGGGAACCTGCACGGAATGCTAAAGGTGGCACATTGTCGGCTACCAGAGGGGATGGAGCGGTGCTTTCATGGGACGAGGGTTTAGGTTCAAACGTCGATCCCAAGGAGGTACGGGCCTTTTTAGATAGAAACACCCACGTGGAAGTGAGGACGGAGGGTCCTAACCGACACGTAATCATTCCTGTGGGTTATGATCTTTGGCGAACTCTGAGCAGGCAGCGTCGGTCTTCGCCCCCTTGTGTTCCACTTCTGAGAATGTGGCGCTTCAAGCGATGAGTGACGCGGAGTTATCGCAGAGTATTTCCGGCATGGCTTTGCGAGTGAGTATTTCTTTTCCTATCTGCATTTGTTTTGCATGCATAACCTACTTATGCTGACTTTCTTTCCTTTGCATGTTAGACTCTCATTATGGAGATCGAGCGTGACCGAAGGGATGAATGACGGACGACCACTTTTAAGAAGGTGGCCTCCAAGTACAAGGAGTATCGCACCAAGCACCATACGTTGGCCGATATCTTCACTCAAGATAGCAATTTTCAGTTGTTTCGCGAGGGACTTAAGCAGAAAGAGGAAGAGTTTCACAGAAAATCAAAGAGCTGAAAGAGTGGGATGATGAGCTGATGAAGGCCATATGTCGATGCAGAGAACTCGAGGTGAATCTTAAGGCCAAAGATGATGAGCTCGAGGTGAGCAAAGGGGTTATGGCCGAGAATGCCGATCTTCAGGCATGAGTGGCCACCTTAACTGTTGAGATTGGGCGAAGGGAGACTTAGGTTGTAGACCTGATGGGTGAGTTAAGCGTTAAGGATGATGAACTAGCTCGTGACGAAAAGGGGAGGATAACCGCCGTATCTGAAGTAGAAGTCCTAGATGATGCCATCCGTGTTTGTAGGTCTAAGTAGGATAATGAGGTGGAGATGTTGGCGCTCAAGGTGGCAAGGTTAGAAGAGCAGATCCAAGATCTAGAGGCGGAGTTGTCCGAATTAAATGAACAGGTTGTTGCTTTGAAGGCAAAGGAAGAGCGATGACAGTCGCAGCCATCCACGTCTCATAATTCTGTTGATCCCATCGTGCCGCGGGAGTTGTATGAGATGTGGGTTTATGCTGAGGCTCAGCTTAATGTGTACAAGTCTTTGAAGGCTAACAGGAATGTTTCTAAGGCAGAACTCGAGGGTGTTCATGTCAAAGCACGTGCAGCGCATGAAGCCTGTAGTTACGATCCTGGTATTCCTGATAGGGAAGATGTAGATGATGATGCAGACAGGCTCGCCTCCGATTCTTGGTATAACAAGGAGTATGCTGCGAGGGATGATGTGGCGTAGGGCCGTTGTATTTATTTTGTTTTGCCTTGCTATTTTAGTGGGGGAGTCTTTGAGCTCTTTGTAAAAAGTTTTTGTAATAGAACAGTTGTAATGGAATGATTGCCTTTTTGATGTGTACCTCCGAATTGTTATTTTTGTTTGTTGTGAAGGGGTTCCTGGCTTTTTCGGTCACTTGTGTGTAATGTTTTTGGCGTTGTCGATCGTAGATCTTAGTAACACGAGCAAGGTCGAATGTGAAATAATTCGAACGAGGTCGAATTTTAAGTAATTCGAGCGGCGTCAAATTTTTTCTTTTGGCGATGGCCTTTGGCCGCAGGGATGTTATTTCGTGTTAAGGTCGAAATGTTAACCTGTTGTGATTCGAGCGAGGTCTAATTTAAGTAATTCGAGCGAGGTCGAATTTTTTCTTTTGGCGATGGCCTTTGGCCGTAGGGGGTGTTATTTCGAGTTAAGGTCGAAATGTTAACCCGTTGTGATTCAAGCGAGGTCTAATGTTAAGTAATTCAAGCGAGTTCGAATTTTAAGTAATTCGAGCGAGGTCGAATTTTTTCTTTTGGCGATGGCCTTTGGCTGTAGGGGTGTTATTTCGAGTTAAGGTCGAAATGTTAACCCGTTGTGATTCGAGCGAGATCAAATGTTAGATGCAAAAAAACGATAGAGAGTAAAATGTTGCTTTATTTCACTCATTGAAAAATATCTTGGTGGAGTACAAAATGCTGCTTTATTCTATTCACTAGAGTACTATACACGTCTATTTCATACATATATTGGAGAAGTTTCCATGTATCTAGTCCCTTCATCGTTCGGCCTGGAGAGGTGATCGTCAAGCGGGGTGATGAATTATACTTTGAAGTTTGAGACGTCCCCCTCGTCACCTCGTTAAAAACCTCCTCGAGAACCCAATTGGGACAAAATCCGTGTGAGGGAAAAAGAGTACGACTTGAGGGGCATCCTTTTTCAGAAGTTGAAGTATTTGAGGTGGGCGACATTCTAGTTGTTTTGTAGTAGTTTTCCTTCCATTGTTTCTAGTTGGAATGCTCCTTTGCTTGATGCAGCTGTGATTTTGTACGGTCTGTCCCAATTGGTTCCTAGTTTGCCTTCTTTCGGGTCTTTGGTTGCTTGTGTTTTCGCCTTGAAAACATAGTCTCTGACTTTGAGTGGTCGTATTTCGGCCTTCTTGGTGTAGTACCTTTCTGCTTGTTGTTTTTGGGCTACCATCTTTACATAAGCCATGTCTCTTCGTTCTTCTGCCTCATCGAGGTCTTGTTTTCTGTTCTCGTCACTGTTTGGTCCGCTTTTATTAGAGTATCTCAGGCTAGGCTTTCCGACCTCAACAGGTATCATGGCGTCAGTCCCATAGACTAATGAATATGGCATTTTGCCTGTTCTTGCTTTTTGGTGTGGTGCGGTATGCCCATAGTACCTCTGATAGCAACTCCGGCCACAACCCTTTGGCGTCCTCAAGCTTTTTCTTTAAGATATTCAATATTGTTTTGTTGGAGGATTCGGCTTGACCGTTGCCAGCATGATGATATGGCGTGGAGAGTATTCGCTTGATGCGCCATTTTTCGAAGAACTCAGTCATCTTTTTCCCGATGAACTAGGGCCCATTATCGCAACTGATTTCTTTAAGGATGCTGAAGCGGCATATGATGTTCCTCCATATGAATGTGATTACTTCATATTCACATATTTGGCTGAACGCAGCTGCTTCCACCTATTTGGAAAAGTAGTCAGTTAAAACTAAACGGAAATATGTCTTACTTCGCCCCGCTGGGAGGGGTCCGACAATGTCCATTCCCCATTTAATGAATGGCCATGGCGAAGTGACAGAGTGGAGGAGATCGCCCGCTTGATGTATCATAGGTGCGTACTTTTGGCACTGCTCGCATCTTTTGATGTAATCTACGGTTTCCTTTTTCATAGTGTGCTAGTATATCCTACTCGAATGAGGCATCTGACGAGGGATCGGTTGCTTGTATGGGCACCACAATGACCCTCGTGTACTTCTTCGAGCACGTGCCTTGTTTCACTTGGACCTAGGCATTTTGCCAAGGGGCTCTCGAACGTTCTCTTATACAAGTCATGATTTATGAGGTTGTACCCTGTCGCCTACATTCAAAGTTTTTTGGCTTCCTGTTTGTCTTGTGGGAGTATTCCTTCCTGCAAATATGTCACGATGCGGTTACGCCATTCCTAAGTCAAATTTATGGAATGTACCTCAAGTTGGTCTATTGACGAGTGGATGAGGGTGACCACATTTTCTTTAGTGATATTTTTGGTGGCGGCTGCTAGTTTGGTGAGGCCATCTGCCTCGATGTTTTGAGCTCGGGGTATCTGGTCGAGTCGGCATTCATTGAATTCTGGCAGTAGTTTGTGAATTTCTGCTTGGTACTTTTGTAGCCTTTACTATTTGATTGGAAAGTACCTGTAACTTGGTTGACAATGAGTTGTGAGTCGCATCTAAGAATGACTCATCGTGCTCCATATTTGAGAGCTAGCTTTAACCCTGCAATTACGGACTCATACTCGGCCTCATTATTAGTCATATCGGGGCACCGTATGGATTGGCGAATAACTTCCCCTATTGGGACCTCGAGTACGAGTCCCAGTCTAGACCCCGATGCATTGGATGCGTCATCAGTGTAAAGGACCCAGAGGTTGGGTTGCCCAAAGGAAGTATAAGAAGCTTCCTGCTCGACCTCGGGCATTATTTTGGCACTAAAATCGACAACAAAGTCGGCGAGTACCTGCAATTTTATCGTTGTTCACGGCTGATATGTTACATCATGCTCGCTTAGTTCTATGGCCCACTTGGACAATCTTCCCATCAATTCGGGTTTATATAGGATGCTCCGTAGAGGGAAAGTCGTCACTACTGATATGGGGTGGCATTGAAAATAGGGTCTAAGCTTTCGTGAAGCTATAACCAATGCTAAGGCCAATTTCTCGAGGTAGGGGTACCTCGTTTCAGTATCGACCAGGGTTTTGCTAATATAATAAATTGGGGATTGCGTACCTTTATTCTCGCAGACCAGCACTGCACTTACCGTGAGTTCTAAGACAGCCAAATATACTAGGAGGCGTTCGTTGGGCTCTACTTTGGCGAGTAGTGGGGGCGAGGACAGGTACGCTTTTAGTTCTCTTAAGGCATCGATGCATTCTGAGTTCCACTGGAGCCCGTTGTCTTTTTTCAGCATGTTGAAGAAGTTGTGGCATCTGTCGGATGACCACGAGATGAATATTTACAGAGCGACTATACGACCAGTCAGTTTTTGCACCTATTTCTTGTTGGTCAACACCTCAGGTATCCCTTTAATGGCTTTGATTTGATCTGGATTAACCTCGATGCCTCTTTGTGATACCAAAAAATCGAGCAATTTGCCCGAGGTTATGCGGAAGGCGCATTTTTGGGGGTTTAGTTTGATGTCGTACCGCCTCAGTATACCGAAGGCTTCTTTCAGGTGATCGATGTGATCTTTTTTTTATTTAACCAACATGTCATCGATGTAAACTTCCATTGTTTTGCCGAGTTGATTTTTGAACATCTTGGTGACCAACCTTTGGTACGTTGCCCCTGTATTCTTCAACCCGAACGACATGACTCTGTAGCAGTACGTTCCCTGATGAGTGATGAAAGTAATTTTCTCTTGGCCCTCCGCCTCCATGAGGATTTGGTTGTAACCCGATTAGGCGTCTAAGAAGCTTAGCAACTCGTGTCCTGCTGTTGCGTCGATGAGCTGGTCGATGTGCGGCAATGGAAAGGAGTCTTTTGGGCACGCCTTGTTTAGGTCTATGAAATCTAAGCACATTCGCCATTTACTTTTTTCTTTTTTACAATGACCACGTTGGCGACCTACTAGGGGTATTTTAATTTTCAGATGGAGCCGTTGGTGAGGAGTTTATCTACTTCGTCACTTACGACCTCATTGATTGTGGTGTTGAATTTACTTTTTATTTGTCGCACTGGTGGATAGAGTGGGTCGATGTTCAGCTTGTGCGTGTCCACGTCTTTCGGGATACTCGGCATATATGCGTAAGAGAAAGCAAACAGATCGGCATTGTCAATTAAAAACTTGTAAAATTTACCTGGTTCTAAGAGCTTATGTCCGATGCAATCCTTTTTGTTGCCGTCATTGTTGCTTAGTTGGACGGGATTGAGATCTTCTACCATTGACTCGGCGGCTTCCACGATGTCGGGGTCCCTGATGATGTCTGTTTGTACGTCGATTTTGGTCCCCGACTTTGGTAATTGCTATGCCTCTACGTCCGTTCCCTTCAGCTGTTGGGTGTACGTGCAATCCCAGGCGATACAATAACATTCTTGGGTGGTGCGTTGTTCGCCCTGGATGTTGAATATTCCCCATGGAGTAGGGAACTTGATTACTTGATAGAGGCTCGACGGGATGGCCCTCATGGCGTGTATCCATGGACGCCCTATGATGGCGTTGTAAGCTGTCTTAGTTCATGACATGGAATGTTGTTTCTAGGGTGACGCCCCCGGCCAGAACGGGTAGCATTATCTCCCTAGAGGTTTGCTCAACTGCATTGTTAAAACCTGTTAGTGTTATGCAACGCGGTACTATCTTGTCCTCGAGACTCATTTGTGCGAGGACTTGAGGGTGGATAATACACATGCTGCTTCCGTTGTCTACCATTTTTTTACATTGGTATCTAAAATACGTAAAGTAATAACAAGAGCATCGAAATGAGGGAAAGTCAAACCATCGGTATCTGATTTATCAAAGATGATACTGTTTCCGAGGTCATCGTACCGTTCGTGGGTGATCGACCGTTTCAGTTTATGTGTAGTTGTGAACTTCACATGGTTGATCGTTGCTTCATCGCCTCCATCGCTGATCATTTGGATGGTGCGAGCGGGAGAGGGTGACTTTGGGGGTCCCTGCTGTTGTTCGCGTTCGTGGGCAAAGTTGGCTCGTCCACGGTCACTCATCAGTTCCCTTAAGTGACCTTGGTTTAACATTCTCACTACCTCTTGTCGTAGACCTATGCAGTCCTCGGTTTTGTGACCCCGCTCCTAGTGAAATTCACAGAGGATGTTCGACTTTCGGGTATTTGGGTCGGACTTCATCTTTTGTGGCCATTTCACCTTCGTGTCGAGTTTCTCTAGTGCGTACACTATTTTTGAAGGGGAAACACAAAAATTGTGAGCGGAAGTGGAGGCATACCTCTTTCGTTTCACTGAGTCCCTGTGTGCGGCCTGGGCGGCCCTTCCGTGTGTCGAGTAGGCGGAGGGACGGCTGCTCTAATGTAGGGCTAATGTCTTTCTCGACTGAGACGGGGGCCCGAATGATCCCTTCGACCGTTGTTACGATGATCTTTCCTTGATTCTGCTTGAAATGACGTCAACCGTTGGGTCAGACCGTTAAGGTCGTCCTCGTCGGCTCTTACCTCGGCATAATAGGCATTGTGGATCTCTTCCCAAGTGGTGGGAGGGTATTTTATGAGCTTACTTACCCATCTTGGAAGGCCTCTACCGCCATCCCTTCTGATACATTTGGTAGGCTCACTCTTACCCTGTTAAATCGGGCGAGGAAGTCCCTGAGTCCTTCGCCAGGCGATTGCCTAATGATGAATATGTCATTCACCCTGACTTCCGCCTTTTTAGCCCCTGCATGGGCGGTGACAAATTTGTCGGCCATTTCCTTGAACGTTGCTATCAACCACGCCGACAGTTGTGAATAATAGGTTAAGGCTCCCCTTGTTAGGGTTTCGCCGAATTTTTTAAGTAACACTGATGGTACTTGCTCCTTCGAAAGATCGTTGCCCTTCACTACTGTGGCATAGTGGATGATGTGATATTCTGGGTCTGTAGTACCATCGTATATCTTCAGGTACGGTATCATTTTGGGTTTTGGGAATGGCATGGGGAGTTGCTTCCTCACTATACAGTTGTTCGACAAACCAACCAACGTCTCGTTTCGGTAGCAACTTTGGGGCGCCCAATATCTTATCGACCCTTTCTTGATGTGCCTTCATTTGGTCACGAAGTGCCTTGTTTTCGTTTTCCATATCTTTCATTTTCATTAGAATGGTTGTGAGTGCATCATTATCTATATCAATAGTGGTGTGAGTGTTACCTGTTTGGGGGACGGGCTGCTCGCCAGTGGTTGTTGTGATATCTACTTGTGCGGTGTTTCTGTCTTCCCTTTGGATGGGTTTGTTGAGTATGTTGTTTAGAGTGCTCGTTAGCCATTCATCTAGTAGTTTTTTCACTGCCGATGGTGCTTCCTCAGTTGTCGATATGGAGGCTTCCTTTCGCGTGAAGCTGTTATGCTTTCACAAGGGGGAGGTGAAGCACTTCGCCTGGGCGTAGTATTTGGTATCACGTTCTCGTTGTCTTCCCTGCCATCTTCATTGATAGTGTTCAAGATGTTGGTAGTGACACCTGCTATCTCTTTCACCCTTGCATCTCCCTTTCCTGCCATCGTTAGTTTGTGCAAACGAAGAAAAGACGACTGTCTTTTTAATGATCTAGAAGGAACTATAATTTCAACTAAAACCTCCCCACATACAGTGCCAAATTATTTGAGCAAATAAATGCTAAACCAATTAATAACAAGTTAATAGGTTGAATCTCAGTTGAACATAATAAATCCTAGACCAAATAAAACTCTTGTATAACGAGTAGAGTTTAGGAGCATTAAATAGTGAACTTAATATGCTATGATTGATAAAATATGTAATATCATAAATGTGTAATAAATATAAGAAATGACAAGGGTTATAGTGTAAAGGAATTGTCACCCATTGATTGTATGATTGGGTGTTTCCTTTCTTTGACGACGTGGAAAGGCCAGCAGTCAATATGTATATGGGATCTAGAAATTTATAGATAAAGATTGAACAACATGTGCTTGAATAAAACGAATAAGACAACTCTTTTATATATTCTTCTCTCAAATTTACAATATCTCTCAGTTCTCAAAAACGCAGATACCTTTTTGTTCTTTATCTCTTCCTATTTATAAGGGACATTCCCCAAAAATCCTAAAAAGTACAGCATAGAGAACATCTTAAGGAATATTCTTCATGTCCATTTCTGAACCTAAGTTACCATTACTATCCTGTCTCAGCTGCCCGTTTTTGACATCGACCTTCATGAGGACGACCTTCAGTCGCCATATTGTGGTCGACCCCATCCTTTGTCTTACTTATCTGTTACCGTTGTTACCAAATTTGGACTTATACAATTAGTCCAGCCACTTGTCGAGGTCGTAGCGCTGCATGTCCTTCATAAGAGAACATAATTCATTTTCTTCGTAGGAGAATTTGGCCATTAAATCATGTCGAGTCGACCAAGACCGAGAGAACCACACTATCAGTAGACGAGGGTTTCATTTTTTCAAAAATTTCCACCATTTCTCTCCTTGAATGTGCATCATCTTCCTCCAATCTTCTTCATCAATTCTTGTTTTCAGCTTCGTTTCTACGATTCCATTTCTCGCCTTCCAGTTCAGTCGTCACCTCTTTCTTTTGGTTTAGTAGCACACCTTTTGTTGTCGAGATGTCCCGAACCCTTCGCTTACATGATGAAGTTCCTGATACCACTCCGTTGTCGGTGGCCCCTTCTTCTAGCGGTGAGGATTTCATGGTTGAGGAGCGTGAGAGTTTTCCAAACGTAGAGGAGATACTTCCCAGAAATCCCATATCCAGGAATGATTTCCACATGGAACCTGCTTCTTCACCCATTCCGGTGATCTCCGAAACCAGGCCATATCATATAGATAAACTCCGATCCATATACCATATTCCTTCTCACGTCGAGATAGTTCCAGCTGGGGGCGACATTGTGGAGGTCCATAGACCTAGGTACTGTGCTTTTTATGTTTATCCTTTCGTAATTGGTTATACTCTTCCTCTTCTTCCACTGGCGGAAGAGTTTTGTCGATTTTACAATGTCTGTCGGGCACAGTTGTCGCTGTACTTGTATAAAGCTTTTCTGATATTGACAAAGTACGCAAAGTTGGCTGGTTGTGAGGTCGACATTCGCCACCTATTACATTTATTTTCACCAAGCTTTCATAGAGGCACCTTGATACAACTGCGACATTGTAGGACCAGGGGACTGATAGTTTGAATGGACGACAGGGCGAGCCGGAAGTTTTGGCACATGTACTTTTTTTATCAAAACGGAGCACTTGGTGTCGGACCCTGTTGGATTTCCTGAGCAGTGGAATCATAATCGTAGGTGTCGATGTCATACGCTTGTTGTCTTCTTTCATCCTTTATGATCTTTATTTATCTGTAATTTTTCTATGTAGTTGAGAGGCGTGCACCCTTACCCATCATCGGTATTGAGGACTAGGTGGCTCGCGTATTACCTCACATGGCGGGGATCCGAGATTGGGCATTTTTCTACAAACGTTTTGGATCGAAGGTTTCGTCTGGTAAGTGTTACTTTTGTTTTGATCTTCAGCCGCTTGCCATCGTTTATTGATACGACCTCTTTGTAGTGACAAGTCGACGGGCTTTTAAGAAAAAGGTTCAAGTGACAGCGTTTCGCCAGGCCATTGCATCAGCAAGGATGTAATTTACCTTGGCTGAGTCTGCTCGCGGGGGTCATACTCAAACTCTATCAAAAAGAGACCCCCTCCTAGGGATGTCGCTGTACGGGATGAGATCTCTTCCCAGCCTGTCTATCACCTCGTAGATGAGTCCTATAACAAGGAGGAGTTGCCGTCGAGGAAGAGGAGGAGGGAGGAGCTTGGAAAAGCCATTGCCGCTAGTGTTGAAAAGAAGAAGGTCGTTGCTTCGAAAGGGGCATCCTCGCCTATGTTAGATGCATGGGCCGTTTTTATGGCAGATGCAATCACGTCGGAGAGGTCCCTCAGGGCCGAGGGGATATACCAAGGTAGGGAACTTGCACGTACTACTGAAGGTGGCACGTCGTCGGCTGCCGGAGGGATGGAGCGGTGCTCTCAGGGGATGAGGGTTAGGCTCGGACGTCGATCCCGAGGAGGTGTGGGCCTTTTTGGAGAGAAACACCCACGTTGAAGTGAGGACGGAGGGTCCTAACCTACACATAATCATTCCTGTGGGCTATGATCTTTTGGCGAACTCTAAGCAGGCAGCGTTGGCCTTCGCCCCCTTGTGTGCCACTTCTGCGATCATTTATTTTTAATGTTTGATATTATTAGTAAAACAAAACTCTCGTGTCTTAGCCCATATTCTTTTATTAGCAAATATTACTTGAGTGTTATATGTGTGTGTATGCGTGTTTGTGTGTAATTTTTAGCTTCGTGGTTGTAAAATTGCACTACATGCCTAGTTGTTCGATATTGTTATCACTACTAGAAATTCGGCAAAAATCGACCACGGTCGACCGACCAATTTAGTCGATCAAAAACCAGCCAAAAAACCGACCAAAATTGGTCAGTTATTCAAAATAGTTTTTTAAAATTTCTTTTTACAAAACCGGCCAAATTGGCACAAAAATGCGGGAAACTATTTTTGAGTCCTGCAAAATTTATTTTTCAAGAAACCAACCAACTTTGGTTGGTTTTTTATTTAAAATTAATATTAAAAAAATACCAAAATTGGTTGGTTAATTCGGCCGGTCACTTTAAAAAACCAACCGAATTCGATCGGTAATTTTATATCTTAATAAAATCGACCAAATTTGGTCGGTTTTCGTGTGAAAATATAATTAAAGAGTATAAATGAAATAAAAGACAGTCCTAAAATAAAATGCACCAATGGTCTAGTGGTTGAATAGTATCCTGCCATAGTACAAACCCTGGTTCGATTTCCAGATGGTGCATTTTTTAATTACATAATTAAAATACGGACCAACTTTTGTCGGTTTTTTCAGCAATTTTTTTTAAATTTAATTGACCGACCAAAGTGGGTCAGAAGTTGGTCGGTATGCCCTTTCGACCTTCAAAATACCTATCACACGTTAATGGTTGCGTTTTGGACGATTATTGACCATTACCGACCAACTTTGGTCAATTTTTTTGGATGATGTTTCCCGAATTTCTAGTAGTGTATGGAGTATTGTATTTGGCCAAGTGTTAAATTAAGCGACAAATAGCAGTGTATGCTCTAAAAATTTCAAGTTTCCTATGTTTGCATCTGCATCCGTGGTTGGCTTGACGAGAAGGCTTGCAACTAGTCAATATTGAATTTACAAAATAAAGAAGAAAGTGTTATAAAACAATAAAAGAAGAAGAAGAGCATTACAGAGAAAAATAGAGAGAGAGAGAGAGAGAGAGAGAGAGAGAGAGAGAGAATTCTTATTGTTTTGGAGTGAATTGCAATAGAATAGGACCCCTCTATTTATAGGGAAAGAGTGATTTAGCCACCAAGTAAAATCCCTAAAATCTCTCTAAAATATAGACATTCACCTTAAATAAAACTCTATTTATAACACTCCCTCTTGAATGTCTATTCAATGGATAATGTGCCTCGTTAAAACCTTAACTAAAATGAAACCCAATGGAAAAAATTCTAGAAAAGGAAAAAGAGTACACATGTTTAGAAATACGCCTTTTGGTTACCTCGTTAAAAACCCTACAAGGAAAAACTAGTGGGACAAAATCTTGTAAGGGAAAAAGAGAACAACATGTATTAACTCCCCTTTATGAGAGCATCAATTCACATCCTTGAGCCTTCACATTCTAATCTTATGCACTAGCTTCTTGAAGGTTGACGTCGGCAGAGATTTGATGAATAAAATAGCCATAATAACTCCAATGAATAAGTTGCACCTTGAAAATCCTCGTCGTCACATTATCATGCTTATAGTTATAGCAAGATACATATGTGCGCGACTAGCACTTAGGATATGGTATTTCGGGACCAAGAATTGTATATGCTTCAAGCGATGTAAATCCTTCAAAGATTGTTATATAAGAAGTCATATAATAGACTTTAATTAGATGCATATCAAGTTTTCATGTCATGCTAGACAAATAAGATATCGATGTATACTTAGAGCTATCATAGATGTAGTCGACGAACATTTTATATCGGTTATAATATTTCTTCATAAATACATAACATAGAGATCTCTTCATTCATATTTTCAGGGACCTGAACCTCTCCTGAGACTTTATGAAGTCTTATATAATGTGATCTTCTAGATCACTTGCCTCCTTATTATGATCATTTATTTAAAACCGATTTGTAACGACCCGACCGATCGTTTTGAGATTTAGCATATTATTCAGCAGTTTGAGGCCATGAGCAGCTTCACTTCAGGTATTATGACATGTACGCATAGTCGGAATTGAGATTCAAGGAGTTCGGAGTTGATTTGGAAAGAGAATTCTCATTTCAGAAGTTTAAAGTTGGAGAATCTGATTAAGGGTTGATTTTTAGTAAATGAACTTGGAATCAGGATTTGAAAGTTCCAACAGGTTTGTATGATGATATCAATTTTGGGCATATGTCCGGAACGGGTTTTGGATGACTCGGGAGCATTTCAGCGCCTATTATGGAAGTTAGCATTTTGGGAGGGATTTCATAAATTTGGGTTGAAATGCCTTTCATTGTTTTCGATGTACGTTTGAGAATACAAGCATGGGAAAAGCTCCGTATGATGGTTCTAATATTGGGGGCGCATCCGGAAGTGGATTCGGAGGTCTATAGGTCATTTTGGAGTCATTTGGCTAAAGTTAGAAATTTAAAGGTTTTAAAAAGTTTGACCAGAAGTGGACCTTTTGATATCGGGGTCAGATTCTAATTCCGAAAGTTGGAGTAGGTCCGTAATGTCAAATACGACTTGTATGCAAAATTTAAGGTCAATCGGACGTGATTTAATAGGTTTCAGTATCGAATGGAGAAGTTTAAAGTTCTAAAGTTCATAGAGCTCGAATTGGGGTGTGATTCGTGATTTCGACATTGTTTGATGTGATTTGAGGCCCCAAGCAGGTACACATTATGTTTTGGGACAGGTTGGTGTGATTGGATGAGGGCCCAAGGGCCTCAGATGGATTTCGGGTGGTTAACGGATCGAATTTAGAATTTGAAGAAGCTGACATCTGGTGTAATCGCACCTGCGAGGTTTTGGCCGTAGGTGCAGAGCCGCATAAGTGACCTAGGAGTTGCAGAAGAGGGCAAGAGCGCAGGTGTAAGAGAAGATCCGCACCTGCCAAGGTGTAAATGCGGAAGGGAGAACGTGGAAGCGGAAGCTGCTGGGTTGAGTTAGAGCCGCACCTGCAATGGATTTCCGCAGGTGCGGAGCCGCAGAAGCGGCTACTGGACCGCAGGTGCGAAGGTCGAGGCTGGGCAGTGTCTTCTTTAAAATGAAGGGTTTGGCTCAATTTCATTTTATTTCGTCCATGGGAGTTTTGGAGCAATGTGGAGTGTCATATTCATCAACTAGTAAGGGGTAAGTGCTTTCTTCCCAAATTGAGTTAAATACATGATTTTATACGGATTTAATCATGAAAAATTAGTGGAAATTTGGTAGAAAAAACAAGAATTTGTAATTTTAGATTTTGACCACGATTTTTGACATGAAACTTGGAATAAGTTATATATTTGAGTTTGTGGCGTTATGGGTAAAGCTTATCTTCGAAAAAATTTGGAATTCTGGCACGTGGGCTCGAGGGTGATTTTTATCAACTTTTTGATCGGGGTTAGAAATTGTTATAAATTGGATTATAATGAGTACTTGAGTATATATTAATGGGTTTGCATAATTATTGGCTAGTTTTAGAGCATTGAGCATCGATTCGAGTTGTTTGAAGGGCTTGGAAGCCGGCTATGTAACTTCAAAGCGAGGTAAGTCTCCTTTCTAACCTTGTGAGAGAGAATTTACCCCATAGGTGAAATAAATCAATATGTGCTCCTATTTGTGGGGCTAGGTACGCACGAGGTGACGAGAGTCCATGCGCAACTACTATTATGCTTAAGTCTGGATAGTGTAGGACCCAAAAACATGCTCTACTTGTAATATTTGCAACCTTGTTATCAATTTAAAATGCTTAAATCATATCGAACTTGGTAAATAAATTTTCTAAAAAGCTAAACATCATTTTCTTGACTTTTAAAAGAGAAATTGCCTTTTTCTTGGATAATTACCCTTTAATGAATTCTTGATTGATTGTTTGAATGTGTTTATATTTTGTGGAACGGGTCGAGCGCCTCGGTAGATTAAATAGATGCATCTATGGTTCACGCCATTCAACCCTTTGCAGTGCACAGTTTAAATATTATGTTGGATTGGGCCGTACGACCTCGACATGATTTGCGCATGCTTGTATTGCTTGCCTTGAAATTTATAAATAGTGATATTTCCTCCCCGGCCCGAGATAAATTGATAAATGATGAAATTGAATTTTGAAATCGCCCATTAACAAAAGGATTGTTTACTTGCTTCATGATTTTCTTGAGTTCACAGCCATTTTAATAAAACCCACGATTAATTATACTATTAATACATTACTGTTGGACTACTCGTAAGTGTTGGAGTCGCCTTATGTCACTACTTCTTCGAGATTAAACTGGATACTTAATGGGTACGCGTTGTTTTCGTACTCATACTACACTTGTTGTACATTTTGTTGCACAAGCATATACATTTGGTGGTTTTGTGGTGTAGCGGCGTGGTAGATACATGGACTTAGGTGAGCTGCATCTTGTGTCACGATCCGCTGTCAGTAGAGTCTCCTTCAGAGTAGTTGTATTTCTATTCTTATCCAAATTGTATTCCAGACAGATGCTGTATTTATTTTATTTTTCCTAGTTGATGCTCATGCACTTGTGACACTGGGTTCTGGGATGATTATGAATTAATCATTATTGACATGTTTACAAATAACATTATTCATCGTGAAATTTCATCTTTTTAAAATTAAATTGAAAAAAAATCGTGATTTCGAAAATACTAAAACGAGAACTAAATTAAGTATTTATGGTTGGCTTGCCTGCTAGCTGTGTCTGATGCCATCACGACCTTTATTAGATTTTGAGTTGTGACAACATGGTATCAGAGCAATAGGTTCACTTAGGTCTCACGAGTTATGAGCAAGTCTAGTAGAGTCTTGCGGATCAGCACAGAGACGTCTGTACTTTCTACGGGGCTGTTAGGAGCACTTCCCTTCTTGATTCCTCATCGTGCGATTTGATTCCTTTGAGGCTTATGCCTTTATTACTTTCCTATTCAATCTTATGCGACGTGAAGCGATGGTTATAAATTGGGAATCGAGGAATTGTAATGGTACTACAGATGTGGTGCAGGATGTTTCTCCCTGCGTAGTTGATTGGGCAATTGTCGTCGCTTTGCGGAAGGATATTCTGTCATTTCAGCTCAGTAGCTATACTTCTGAGAGCTTTGAGGCTATTAACAGGTTGCCATGATGTTCAGGAGTTGTTGTCGCACAGTATTGATGTTATGGTAGGATGTTTGCCTATGTGTCGGGGCAGTGAATTACTTGAAAGGAGATTTACTCAGTGCATGGTTTCGAGATTCAGTATCGTATTTTCGGTGAAGGAAAGGCAATCAGACTATGAATGTTCAGGTTTGAGTTAATGGAATAACGAGACTTGGTATTTTCGAGCATGGTAGAATTTTCATCAGTAGTATGGTGTCGTCGCCCTTGATTGGATGTGTCAAGTTCGTTGGTGTTATGGTCTTCATCAATTGCCTTCGAGGCAGAGTAGTGTGAGAGGGTGCCAGGGAAATAGTCATCAGAGATAGCGGAGTGCAACAATTTTGGAATTGAATGGGTATTTCTAATGATGATGGCTCGAGAAAGATGATCTTCGAAAAGGTTTGAAGTTAGTAGCGATCTATTGGTTCAAATGCTATAGAGATGGATTTTGACTTAAGGCAAAAACTGGGCAGTGAATGATGAGGAAGTACATGTGGGAGGTGCCTTGTAGTGGTTAAATTTTCTAGAAGGCCAAGAGTGAGAAACTGGAGTCGGATGGTTGCTTAAAGGAGCGAGTTTGGCCAAAGTGGGAGAGTGGTAGAGTAGCATATAGGTTCTGTAGTAGGATGACTACACACCTTGAGAAGAGTCTAGAGTGATTTGGGATTCACGGTGGTTAGTGACTGGGTCTACGGACTCAATTTGGAATATTGGATACTATACGACGGGATATTAGATATGACAGAAAGGAGTTGATTGATATGAAGAAGGATACAACATGACTTTGGATAGGTTACTGATTTTGTGGTAATTATACCCAGTGCAGCGATGTTGGAAGATGTCTACATGTAACTTCCACAAGTGGGTTATCTCCTGTGAGCAGGTCAGCGGCTGCGTAGTTGACAAAACTTCTAAGAAGAATTCTACTGGATATCCAACGAGAGGTTGAATATGTAAACGTGGCTAGTTATTCAGAGTGTTCATGAAATGGTTAACAGGAAGATTTTGAGCTAAGTGGGAGAGCCAACTGCCTATGATTGGATTGTATGTTTGTCTACTTGTGAGATTTCTGGTTATCAGCATATTGGTGGGTTATTATGACTAAGGAAAGAGAACATCAGTGGTAAATAGAGTAAGGGATTTAAGGAATGTGTGCTATTATTGGCTGTATTGACTCATGTTCATGCTTTGGGAAGACTTAGAGTTTATGCTTCGTGTAGATATGATTTACAAGGAAACTGATTCAACCGGGTGCGTCTTTGGAAGGGGTGTTCATGTGCTAGCAAAACCTTAAGAGTTGATTATATTCGGGACTAAGTAAGAGTGGGTGACTCTCAACAACGGTCCTAGTGAATTCAAAAGTTAAAATACGGTGCCTAAGGATTTCAAGCCTGCAGTATGGTTAAGAATCAAGCTTTTTGCAGCGGATTATGAAAAGGGGCTTGAAGCATTCTATTATATCTTCGGCTTGTAGTGTAGCATTTATAGGAGTAAGAGAAAATGACTTTGGATTTGTTGATGGATTATCAGAATGGGTGTACCCATTAAGGATGCGAATATGCGCACAAGGAGGGTATAGGATGATTCGTGGGATTTGAGACAACATGATCTCGTGACACGAGGTTACTCAAGATGAGTGCGGATTTGGGTTCGTGATGTTTTGAATGAAGCTATTATTATTCCCAAGGCAAGTCCAGAGTAAATTAAAAGAAGTCGAATCGGTTAGCAATAGTTGGATTGGCATGATGGTGGCAGTGATCAATTCCTTTAGCGTATTGAGTTATACATGTGCTTTGTGGCGGTATGTGCGAGGCTTGACAACCGCTGTAATCGATTTTATGTGGAGGCATTCGAGTGTTATGGCCTGTTATGTATAGATGGATCCCGGAAGGGTTATGGTGGTTTAGACCACCACTTGAGGTTGGTTTTTTCTGCGGGTATGAGAATTCATTCACGTGTTGCAATGGTTCTCTTGAAATGAGCTAAGTAAAAGGTTTCTATATGATAAAGTGTTTACCTTATTAGTGGTTCAGAAGTTATGATGAAATTCTTGGGTTCTCGCGTATTGGTAAGATAAGTGCGGTAAGCGGCATGAAATTTGAAAGTTAAGGACTAAGGTTGCAGTTTAGTGTTGACGAGGATGTCACGAGCTCGGATGAGCAGGAGAGAATTTAGGTGCCTAGAGTACGATGTATTGTTTTCAGCATCACCTGAGATCATTGCCTTGTGCAAGAAGCTTCGTGTATTGATTTGTGGATCTTTGATTCGCTTTACAATGTTAGTGCAGCCGGTGGTATGGATGTGCAAACTTGTTACCTAGTGCGGAAGGTCGTAGGAGCGTATCCCACGGAAAGATTGTATAAGAGTGGCTTGTAGTTACTTGATTGAGTGAATATTGAAACCAAGTATAAGATTGTGGTGATATCACTAATTCGAGAATTTATGCCTGGAGGGTGCTCAGTTCATTTGGTTGTGGACTATGGAAGTTTGTTCCGGTTATGATGGTTTTTCTTGTGTGTTATGGGGAAAAAAGGGTTATTATGGATCCTTGAAAGGTTATTAGCCCAGTACGGTGCAATCAGAATCGGCTTGAGGTACGTGGATGGATTTAAATATGAATGTATAGAAGCGGAAGATGCTGGGTTGAGTTAGAGCTGCACCTGCGATGGATTTCCGCAGGTGCGGAGCCGCAGAGCGGCTATGGGATCGCAGGTGCGAAGGTCGGGGCTGGGCAGTGTCTTCTTTAAAATGAAGGGTTTGGATCAATTTCATTTTATTTCGTCCATGGGAGCCGATTTTGGAGCAATGTGGTGTGCCAACTTCATCAACTGGTAAGGGGTAAGTGCTTTCTTCCCAAATTGAGTTAAATACATGATTTTATACGGATTTAATCAGGAAAAATTAGTTGAAATTTGGTGGAAAAAACTAGAATTTGTATTTTTAAATTTTGACCACGATTTTGGACATGGAACTTGTAATATTATATATTTGAGTTTGTGGCGTTATGCGTAAAGCTTATCTTCGAAAAATTTCGGAATTCGGGCACGTGGGCCCAAGAGTGATTTTTATTGACTTTTCGATCGTGGTTAGAAATTATTATAAATTGGATTATAATGAGTACTTATATTAATGAGTTTGCATAATTATTGGCTAATTTTGGAGCGTTGAGCATCGATTCGAGTTGTTTGAAGGGCTCGGAAGCCAGTTATGGAACTTCGGAGCAAGGTAAGTCCCCTTTATAACCTTGTGAGAGGGAATTTACCCCATAAGTGAAATAAATCAATATGTGCTCCTATTTGTGGGGGCTACGTATGTGCGAAGTGACTAGAGTCCGTGCGTAGCTACTATTATGCTTAAGTCCGGGTAGTCTAGGACCCAAATCATGCTCTACTTGTAATATTTGCAATCTTGTTGTCAACTTAAAATGCTTAAATCATATTGAACTTGGTAAATATATTTTCTAAAAGGCTAAACATCATTTTCTTGACTTTTAAAAGAGAAATCACCTTTTCCTTGGATGATTGCCTCTTGATGAATTCTTGATTGACTGTTTGAATATGGTTATCTTTTGTGGAACGGCCCAAACGCCTCGGTAGATTAAATAGATGCATCTATGGTTCGCGCCATTCGACCCTCTGGCAGAGCACAATTTAAATATTATGTTTGATCGGGCCGTACGACCTCAGCATGATTTGTGCATGCTTGTATTACTTGCATTGAAATTTATAAATAGTGATATTGCCTCCCGGGCCCGAGATAAATTGATAAATGATGAAAGTGAATTTGGAAATCACCCATTAACAAAAGAATTGTTTACTTGCTTCATGATTTTCTTGAGTTCACAGCCGTTTTTAATAAAACCCACGATTAATTATACTATTAGTACATTATTGTTGGACCACTAGTAAGTGTCAGACTCGACCTCTCGTCACTAATTCTTCGAGATTAGACTGGATACTTAATGGGTACGCATTGCTTTTGTACTCATACTATACTTGTTGTACATTTTGTTGTACAACATATACATTTAGTGGCCTTGTGGTGCAGCGACGTGGTTGATACATGGACTTAGGTGAGCTACATCTTGTGTCACGATCCG
This sequence comes from Nicotiana tabacum, assembly GCF_000715075.1. Lineage (NCBI taxonomy): Eukaryota > Viridiplantae > Streptophyta > Magnoliopsida > Solanales > Solanaceae > Nicotiana > Nicotiana tabacum. Next base: position 1,028,842 of record NC_134080.1, on the reverse strand, counting down.
CAACCAGCAAAGTCTCCTTCAGAGTAGTTGTATTTCTATTCCAGTCCAAATTGTATTCTAGACAGATGTTGTATTTATTTTATTTTTCTTAGTTGATGCTCATGCACTTGTGACACCGGGTTCACGGATGATTATGGATTATTCATTATTGACATGTTTAAAAATAACATTATTCATCTTGAAATTTCATCTTTTTACTATTAAATTGAAGAAAAATCGTGATTTCAAAAATGCTAAAACGAGAACTAAATTAAGTATTTATGGCTGGTTTGTCTAACAGTTGTGTCCAGTGCCATCACGACCTTTATTGGATGTCGTGACACGATTTGTCTATACGCTTTAAGTGTACCATAGACTTTGTCCTTCTAGGACTTATTCTTATAGGAGTATTTGCAATGAGAATATAGTTACTTTCTTTGGGTCAGCAAATACTTCTGGCATGCTTTACAATATATTGTGGATGAATTATCCTTTATGAACTTCAAGTTCATATTATCTTATTCGAGGATCTAGATGTACAGATGATAATTTATTCCACGTAACTTTTTCTTAACTATTTATCATATCTCCTCCTCATGTTAGAAAAACTAACTTGTTTTCTCAACTTTGAGAGCTCATCTTTGTGCATTATGGTATTAATCAAAATATACCCCGCACATCAATAATAATAAGATGAAATTATTTGGTTCCTAGCTGTAAACCACTTGTGAAGGGAGAATGTAATATAATTTCATATATAATGTATATCAAACTGATATAGATAACTTTGTTCTCATAAGCAATAATTTAGCTATTAAGTGGACGCACTCAATAATTATTTTGCAAAACTAACTGTGATATAAGCCAACTTATCAAAATAAACTTTCTTGAATAGAAAATCTGGAAATTATGCTCTAGATTAAATTATTGAGCAGTTATCTCACAAATACCAGGTTGCAGGTTAATAATAACTGCACATATAACCATCTCATAGATGCATCTTATGTGGTATACATGGCAGGTGAATGACTTCAATGAAGTCTTGAAAGCTAGGGATAAATTTGGGGGCAACCCAATAAACCCTAATCGTAGTAACTTGTTTTGGAATTGCCTTAATGAATGCAAGTTATTAAACTTAGGTTACAAAGAAAGTAAATTCACCTGGACTAATAAAATATAGAAGAATATGACTAGTCTGACTCTTGAAAGAATAGATAGGTGCTTTGCCAATGAGAGTTGGACTTTCCAGTACCCTGAGGCTAATGTGATACACCTTCCTAGGACCCACTCTGATCACTGCCCCATTCAAGTTGTGCTAAAAGGGGATTCACTCAATAAATCCACTAGACCTTTTAGGTTTGAATCCATATAGACTAGCTACCCATCCTTTCCCAGTATCATCAATGAGGCTTTCACCCCTAATTCTATCTTAATTCAATTTACTAAGTCCGTTAAGAGGATTGTGACCTAGTGGAACAAGCACACTTTTGACACTATATTCCATAAAAAAAAAGAATCTTAGCCAGAATTGCATGAATTTGGAAATCCCCTAATTATCAGTGCAACAGCTACTTGTTAACCCTAAAAAAACAACCTGACTAATGAGCTTGAATCCATCCTAAAAAATGAGGAGGATATATGGAAACTCAAATCTAGGATTAACTGGCTATATAATGGGGATGCCAACGCTAGATTCTTCCACACATCCACTCTCAATAGGAGAAGAAGAAACAAGATCATCTTCATTAAAGAAGAGAGTGGAAACTAGCTCTTTGATAAAGGAGACATCAAGACATCTATCTTGTCCTTTTTCAAGAATCTCTATACCTCCTCACTCTCACAAGCTCCCATATCCACCACCAACCACATGGCCATGACCCATACCCTATCTGACTCTCAAAGGAATAGTCTGGATAGGTCTCTTGAAATGGGAGAAATAAAAATGGTTATCTTCTCCTTCAAGCCCTTCAAAGCCCTTGGCTCGATGGCCTCCATTCCCCTCTTCTATCAGAAGTACTGGAGCATTGTAAGAAATTCATTAATTGATTTCTGCAAGCAATGCTTCACTACTAAATCCATGGATGAGATCATGAATCAAACTTTGCTATGTCTCATTCCATACATCCACTATCAATAGGAGAATAAGAAATAGGATCCCCTCCATCAAAGAAGAGAGTGGAAACTGGCTCTTTGATCAAGGAGACATCAAGACATCCATCTTGTCCTTCTTCAAGAATCTATATATCTCTTCACACTCACAAGCTCCCATCTCCACCACCAACCACATGGACATGACCCATACCCTATCTGACTCTCAAAGGAATAGTCTAGATAGGCCTCTTGAAATGGGAGAAAGAAAAATGGCCATCTTCTCTTAAGCCCTTCAAGGCCCCTGGGCATGATGGCCTACATCCCCTCTTCTATCAGAAGTACTGAAGCATTGTAAGAAATTCAGTAATTTATTTCTGCCTGCAATGCTTCACTACAAAATCCATGGATGAGACAATGAATCAAACTCTGGTATGTCTCATTCCAAAGTGCCCTCAAGCCTCCATGCTCAAAAACTTCAGACCAATTGGACTTTGTATCACAATCTACAAGTCCATCACTAAGATTATTATAACCAGAACCAAGCCAATGCTTCTTGGCATAATTGGCCCTAGCCAAACCAGTTTCCTTTCATATAGGAGAGCTTATGACAATGCTATCATTGTGCAATAGTATATTACTCACTTTAGGAAAATGAAAGGGAAACATGCTCACATGATCCTCAAAATAGATATAGAAAAAACCTTTGACAGACTAGAATGGTCCTTCATCAGAGACACACTCCATGCTTTCAACTTTCCCCCTGGGCTGACTAAGCTAATTATGTCTTGCATTAGCTCCTCCAGCATCTCAATATTAGTGAATGGAAGTAAAACTAAAGCATTCAATCCCCCTAGAGGCATCAGACAAGAGGGTCCTATATCCCCTTACCTTTTCATCCTGTGTATGGAAAGACTCTCCAAGTCAATTGACTAGGCTGTGTTGGGAAACCAATGACAGCCTATTAGTATCAGTAAGTCTAGACCAAGAATCTCCCACCTCTTCTTTGCTGATGACCTAACATTATTTGCCAAAGCAAATAATAGGAACTTCACCACCATATATTCTATCATGCAGTCCTTCAATGAGAACTCTGGCAAAAAAATCAACCTCACTAACTCCAGAGTTCTCTTCTCCTCTAACACTGGTTAGGACACCATGGAATGTCTCACTAATGCACTATCAATCCAAGCTACTACCTCCTTTGGAAAATACCTTATTTTCTTATATTGCATAAGCGATGCAAGTTCTGACTTTAAGTTCATAATAGACAATATGCAATCCAAGCTAGATGGCTGGAAAACAAATTGTTTAAATATGACTGGTAGGACCATACTGGCTAAGTCATCCCTTAATAGTATCCCTAACTATGTTATGCAATATATCAATTTGCCCACAAAAACCACCAAGAAAATTGATAGAATCCAGAGGAACTTTATTTGGGGTACTACCCCAAATAAGAAAAAAATGCATCTGGTCCATCGATTTGGGTCGTGACAGAAGGCAAATGGAGGCCTAGGGCTCCAAAAAGCAGAATTAAAAAACAAAGTAGCCCATGCAAATCTGGCCTGGAGGATTTACCACAACACCTCAAGCTTATGGGCTAGAGTTCTTATCTCTAAGCACTGTAATTGGAACCAAACTCCCCAGGATTCCTAAATCTCCTATCTGGCAATGCATCCTCAATGGATGGGATACATACAGGAAGGCTAACAGATGGGTGGTCCACAAGGGCAACAAGGTGAGCTTCCTGAATGATGCTTGGATCCCTAATCAACTAGCCATTAGAGATATGATTGAAGGACCCCTTACCCCAATCCGTCTATAATTAAAGAACCTGGGACATCTCTTCCATCTTGATGGAGCTGCATGCAAGTATCTCTAACATGATCAATTCTGTTTTCATCCCTTTCAACCCTATCAAGAAGGACAAGCTAATTTGGGGATTGACTCCAAATGGGTCATTCACCAACAGTTCAACCTACATTTTCCTTAGCAAAAGCAAGGAGCACTTTGGAAATGAAGAGGAAGGGACCTTTACTTGGATCTGGAAATTAAAAGCTCCTAACAAAGTTAAGAACTTCATCTGGCTTCTTGCCCAAAATAGGTTACTTATAGGAGCCCACCTTTACAGAATTGGGTTAACTGTAACTCACAATGCTGCTTCTGCCAAAGCATTCAAGAAACAAGTGACCACATTTTCTTTGAATGCATAAATGCAACTCAATTTTGGTAGGAGTTGCTATCCAAGGTTTCGAATGAGAGTAGACATCAGAATCTCGTTTTCTCACCACAAAAATGGCCATTAACTTGGAATAAACTTAGGAACACACTCTTTAATGAAAACATTCCTTGGGAAAACATCTTTCCCTTCTGTTTCTGGCACATTTGGCTAACTAGGAATCACAATCTATTCAACAACAAAAAAGATAGCATCAGCACCACCAACACCATCTCTAAAGCAACCGAATAATTTATATTGGTAAAAATGACACCATCAAGAAGTATTTCCAAACCAATGTGAAATGGAGCCCCCCTCCTTCTCCGGAGAGGGTACTATAAACTGAATATAGATGGTGCCGCTAGGGGTAACCCATGCATAGGAGGAATAGGTGGAGTATTCAAGAACCATAACAGGGACTGGATTATGGGGTATATGAAAAATATACCACATACCACCAATACCATGGCTAAGCTGAAATCTATCCTGAAAGGGCTGCAACTAGCTGAGCAAAATGGATGGATCTCTTTGGACATAAATACAGATTCGATAGAAATAATCCAAATGCTTCTTACAGGTAACTTAATATATGATCTCATGATTTGTGAATGTAGGTTGTTAATACAAAGGATGGACACAGTCATGGTGAAAAACATGTACAGGGAGCAGAATAGGGTGGCAGATGCACTAGCAAAAGAGGCAGCAAAGCCAAGTTATTTGGGAAGATCAAGCTTACTAGAAATTCCTCCGATATTTGCAAATGATGTATTTTGAGAAGACATCATAGGAATTGAAGTTGTTAGAAAATTTTTGGCATGTAATATTGATACAGTAAATTAAAACATCGTAGTACTGAGGGAATTACACTACCCCGACACTAACAGTACTTTGCAATGTATTTCCTAGTTTTGTTGTTATATATATATATATGGCAGATGAATGGGCCCATAATCACTTGTGATATTTCCAGTATTCATGGGATTCAATCCCAATTTTAGTTGACCTATTAATTAATGAGAATAAACAACATAAGAGAATTCATAAAGAACTTTCTAGTTTTTTAATATTTACCCATGTGAGTTTTCGTTAATTTTTTGCACATCATACTTAAATTAACATGGCTAAATTAATTATGCCAACTGCATAAATTATTAATATTGATAAGCTTTAGGTTTACACCATGATGTGTGCAATTATCAATAAACTCCAAGTTTATTATGATATGTGTTTTATATCAATAAACATTCACTTTATTGTTGCATACTTTTATTTGTGTAGTACAAACTGGAGAATAAAGCGGACAACTTTTTAAATACATATTACCCCGCTATAAGTTATAGTAAAAGAGATATTATATCTTTCATTTATTTATAGTCTCAATATAACCAACCGCTTTCACGAATACTTTAGAAACTATATAAGTTTCTCTGACACTTACTACAATACAATACTTTATTGATTATCAATTTTATTTCTCCAAACCAGTATAATTGGATCTTCTAGAGCTTTCAATTGATTTTGTACTACCACATATTCATCAACATCCATATGGTGATATCTCTTTCAAGGAGAAAGTTATACTATTATGGTCACGGTCAAAATCATTATATGCAAGATATATTGCTTCCATTACTTTTGTCATGTAATAATCACATTGCCATAATATTTTGGCATAATCACAATAGGTACATGATCAATGACCATTCATGCCATAATAATGAAATTATTTTCTTATTTCATCTCAAACCACCTCTTAGAGGTGAGTGTGATATATTCACTATCACTAGCACATTCATATTCTTCCAAGAATGAATATGTATTCATAAATCACATGCTGTCATATTCACATCATGAATGTACCATAGTCATCTATACGTGCTTTACAAAATCTCATGTCAAATCGATGACAAACATTAATTTCATAGAGTGAAGGCTTATTTTGAGAATCCTTATTATTCTCATTATCACAATGATGACGATTATAATTTCGTCTATTGCTACATTCACATTCATTGATACCTTTATGATAATAATTTTGTCTTCTTTCAGACTTATCACATATTGCTATCATATTCTCTTAAGGGAATGAGAATGAAGCAAATTCAATGGGACGAGTTTCTACTTCTTGTGCTCATAATCATATATGATTTGATCATGACATAAAAATTTTATCACTTTCGGGTGGTTATAATTTCTTACAAACTTCAATAGAGTTATAATCAAAATTTATTGTCTTTGATTGTATTAAAAATCAAATTATAGAATTTCAAGAATTTAAAAGAGAAAATAAAGTAAAATACTTACTTTAAATCCAGAATTTAATCCTATTTGCCAAACTCAGTGCAATTAGCACAAAAGCAACTGATCAAACATATCTCATACGTTGAATTTGAAAAATCTTGATTTGTCAATTCGTTGCTATCAATCACATAATACAACTCATCACACCAAATTAATTTCCACGTCAGGATGAGTCAAATACATCTAAGCTGTTGATTAGTCTCTCGATCCAACGGCTTAGCTTCAAAATCCAAAACCCAATGGTTCATAATTTTAGTCTCTACTCAATTGTTTAGAGTCTCGTGCTGATAACATGTTATAATACAGTAAAAGAAGAAGAAGAGCATTGCAGCGAAAAGTAGAGAGAGAGAGAGAGAGAGAGAGAGAGAGAGAGAGAGAGAATTCTTATTGTTTTGGAGTGAATTACAATGGAATATGAGTCCTCTATTTATAGGGAAAGAATGACTTAGCCACCAAATAAAATCCCTAAAATCTCTATAAAATATAGACATTCACCTTAAATAAAACTCTATTTATAATAGAAAGAAAAGAAAAGTATTCACCTATTAGACGATTTGTCATATCAACAAAGCGACAAGCTACTACAAGAAGATAAATTCAAGAAAAAGGGTGACAAAATACCGCTTCTAGCATGATGAATATTGAATAATAGAGTTAGTACAGTATGAGGAAGTGGCTACATCCATCCTCAGTTAGGCTCGTAATTTGTAGAAAGCTCTAGATTCTAGTACGCTCGTAATTTGTAGAAACCTCTTTATTACATAGTACGCTCTTTTTTCTTTTTACTATACATATTCATGTGCTACCAATTGTTTGTTCTTTTTCTCTTATCATGATCTGTTAAACTAAATTTAAGTTTAAATCAAACTTATCTCTCCAACTTTAATAAGTAAATTTGCTAAATAAAAAGGTGGCGCCATTTCCGCTAAAGAAAAAGCAATTCTTCATCCAATCTCTGTTCCAGATTCTGGTCTTACCAAGTCACCTTTCTCTAAGGCTAAATAGCTAAATAGCTAAATATCCCCATACTCTTTTTCCCTATTTTGTTTATTCTTTCATGTTGAGCTTTCGAAAGCCACTGGGGAGGGAGAATAAACAATCGACTGCTAAAGATCTTGAATAAAGCATTGATAACTTGGCAGAGGAGAAAAACTTTGATTCTTTCCGAAGGTGTTCCTTGCATGCTGAAGTGAACAGGGGCGGTACCAACTACGACTAGAAAGCGGTCACTCCTGTCAATGAATACCATTCATAGTTGTCTATGTTAGAAACATAGCCATAACGACTTTGTTTTACTGCTTGAGGTTGAAGATTATTTTGATAGGTTTCGGGAAGTAAAGAGCGACAACTATTTGAACCCAGGTACACTAATTCTTGCCAAATTAATATATTACTTATATATAGGAGTGGCAATGGATCTTTAATAACTGACTAAATCGATCGAAACCTACCATACTGAACCGATTATTAGATTTCTTATCATAAAAAATTATAGATTTTTATATGAATATGTAACTGTATTGAATAATTAAGATAGGTTTTTAATTTTATAAAAATAAATCAAAAAAATTTCAAACTGTACCGAATAAATTTATATACGAAAAATATATATTTTATATATTAAATTTAAAAATAATAAAACATTAAACCTTGAGACTAAGGAAACGGCTACAAGCCAGCATGTAATTAACCCCCAATATTTCAACTTCCAAATCTATTGTGGTATTTCTGTTGAAACTAAATTAGTTACAACATCTTGAGTAGCAAGCCACAAGGTATTGGGTATATTCTTCTCGTATAATTTATATTTCTCTTGTTGGATACTTAATCTTCTAAGATACTCTATTTGAGTCTCGACTTGATTAATATTTGTTCGTGTGATTTATATTTCTCTTATTTTTTACATTACTATAAAAATATCTAGAAAGTTTTGCCAAAGTCCTCTACAAGTATGTGTATTATCGTGTTCTAACTTATACTAATGTTTCTTACATAACTTTCTAAAGAAAATACCAGAAATTAACCGAATCATATCAATACTGAAGAGAAAACGAAATAATTGGAATGTTTTTAAAAGTCTAATTTTCATTATAAAATAAAGTGACCGGAAAATTAAAATGGTACAATTTTATAAAATAACTGGCTGAACCAAACCATTGACATAGTACGGTCGAGCAATTATGAAAATATAGTAATATTTAGTTTTCTGAGTTACTCCCTTATTTGGATTTATGTATTATTCAGTCATGCGCATATCACCTTTGGTTAAAAGTAATGTGTAATTTCAGTCCAATAGTTAATAGAAAGCTACCAGTGGTTATATATTTTGATTTTGCCATAGAAGAATAACTTTGCGTAGAAGAGTTTCATCATAGCCCGTGTTGATTTTCAAAGAATCCCTTTTATATCATGGATTCGACGATTATAAAATCATAGCAACTCATCTGAAATATATTAAAGGAGGACATATGTTTTATCGTCATTGAATAATGTGGAAGAGAAATCACGAGAATACTATAAAAGAAAGGAAAGGTTCTTTGTGAAGTATTGTTGGAAAGAAGAAACCCCATCTTAATTCTGATTTTCATGGAGCTTTGCCTATAGATAGAGAAGAAGGAATGAAGAAGAAGAAGACGACCTAGAAGAAACTCATATGTTCTTAGACCAAAGTGACTATCTTCGATATAACCTATGTTACATAGGTTAAATTCATTGGATTGTTTGGAACACGTGGAAGAGCCACAACCTTTGGATCAAGAAAATCAATTCATGATAGATTAATTATAGACCATTTGATAGTCTCAATATTAGAAGCTTTCCTCACGTGACTAACATGTGAGGGAACATAGTTAGTTGAGTAGAAAGAAAAATTTGTTATTAGTAGGCAAATTAGAATAAGACAAGTGTACATAATTTCTCTTTCCTGCCATTTTTTATTCTTTAGATATAAGTGTATATATACATGTATAGTAACATTGATGAAATACATAGAGAAAATTTTTCAATTCATTCTTCACTTTGTACATGGTATCAGAGCAATAAGCTCGATCCAACATTTCAATCATCTAGTTCATTTACATCAAATTCATTTTCATAATCAGTAAACTAAGATGCCTGAAACAACTATCACTGGAGATACCAGTAAATTTGCATAGACAGCCAACTATGATGTCAATCCTCTTTATCATCTTAACAATTCTGATTCTCCTGGGATAACTCTAGTCAACACTATGTTTGATAGAAGAGGATATCCAGGATGGAAGAGATCTAATCTATTGTCTTTATCAGCGAAGAAGAAACTTGATTTCATCAATGGAGCATGTCAATCTCCAGATATGAAGTCTTCGGATCATGAACAATGGAGTTGTGTCAATGACATGGTGATATCTTGGATTCTGAATGCTCTCTCTAAGGATATTGTAGACAGTGTAATATACTCTAAACCTGCAAAAGAGCTTTGGGATAGTCTGGAGTAGATATTTGGAAGATCAAATAATACTAAGCTTTATCATCTGCAGAAAGAGCTATCAGTATTAGTATAGGGTACCAGTGACACTACAGGATACTTAAACTCAAACGACTGTGGGATGAATTGGATACTTTAAATATTCTCATATGTTGTTCATGTATTTGTGAAGTAAAAGCAAAGTTAACTAAGTCACTTGAAGACCAGAGGTTGATTTAATTCTCAATGGGTTTGAATGACATTTATGCACAAGCAAAAAGGAAATATACTCATGATGAACCCTTTGCCTACAATGGATGTTGCCTATTCACTTCTTTTGCAAGATGAAAATCAAAGAGAGGTTTATGAAAATGCACATTTCAACTCTGATTCAATTTCATTCATGGCAGCTGGAGAGGCCAAGCAGCCTAATGCCCAACTTTTAGCTGATTTTGCAGCTTTTATGGTCACAGGACAGGGGAGAAATTTTGAGAAAACAGAAATCAAGCACAAAAAGGAGAAATCATGTCACCTAAATATAACAATTTAGGACATAAATTTACTAAATCTCAGCAGATATTTAAGGGAAAGAAGAAGTACAATCCAAATGTATTTTGTACTTATTGTGGAAAAACAAGACATACACAGGAAGACTGCTACAGAATCATTGGATTTCCAAAAAGTTTTGAATTTACCAATCTCAAAGGTTATCAAACTCAGATAAAGGGTAATGCAGTTTTAGCACATAAAGAGCATGAGAATGCAGGAGGATAAAGTACTGAACACAACAATATCAACTATGGGCAGCAACTCAATAAGGAACAAGTTGTAGAAATGATGAGCATGTATAAGCAGGCAAAGTTGGCACAGCCAGGAAACTCAGGAATCAATGCTAATACAGTTGCTGGTACTATTCTAAAATACTTAGTTTCAGTGTTTACTACTCTAAATTCAGATACCTGGATCATTGATTCAGGTGCTTCATAGCACATGTGTTTTGATCCCAACTCTTTTTGGTTTCTAAATCACATTCATGTACCTTTGAACATCAATTTACCTAATTCTTTCAAAGTGGTTATTACTCATATAGGAAGTGTTTCTATTCTGCCAAGTCATGTCTTGAACAATGTGCTACATGTTTCATATTTCAAATACAATCTATTGTCAGTTCATAGGTTTTATATTCAGTTCAAATATGATGTCCTATTCACATATGTTAGGTGTGCATTGCAGGGCCTTTCAATGAAGAGTCCACAAGCTTTTGGTGAATTTAGAGAGGGACTCTACATGTTGGAACCAAGTAGTCTTAAGTCTAAGGGTCTATTCAGTATTAATATATCTTTTCAAAAAGGAAGAAATTTCATTTGAGAGTCTGTGTCTTTTTCTAGTCCAGTTCATGTTAATGCTACTCCTGATATTAAGCTTTGGCATGTAAGGTTGGGACATCTTCCATTTTCAGCAATGAAACATTTAGATTTCTTTCATTATGACTCAAGTTCTGAATTTATTTATGATGTTTGTCCTAAGGCTAAACAGACAAAGAATCATTTTCCTGTCAGCACCATTAAATCCAAACATATTTTTGATCTCATACATGTAGAAACATGGGGACCTTATAAGTCCAATACCTATAATGGATTCAGATATTTTCTCACTATAGTAGATGACTATAGTAGAGGAACATGAATATTCTTATTATGTGCTAAGAGAAATACTTTTCCTACGCTTAAATCTTTTCTGTCCATGGTTGAGAGACAGTTCAATGTAAAAGGGAGAATGATAAGTTCTGACAATGCACTAGATATGAGGAAAGGCACACAAGAGACAACTTTTCTAGTTGTTTACCTCAAAAATACGAGTAACATTTTAATTTGATTAGTGGTTTTAAAGATATGTGATTTAGTTCAATACCAATTAATAATCAAGAAATATGAAGTAGAAATGAAAGATAGAAGTGAATCAAAGCAATGTTATTCAGCAGTAGTGACCTCGAGGTGGCTTAGGTCAATAAGATCAATAAAGCAAGAAAAGTAAAGTAAGAACAGTAGAGCTAAAGGGTAATTCTGATGAATAGTAGACAAAAGGTAGAGAGTATATTCTTTTCTCAATGAATAGATGATATTACAAATGATTGCGGTCCTCTTTATATAATAGGTGAACCCTAAATAAGGAATATTCCTGGTACAACTGTCTAACTGCCTAGTGCGGAATCGTACAATCTTATTCTGGGATTTGCGCCATGATCTAAGGGACGTGACAAGAATCTAGCTTATTCCGATATAAATTCATAACAGTATTATTCCGGGGTCGAGCATACTCGACCTTGGTATGTATCGTGCTCTGCTTCGAGCTCGGGTTTGGTCCTTCGAGCTCGAACTCGACCTTGCCTGGACTCGGAATTCGAACGACCTCTCAAGTGTCACAACCCAGAATCCACTAAGGGTCGCGATGGAGCCAGACACCGCTGTCAGGTAAGCCAACCAAAATACTTAATTAAATTCTCGTTTTAATAATTTTGAAAACTATAATTTTCCTTCAGTTTTTACTAGAAAAAGGTAATCATTTCAAATTAAATATAAATGTTAAGAAGTTAATACAAGATACCCCATAATAATCCCAGAACCCGGTGTCACAAGTGTATGAGCATTGACTAGGGAATGAAATAAAGTACAATAGTTGTCCGGAATACAATTGGACAAGAATGAGATAATACAGTACATTACTCTGAGGGAGACTCTACTGGCTGCGGATCGTCTCGCAAGATGCAACTCACCTAAGTCCCGTATCAACCATTCCGCTATTCTACTAAGCCGCTAGCCACACATGAACCTGTGCAACAAAAATACACAACAAGTGTAGTATGAGTATGAAAACAATGTGTACCCACTAAGTATCCCGTCTAATCTCGAAGAAGTAGAGACGAGAGGTCGACTTCGACACTTACTAGTGGTCCAATAATAATATTCCAATAATATAGTAAATCATGAATTTTCATAAAGATGGTTGTAACTCAATAGCATGAAGCAAGTAAGCAATTCTTTCATTAATAGGAATTCCTAAATTCATTTTTCATCATTTATACATTTATCTCAAGCCAGGGAGAGCAAATATCAACATTTATAAATCTCAAGCAAGCATTACAAGCATGCGTAAAACATGTCGAGGACGTACGATCCGATCCAACAATATTTAAACTGTGTACTGCCAGAGGGTCTAATGGCGCGAACCATAGATGTATCTATTATCTCGATCGCGAATCATACATGCGACGCGGTCAACATAAATAAACAAGCACCCTGCTCGCGAATCATACATGCAACGCGGACACACATAGATACACATATTCAAACAACCAATTAGGAATTTATCAAGGAACATTTATCCAAGGAAAAGCTGATTCTCTTTTAATGATAAAGAAAGTGAAGTTTAATCGTTTTGGAAATTCATTTACTAATTTGATATGCTTTAAGCAATTCAAAATGTCAATAAGATTACAAATATTCCAAGTATAGCATGTTTTTGGATCCTAGACTACCCGGACTTAAACATAATAGTAACTACGCATGGACTCTCGTCACCTAGTGCGTACGTAGCCCCTACAAATAGAAGCACATAACCAATTATTTCACATATGAGAACAGTTCCCTCTTACAAGGTTAGAAAGGAGACTCACCTTACTCCGAAGTTCAATAATCGGCTTCCAAGCCCTTCTGACTACTCAAATCGATGCCCAACGCTCCAAAATTAGCCAAATAACGGGCAAACCAATGAAAATACACCCTAATAATTATGACAATTCAATTTATATAAAATCTCAACTCCGCTAGAAAAGTTGACGAAATCACCCCCGGCACACGTGCCCGAATTCCGAATTTTTTTGAAGATAAACTTTACCCACAACCTCACGAATTCAAATATATAATTTACTCTCAATTTCATACCCAAAATCGTGGTCAAAATCCAAAAATACAAATTCTAGGTCTTTCCACCAAAACCCCATGTTTCTACTAATTTTCATACTTTAATCCGTAATAATATTAAGTATTTAAATCACAAGGGGTGGAAGTAACTTACCTCATGCTTGATGATGAAATCCCCCTCTTCAAAGGCTCCAAAATCGCCCAACCAAGAAACAAAATGAAGGATAATGGGCCAAATCCCGATTTTTAAAGAACTCACTACCTCTAGCATTTTCGCACATGTAGTCACTTGACCGATTCTGCTATCCCGCAGGTGTGGCCCCCACTACCACTTCTGCGGTCTTCTTCCGCTTCTGCGATCAGCTCTCTCGCTTCTGCGCTTGCGCAAATGCGGCCAATACCCCGCATCTGCGATCCTTCCCTTGGCTGCCCAATTCCGCTCCTACGACTCCCACTCTGCTTCTATAGCTCCGCACCTGCGGCCACAACCTCGCAGGTGCGGTTACACTAGATATAAGCTGCCTCATTTTTTCTACAAATTCAAAGTTAGATTCTGTGATGACCCGACCAGTCGTCTCATGAGTTACCGCTCCATTTCCCCCATTTCTGTTTCTTTATGCTTTGTATATCTGTGTTTTGTGATATTGGGTTGGTTGGATTGAGTTCGAAAAGGATTTGGTAAGGGTTGAGACACTTAGTCTCTTTTAAGGGAGCTTAAGTCGGAAAAGTCAACCGGATGTTGACTTATGTATTAGAGGGATCGAATGTGAGTTCCGATGGTTCGGTTATCTTTGGGAGGTGATTTATGACTTAGGGGCGTGATCGGAATGAATTTTGGAGGTTCATAGTAGATTTAGGCTTGAATTGGCGAAGTTGATATTTTGACGATTTCCGGTTGGTAGGCGAGATTTTGATATAGGGGTCGGAATGGAATTCCGAGAGTTGCAGTAGTTCCGTTGTGTGATTTGGGATGTGTGTGCAAAATTTCAGGTCATTCGGACGTGGTTGGTTGGGTTTTCGATCGAAAGCGTAATTTGGAAAATTTTAGGAAATTTGGCTTGAATCCGAGGTGTTTTGGGTGATTTAATGTTGTTTGAGGTATTTTGGTGATTGGAACAAGTTTGAATAAGGTATTGGGTTATGTTTGTGCTTTTGGTTGAGGTCCCGAGGGTCTCGGGGTGATTTCGGATGGTTAACGGAGAAGTTGGAATTTTGTTGCAGCAGTTGAATTTGCTGCTTCTGGTATTTTTGCACCTGCGGATTGGGGACTGCAAGTGCGGCGCCGCATAAGCGGAGAGGTGGTCGTAGAAGAGAAAATTGGTCAGGTGAGCTGAGACCACAGAAGCGGTCGCAGATGCAATAATATGGTCGCAAATGCGGTTTAGGCTGGATTAGTGATTTCCGCAGAAGTGGAGGATTTAACCGCAAATGCGGTACCGCAGATGCGGGTGTCCTTGGGCAGAATGTATATAAGTCTTCCTTTGCGATTTTTGAAGGTTTTCACCATTTTTAAACATGGATTCGGGAGCTTTGGGCGATTTTGAAGAGAGAAATCAAGGATACTTTGTTAAGGTAAGGATTTTGGACCTAAAACACATTTCTATGGTAGTATTTCATGGACTAAGGCTATAACAAAAGGAATTAAAGGGCTAAAAATGAGGGATTATGGCTTGAGTTTAAGAAGCCTTTAAATGAGGATTTGAGGGGTGATTTGGACTCCGATTTTAGTATTTTTGATATGCATACACTCGTGGGGAGATAAGGAATCTATTGATGTAAAAATTATCAAATTCTGAGACGTGAGCCGGGGGGTCGGATTTTGGTAATTTCGGGATTTGTGCCCTTTATTGATTGTTTTCACTTGGGCTTCGTTCCCTTAGCATATTTTGACGTGTTCGTACTGATTTTGGATAGATTTGACATGCATGGAGGCCGATTCGAGGGGCAAATGTATCGCGAGCTAGAGCTTTGACCGGTTCGAGGTGAGTAATAATTGTAAATGATGTTTTAAGGGTTTGAAACCCCGGAGTGCCATATTGAGGTGAGACACGCGCTTGATGATGAGCGTGGGATCTTTACTATTAAGGATTGTGACTTGGTCCGTCCCGATTGATGATTTTACCGCGTATTTGATTGAAACTTATTTGTTATCAACATTATTTGGACTGATTGTCATATTTGTGCTTCGTTCCAACTATTTGAACCCTCCGGAGATTTTTTATCACTATTTCCTTACTATGTTGACTTACTACTTGAACTCAGACGTACTGTTTTCCACTGTTTTCGTACTCAGCCATGTTTACTCAGTTTTAATACTTAAAATATATTTTTAAATGATGTTTGGGCTGAGAAACACTATTTTACTATTGCCCGAGTGGCTTGTGAGGATTTTTGACTGAGTGAGGTCGAGGGCCTATATTATGAGGAAACATTTGATACTGATTATAAGGCCGAGGGCCTGAGATATGTACTCCACAAGGTGGCTTGATTGATATGAGGTCGAGGGCATAGTGATGATGCCACGAGGTGGCTTGATATTGCGGTTGGGCCGTAAGGGGCCCCTCTAGGAGTCTGCACACCCCTATTGAGCGCGGGTACCCATTGTGATGTGAGATAGAGCCTGAGGGGCTGGTATCGTTCTATGTGATTGCCCGAGGGGCTGGTACTATTCTGAGATGTTGCCGAGGGGCTGATTTGTTGACACTGTGCCCGAGGGGCGAGCCTTTATGTGGTTACTTTTCATAATTGACTGTCAATTACCTGCTTAATTATTGAAAAAGGCTTTTTCATGAAACTACATTTGAGTTAAAGGAGTTTACCTATCTTTCACTGATTTACTGATTTTAAATGGTTTTACTGCTTCATTATAGAATGCTTTATGCCTTAAGTGATTTCTTGCTTTCAGTTTTTATTTACATTTGTTACTCACTGAGTTGGAGTACTCACTTTACTCCCTGCACCCCTGTGTGCAGATTCAGGCGTTGCTAATCCTGCCAGTGTGAGTTGAGAGCTCTCGGCAGACATCTGAAGTTCACGAGGTAGCTGTTTGACGTCCTCAGCCCCGTGTCTCTACTCCTTTATCACTTCTATATATTTTCAGATAGTTGTACTAGTTTATTGACTTAGCGGATTTGTATTATGACTTATAGATGCTCATGCCTAGTGACACCCCGATTAGGGCTATGTATGGTGTTCTTCCGTGTATCTATGTTATCATGGTTATTTCGGATTTATTTTATCATGTTTAGACCGTTTCTTAAATGCTTAACTATCAAAAATTGGAAAATGGGGAGTGTCAGCTGGCCTTGTCTTCACGAGCGGCGCTATCACGACCAGGTCCGGGTTAGGGTCGTGACAAGTTGGTATTAGAGCCTAGGTTACATAAGTCTCACGAGTCATGAGTAGGTTTAGTAGAGTCTCACGGATCGGTACAGAGACGTCTGTATTTATCCTCGAGAGGCTGCAGAACCTTTAGGAAAAACTTCATATTCTTGAAATTCTTGTCGTGCGAACTTGTTGATCCGAGTACTAAACTCCTATTATTCTATTCTCTCACAGATGGTGAGGACATATGCTACTGGATAGGATGGACAACCACCAGTGCCACCAGCTGTGGCCACCAGAGGCCGAGGACGCGATCGTGGTCGTGGTAGAGGCAGAGCAGCGAGGGCAGCCCCTATAGATCCACCAACTGTCCCAGTTCAGGATTAGGTCCCAGTTATGGACAATCCTGCAGCACCAGCTCAGGCACCAGCTATGCCCATTGTGATTCCGGGTCTTTAGGAGGCCTTGGCTCAGATCTTATCAGTTTGCACTAGCCTAGCTCAGGTGGTTTCAGCCACTACAACCGCAGCTACTTCTCAGGCCGGGGGAGGCAATCAGACTCCCGCCGCTCGCACACCTGAGCAGGTCGTGCAGGGACTTCAGACGCCGGGGGCGCATCCATCCCAGCCGGTTGCAGCTGCTCAGGACTATGTAGTTCCTGTCATGTCGGAGGATGAGCAGTGTAGGTTGGAGAGGTTTGGTAGATTACAGCCTCCAATCTTCAATGGCGTAGAGGGCAAGGATGCCTAGGGCTTTTTGGATAAGTGTCAGAGGATGCTTCGTACTGCAGGTATTCTGGAGACCAGCGGGGTCTCTTTCACTACTTATCAGTTTTCAGGAGTTGTTTTCACTTGGTGGGAGGATTTTGAGAGGCGTAGGCCTGTTGGTGCAGCACCCCTTTCCTGGCAACAGTTCTCTGTTCTCTTTCTGGAGAAGCATGTGCCGCAGTCTCATAGAGAGGAGCTGCATAGGCAGTTTGAGTGGTTGCATCAGGGGGAGATGACCGTGTCGCCGTATGAGTTGAGGTTCTCCGAGTTAGCTTGTCATGCCATTTGGTTGGTTCTGACAGATAGGGCGAGGATTATGAGGTTTGTTGATGGTCTTGCTTATTAACTCCGTATTCTCATGACCAGGGAGAGGGTATCTGGTGCTATGTTCGAGGAGGTTGTGGATATTGCCAATGAGATTAAGCTTGTTCGTCGCCAAGAGCGGGAGGAGAGGGAGGACAAGAGGCCTCGAGGATCTGGTAGTTACAGTGGTGCTCCTTCGAGGGGTTAGTTTCAGCACGACAGAGGCCGTCCATTCAGGCATGCTCAGCCTGCTCGCCCAGGTTATCGTAGAGCATCGCCGGGTCATGGTTATCACGATTCTCATCAGAGTCAGTCATCACTTAGTACCCTTCCAGCTTAGAGTTCGTCCTATGCTCCATCAGTGCATGGCTATTCTATACCGAGTGCATCTGCTAGTCACTCTGTTGCGAGGGGTTCCCTTCAGTCCCCTTCTTTAGCACTTGGGAGTTGTTATGAGTGTGGTGAGATGGGCCATATGTGGAGGCAATGCCCTCATCGTTATGCTAGTTCATCTCAGCTGAGAGGTCAGTTATCGGCTTCAACGCCAGTTTCTTCACCACCACCCGCTCAACTAGCTAGGGGTGGGGGTCAGTCAGATAGGGGTCGCCCTAGAGGGGGAGGTCGATCAGGGGGCGGTCAGGCCCATTTCTATGCACTTCCATGCAGACCTGATGTTATTGCTTCAGATATTATCATTACAGGTATTATTTCAGTCTGCCACAGAAATGCCTCTGTATTATTTGATCCCGATTCCACCTTTTCTTATGTGTCCTCGTATTTTACTCGTTATTTGGGTATGCCATGTAAGTTTCTTGCTTCACCTGTTCATGTATCTATCCCGGTGGGCGATACTGTTGTTGTACACCGTGTGTACCGATCATGTGTGGTAACTATTGGGGGTCTGGAGACCCGTGTGGATCTTTTATTATTGTGTATGGTAGATTTCAATTTCATTTTGGGCATAGATTGGCTATCTCTGTATCGTGCTATTCTGTACTGTCATGCTAAGACAGTCACGTTGGCTATGCCGGTGTGCCACGGATCGAGTGGCGAGGTGTGACTGATTATGTTCCCAGTAGAGTAATCTCATTCCTAAAAGCCTAGCGTATGGTTGGGAAGGGCTGTCTTTCGAATCTAGCCTTTGCGAGGGATTTGATGTTGAGACTCCCAGTATTGATTCTGTTCTAGTTGTGAGGAATTTTCTCGATGTGTTTCCTGCAGACCTGTCGGCATGCCACCGGACAAGGATATTGATTTTGGTATTGACCTGGTGCCGAGCACTCAACCCATTTCTATGCTGCCGTATCGTATGGCACCAGCGGAGTTGAAGGAATTAAAAGAACAGCTTCAGGAACTCCTTGATAAAGGGTTCATTCGGCCTAGTATGTCACCTTGGGGTGCGGCGGTCCTATTTGTGAAGAAGAAGGATGACACTATGAGAATGTGCATTGATTATAGGCAATTGAACAAAGTAACAATTAAGAACAAATATCCTTTGCCTTGCATTGATGATTTATTCGACCAACTTCAGGGAGCGAGAGTGTTCTCCAAGATTGATCTCCGCTCAGGTTATCACCAGTTGAAGATTAGGGACTTGGATATTCTTAAGACAACTTTTAGGACCCAATATGGTCATTATGAGTTCTTGGTGATGTCTTTCGGGCTTACTAATGCCCCAGCAACGTTCATACATTTGATGAACAGTATGTTTCGACCTTATCTTGATTCGTTCATGATTGTTTTCATTGATGGTATTCTGGTGTACACGTAGTCAGGAGGAGCATGCGGAGCATTTGAGAGTGGTGTTGCAGAGATTGAGAGAGGAGAAGCTTTATGCAAAATTCTCCAAGTGTGAGTTTTGGTTCGGTTCAATGGCTTTCTTGGGGCACGTGGTGTCCAATGAGGGTATTTAGGTTGATCAGAAGAAGATAGAGGCGGTTCAGAGTTAGCCTAGACCGTCCTCAGCCACTGAGATTCGTAGTTTTCTTGGTTTGGCAGATTATTATCGCCATTTTGTTCAGGGATTTTCATCTATCGCATCGCTCTTGACCAAGTTGACTCAGAAGGGTAATTCATTTGTATGGTCGGACGAGTGTGAGGAGAGCTTTCAGAAGCTCAAGACAGCTTTGACCACAGCTCCAGTGTTGGTTTTGCCATCAGCTTCAGGTTCATATACCGTGTATTGTGATGCTTCGTGGGTTGGGATTGGCTATGTATTGATGTAGGAGGGTAGAGTTATTGCTTATGCCTCTCATCAGTTGAAGCCTTATGAGAAAACTAACTCGTTCATGATTTAAAGTGCTGCCATAGTTCATGCATTGAAGATTTGGAGGCATTACTTGTATGGCGTATCTTGTGAGGTGTTCACTGATCATCGCAGTCTTCAACATTTGTTCAAGCAAAAGGATCTTAATTTGAGGCAGTGGAGATGGTTGGAGTTTCTTAAGGATTATAATATCACTATACTGTACCATCCAGGAAAGGCCAATGTTGTGGCCAATGCTTTGAGCCGAAAGGCAGTGAGTATGGGGAGTTTGGCATATATCCCAGTTGTGGAGAGACCTCTTGCAGTTGATGTTCAGTCCTTGGTCAATCAGTTTGTGAGATTGGATATTTCGGAGCCCAGTCGGGTATTGGCTTGTGTGGTTTCTCGGTCTTCCTTATATGATCGCATCAGAGAGCGCCAGTATGATGATCCGCATTTGCTTGACTTAAGGACAGAGTTTAGCATGATGATGCTAGAGATGTGACCATTGGTGATGATAGGGTGTTGAGGATGCAATGTCGGATTTGTGTGCCCAATGTGGATGGGCTTCGAGAGTTGATTCCGGAGGAGGCCCATAGCTCGCGGTATTCCATTCATCCGGGTGCCACAAAGATGTATTAGGATTTGAGGTAGCACTATTGGTGGATAAGAATGAAGAAAGATATTGTGGGATTTGTGGCTCGGTGTCTAAATTGTCAGCAGGTGAAATATGAGCATCAGAGACCGGGTGGCTTGATTCAGCAGATGGTTATTCCGGAGTGGAAGTGGGAGAGGATCACTATGGACTTTGTTGTTGAAATTCCACGGACTTTGATAAAGTTCGATGCTATTTGGGTGATTGTGGATTGTTGACCAAGTCTACGCACTTCATTCTTGTGTGTACTACCTATTCTTCAAATCAGTTAGCAGAGATCTATATCCAGGAGATTTTTCGTTTGCATGGTATCTCAGTTTCTATCATTTCAGATAAGGACACTCAGTTTACATCGCAGTTTTGGAGGTCTGTGAAGCGAGAATTGGGTACTCAGGTTGAGTTGAGCACACCTTTTCACCCTCAGACGGACGGGCAGTCCGAGTGCTCTATTCAAATATTGGAGGACATGTTGCATGCTTGTGTCATTGATTTCGGAGGGTCATGGGATCAGTTTCTACCTCTTACAGAGTTTGCTTATAACAACTACTAGTCGAGTATTTAGATGGCTCCATATGAGGCTTTGTATGAGAGGCAGTGTAGATCTCGAGTTGGTTGGTTCGAGCCCGGCGAGGCTAGGCTATTAGGGACTGATTTGGTGCAGGATGCTTTGGAGAAGGTGAAGGTGATTCAGGAGAGGCTTCGTACAACGCAGTCAAGGCAAAAGAGTTATTCTGACAGGAAGGTTCGAGATGTGTCCTGCATAGTTGGTGATAAGGTTCTATTGAAGGTTTTGCCCATGAAGGGTGTTATGAGATTTGGGAAGAAAGGTAAATTGAGTCCTCGATTCATTGGGCCTTTTGAGGTGCTTCGGAGGATTGAGGAGGTGGCTTATGAGCTTGCTTTGCCACCCAGTTTGTCGAGTGTGCATCCGGTATTTTACGTTTCTATGCTCCGGAAGTATATTGGGGATCCGTCTTATGTTTTGGATTTCAGCACGGTTCAGTTGGACGAGGATTTAACTTATGATGTGGAGCCAGTAACTATTTTGGGTCGTTAGGTTTGAAAGTTGAGGTCAAAGGATATAGCTTCAGTGAAAGTGTAGTAGAGGGGTCGGACCGTGGAGGAGGCTACCTGGGAGACCGAGTGGGAGATGCGGAGCAGATATCCTCACCTATTTGATGCTTCAGGTATGTTTTTTGATTCGTTCGCGGACGAACGCTTGTTTAAGTAGGGGAGGATGTGACGACCCGACCAGTCGTCTCATGAGTTACCGCTCCGTTTCCCCCATTTCTATTTCTTTATGCTTTGTTTATCCATGTTTTATGATATTGGGTTGGTCGGATTGAGTTCGGAAAGGATTTGGTAAGGGTTGATACACTTAGTCTCTTTTAAGGGAGCTTAAGTCGGAAAGGTCAACCGGATATTGACTTATATATTAGAGGGCTCGAATGTGAGTTCCGATGGTTCGGTTATCTTTGGGAGGTGATTTATGACTTAGGGGCATGATCAGAATGAATTTTGGAGGTTCATAGTAGATTTAGGCTTGAATTGGCGAAGTTGATATTTTGGCAATTTCCGGTTGGTAGGCGAGATTTTGATATAGGGGTAGGAATGGAATTCCGAGAGTTAAAGAAGTTCCGTTGTGTGATTTGGGATGTGTGTGCAAAATTTCAGATCATTCGGATGTGGTTTGGTTGGGTTTTCGATCGAAAGCGTAATTTGGAAAATTTTAGGAAATTTGGCTTGAATCCGAGGTGTTTTGGGTGATTTAATGTTGTTTGAGGTATTTTGGTGATTGGAACAAGTTTGAATAAGGTATTGGGTTATGTTTGTGCTTTTGGTTGAGGTCCCGAGGGCCTCGGGGTGATTTCGGATGGTTAACGGAGAAGTTGGAATTTTGTTGCAGCAGTTGAATTTGCTGCTTCTGGTGTTTTTGCACCTACGGATTGGGGACCGCAGGTGCGGCGCCACATAAGCGGAAAGTTAGTCACAGAAGCGAAAGTTGGTCAGGTGAGCTGAGACTGCAGAAACGGTAAGGAGATCGCGTCTGCGATGTCACAGATGCAGAAATATGGTCGCAAAGGCGGTTTAGGATGGATTAGTGATTTTCGCAGAAATGGAGGATTTAATTATAAATGCGGTACCGTAGAAGCGAGTTTCGGACCGCAGATGCGGGTGTCCCTAGGCAAAATGTATATAAGTCTTCTTTCACGATTTTTGAAGGTTTTCACCATTTTTAAACATGGATTCGGGAGCTTTGGGTGATTTTGAAGAGAGAAATCATGGAGACTTCGTTAAGGTAAGGATTTTGGACCTAAAACACATTTATATGGTAGTATTTCATGGACTAAGGCTGTAATTAAAGGAATTAAAGGGCTAAAAATGGGAGATTAGGGCTTGAGTTTAAGAGACTTTTAAATGAGGATTCGAGGGGTGATTTGGACTCTGATTTTAGTATTTTTGATATGAATACACTCGTGGGGAGATAAGGAATCTATTGATGTAAAAATTATTGAATTTCGAGACGTGGGCTCGGGGTCGGGTTTTGGTAATTTCGGGATTTGTCCCCTTTAGAATTCTCTTTCCAAATCGACGTTGAACTTCCTGAAATTCATTTTGACCTCGCGTACAAGTCATAATACCTGAAGTGAAGCTGCTCATAGCCTCAAACTGCTGAACGACATACTAGAGCTCAAAATGACCGATCAGGTCGTTACATCAAGTATATAGATCTAAGGCATTCGATCTCGACCGTATACACTAGCTTCAGAAGGAATTTTGCACCAACTATCTTGTGTAGCAACTCCTCAACAAAATGGGATTGTTGAGAGGAAACATAGACATATCTTAGAGATTGCTAGAGTTTTAATGTTTCAATCGAGGCTTCCAATGTCATATTGAGGTGAATCTATTTTGACTGCCACACATCTTATCAATAGGTTACCTTCTAGTGTTCTTAATGGAAAAACACCATATGAGGTCCTATTTAAGCAAAAACCCAAGTATGATTATTTGAGGAACTTTGGGTGCCTATGTTATGCCTCTATATTAGCACAAAGAAGAGGAAAGTTTGATGAGAGGGCAACAACTTGTGTTCTGCTTGGTTACTCTCTTCAACAGAAGGGATACAAACTATGGGAGTTGTCCACAAGGAAAGTTTTTATGTCCAGGAATGTAAAGTTTCATGAAGCACATTTTTCTTTTGTTGAAATCAATACATCACACCATCCTATTTTTCCAACCTCAACTTTTACCACAGAACCTACTTATTCAACCACATCACAAGAACATTTACTACCTACTTCCTTAGAATCTGCAGTAGCAGATGTTTTCTCACTACCATCATCAAGCCCTTTATATACTCCTCATCATCATCAAGTCTCTCCTAGACCAATTCCAATTTCCCCTATCCTAGATTCACCACACACCAACTCACCTATTTCTATACCTTAGGAACCTATGCCTTTGAGAAGGTCAGGAAGGGTTTCTAATCAACCAATCTACTTGAAAGACTATGTATGTAGTATCATGTTCACATATGTAGCCACAACTTGTTTTGCTCAACCTTGCAAGCGTAGGGAATATTGTTTATCATCCCTCTCACATAATAATCAGCATGTAATGCAATCCCTTTCTACCCTAATATAACCTTATACCTTTAGCCAGGCTTGTCAACATCCAGGTTGGATAGAAGCTATGAATGTGGAAATTAAAGCTCTAGAGGATAACCACACATGGGATGTGGTTGAATTACCTAAAAGAAAAAGAACGTTACGTTGTAGATGGGTGTACAATGTAAAGCACTTATCAGATGGCAGAATTGAAAGGTTGAAGGTAATGTTAGTGGTCAGGAGAATATCCAAAGAGAAGGGATAAATTATAGTGAGACTTTCTCACTGGTGGTAAAGATGACAACCATAAGGTATCTACTTACTATTGTATACAAGAAAGATCAGAATGTGCCTCAATTAGATGTCAACAATGTATTTATGCATGGGGATCTACAAGAAGAGGTGTACAAGAGATTCCCAAACCTCCTAGACCGAAACATGTCTGCCTATTGAGGAAATCATTATATTATTTAAAACAGACTTCCAGGCAATGGTATGCTAGGCTTGCAGGGGCTCTAAGTTTTAAGGGATACTCTTCATCACTAAATGACTATTATTTGTTCTTTAAACATACATACAGTCTTATTTCTATCCTAGCTGTCTATGTTGGTGACATACTACTCACAGGAGATAACTTAGACGAAATTCAAAGCATCAAGGACTTTTCTGAATACTAAGTTCAAAGTCAAGAATTTGAAAAATATACATTATTTTCTAAGCATGGAAATTTTGAGAAAAAAAGCAGGATTCATTATGAGTCAAATGAAAATTACCTTAGACATGTTGAAGAAGTTTGATGTGTCTCATTTGCCTCGAGTCAGCTCCCCTTTGGATCCTTCCTCCAAGCTTCAAGCTGATAATGGACAACCTCTGCAAAATCCCACTGTATTTCATCACTTGGTCAGAGAGTTAAATTATTTAACTAATACTCGATTGAATTCTTCTTTTGCTATACTCACCCTCAGTCAATACATGCAGAAACCATGTGTTTCTCACTTCTTTGCTGCTTTACGAGTACTCAAATACCTCAGCTCTAATCTGGGTCAAGGTATTCTCATTTCATCAGAACCATCATTTTCCTTGCTAGCATTTTACAACGCTGATTAGGCGTCTTGCAAGGATTCAAGGAGGTCCGTTAGTGGTTTTTTCATAACATTGGGAGAAGCTCCTATTTACTGGAAACCAAAGAAGCAGGTATCAATTTCTTTATCTTCTGCATAATACAGATCTATGAGAAGGGTTATTACAGAACTTACGTGGTTAGTACGAGTACTTGAGGATCTCTCTGCACCAGTCACTTTACCAATTCCTCTCACTCTGATAGCAAGCAACAAGCCACGTCACCCATGACCCCGTTTTTCATGAACACACAAAACATGTCAAAATTGACTGTCATTTTGTGCGCTAATAATTTCTTTTGGGATTAATCACTCTTTCTTTTATCCCTACTAAAGCTCAGCTAGCAGACATCTTCACAAAGCCTCTTTCTGGGGATTCTCATCGTGAGATTTTGGCCAAGTTAGGGGTCACAAAGTTCCCCTCCAACTTGAGGGGGATGTTGGGAATAAGAACCCCATCTTAGTTCTGATTTTCATGGAGTTTTGCCTACAAATAGAGAAGAGGGAATGAAGAAGAAGACGTCCTAGAAGAATCTCATCTGTTCTCAGATCAAAGTGGACTATCTTCGATATAACCTATGTTACATAGGTTAAATTCATTGGATTGTTTGGAACACGTGGAAGAGCCACAACCTTTGGATCAAGAAAATCAATTCATGATAGATTAATTATAGACCATTTGATAGTCTCAATATTAGAAGCTTTCCTCACGTGACTAACATGTGAGGGGATATAGTTAGTTGATAGAAAGAATAAATTTGTTATTAGTAGGCAAATTAGAATAGGACAAGTGTACATAGTTTCTCTTTCTTGCCATTCTTTATTCTTCAGATGTAAGTGTATATATACATGTACAACAACAATGATGGAATACACAAAGAAAATTTTCAATTCCTTCTTCATTTCGTACATGGTATCTGAGAAATAAGCTCGATCCAACAGTTTAATCATCTAGTTCATTTACGTCAAATTCATTTTTTAATAAGCAGTGACAAAAACAATAGAACTAAAGACAATTCTAAACCAATTGGTTGCAGAAAATAATTTGTAGTAATAATCAAGTCCGACATTTTCAACCAATCATATTGCAAAGGTTTAAACTAGGTACGACAAAGATAAGTTATTCATTTGACACAATAAAGCACCCATTGGAGGAAACAAGGGAGCGTTCATTCTTTTGTAAATCTAAACAATATGAAATCTTAACTAAATCATAAGATAAGATAAAATTTGACCGTCTAGGATAGAAGATGTATTATTGATAATGAATTTGAAATAAATTGTATTGAGAAGTAATCTATATGAAACTTCTGACACTTTAGACAAAGCTAACGAGCAATGCCAATTTTCGGTCCCCATCTTTCTCAATACTCTCCACACATAATACAATGGCACATACGAATACAAGTCTAGTAATCTAGAGGCAGAATAATAGGACCATATGAGACTCTTTTCGATGTGTCACATAACTCTACCAGGTCATGAAAAGTTCTATTTGATCCATAAGTTTTCACCTTCGTCCATAAGCATTTCTTTTAAATAAATTTGTAACATAAAACTTGCAACCAAATAAATTTATACACGGACAACATAACCTTCCCTCCCTCATTTTATCTTTTCTATATCAATTATGACATAGTCATCAATTTTTAAATGAGCTCATCAAAATAAAACCAACGAACACACAAAATATCATGAATATCATATCAAATAGCCAAATAACACAATATCCAACATGCCATTAAACTATAAAGGTCAGTGGTAAAAGTTGTTTCGTGGAACTGAAAGTTTTTCTTGCCCGTAGTTGCCACAAAACACTCATAAAAGTGGTCCAAAAAAGAATTAACGGAAGAAAATACTTTAGTGTCAACCTAGTCTCCACGAAGTCTTCTGTACCGACCTTAGTTGCAACAAAAGCTACAAATTTTTGTGGCAATTGGTGTTGCCATTAAAATATTTTTTTAAGAACCTAAGCGCTGACAAATATACTAATATCGCATAAATGTATTGGAGAACCCATTAATATTGAAAGAGATACCACTAAATATATTTCTCAAACAAAAGGATATAGGAACTTTTGTAAATAAATTCATAACATACATAGTAATTGTACATATATATCTTCTATCAAAGCTGTAATTAACATAGAATCCTACTTTAACAAGCATTCATAAAAAAGAATAGAATCAATAAAAAAAATATTTGCACAAGATACAAATAACAACTTGTGAATATTTTTATTTTTTACTGCGTCTGATTATGTCAAGGTACGATACAAAACATTAGTAAAATAAATAAAAGGGGACATTGAACCTTAATCCGACGTGTTTCGGCCTTAGGAGACTTACTTCGAAAAATCGTGAGACTCGAACAAACCGATATGTGGTTCAGGAACTAGCAATTTCTTTCTTCTTTTTATGAGCACCATAAATGAGATCTCCTCGGCGTCAAACTGCTTTCTTCACCCTTGTAATTGACAAAAATCACTGGCTTATCATCAATGTTAGGATCGAAAACTCGGTTAATGCGGAATTTAGCCAAATAATGTTATAATGACAATAACAAAGACAATACAAGTTGATAATAAATGTAATTAAAGCAGATTAAAAAATGTACAAATTTAACGTGGTTCAGTCAAGGAAACCTACGTCCACAAGCAGAGAGAAGCAATTTCACTATACCAACAAGAGTACATAAGAGAATACAAAATTAGAGCAAATACTCTAATTAGTCCCAAATACCACTAGAGAATAACATCAAAAGATCAATCGAAAGAAAGGGTTCACGCAAGTGTTTCCCAACACTCACTCTCTTACAAAATACTCTATAATGAAAAGGAAGACAAAAGCTAGTAGAAATATTTCTACTTTTATATCTGAAAGTATGTTTGAAATGAGAGAGATGACTCTTCTTTTATAGGACCCAAACTTGGGCTCCAAGAACTAATAAAAAGAAAAAGAAAAAGAAAATTGATCAATCAATCTCTACCATACAATGATACTTTGGCTCCAAGTAAAAATATTGCTAGCCAACTCTTCTTCCAAATAGGCTTATGCCTATATGAAATGGACACCACTAGCCAAAAGATTGGTCATATTACAAATCTCCACCTTGGTCTAATTTTGGTTGATATAGTAAATTTTCTCCACCTTCTCCGCAAAAGCCCCATTGGGCAAAATCATTCTTCATAAATGTCAATCAATGTCAATCAAGTTCAGGCAAAGCTTGAACTTGGACACTGGAAGAGGTTTCGTAAACATGTCAACATGATTGTCTCTAATATTGATCTTCCGAATAAAGACTTTTCCATCAGCAATGGTTTCCCGAATAAAATGGTACTTGATATCAATATGCTTCATGCTCTCATGATACATCTGGTCTTTAGTCAAGTGAATGACACTTTGACTATCACAAAAAATGATAATACCACCTTGGTGTAAACTGAGTTCAGCAAAGAGACCCTTCAACTATAAGGCTTCTTTGATAGCCTCGGTCACCGCCATGTATTCTGCTTCGGTAGTAGATAAAGCTACTACATTTTGTAATGCAACTTTCCAACTAATAGCGCAACCACCAATGCAAAATACATAGCATGTTAGTGATCTTCTTTTGTAAAGAACACCTATATAATCTGAGTTTACAAAATCAACCAAAGTATTAGTATTTTTCCCGAACTCCAAACATGTGTTTGAAGTACACCTCGTAAGTATCTGATAATTCATTTTATAGCCTGCCAATGTGCTTTACAGGGCAAGCCATATATCGGCTCACCATACTTACTGTCTGCGAAATATCTAGGTGTGTCCACACTATTGCATACATAATACTGCCGACTGCACTGGAATAAGGTACATGTGTCATATACCCCTCTTCTTCTTGTGATTGAGCAGCTAATGACTTAAAATGAGCAGCAAGAGGGGTACTTACTGGTTTAGCATATTTCATGTCAAACCTCTTCAAGACTTTCTCCAAGTACTTCTTCTGGGTCAGGAATAGCCTGCTGGTTCCTCGATCTCTTTTTGATCTCCATACCAAGAATTTTCTTAGCTGCTCCTAAATCTTTCATCTCAAATTCACTTTTCAGTTGACTTTTTCAAATTGTGAATTTCTGTCAAATCCTTAGCAGCAATGAGCATGCCATCAACATATAATAATAGGTATACAAATGAACCATCATTTAACTTCTGAAAGTAAACAAAACTATCATGCATGCTCCTCGAATAACCATGACCCAACATAAAGGAATCAAACCTTTTGTACCATTGTCTTAGAGACTGTTTTAATCCGTACAAGGATTTCTTCAACAAGCAAACATGATCTTCTTTTCCTTCAATTTCAAATCCTTCAGGTTGATGCATGTATATTTGTTCCTCAAGTTCGCTATGTAAGAAAGCTGTCTTAACATCAACATCCTTAAGCAATTCGAATAATACAATTTTGATGAAAAATATTATTAGAATTAGGGGTGTTGATAGTTCGGTTTGGATCGGTTTTTCCCTAAAAAGAAACCAAACCAAATAAGTTGGTTTTTCAAATATTAGAACCAAACCAAACCAATTAAGTCGGTTTTTCTCGATTCAGTTTATGTCGGTTCTTCGATTTTTTTTTTATTTGTTGGTTTTTTCTTAAGTATAAGACATACACTACCAAACACATATTCCGGCGACCACATTTTCAATATAACACAATCAAATTAATTGCCCTTTGAGAAATCTATTATTTACCAAAATATATTGATGATAATTGAATCAAATAATAATGAATAATTTAAGGACTCAATTAAAAATATGTTATGTTTAACACAGAATGGATTCTTACACTAAACAAAAGAAAACTACCAATCAAACTAGAATGTAAAAGTAAAGAACTATATTAAATGCAAACTATTAACATTTACCATAATTTTTTTGAAACTTTGTATAACAATATACATATGTATATGTGTAATAATAAATTAGAAATAGATACTCCTATAGTCGGTTTGGTTCGTTTTTTTTCTGATTAAAACCAAAACCAAACTAAATTTGATCGAGTTTTAAAATTCAAAACCAAAACCAAACCAAACCATAAAGTATCGATTTTTTGGTCGGTTTGGTTTGGTTTTCGATTTGGTTCGGTTTTTCGGGTTTTAATGAACACCCCTAAATAGAGCTATGTTTAACAACAAATGAGGAAATATCATTAAAATCAACTCCTTGTACCTGATTATAGCCCTTCGCAACTAATCGTGCCTTATACCTTGCATCTTCAACCCCTGGAATGCCATCTTTTTTCTTGAAGACCCATTGAACCAACAATTCTCTTTCCTGATGGCGGCTTCACAAGAGACCAAGTACCATTCTTGTGGAGAGACTCAATTTCTTCATTCATTGCAATTAGCTACTTGGTTGAATCAACACCAGAAACTGCTTCTGAATATTTTGATGGTTCTCCAATTTCTTCAGTTTCCCGTGCAACTAAAAAAGCAAATGAAACATAATCTCCTAACCTTAATGGTTGTTTACTTTCTCTTCTTGGTCTATGTTTGGCTATAAAATACTCATTTTCTTCTGGTTCAACTTCAGGAGTCTCAACTTTAGGAATTTCAGCTTCTCAACTTCAAGAGTTTCAACTATATTTTGCTCCAAAGTTGATGAGCTCGGCTCAGAAAGAATGCGAATCTCAACCTCCACCTGCTTCTGTATACTCTTCCCTTTATTTGTATTACAAGAAATAGAACTCTTTTCTAGAATATAACATAGAGGATTCATCAAAGATTACATATCTACTAATTATAAATTTTGGTGCCATAGGATCAGGATACCATAGTCGGTATCCTTTCACCCCACCAGGGAAAATACACTTTTTAGCCATTGACTCTAATTTTCCATCATTTACATGCATGTATGCAGGACAACTAAATATCTTTAAATCACAATAATTAGCAGGAGTATTTGACCATATTTCCTCTGGAATCTTAAAGTTCAAAGGTGCAGAAGGAGCATGATTGACAATATAACAAGCGGTAGAGATAGTTTCTTCCCAACAAGCGTTTGTCAACCCAACATTTGAAATCATGTAACGAGCCCTTTCCAAAAGAATTCTATTCATCTTTTCTTCCACACCATTTTATTGAGGTGTCATTCTCACAGTACGTTATCGAGCAATTCCTTCATTCTTGCAAAATTCGTTGAATTCATCATTACAAAATTCCAAGCCATTATCTGTTCAAAGCCGCTTAACCTGTTTTCCTAATTGCTTCTCAATCAAAACTTTCCATTGTTTGGAAGCTAAGAAAACATCACTTTGATTTTTCAGGAAATAAACCCAAACTTTCCTTGAATAATAATTAATGAAAGTTAACATACACCCGGCACCACTTTTTGATGGGGTACGTGAAGAATCCCAAAGATTTGAATGAATATAATCTAAAGTACCTTTTATTTTTATGAATTGCTGGAGATTTGAAGCTGACTCTTTTCTGCTTCTCGAACACATAGTGTTTACAGAACTCCATATTTTCGGTACTTTGGCCACACAAGAGACCTCTTTTGCTGAGGATGGAAAGATCTTTTTCACTCATATGCCCCAATCGCATATGCCACACTTTGGTGATGTCAGAATTTGATTTATCTGATGTTGAAACTGCAACAACACCTGTAACAATAGATCCCAATAGAGTATACAACGTACCAGATTTGCGTGCTTTCAAGATCACAAGAGCACTATGAGAACTTTTAAAACTCCATCTTCACCTGTGTACTTACCCCTAAGAGATTCTAGAATGCCCAAAGAGATTAGATTTTTCTTTAAGTCAGGAACATATCTA
Organism: Nicotiana tabacum; assembly: GCF_000715075.1. Classification (NCBI taxonomy): domain Eukaryota; kingdom Viridiplantae; phylum Streptophyta; class Magnoliopsida; order Solanales; family Solanaceae; genus Nicotiana; species Nicotiana tabacum. Next base: position 996,057 of record NC_134080.1, on the reverse strand, counting down.
ACATCGGTGAGAGTTCTCATCACACCATTGTGCATTTTGATTCGGACTATACCTTTACCAATAACATTGCAGGTGTCATTTTTGTCCATCAAGACTATTCCACCTTCAACAGATTCATATGTGATAAACAAATTTCGATTGGGACACATATGATAAGAACAACCCGAATCTAAAATTCACTCATTGTTAGATTTAAAACTATTATTAGTTGCTAAAAAAAATAGTTCCCTCAGTCTCATCAACAGCTAAACTTGCTTCGGTAGTTTCAATATTTTTATGCTCATTTTTCTTTTTTGTATGCTTTTCTTTGTTTTTCAATTTAAAGCATTCATAAATAATGTGACCTTTCTTATGGTAGTATTTGCACATGACATTTCGGTATCTGATTTTTGACCTTGATTTAGGTCTCTCACTATTTGAATCTTTATTATTGGATCTACCTCTTACAAACAAGCCTTCCCCTTGGTTCCCACTAGTTCCCAGTAATATCTCTATCTATTTATTCTTTTGATTTCAAAATAGATTTGATATCTTTATAAAAGATATTATCCTTTCCATAAAGCATAGTATCTCTTATGTGCTTAAACGACTCGGGTAAGAAAACAAGCAATAGTACAGCTTGATCCTCTTACTTAAATTCATAAGAAGAAAAATAAAAGTATCAAGATGTGTAAGTATAGAGGTACCTTCAGCCATACGAAAAGTGTAGAGTTTTTGTTTTAGGTAAAGCCTATATTCTATTATTCTTTTCATATACAGGGTTTTTAGTTTTTCCCATATGTCTTTGGCTGAGCTTTCTGCAGCAACTTCACGCAAAGCCTCATTTGAGAGATTTAAATGATACACGTTTTTGTCTTTTTGTCAATGACGACAAACTCCTTGTTCGTCATTTTATCCGGCTTCTTCTCCTTTCCTTGCAGTGCCAAATCTAAGCCATTTTGAATTAGGATAGCTTCTATATTTAATTGTCACATTCCGAAGTTTGCACTTCGGTCAAATTTCTCAACATAAGTCTTTGTTAAAGTCATATTGACTACTGAAACAAACTCGATTAGATCCGCTCTGATACCAATTTGTTAGGATCGGAAACCCGGTTAGTGCGGAATTTAGCTAAACAATGCTATAATGACAATAACAAAGACAATGCAAGTTGATAATAACGGTAACTAAAGCAAATAAAAAAGGCACAAATTTAACGTGGTTCGGTCAAGGAGACCTGCGTCCACAAACGGAGAGAAGCAATTTCACTATACCAACAAGAGTACAAAATTAGAGTAAATACTCTAATTAATCCCAAATGCCCCTAAATAATAACCTCACGAGATCACTCTAAAGAAAGGGTTCATGCAGGTGTTTCCCAACACTCACTCTCTTACAGAAAAGGAAGACAAAAGATAGTAAAAATATTTTACTTTTGCATCTGAAGATACGTTTGAAATGAGAGAGATGACTCTCCTTTTATGGGACCCAAACTTGAGCTTCAAGAACTAATAAAAAGAAAAAAGAAATTGATCAACCAATTTCTACCGTAAAATTATATTTTGGCTCCAAGTAAACAAAAAAATTGGCCATATTACAATCAAGTTTAAATAACTTTATGTCACTCCGCATAGAGCTATTTAAAACAATCGATTTGTACATGTTCAGTGGAGTTGGCGGGAGGGGACAGAAATCCGTGCAAATACGGCCGGGTGTCTATTTGTGTATTAGGTCTTTTAAATATTTATTTAAAGAAAAATACTTATTATATTTTGAGTTATTGACGGCTAAATTCGTATGAAGTATTTTCATTTGATTTTTCGTCCAAAAATTTCTTTCGCTTTTTTGGCGCCATTGATTTTTGACAACTTTAATTATGACGGCTTTAATTTGGTCATCGAAATATCAACGCTGTCTTTCGTGGTGTTACTGTCTAATACAACAACAACAACCCAGTATAATTCCATTTAGTGGGGTCTGGGGAGGGTAGTGTGTACGCAGACCTTACCCCTACCTTGCGATAGAGAGGCTGTTTCCAAATAGACCCCCGACATCCTTCCCTCCAAGAACTTCCCACCTTGCTCTTGGGGAAACTCGAACTCACAACCTCTTGGTTGGAAGTGGAGGTTGTGGTGTTACTGTCTAATCCGCTATTTATTTCTAGCAATGAAATTAAAAAAAGGACCAGAAAATCCCCTTAGTTTTTAATTTGTTCTAGGTTTTATTCCTGCTTTCAAGTTTGAGCATAAAAAAAGAGGATAAACATGACTAACTCTCCACTTAAGAATCTTATCTTGTCTCTGAAACACAAAGCAGAATGGAGAATAGATTACAATATTCATGCAATGAGCTAGAATATGGTGATCTTAGTATTATTCCTTCTACTGGCAAATCCGAAAACACTGCTAAAACACGGAAAAAGCATACATTCTTCAATCACAAAATCACATCGGCATTAGTTGAGTTAGCAATCCAACTAGTAATTTATAAGCCACTACTTCCTTAATTATTTTTTTTAAAAAGAATTAGATATTCCTTTTGCCTCTGGCCCAGTCGTTCCTAGAGATTATTCTTTTGCCTATTTCTCTCACTGTTTTTTTTTTTAATTTTTTATTATCCTATTTCTCTACCTCAATTTAATTAGTTACGTTGTTTTAAGTTTTAAACAGGTCATCGACTACTTTTGAGCGTGGTAATTCACCTGAGTTATTTAGAATGTGCAATAATAAAAGGTGTTGTTAGATTACCACAAAAGCTAATCTCGTAATGAAGGCGTATAAAGACCAATTATACAGTAAATTAAGTTTAAAGGTCAAATACCTTCATTTCGACCTTCAAAGTGAATATGGATAGTTAATTTGTAAGAATAGAGTACTAACCAGATTTTTTTATTTTTTATTTTCAATTTACCCTCACAAAAAAAAAACTTTTTATTTTTGCGTGTGTTAGAGGGTGTTTGGTCAAACTGACTTATAATCATATTTTGACTTATCTACGCGTTTGATAAACATCCAAAATGCTCATAAGCTAAAATTAACCATAAATCATAGGCCGGTCACCCCAACTTATGACTTTTCAGCTTATGACACTTTTAGTTTTAGCAAGGCTTTTACTAGTTTATCATTAATAATATTTTTTAAATTCACAAAATATTTTTCCCAAAATAAGTTTTCTAACTTTCTCTTCGTTCCATATTCGTTGTTCATCCTTTTCTTTACGAAGAAACTTTTTAATTTATAATCTTTTGTAAAGTTTGTAAGAGTATTTTAGTCATTATAACAAAATAACAGTTTATTAATACTTTTTTTATCAAACATACCAACTGCTTATTATTAGTTTCAGCACGTCTATCCAAACACATAAATACTTTTTTAAAAAATCAATTTCAGAACTACAAACTTATCATCTATTTACAATCAGCTAATCCAAAACAACAATGAGGAGAGGAGTGTTGTGACATGCATCATGCATCAATTAATTAGGACTTAAAGATTATTCGTCTAAAAGATGCAATAATTTAAGGAACTATGCTTTGCATAAAATGGGCATACAATGTTGTCCAATCTTCACAAAATCTATACTAAGATATTTCCCAAACAAGGTTAGTAAATTTATTCACCTCAACAGAGTGCAGATAAAGTTAATTCCTTGGCCCTACTCCAAGCAGGCTTATAAAAAATGTGATGCTTCCATATTGATGATGTGAACTATATATGTAGAAATAATGTAGTAGAGTGTGGGAATATAACTTTTTAACACATGTTTGATGATGGATATATATATTTTTGGTACAGGATTTAATTAAAAGAAGATGGTGACAACCTCCTTCCTCTAAGAAAGAGAAGAAAAGGAGATATTTAGAGAATATTTGGTTTGCTTTGCATCAAAACAATTGCTTAAGCCCATCCATCTCCCACAGCACCTTATATATATTATATATTCCCTTCTACTTTTCACTGTCAGCAGCCATATAGGCTTCAGGTTTTCATCCACCATGTGTATATATATTCCATCTGTAGTTAGATACCAATATTATATTCCTTCCTAAATTAAAAGGGACCGGTTTTTCTATTAGTATTACGTATTTATACATGGTAATACAAAGTAAAAGATTTCTTTGTAACGTCCAATTTTTTTACTTTGTAACAGCCATGATTTAATTTCTTGTAAAAACGGTAGTTAACTGTCCAGTAACTTTATCTACAAAAGGCCGTCTTCTTTATGAATAATCTAACACAAAAAATACCTTCATCTCTCTTCTTCTTCAATCGATTTATGGGCAATTGTTTTGTGCAAATTCCAAACTTTCAATCACGAGTGCACGTGTTTGGAGGTGTTGTGGAACCTTGGGGAGCGATCAGTCTTAACGAGTTGCACCCAGTCGGACCGAAATTAATTTCAAGGCAGCGACTTGCCAATGATGGAGGCAGGATTTTTGCTAAGGGAGTTAAAAAAGAAGTTAAAAATGGTTGTAAGTAGTGGGAATAGAACCAATAACCTTACAAAATTTTTTAACACTCTTGACCACTAAGCTATGCTTTTGGGTTGTATCAAAGTAATTCAAAACATACTATATAGAGGTAAAAAACAGATTTTGCCCTTATATATATAGTGTAATTTTTCGCGCGAAGGGGGTTCAGGTGAATCCCTTTCTGCCCCTAAATCCGCCCCTGCGGCTTGCCACGACAGTATTTTCTATAAGTTATTTCCTCTCGTTCTTGGTCAATATTATATACTCATTTTTCTTACATTTTCTATGTATTATTTTTATTTATTTTAGGGTTCCTCCTGAATTCATTAGTAAACGTATTTATTTTCTTTTTTTGAAAGAAAGAAAGGAGCTTTAGAGAGTTAAACACATATTTCGATTAGATACTCTATTGATGCGTGTGGGGGAGGGGAGGGGGGGGGGAGGTAATTAGGAATATTACAACCTATACAAGTCCACAGTTTTGCTGCTTTAATATAATCCATTTGCCAAGATATTGGAACTTAAGAAAGAGATGCCTTCTCTTCGAGGAATATTTTACTCTCCCTTCTTTCTAAGTGTGTATGTAATTGCTAGCTAGATTGCACGCACTATATATATGTGAATTATATATATAAACATATATATACACATACTCTAAGGAACCTATTCACAATGGTTAACATACTTGAGAAATTATTTGGCTCATTTGTCTCTGCCATTGCTAGTTATTGTTTTTTACACTATCATCATCATCATCATCCTGCTCCTCATCACCAAGACAATCATAAACGCATCAACAAACACAATATGACTAAGTCTCGGCCACTTTCTTTACAGGTTTCACTTTAAATCCCTATACCGAGGTTCTTTCCCCCTTTTAGTTTTTACTTTTCCTTTCAACACAAGTCCTTTGGGTTTTTTTTTGTCCAGTTCAGCCCCGGCGATTATTTTTTTGCATGTATATACACTGAAATGGAAGGTGGCGATGAACATAGTAACTTAACTTTCAGGAGAAAATTTATTTTATGGCCTTTTGATTACAGAGGCGGACCCAAGATTTGAGACTTATAGATTCCTACTGTAATTTTAAATTAATATGTAATAATAATCGGGTTCACAGTTAGATATTTATAAATATTTAATAAATTTCTTAATATAAATACAGGTTCTACGCAAGAGTTACTGCATTCTCGGGAACCCGTATTTAATGCTTTAGGTCCGCCCCTGCTTTTGAACCAGGGGCGGATTTATATGCGAAATTATGGGGTATGTAAACCTATGGACTCTCCGTAAAATTAGATATTTTATGTATATATATTTTAAAATTAGTATAATATTAACTGTTAGTACACATGCTCCAAGAAAGTTGAATGATGCACTTGCTTGAAGTTGAGTTATTTATCAAGAGGATTAACGATCAATTTTTACTTGATACATTTTTTTTCCTTTTGTTTAGCAGTGTATTCATATACTTAAAATCCTAGTTCCGCCTCTCCTCCCCTCACCTTGGGCTCAAATTTAGATGAAAAGGTGGTATTGTTGTACCAGGGACCAAGTCGAACCCAAAAGAACAAAAGGAATTAACTGCTAAAGGAATAAGAACAAACAAAAATGAAAGTGCACCATATCGGTCATTATCCATGGTAATAGACCTGGACAGGAGTAGAACAGAGAGCAAAAGAAGATTTATTAATTTATTCAGTTTAATTTTATTTGCAGACGGTGGAACTCAAAGTAAGGATGTGTTGCACTGGCTGCGAAAGAGTTGTCAAAGATGCTGTCTTCAAACTTAGAGGTACAAAAATTAAATTAAATGATCATAATAATTAGATATTATTGCTACTATTTGATGCTACTTTAGGCTTATCCTCTTTTGCCTCCCTCTTCCTTCTTTCTCCCCCTTCTTTCCTCTTCTTCTTCTCCCTTATTCTTCCTTTTCACATTTTCTTGAGTCGAGAATCTATCGGAAACAACCTCTCTACCTCTCTAGGCAGTGGCAGAGGCAGGATTACTGTCAAGGAGATTCAAAAAAAGAAAAAAGTTAAAAAGATTGTAAGCTAGTAGGAATAGAACCAATGACCTTACAAATGTTTTGAACCCCTTGACCATTAAGTTATGCTTTTGGGTTGTGTCAAGGGTATTCAAAACATAATAAATAGAGGTAAAATACAGATTTTGCCTTACATATACAGTGTTATTTTTCGACGAAGGGGTTCAAACAAACACCCTTCCGCCCCCTAAATCCGCCCCTGTCTCCAGGCGTAGATGTAAGATTTGCGTACACACTGCCCTCTCCAAACCCCACCCGTAAGATTATACTGGATATTATGTTATTGTTGTTGTTGATCATATAATAATTAGAAATTTGAACACTTTTATATAAGTATTTCAACAAGTTATATATATATATATATAAATTCCATAATTACTTCAGGGATAGAGTCAGTAGAGGTGGAGCTGGAGATGGAGAAGGTGACAGTGGTAGGATATGTGGAACGAAATAAGGTGCTCAAGGCAGTGAGAAGGGGAGGAAAGAAGGCAGAATTCTGGCCATATCCAAACCCACCTCTCTACTTCACATCCTCAAACAATTACTACAAAGATATGACGGCAGAATACAAGGAGAGCTACAACTACTGGAGGCATGGCTATAATGTTGCTGAAAAGCACGGCAACCTTCCTGTTACACATCGAGGTGATGACAAAGTCAGCAACTTGTTTAACGATGACAACGTAAATGCTTGCTGCCTCATGTGACAATCCCCGCCCTGTACATATATATACCTTTATTTTAGGACACTAATTAATTTCTATCTATAAATATGTAATGTACTGCCACTCTCTCTAGCTATTTAATTAAACTATGCACGTGCTTATACTTTTCGCCCCTTAAGTTACAAAACGAATTGAAAAATCGCACTAAACCGAAAAGTCAAACCAAATCGATGAAAAAACACGACTAGATTTGGTATGGTATTGAGTGAAAAAATCTGAACCAAACCGACATATATATATACTTTTAAAACTTTTTATAGAATTTTTTTTAAAAAAAATATCTAGAATTATTTGCGATTCTTTTATGGGATGTAATATTTAATTAAATATGAAGTGTTCAATTTTTAGTAACTTTAAATAATGGGTTGTATGATTACGTTCTTATCAAGCGTTACCGAAATGCGTTAATCTCTTTGTTCTTTCATATTCATATGTCAAGATTTATTGAATTCTTATATCTTTTTCGAAATTGAAGTGGTATTTCGATAATTTAAAATTAAATAGGACATATCATTATTTAGGTATCATATTAATTTTTATGTTAATTATTAAATTCGGTTAACTTTAAAAGTGTACATCAATAAAAAATTATTGTCGACTAAAAAGATAGTATCATGTTTTACTAAGAAAATTCTCCCGTAAGAATATTTTAATAGATCATATGTTTGTCAAATTTTCAATTTACCAAACATATATTTACTTTAAAAAAATTAACAACGTAAGATTGAAATAATATTTATGTAACAAAAAATTCGAAAAATCCTACAAAACCGATCAATCCAAACCGATATAATTGATTTGGTTTGACCCGATCTATGTACACCCCTATATTTAAGGGCTGATCAATTATTTCTCCTCTTTAATTTCAAAGTAAGCAGCCTATTCTGGTCAACGATTCGTATAATTTCAAGGGCTACATATATGCAAACTCTCTCTTTTGGTAGTACTTTGCTGTCAAGCCCGTATAATAAGCGGGCGTGGAGATTTCACCTGAAAAGTTAACGGGGATCTTTATAAGCCGCTCGAATTCATTGTTTATTTTTCTTTAGCTTAATATATAAATTATACAATAATTATATACGATTATATTTAGGGATTTTTTCATTCCTATATCATATATGAAACTTTATTACTTAATATGTGCATAGTTTCTAATTTACCCGCCATATTCATACTTTTTCTACAATTATTATACCATTCATTAAATACTAATTATTAGTAGCTGAATCTTCCTAATTAGGCGCGCTACAAATCAGGAACAGAATATTCTAATTGATTAGCGACCTTCAGATCAAATTTGAAACGGAAATCCTTTATCTTCAATTTAAAATCAAATTACATAGACTCTTTTCTGCAAAAAACTCTGTTCTTCGATATTTTTCCTTAAACCACAAATCAAAAAAAGACAAAATCATCAATAAATTTGAATCAAATTGTAGAAATCAGTTCTGCAAAAGCTCAGTTCGACGACTTTTTTCCTCAATCCACTGATCAAAAAAGCGACAAAATATTCAACAAATTCAAGTCAAATTGTAGAAATCAATTCTGCAGATACTCTGTTCTTCGTCTTTTTTTCTTAATCCAAAAAATTAAAAATGCGACAAAATATTGAACAATACCTCAGCAACAACACACAATCATGTCCAAAATCCCAATCATGCTACAACTAAATGGGAATTGGGATAGCTATGGCAGATTTAGAAATTTTCAAGTTGATGGTGCTCGATGAGGATGCAAGTTACAGTATGGTGATTTCTACAATTGCAGAGCAATTAATGATTGATACTTCGGAAAAAATTGTAGAAATCAAATACATTGTGAATGAGAAGTCTCCTCAATGGAGATTAGGAACGATATGGGGGTTCGTGTGTATATGAAGACAAAAAAGGAGAATAAAAATTTAGGATCGTATCCGTTATGTATAAGTGTACGAGATTTCAATATGGAATTGACTATTACCAAAGAGAACACAAGTGCAGGTTTGTTATGTTTCAAATTCTATGAAAGTCTGATTTTACGGTAATATCTATAAAATTCCTACATTTATCTACAAATAAACTACACATCGGTTTTAGGATGTATCTACAAATAAACTACATATCAGTTTTAGGATATATAAAACAATATTGTTTTCATGATTATCTACAAAATTACTACATTTATACTACAATTAAACTACAATCTCTGTTTCTAAAATGTTGACTGCAAAATTTTTCTCTTCATCTACAAATTTTCTACAAAAGTTCTACAAATCAGTTAAAGTATGTATAAAGCAGTATTATTTGTAAGGGTATCTACATAATTACCACATTTATGCTACAACTAAACTACAATCTATATGGAAAAATGTTGACTACAAAATTTTCTCTCATCTACAATTTATCTACAAAGATTCTAAAAAGTTGTAATGACACTATTTATTTTTATTTTTATGCAGGTTCGTCTGGGACAATAAAGTTACTTGATATGCCGGCCTCTCCCGTCATAGAGGAATATCAAAGTGAAATAATAACTGAAGGTACACAAAGTGTTATCGAAGAAGGACAAGTATATCAAGACAAGCAAACAATTGCAACTGCAATGAAGCACTATTCTATCATGCACAAGTACCAATTCAGGGTTAAAAGATCTAGTCACAGAAGGTTTGAATATATTAATGGTGAAAAGATTATTATAAACAGTATTTTCCTTGTGATTTGTGTTTTTCAAACATTGTATATGAAAAGTAGTTATACTGTATAGTGTGTTACTTTATGTTAAAACAGTCCTTTTGTTACATCTACATTGATAACCTGTATTATAAATGTATTTTTCTGTAGCTACTGGCTTATATGTGTTGGAGAAAACTGTAATTGGCACTTCAAGGAAACATCAATTAATGATTTTGCAATGTTCAAGGTCAGGAGTTTCAACCGACAACACACATGCACCTTAATGGACAATACATTCATACATCGCAAACGTACTGCAGTTGTAGTTGGTAGCATGATCATTCCAAAGTATTGTGATCCTAGGACAGTTTACACACCAACGGACATACAAACTGACATGTTGTCCCAACACGGAGTAAACCTAAGCTACATGCAAGCATGGAGAGCAAAGGAAAAGACTTTACAGTTTTTGAGAGGTCATCCGGCTGACTCCTACAGCAAATTACCAAAATATTTTTATATTCTTGAGAAGATGTATCCTGGTTCAGTTGTTAAATTGAAGAAGACAGCAGATGAATGTTTCTTATATGCATTTGTTGCTCTTTGTACATCAATACGTGGTTGGGAATATTGTAGACCAGTAGTAGTGGTTGATGGGACATTCTTAAAGTCAACCTACAGAGGGATTATGCTAACAACAAGCACAATGGATGTAGCAGGTAAAATTGTAGTTATTTTGTAGGCAGTTTATAAATTGTAGATACATTGTAGTTTATATGTATTTGTGTTTTTATATGAATTTTTAAAGCTGCCAGTTAATTATTTTTTGACTAATAATGTTGGTACAATATTGCCTTTGGCATATGCTGTGGTTGATTCGGAAAACGACGCATCGTGGAAGTGGTTTTTTGAGCAATTCAAGCAAGCATATGGTGAAAGAACTTCAATGTGTGTTGTTTCAGATAGGAATGAGAGTATCTTGAAGGCAACATCAATTGTCTATCCGGGCGTGCCACACTACTCTTGCATGTGGCATATTTGGGCAAATATAAAGGCAAAGTTCAAGAAGTGTCATCTACAATTAAATGAATTGTACGATCATACACTTTGGATGAGTTTAATGAAAGGATGCCGAAGATTGAAGAGATAGACCCGCATGTTAAATCATACTTCTATGATATTGTGTATCATAGATGGTCAAGAGTACATGCAACAATGAATAGAATTTGGACTATGATATCAAACATTGCAGAGCCGTTGAATGTTGTAACAAAAGATGCAAGAGAGTTGCCAATATTTGACCTATTAGAGTATATGAGGACACTTCTTGAACGTTGGACGAACGAGAAGTTATTAAAGGCAAAGGGTACTTTTACATTCCTTGGGTCCAAATTCAACAAAGAATTGGAGAATAATAGAACATTATCTCAGAAACTTAGGGTAAGATCTATTTATTTGGTGTAGAAACATAATATTTTAATATACAGTATTTCCATATTGTAGATAAATTATAGTTAATTTGTAGATTGTAAATAATTTGTAGATAAGTTGTAGATAAATTGTAGATAATCTATTTTTATGATTGTAAATATTTTTCTTTCTATTTGTTATGTAATTGTAGGTGGGTGTTTCAACAGATCATATCCATACTGTGATAGATGGTGTGAAGCGGTACGTTGTGTGTCTTGAAAGCAAGAAATGTAGCTGTGGCCAGTTCCAACTTGATGAACTTCCATGTACGCATGATTTGGCAGCTTTAAGGCACAAGAATGAAACTTATGAAAACTATTGCTCTACGTATTACACAAAGGAGAGCCTACTGCGTACGTATGAAATACCAGTAAATCCCCTTCCTGATGAAAGCAAATGAAATGTGCCACAACATATATCTGATGAAGTAGTAAATCCACCTACGAGAGAGAAAAGACAGCCAGGAAGACCTCAAAAGGAAAGATACAAAACATATAATGAACTAAAGTCAAAGAAGTACAAGGTGTCATGTGGCAACTGTGGAGGTGAAGGGCATAACAAAAGATCTTGTAAGAATGCACCCAAAAAGAAATAAATATCATGTAGTTAGAATAGTATTTCAAAATAATTGTTAGTGTGTTCAAGTTAACAGAATTTTATGTGTAATCGTTTAAGTTTTTAAAGATCTTAATGTAGTTAATTTCAATTTGTTTATGTGTTTGTTAACATGTTTTTCTGTATTGTGTCAAGCATCTACCTCCATTTTTGACATTCTGTTCATAGCAGTTAATATTTATTATCTACAATATAACTACAAGTTAAAAAAATTAATTTAACTTGAACTGATAGTTATATACAGAAATTAAATACAATTGGAGGTATTCCTTACAAATTATATACATATTCAACTATAAAATTATATACAATCTCAACATTCAATGTTTCCAAATTGTAGATAATTTGAAGTTTTTTTGTAGATAAATTGTATTCTAACAACATAATAACTACGTTTAAGATAATGAAGAACAAGTGCTGTAAATATTAAATAACTGGAAATAAAAACACCAAATTATTTTCAAGTGAACTACTACAATGGATAGAAATTAACAAAACAAAAGGTCTGCTACAATAAAAACACAAATGAATTGTTCAGAAAGTTGTGTACTATACTTCTCCTAAAAACTAGCATCAACTAAATTACATATACATGACACTACTTCTTGTCATGACCCCAACCCCGGTCATGATGGCGCCCAACACACTGCTAGGCAAGTCCGACCTTTCAACAACATTATCCCAAATTCTTATTCAGATTATAGATAAATATCACAGAGAATTTACTAAGTCATTTCATTCAAGTGTATAATTAATAATAAAATCTGCGGAAGTTCAATTAAAATAGCACACCATAGCCCAACAGAATCCGGTGTCACGAATATGAGCCTCTAATACAGAATATCCACCTATTACAAGTCTGTCTAGGAAAAATACGAAATAAAAGATAGAGATAGAGGGGAGAGGTCAAGGCTGCGAAAGCCATGCAGCTACCTCAATACTCCCGGATACTGCCTGCTCAGCTAAACGATTCCTCACTTAGCCTGTGGTGTACCTGGATCTGCACGTAAGGTGCAGGGAGTAATGTGAGTACTCCGACCCAGTGAGTAATAAACATAAATAAAGGCTGAGAATAAGAAATCATGAAAAAATACAAAGTAAACTATAACTGGCAGTTTAGAACAACAAATAGTGAAGCAACAAGTCAATTAAGTCAGAGTACCAAATACTGAGACAGGTATAACAGATAAAAACAAATGCATGAGTGCAATGCAATGCATATTATGGTACACTCTAGTACCCACTGCGGCGTGCAGCCCGAGCCATCCATTTATTAATCGTCGACGTCGCTCATTGGGTGTGTGTGCAGACTCCGGAGGGGCTCCTACAGCCCAAGCGCAATATCAAGCCATCTCGTGGCATCAAATCTAGGCCCTCGGCCTCATATCAATATCAGTATAATCACTCAGGCTCTCGACCTCAATATCAATGTAATCAACCAGGCCCTCGGCCTCAATATCAATGTAATCAACCAGGCTCTCGGCCTCAATATCAATATAATACTGCTGCGGCGCGCAACCCGGTCCATGCTCAGTCCAAAAATCATCATAAGCCCCTTGGACATTTGTAAAACAGTAGTTCTCAGCCCGAAATATCATTTAAGTTTTCAAATCTTAGAAAGATGGCTGAGTTTGCAAAACAGTATTTAAAACCTTGGACTGAGATCAAATGATATGCATGTATGCGAAAACAGTGATGTCAATCCCTGAAGGATTCAAATAATTGGTAAGAAGCCCAAATGTAACAATTAAATCCAAGTAAGGATGATTCTCAATTTAGTTCAAGTAGAAAACACAGTAAAAATATCTCTCGGGATGGACCAAGTCACAATCCCCAATGGTGCTCTACCCCACGTCCGTTATCCAGTGTGCAAGTTACCTCAATATAGCGTTACGATGTGAAATTCCGGGGTTTCAAACCCTCAGGACATCATTTACATCAATTACTCACCTCAAGATGGTCAAAGTCTATCTCGCTATGCCCTTGCCTCTCAAATTACCCTCCTCGTGTGACGAATCAGCCCAAAATCACAACGAATATGTCGCATTATGCTAAAGAGACAATACCCAATCGAAAGCAATCGAAAAATATTAAAATTCACGAATTTGACAAAACCTGAGCCCCAGGCCCACGTCTCGAAACTTAGAAATTTTACGTCATCAGGTTCGTTATCTCGCCACGAGTCTATACAAACAAAAATCTCTCAAATCGGACAACAAATGGCCCCTCAAATCCCAAATTTAGAATTTCAATTTCAAGTCCTAATTTCTTACAATTTGGCTATATTTTCATGAATTTCAAGGATGATTTCACAATATAATCATGTTTTTAACTCATAAAACTTACCTCCAATCAATCATCTTTGAATCCCTCTTCAATTGCTCCCAAGTAGCTCTCAAAATGCCCTAAAATGGTGAAAGAAATGACTTAGCTCGCGGATGAAATGTCTTATAAATTCACTGCCCAGATTTTGTTTCGGAAGTACTATTCACCGCGCGATTACAGTTCACGCGCGGGGTCACTGTTCACCTGCGCGGTTACTGTTCACGCTGCTAAAAAATTACAGCAGCCAAAAAAAATTGCAGCACTTTGCTTTTCGCTAAAAATGGCTCTAACTACATCATACGAACTCGGAATTCGATGATTCTTGTTCCTATGAGTCACAAATAATGATACGAACATAGTCCTTCAATCGAAACTTAATTCGGAGCTCGTTTGCTCAGTGCTATATTCATTTCACTCGTTAAACAATTAACTTATGTTTCGTGTCAAAAACCCAATTGCGACTTGATTAAATTAGACCAAACTTTCCAGATCACTCCTATAATTTATTATTTAAATTCTGGAAATCTCGAAATAAAATTTCAATCTCTAGAACTAAAAATGGACCTTTGGATCATTACATGCTTATGCTCAAACGACAAAAATCTTCCAAAACTTATCCGAGCCTCATGGGACCCCGACCAAACATGCCAATATAATTCATAACATTATTCAAACCTCTTCCAATTATCAAAACACCTCAAACAACATCAAATTACCCCAAACTCATCCAATTCAAGCCTAATTTTCTAAAAACTTCCGAAATACACTTTCGATCAAAAACCCGACCAATCCACGTCCGAATGACCTGAAATTTTGCACACATATCCCAAATCACCTAATGAAGCTACAGCAACTCTCGGAATTCCATTCCGACTCTCAAATCAAAATCTCACCTATCAACCGGAGTTCGCCAAAATACTAACTTCGCCAATTCAAGCCTAATTCTATACTGGACCTCCAAAATTACTTCCGATCACACTCCTAAGTCACAAATAATCCCCCAAAGCTAACCGAATCATCAGAATTCAAATCCGATCCCTCTAACACATAAGTCAACGTCCAGTTGACTATTCCAAAACAAACCTTCCTTAAAGAGACTAAGTGTCTCATTTTCTACTAAAACCAATCCAAATCAACTCGTTCACACCCAACACTGATAATGAAGCATAAAGAAATAGGAAATGGGAAAAACGGGGAGGTAACTCACGAGACGACGGGTCGGGTCGTCACATTCTCCCCAACTTAAACAAACGCTCGTCCTCGAGCGTACCAAGAGTTGTCCTAGAAGCCCACCAATAGCTGAACGACCTTACCAAGAATATACCCGTGGGTGATCCCACACTACCCTATCTCACATAGGTCCGATAACACAACATAGCTGAAATTTCACAATCCATCTAGTCCATAAACCATAGAACCACACTGCACCTTCTGAAATCATACACAAGATTAGAACTTCATATCCATACTCAGAATAAGCCCGAACCAGCTGTAATAACCCATACCTGCAACATCAGGTGCAATTATCTGATATACCACATAACTCAAACACTCGAAACGATAATTTCTATTCACAGTAGCTGCACATAATAATCGAATATCGATAGGAAACCTCTTAACAACTAAAGCCTCATTCCAACACTTTCACATACTGCCAATGATAAAGGAAACACGTAATAAATCATAACCATTTCCTATGTCAACCATTCATGAAGTCATTTCTCTCCTGGTAATTACCATAGCAAATTTTGAACCGAACCTCAATATTTACCCATCACACATACTAAAATTGAATCCGTTCGCATTCATTAATGATTTCAACGATCTCTTCTGACCAAACACACTACTCTGGTGACACGACACATCAATACATGCCTAAGCCACAACTTGCATAATACGTGCACCAATAAGAAACGGTCCGAACATACTCAATTCATGAAAATGACTCAACAGAGAGAGTTGTACCTCAAACTCACCAGTACTGCCACAACACAATGCTGAGCCCATGTCTTACATCATAGAAATAAGACACACAAATTTGACCTGCAATGTTATATTTCCACATAGCTTTGCTGCAACGCGCGTTCCTATCTAAATACTACTCCACAGGAAACACCTCAAGTCACTATGCTTGAAATCGACAACCATGCTCAATTGATGTCTGGAGCCAAAGCAAATCATTACACCCATGGTGAAACAAATAACACACACCACGCAAACCTGATAGAACATAACCGGTACGTTATTCACCGAGCAACACCCAATTAGTCATCCCACTCGACTTCCACTATTAAAACTCCTATCGGAGCCAGACGATCTGGTGCCCGACACTAAATTAATACCGAAATCAACAAACTCGCTCGACGACATGCCTAGCCATATGAAATTTATCTGGAAAGTCCCCCAACACCGGAACTGAATTAATGATAGCAACCTTTGTACTGACATCCATCACGAATGCCCAATTAAGAAAGCAATCCTTCCCAAACGTCCGTTGGTCCTTTGAAATATAAACCACTCTACTAGAACATAATCCAATGCACTTCATCACTCAACTCGTGGCATTTTCGGTATTGCTCATAGCACAATAGTTCAGAATCATTCAACACTAAGACAACCAGTCTGAATTCCGACATCATATCCAAAATCTAACATACCAGCAAACAAAGATCCACTCGAGCCTCCAAATCCCGATTGCCGCTAAACGGTGCCGAATACACACGATCCACCACCACAACCTAGCATGTACATGAGAACTCCCAGTCTCCAACTCCATATGGCACACAAATCATCATACCTGATTCCAGTTTCCACCATGCGAATACATGCACACCTTTGATACCCAATCATTCCACGACAGATACTCAAAATTTTCCTGTGCTACCAAGCAAACCCGAATACCACCAGTGGACCCACCAAGAGCATGCCGCAATACTACACAATATCATCAGTTTAATCATATTACCTTTTTCTGAGACATATACTCTCATCAAATCACTTCCAATTAGCAATACCATTTCCTTAATCATCTGAAGATCATTCACCCTAATCATCTGAAGCTCATTTCTCTAATCACCTAAAGCTGCCCGTACCGTCTAAGAATGTTATGAATTTCCATTCAGAACTGAACTGTAACCTTACACACACAAATCTCAACCCTTCACAACATATCACATATACCATACCATCATAAGGTAACATGAGGACTTCACCTCCTTTCCGAACCATGAACATTTACTTACTCAACTAGTCAAGAACTTCCATTGATCCCATCTAGAAGAAAAATCATTACACATCCCATGCTCTGCATGACATACATAGGTCTTGTTTAATTCTTACAATACCGATACGACGGATGAGATCTGTATAAATTCATAACACCGCTGAATCAACAATTCATTGGGTCTATACTTCTGGCAAGAACTATCACCTCATTCTGAACCAAACAATGGTCTTAACCCCTTAATTTACTTCATATACTTAGATTGCACTGATCTCGAATTCAATGATCTCGTCTCACCCATTACGAACTGCTCAGGCAATAAGCCACCCCAGACATAATCAAAAGCCGCATATGATGCCCCAATATGCCAACAGGATACCAATTCGAACGCGATACAAAAAAAAAGAAAACGAACTCTAGAAGGAATTACCAATCCCATGCACTAATACATACTTTCCTTAGAAAACAAGAAGCAAGGCATACAAAATAGCATATAGAAAACTATACTCAACATCACACTGTTGCAAACTTCATACTTGGTTTACATCTTTAATCAATCAAGTGATCACATGCCACACTTATATAATACTCCCATGGGACACACTCCCACAACCTACCACAACAATATCTGGAGCGTACATCCAAACCACCGGTCGTACTAATGCTAAAGAGCGATCAAGAATTATTAACCAGGACGCAAAACCCTTTTTACAAAACACCGATCTTAGGTGACGCTGAAGACAATACCAACTTACCGTAAACATCGAAACTTATCTCCTGCTCATTCGAGCTCATGACATCTTGTCAAAAAATTTCCTTCACTCGTGCCATTCTCGGCCGAATTTCCACAACCAGAACTGATTCACCAACATGCATCAAATCGGAACCAACATAGTACATAACCGCACAATCTACTAACCAATAGCAAGCTCCCCAAGTTGGCTCGAACCCATAGATCACAACATACTATACTCATAACGTATATACTCCATTATTGCCTCAATACCATAGTGAGATTAAACTTAATCCTTCATAATCTTGTGGAAACACAAATCATTTAGAATTTTTAACTCTTCTACAAATCTCGCATTCACTCATAAAACAGTTAAGCCCACTCTCTAGGCGATCCAATTTATATTTCAACACATTTTATTCACTTGCAATTGAGGTCTTCTAATAGATAACATAAGGATAACATAACTTTAGAACACCCCGCAGGAGATGACCCACCTGCTTTGCCCCCAACTAACATTTCTGCATACCTTCCACCGCCATAAGCATTACGTAGTCACTTGATCTTCCTGAGTCTGTACTCATACCGCAACATGAAATTTACTTCACTCCCAACTAGGAGTCATGAAAAGATTCTTCAAACGCCCATAACTCGGACTATAACTTGAATCAAGATAGACTTCAAGCATCTACTAATTCTTCTATCATTCAATAGACCCCCTTCTCGTCGCTTCCAATTCATATGGATACACCTCGTAGCACTAACATACTCCTCACATAGCCACAACCGTCATTTCTACTAACAGGGACACTACCGAACATATAAGTTTAAAACACTTACTCACACAATCAGCACCTCGGCGCTCCAACCATAAGGAAAGATCCAACCTCAAGTCCTTCAGATTGGCCCACCATAAACTCACAGAGATTACACCTCGCCCCTCGATCGGGGAATCACAAGCCATCGAAGCACATCTGATACTGAGCGCCCATGCGCGCATACGAACTCGTGGAAGGAATTTCAAAAGTTTCTTTTCAAGATGAATCAAGGACACACGATAAAAATTCAAGAATCTGAAGTTTTCCTAAAGGTTCTGCAGCCTCTCGAGGATAAATACAGACGTCTCCGTACCGATCCGTGAGACTCTACTAAACTAGCACATAACTCGCGAGACCAAGTAACCTAGGCTCTGATACCAACTTGTCACGACCCCAACCCCGGTCATGATGGCGCCCAACACACTACTAGGCAAGCCCGACCATTCAACAATATTATCCCAAATTCTTATTCAGATTATAGATAAATATCACAGAGAATTTACTAAGTCATTTCATTCAAGTGTATAATTAATAATAAAATCTGCGGAAGTTCAATTAAAATACCACACCACAGCCCAACAGAATCTGGTGTCACGAATATGAGCCTCTAATACAGAATATTCACCTATTACAAGTCTGTCTAGGAAAAATACGGAATTAAAGATAGAGACAGAGGGGAGAGATCAAGGTTGTGAACTCCATGCAGCTACCTCAATACTCCCGGATACTGCCTGCTCAGCTAAACAATTCCTCACTTAGCCTGTGGTGTACCTGGATCTGCATGCAAGGTGCAGGGAGTAATGTGAGTACTCCGACCCAGTGAGTAATAAACATAAATAAAGGCTGAGAATAAGAAATCATGGAAAAATACAAAATAAACTATAGCTGGCAGTTTAGAACAACAAATAGTAAAACAACAAGTCAATTAAGTCAGAGTACCAAATACTGAGACAGGTATAACATATAAAAACAAATGCATGAGTGCAATGCAATGCATATGATGGTACACTCTAGTACCCACTGCGGCGTGCAGCCCGAGCCATCCATTTATTTATCGTCGACGACGCTCACTGGGGGTGTGTGCAGACTCCGGAAGGGCTCCTACAGCCCAAGCGCAATATCAAGCCATCTCGTGACATCAAATCTAGGCCCTCGGCCTCATATAAATATCAGTATAATCACCCAGGCTCTCGGCCTCAATATCAATGTAATCAACCAGGCCCTCAGCCACAATATCAATGTAATCAACCAGGCTCTCGGCCTCAATATCAATATAACACTGCTGCAGCACAACCCGATCCATGCTCAGTCCAGAAATCATCATAAGCCCCTTGGGCATTTGTATAACAGTAGTTCTCAGCCCGAAATATCATTTAAGTTTTCAAATCTTAGAAAGATGACTGAGTTTGCAAAACAGTATTTAAAACCTTGCACTGAGATCAAATGATATGCATGTATGCGAAAACAGTGATGTCAATCCTTGAAAGATTCAAATAATTGGCAAGAAGCCCAAATATAACAATTAAATCCAAGTAAGGATGATTCTCAATTTAGTTCAAGTAGAAAATACGGTAAAAACATCTCTCGAGACGGACCAAGTCATAATCCCCAATGGTGCTCTACCCCACGCCCGTTATTCGGCGTGCAAGTCACCTCAATATAGCGTTACGATGTGAAATTCCGGGGTTTCAAACCCTCAGGACATCATTTACATCAATTACTCACCTCAAGACGGTCAAAGTCTAGCTGCTATGCCCTTGCCTCTCAAATTACCCTCCTCGTGCGACGAATCTGCCCAAAATCACAACGAATATGTCGCATTATGCTAAAGAGACAATACCCAATCGAAAGCAATCGAAAATATCAAAATTCACGAATTTGACAAAACCCGAGCCCCGGGCCCACGTCTCGAAACTCAGAAATTTTTACGTCATCAGGTTCCTTATCTCGCCATGAGTCTATACATACAAAAATCTCTCAAATCGGACCACAAATGGCACTTCAAATCCAAAATTTAGAATTTCAATTTCAAGCCCTAATTTATTACAATTTGGCTATATTTTCATGAATTTCAAGGATGATTTCACAATATAATCATGTTTTTAACTCATAAAACTTACCTCCAATCAATCCTCTTCGAATCCCTCTTCAATTGCTCCCAAGTAGCTCTCAAAATGCCGAAAAATGGTGAAAGAAATGACTTAGCTCGCGGATGAAATGTCTTATAAATTCACTACCCAGATTTTGTTTCGGAAGTACTGTTCACCGGCGCGATTACTGTTCACGCGCGGGTCACTGTTCACACGCACGGTTACTGTTCACGCGCGGTTACTGTTCACGCTGCTAAAAAATTATAGCAGCCAAAAACAATTGCAGCACTTTGCTTTTCGCTAAAAATGGCTCTAACTCCATCATACGAACTCGAAATTCGATGATTCTTGTTCCTATGAGTCACAAATAATGATAAGAACATAGTCCTTTAATCGAAACTCAATTCGGAGCTCATTTGCTCAGTGTTGTATCCATTTCGCTTGTTAAACAATTAACTCATGTTTCGTGTCAAAAACCCAATCGCAACTTGATGAAATTAGACCAAACTTTCCAGATCACTCATATAATTCATTATTTAAATTCTGGAAATCTCGAAATAAAATTTCGATCTCTAGAACTAAAAATGGACCTTTGGATCATTACATGTTTATGCTCAAACGGCAAAAATCTTCCAAAAACTCTTCCAAAACTTATCCGAGCCTCATGGGACCCCGACCAAACATGCCAACATAATTCATAACATTATTCAAACCTCTTCCAATCATAAAACACCTCAAACAACATCAAATTACCCAAAACTCATCGAATGCAAGCCTAATTTTCTAAAAACTTCCGAAATACACTTTCGATCAAAAATCCGACCAAACCACGTCCGAATGACCTGAAATTTTGTACACATATCCCAAATCACCTAACAAAGCTACAACAACTCTCGTAATTCCATTCCGACTCTCAGATCAAAATCTCACCTATCAACCGGAATTCGCCAAAATACTAACTTCGCAATTCAAGCCTAATTCTACACCGGACCTGCAAAATTACTTCCGATCACACTCCTAAGTCACAAATCATCCCCCAAGCTAACCGAATCATCAGGATTCAAATTCGAGCCCTCTAACACATAAGTCAACGTCCGGTTGACTTTTCCAAAACAAACCTTCCTTAAAGAGACTAAGTGTCTCATTTCCTACTAAAACAAATCCAAATCAACTCGTTCACACCCAACACTGATAATGAAGCATAAAGAAATAGGAAATGGGGAAAACGGGGCGGTAACTCACGAGACGACGGGTCGGGTCGTCACATCTTCTTCTTTCTCTGAACTCTTGTTTTCTCATTCAATGCAGGTGCACCCTTCTTCCTTGCTAGTATGCCTGTAACCTCACTTTCACTGATTGACCCATCTTCCTGCTTCTTTGTAGCATAGTCCCATAGGAGCGCTCCATAGTGTCTACGATGTTGGTCAATATTAGAAAGGTCTTCTGTGGGAATTGACAAATCTCCAAGGCTAATATACTCCGCAAAGGCAGCAACAAATACACCACAATCGTTGCAGAACACAATTTTTTTTAAAATATTTACCAAATGATTAGAAATAAAAAAAGAATTAAATGCATAGAAAGAGAGAATAGATTTTTTACAGTGACCTTTCTTTTTGCTGTGGAATCTCTCCAACGATCGACTGAATGTTAAGAGGGTCGGTAACAGGTTTCTTGATGTATGCCTTTGTATTCTTGAAGTTAATATCTTTACGCTTCCCACAAAAACTAGTGCATGACAAATACAAAGGGATAATAACAGAGAACTTTTCGACACAAGATTCAACAACTTGATGGTTGCATGAAGAGACCATGGAATCATACGCATAAAGTTGCCTGTCTGCAATGTCGAAAATGACCAACACCCAATGAAATTTTCGTACAATATTGATGGGCATGATGACATAGTCAACTTCACCCCATGCAATATTGGCGAGTAGTCTATACCCCAAAGTATATTCTGCAACAACATATTGGGGTTTAACAACCGAATACTTCTTTTGTGGAGGTAAATTTATGAACTTTTCATAAATTTGTTCTATCCTGGTCTTGAACAAACAATCCGTTGTGGTAAACTTGATCTTGTTATTGGGGTCATACTTGCCTTTTTTCCTCAAGTAATACATTAAAACATCAATGCGCTGCAACAAAAAATAGTTGGCATATAAAGAGCAAGTCAACGTCAAATAATTTACATAAAACTACATTATAACTACAATTTACTAAAAAACAGAAACAAAAAATCTACAATGATGTCTAAAAACAGCTCTACAATTTAAACTACAAAGTCAACTTCAAATAATCTAAAAATAACTATAATTTATCTACAGTTACTGGCAAACATGTAAAAACACATCATCTACAATCATGTCTACATTATATCTACATTTTATATTACAATTAATCTTGTAATGTTCTACATAAACTACAAAATAACTATAATTACACTACAAACAGGAAATACAGCAACAAACTATTCTGTCCACAATATATATATATATATAGAATTTATACTATAAATAATCTTCAAATAAGATACATAATCTGAAACCTAAATACAATTACACTAGATACAAGAAAGACAACATTTACAATCATATCTACATCATATCTACAATTTATACTACAAGTCATCTTCAAATATTATAGATATCTATAACATAACTACAATTAAACTTTCCTCAATGACCTGTTCTGTCTGAGCTGCTACTATCACTCCGTGAATTGGGGATATCTTCTATCACAGTAACACAATTCATATCTTACTTAACAAGAATGTTAAAATTTATAAACAACAAGAAAATATCTCTGAATGACAGTATGATACCTGCTTTGTCTTCATCAGCTGCAACTTGAAAATGTGTATACAAATCACCATGTGCTGGAAGATTTTCTTGACCAACTGCACCTTCAACATGATCTCTTTTATAATTAAAAATGTTAAATAATACTGGATAATGTTGACTTGAAAGTTGCAGAATATGTGTATCAAAATTGTAGATAATTTGTGGATAAGTGTAGATATGTTTTATATACACTGACACAAATTATAGATACTTTGTAGGTATTTTTTAGATACCTGTTTTGCTGGTGTTAGCCTGCACTTGCTCCCCAATATTAAACTGAAAATGCTGATTGCTCAAGTCTTTTGTTGGTCATTGTTTTTTGTTGAACTGCCAGCAAACTGAATGTTTTATGTTAGTTTGTATATATTTTTTCATATGTCTAAATTGTTTTGCTATAAAAATAAAAGTCAGATCTTACCTTTGCATCATCTTGCACATTTCTACTATTTATCATTTGCAAAACAGTCTGCACAGACTCATTTATAAACCCTCGAAGGCTATCGAGTTCTACAAAGACAGCTTTCCTAAAATCTTCAAGCTTTCCATCAACCTACAAGTTACAATATAGTAAGTTGTTAACTTCATAAACATATGCAATTATATATAGATATATATCAGAATTTACAATTTTGTAGATATTTTGTAGCATATATTGTAGATATGCAATTATATATAGATATATATCAGAATCTACAAATTTGTAGATATTTTGTAGTCAGTTTATGAAATGAGATATTGTCACACCCCGAATTTCAGACCCTCGAGAGCCGTGATGGCGCCTACTGGTGAAAGTTAGGCAAGCCAAATTATCCTAATTACTTAACTTTTTTCCAGCTTTAAACCATTATCAGTGATGAGTAGATATCATGCAAATAGCGAAAATAATTAAGCGGAAGACAAAATCTGACAATTTATCTTAATACAAAACTTTGGAAATATAAATATAACTCTACCCAAAATTTGGTGTCACAGCTTCATAGACGGTCTAAGAATACTACATACAAAGTCTGAAAGATAAAATAAACACTGTTTCTGAAATGAGTAAAGGAAACATGATAAAGAAAAAGATAGGAGGTGACGCCAAGGCCCACGGACGTCTGCAGGACTACCTCGTGTCGCCTGTGTGGGCTGAAGATAGCACCCTCACTGCGGTCCAAACACTCCAGTATCAGTATCTACACACAGTGCAGAGTGTAGTATCAGCACAACCGACTCCATGTGCTAGTAAGTGCCTAGCCTAACCTCGACGAAGTAGTGACGAGGCTAGGACCAGACTACCAAATAAACATGTGCAATATAGCGTACAAAAATAATAGGACGCAGATAACAATGATGGTAACGATGATCAACCAGTAGTGTAAATAGCAGGCCACAAGAACACCATAAATGTTTCTCAACAATAATAGATAAAAGTGCAATCAATTTATCAAGTCCTTCAAATATAAATCTTTCGCCTATAAATCCTTCAAGTAATAATCTCTAAGATAATATACTTTTCAATGAATATATTTCAAATATATTTCCTTTAAAAAAATATCTTTCAAATAAGCATCTTTCGAATATAATTCTTTCAAGTAAATGTCACCTTGAGACGCCTCAATCACTTAATATAAAGTAGAGTACAACTTCCAACCCAATTAGAAAATCAACAAGGAAAGATGAGGTTATTTTTAGAAATCATTTGATAAAGAAGGTACCCTTTTCAATTAAAGTACAATATCGAATGAATCTTTTACCTTTAATACGAGAAATCAATAAATCAAAACATAGTAGAAATTCCTTTTTAAGTAAAGTACAACCTCACATGGTTTAAGGAAAATTTAGTTGAGAAATCAATTGAGTTAAAA
Organism: Nicotiana tabacum; assembly: GCF_000715075.1. Lineage (NCBI taxonomy): Eukaryota > Viridiplantae > Streptophyta > Magnoliopsida > Solanales > Solanaceae > Nicotiana > Nicotiana tabacum. The sequence goes on along the minus strand of NC_134080.1, from coordinate 970,214 downwards.
ATGTAACAATTGTTGAAATTTGGAGTATTGAACATATATATACATATATATAAGCTAAAAACAGAATATCAAGAGAATTATAAAGGAATCAAAATCCAACCACTAACAAGAATAAGGAAAACAAAGGCATATTTCACTTTCTTTTCACATCTTGTTGCAGGCATGCAACCCGATCCCATTTCCTGTATCTCGTGGCAGGCGTGCCACCCATTCCCATTTCATGTATCTCGTGGTAGGCATACCACCCGCTCCCATTTCATTATATCTTATGGTAGGCATACCACCCGCTCCCATTTCATTATATCTTGTGGTAGGCGTACCACCCGCTCCCAATTACAAGTCAACAATAATCACAAGGAATCCCGGCAAGGGAACAAGAGCAATATAACAACTTCCCAGCAAGGGAACAATGATATTTCAACAACATCCCGACAAGGGAACAATACTATCAAAACAAACATCCTGGCAAGGGAACAATAATATCAAACAAACATCCCGACAAGGGAACAATAATATCAAACAACATCCCGGCAACGGAACAATGGTGATAATAACATATGAAGCGCAATAAACCACAACGGAGTCATAACAATTATAATACAAGACTCACGGGCATGCTTGACACCAACGTATAGATACTCGTCACAATGCCTATACGTCGTACTCCGCAATTAACATGTAGCAAATAAGACACAACTCCTAATCCCTCAAGCTAAGGTTAGACCAAACACTTACCTCGCTTTGCAACCAATTCAAAATTCCAACAAGCTTTTGCCTCGCGAATTCGTGCCCGAAATTCTCAAATCTAGTCATAAGCAATTCGATTCAGTCAATAAAATTATAGGAATTAATTCCATATGAAATTCTACATTTTTCATTAAAAATCCGAAATTGCACTAAAAATTCACCCGTGGGGCCCACATCTCAGAACCCAACAAAAATTACGGAATATGAAACCTCATCTAACCACGAGTCCAGTCATACCAATTTTACTAATATCTGACATCAACGCGACCCTCAAATCTTCAAATTAAACTAAGAGGGTTTTCAAAATTTTCCCAACTAAAATCATCAATTAAATGCCAAAACTAGAAATAGATCCGGGTAATCTAACCAAAATTAAGTTAATAACACTTACCCCGTTGTTTTCTCTAAAAATCTCCCGAAAATCGCCTCTTCCCGAGCTCCAATTCGCTAAAAATGAAAAATGGGAAATGGAAAGTCCCATTTTCAGAACTTAATGTTCTGGTCCAGAAAAATTCCGGGTACTGTTAAAATCTCCCGAAAATCGCCTCTTCCCGAGCTCCAATTCGCTAAAAATGGAAAGTCCCATTTTCAGAACTTAATGTTCTGTCCAGAAAAATTCTGGGTACTGTTCACGCGTTTTCACTATTCACGGGGCACTGTACACGATACTGTTCATGGTACTGTACGACACTGTTCACGGGGTACTGTACACGGTACTGTTCACGGGGTACTATTTCTGCAATTTTTCTGTTTCCTAAAGTCCGAAATCACTCCGAGACACCTCTGAAAAACTCCCGAGACCTCGGGGCTCCTAACCAAACACATGCACTAACTCAACAACATCCTACAAACTTAACAGTGCGATCAAATCGCCAAACTAACATCATATACCACGAATTAAGCTTTAAAATCCAAGAATTCTTTCAAATTTTCTTAAAACATCAAATTTTCCATTTTGAGTCCGAAACACGTCAAACGACGTCCGTTTTCAACCAAACTTTACAAAAAGTGCTTAAACCATATATAAGACCTGTACCACGCGCCGGAACCAAAATACGGGCCAGATACCATTACTTTCTAATCAAATTTCTTTTTTATTTTCCTTAAATATTTTCAGAAAACAATTTTACTCAAAAATTCATTTCTCGGGCCTGGGATCTCGGAATTCAATTCCGGGCATACGCCCAAGTCCCATATTTTCCTCGGAAGTCAAAGTTATTCATTTTAATATCAAAACTTAGCAAATTTTCACAGAATTTCATATTTGAGCTTCCGGCTATGCGCCAAGACTGCGCACACAAATCGAGGCAACTATAAATGAGGTTTTCAAGGCCTCGGAAAGTCGGAATGGATAAGAAAATAGGTGATGACCCCTTTGGGTCGTCACAGATATATTGCAGATATATTGTAGTTTATATGTATTACCTGCTCAATTCCTTTTTCTAATTTTCTGATCTTCTTAGCAATAGACTCCTTGTCCTCTTCTCCATCTGTTTGTTTGGGTTCCAACGTAGGAAGATCAGCATTGGGAACCTCAGATGTTTGTTCATCTTCTTGAACTTTGTACTCAATTTTGTCGGGCAAAATCAGCACTGCAATCTCTTCTCCAGATTCACCTATGTTGGTAAACTGAATGAGGAAAAATAAATTAGTTTTATCAAAGTAGAATATGTAGAATAATTGTAGATATTTTGAAGGTAAATGTATAATCATAAAAAAAGAAACTTTACCTTTATCCACTCAGGCTTTATCATCTTCTCTTCAAAGGCAGCTAACTAAATCTGCCTCTTACTAGCTGACCATCTTAGTATACGAGGTATTGAGTTAGAACACCTCGTAGTTATATCAGTGTTGACAGTAGAGCAACACTCATAAAGCCATACTTGCAATGCTAGTGAGCATCCCCGTATGAGATAAGAATGTACATACGAATTTAGTCTGTACCTAACAGATTCCATCATCTGGGTGAAAGATTTAATACCTCATGGGTATGACTCATACTGCCCAGATTCTACCAAAAAGAACCTAAAGTGATCTACAAAAGAAACATGATCTTTGTCCGAAGGACAAATGAAAAATTCTAAAAGATAAAGGATGCACAACTTCACCACATCCTCATCGTTTACCCAGGATCTAGTGGTTACTATCTGTTTCAAATAAGACTTCTCCACTCTTAATTTGTTAGGAAAATAACTGCTCATTATTTTGCTAACATAAGTGGGAGTATAACCAAAATCAGTAATCTGGGTAATACATCTTAGACCAGTAATTAATGCAAACTCACTCAATCCAAAATTTAATGTTTCACCTTTAACTGTACAGAAAAATATGATGCATTGGATTTGGTCAATTCATACTTCATCAGAAGATGAATGGCTTGGTTTTGCATGCATATGGTGGGAAAAGACAGTAAATATCCAAAACACGTCTTTTTGAAAAGCTTCAACCCATTTGAGGATAGAAGCTCTTTAATCTGGCTAGGAATGCTAGGATCACACAAAGTGTGGAATCTAAGCACCCCATAATGAACATTATGTGGGCAAAAAAGTGTCCATTCTGCACAATAATAAATTATTTCACATTAATAAAATGCATAAAAAGTATACATTCATCTAAATTTCATCTACAACATAACTACAAATGATTACATAATATCTACAATTTAAAGCATTTTCGATAAAAAGGCAGCAACAAAAGATAACTACAATTCTGCTTCAAATAATACAAGTTACCTAACAATATAACTACAAAAAAACTACAAAATATCTACAACTATAAAGGCAGAACAAAACAACTACAAATAATCTTCAAAATTAAGAAAATTACTATACACTTGTCTAAAACACTTATAACACAGATTTTACCATCATAAACCAAACTAAAAAAATTAGAAACGAAACTAATAAATATTTACTTTCACCAATGATTGGTTGCGAACAATTTTAGGGTATTTTTTGAATGTTTCTTCATTTTTGGATTTTTCGAACCAGGAGACACCTTTGCTTTCTTTCCTGCTTGAAGATTAGGGACCTCTTCTTCAAAGTCGTTATCTACCAAAAGCTCTTTTCCTTTTTGTTTGACTTGTTTGCATGGTGTAGAAGTTTCTCCAGCATCTACATCATGTTTTTGTTTGGTTCTCATCTCGTCTCTGATTTGTCGGGAAGAGGAACTATGAGTAGTCTCTGCAATTGCATGTGGAGATTTGACTTGCTTTTTGGGTGATTTTGGTGGTAAAACACCTAAATCAAATAAGGGTATATTAGCTATTGCTGATTTTTTTAGGACTTTGTTTTGAAGCTTTGTTGTTTTTCATTGATGAACTTCAACTGGAGTAAAATGAAGAACCAATTTTGTTGAAGGGTTTCTTCAATTTTCTGTGAATTTAGAGGGAGAATTTGGTTTCAGAAGATGGAAAATGGTAAAAAGAACGTGGGTATAGGTAAAACGTGGGTGGGGCTGAGGGGTTAGGAGAGAGAAACGTGAGATGAGTGGGATACTAGGATATACAGTTTCCTTTAATTAAGGAGTAAAAAACGTACAATTAATTATACCCTTAATTAATTATGGTATAGAATTGGTAATTTGGTATACTAAGTGTAATTAAGTCAAACCTTGAACATTGAGGGTAATAAAGTTTTCTATGTGGCATAGGAATGTAAATATTCCTTATATTTATTATACATGGATTATACCGCCGTATATATTAAATTGAACCGCTGCATTTGAGCTCCTTACGGCCCAATTTAATGTCGAAGGGCCTTAAGAAATTCCCAAGAAAGTAATATATAGACCTTATTTTAGAATATGAATTTTTACATTCCTATTCCATGAAATTATATTACCCTCAATATTTAAGGTTTGATTTAATTACATTTAGTATACCTAATTACCAATTCTATACCATAATGTGTTTTAACTGTACAATTAATGTGCCGTATATCACTCCTTAATTAATTATACCGTATATTCCTCCAAATCCCCCCCCTCACGTTTCTCTCTCCCAAACCTACACCCTCACCCACGTATCTCCCCACACCCACGTTTCAAACCCATTATTCCCTCTGCTAAAACCAGAGAAACATATGTAATACCCTTCCATTAACGTCCAATTTCAAGCTTTTTTCTTCTAAAACCAGTCAAAATTGAAGTCAAATCTTCAAAGTTCATACACACATTTACCTTCAGCTTTAAATTTTTTCAATGAAGAAGAAAAAACCTTCAAAGAGACAAGAGAACAGAAATTCCACCAGTGACAACCATTAAAAAACTTTGAAGTTTTGAATTCAAATTTGGGTTTTCAAATCATTATTTGTTTTGATTGGGTATTGTTGTAAATAATTGGGAATATGTTTTGGAGTTTGTATCTCAATTTTGAGGGGTTTAGGTGAAGATTTAGACTTGGTTTTGGCTGAATTTCTGATTGAAACTCGAAGAAGAAGAAGAAGAAGAAGAAGAAGAAGAAGAAGAAGAAGAAGAAGAAGAAGAAGAAGAAGAAGAAGAAGAAGACATGACATACATTATATTGCAGCAATTGTAGATAAATTGTAGATTATTTTTTGCAGAAGATTTGTAGAAGTTTTAGTCGTTTTTTATTTGTGTAAACAGAAAACAAAGCATCTACAATCAGAATACAAATAATCTACAATTTATCTACAAAATATCTACAAACTTGGTACATTGAATTTTAATATCCCAATTCCTATTCAATTGTAGCTTAATTAATATTTTCGATATAATTACATTTTTTGCAGAAGATTTTGTAGATGTTTTAGTCGTTTTGGATTTGTGAAAACAGAAAACAATGCATCTACAATCAGAATACAAATAATCTACAATTTATCTACAAAATATCTACAAACTGGGTACATTGAATTTTAATATACCAATTCTCATTCAATTATAGCTTAATTGGTATTTTCGACATAATTGTGTTTTTTGCAGAAGATTTTGTAGAAGTTTTAGTCGTTTTGGATTTGTGTAAACAAAAAATAATGCATCTACAATCAGAATACAAATAATCTACAATTCATCTATAAAATATCTACAAACTGGGAATATTGAATTTTAATATCCCAATTCCCATTCGATTGTAGTTTAATTGGGATTTTCGACATAATTGCATTTTTTCCAGAAGATTTGTAAAAGTTTTAGCCGTTTTTATTTGTGAAAACAGAAAATAAAGCATCTACAATTAGAATACAAATAATCTACAATTTATCTACAAAATATCTATAAACTGGGTACATATTTGGAATCGACATGCTTCCCCTGAAATGTATGTTTCACATTTTTTATACATATTTTTTGTCCAATCATCCACTTTAATACAATTTTTATACAATATTGTTCAACTTTCATACAATAGGTAAATGAATAAAAGATAAATAAACAACAGTCTACAATTTTTCTACAATTTCTGCAATATGTCTTCTTCTTCTTCTTCTTCTTCTTCTTCTTCTTCTTCTTCTTCTTCTTCTTCTTCTTCTTCTTCTTCTTCTTCTTCTTCGTCGAGTTTCAATCTGAAATTCAGTCAAAACCAAGTCTAATCTTTACCGAAACCCCTCAAAATTGAGATATAAACCCTAAACCATATTCCCGATTATTTTCAACAACACCCAATCCAAACAAATAATGATTTTTGAAAACCCAAATTTGAATTCAAAGCTTTAAAGCTTTTAATGGCTATCAATGGTGGAATTGCTGCTCTCTTTTCATTTGCTTTGTATTACTGAAATTTGCGATTGAGAAATAGAGAGAGATGTAGAGAGAATTTCTGGAAATAGAGTGTATCGCAAAAATAGAGTATGGAAAATCTTGTTCTGCGTTGTGGAAGATCGGAGTGAAGCCGACGATAATTATGGAATGTGCATGATTTGCGTTGGGGAAGATCTAAAAAATATTTAATTCTCCTTTTTAGCGCGCAAAATAAGGAATCATAAAACTACAGTGATTCCTTATTTAATGCATTGAGCATGAAGGGTAATGAGCAAACTATGAACATATTTGGTAATATAGTTTTATATATGGTATATATACGAAAAAGCCTCTTTAGAATATGACCTAAAGGCTATCAGAGTTCAGAAGCATGTAAATTCCAATAATATCCTATTCAGTGACCTGCTCTTTTTGCACATTTTCCATCAATATGATGTCCAATTCACAAATAAAACGAACGGATCCACCAACACTGAGCCTTCTTACATTTTTTTGGTTTTAAACTTTCTATTTTGCCAAGGCCCATAGAGACCTTTTAGGGGTTCTTTGGTATGAGGTATAAGAAGGTAAAATGATGGTATAAAAATTTAAAACCACCTTAATACTCTGTTTGGTTAGCAAATAAGATAGGGTAATTAACACCGGTATAACTTAGAGCCCGTTTGGCTTAGCTGATTTGAAGTAGCTGATACGCATTAGGTGCTGATAAGCATTAGGTGCTGAAAAGCACTTTTAATAAATAAGCAATTACTTATTTGGATAAAAGTACTGAAATTAATAATAAGCAGCTAAAGAATTGGGTATACGAAAAGTTTTGTTTTTAAAAGAAGTATTTTAGGGATAGAGTAGTAAATATTTTGGTCAAACCTAAAGTGTTTATAAGCTGAAATTTGATAAGTTGGGGGAGACCAACTTATGGCTTTTGACTTATTTTTGGCTTATAAGTATTTAACTTATAAGCACTTTTAATTTTACCAAACGCGTAGATAAGTCAAAAAGTGCTTATAAGCCAGTTTGACCAGCTTATAAGCTTAGCCAAGCACCCTCTTATACTTTCTTCTTAGAAATTATGCAATTGTCATTCTTAATACAACATACCAAACATTGAATAAGCAACAATTCCAGCATAACTTATCCCGCTATAACTTATGCTGGCATAATCTATACCGGTATAAATCGTATTCTAACCAAACGACCCCTTAGAGTTGAAGTTATTGTACTATTGGGGTATCTCTCCAAAATGTTTATGACTTAGATTTGTCGTATTTTGTTAAAACAATGAGATCATTCTAAGATGTTAGGTTTGAAACAAGCATTCTATTCGAAATTTTAGACGGAGTAGAATGGTAAAAATAACACGGGTTAGTCAATTTTCGGACTGGTCGTTTCAAAATAGTTGATGTTTACAAAGTCATTGAAAAATAGCCACTATGTTGTTGCAACACGGAAAGTTCCAACATAATATATTATATATCGGCGCACCTGTGTATGAGCTTCCAGCATATTATGCTGGAACTCCAACACGCGGAAAGTTCCAGCATAATATACTGGAGATTGAAGCACCTGTGTATGAACTTCCAACATATTATGTTGAACTGGTATATTATACTGGAATTCCAGTATATTATGCTGGAGTATTTTCCGGATTTTGAACAGGGTTTTCGTTCAGATTTATCTTTACAAGAAAAATAGCTAAATTTCGATTACTTTTGAAACTGTGCCTATATTTGAATGACCACTTGTAAATCTGACTATTTTTGAATTTCTCCCATATGGTTCAAATTATATGCAGCTAGTTATTGAGAACTTTAAATTATTAATAATAAGAAATTGTTACTTAGTGATATCTATAAAGATAAAAACAACATCTAAGTTCATCATGAAATTAATATATGCTTTAATTTGACCATTATATCAACCGTCGATAGCAAATACAATTTATTTTTAATTAATATTTGAATACTTTTCGTAAAGCTGTAAATGCTGAAAAAGGGGTACCAAAATCATCAAATTATTATACGGAATATTTTAATTTTACTATTTTTTTTGGTAAAATAATTTTACTGTAAATTATACTTTGGGGTTGTTCATATCATTACTTTTTAAAAAATCATCTCATCTATACCCTTAATTGGACAACAAAATTCGGCTTGATGTATAAAGATAGATATTTTTAAAATTACAATCAAAATTAAATGCATAATTTCAGAACTTCTTTTTAAAAATATTTTGATGCGTGAAATGAGCCAAATAATATTGGGTCTCTATCAAAAGCAACAACGAATATGAAATGAATTAGTAAATACTACCTTAATTTAAATTATAAATAAATAATCTTACGAATTTGTTATGAGTTATATGCATATAATCATTATTTTTGTGAATTGCTATCTTAAGTCGCATTCTGTGGATGCAATTTATTGCGAAACAAAATTATAAATTGCATTCTATGAACGCGTTTTATAAATTCGATTTATTAAGATTGCATTTTATAATGAATGCGATTTATAACCAGCTTCACATGACTGCAATTTATATATACTCTGAATACGACTTATAATATGCATTACCAGGACAAGCCTCATTTCATGATTGCGTTTTATGTCGCGGTTTGCCACACTTATGAATTTCTTCTCGGGAATTCCAGCTTCCCCTCCAAGCCAAAGAACCTAAAACCCTTGCCCTCTTATCTCATATTTCTACTCAATTTCCCATGAAATCGTATCTATCTATAGCCTACATGTGATAAAATCTCAAACAATATAACCCCAAAAGTTTCAAAATTTTCACACCCCTACATATTATTGTAAGAAAAAAAAAGAGTAGATAATATTGACTAAGAACATTAAGGAAAAAACAATAACTTATCAAAAATATTGTGTCGTGGCAAGTCACTGTCTTAAAAGCGAGTTCGGCCCGACTAGGTGCAATTCGTTAAGACCGGTCGCTCTCCAAGGTTCCACAGCACCTCCAAACACGTGCACTCGTGGCTGGAAGTTTAGAATTTGTACAAAACAGTTGCCCAGAAAGAAGAGAAGATGAAAGTATTTTATGTGTTGGATAATTCACAAAGAAGATTAGGAAGAAAGTAATGATTGCTACATGCTAGATGAATTCTTGGTTAAGAATTAAGTGAGTATGATGACTAATGATCATCCTATTTATAGCATGAAGATGAGTTTAGTTTCATGACAAGTGTCTTACTTACTTGTCAATTTTCTTTCATGCAAGATGACAACACATGACTTAATTGTCAATTTTCTTTAATGCAAGATGCCAACACATGTCATGCAAAATGACACTTGGCTTAGCAAGGCTATTTGTCAAACAATTTTTTTAAATCAATACCACATGTAAAAACTCTTGCCATGTACCAATTATCTAAGAGTATTTGGCCACAAAACTTTATGTGAGAAGCCACTTGAAAATAGATAGGATACTTATAAAATAAAAAGACCCTTGGCTATTGGTTGTAAATGGATTTTCAAAAAGAAATCTTTGAATTTGAATTATAAATAATACCAACAATCCCCCACTAATTCAAAGACAAAAATAGAACAATTCTGGGCAAAAGAAGGAACATGTACTTAAACGTCAATATCTTTTGATTTGAATTGACACGTAGTGAAATGAGGCAACAACTAACATCCACAAAGTGAAGTACTCTTGAACTGAATGGACATTGGTTGAGACCCCCACAACACGTACTATATCCTTTATGTTATGCAAACTCTGCGATACTAACAAAGTGCTTTTATGGTCATGCACATACCTTGGGTCTCATGAGTGCTCAAGAAAGACATCCCAAGTCTTTCATAAAAGGCGACCACACCTTACACTCACGTAGGTGATTCCATCAAGTCTATCTCCACATAGACTACCTTAAGGCTATGGAATCATTAAGAGCAAAATAAGCTCAACCTTATAAAGCACTACCATACGCCATAGGGATAGGAAATGTAGTGCATATTGAGGTCTCATATGGCTTCGTTTGACCACAAACGGGTATCCATCATACTTCCTCAATCCATGGGCTTTAGCCCCACCCCCCTCGACGTTTCAAGGATAACTCTCCTTGCCAAACCCTTGGTTAAAGAATCTGCCAAATTTCTTTCGGATCTTACATATTCCAAGGAAATAACACCGTATTTCAACAACCGTTTTACCGCACCATGCCTAATGCGGATATGTCTTCTTTTTCCATTGTACACACTATTTTTAGCGATTCCAATTGCCGCCTGTGAGTCACAATGTAGAGAAACTGGTGAATCTTGTCTTCTCCACAAAGGCACGTCTACCAATAAGTTTCTCAACCACTCGGCTTCTTGCCCTGTCAACTCAAGAGCAATGAATTCAGACTCCATAGTAGATGGTGCTATACAAGTCTATTTTGAAAACTTCCATGAAATAGCACCTGCACCCAAAGTAAACACGTAGCCACTGGTGGAGCTAACTTCATCATTGTCAGTAACCCAGTTTGCATCACAAAATCCTTCTAAAATAGCAAGACATTTATTAAAATGCAAACACCAATCCATAGTACCTCTCAAATACCTTAGCAAACGATGAAGAGCATTTCAGTGTTCACCACTAGGATTGTGAGTATATCTACTCAATCTACTAACAGCATAAGCAATATCAGGTCGTGTATAATTCATGAGAAATATTACACTACCAATTATCTTAGCATACTCAGTTTGAGAAATACTAGATTCCTTATTCTTTTTCAAGTGTATGCTAGGATCATAAGGAGTTCTCACAGGTGCTACATCAAAACAATTAAACCTTTTCAGCATTTTTTCAATATAATGAGACTGAGACAATGAACAACCCTTTGAAGTTATTTTGATTTTAACTCCTAAAATCACATCTACTTCTCCAAGATCTTTCATTTCAAATTTAGAAGACAAAAAATTCTTAGTCTCATTAACGACATTCACATTAGGACCGAAGATTAACATGTCATCCACATACAAACATATAATAACACAATCTGATCCTATCATCTTAGAATAAACACAAGTATCAAATACATTAACAATAGAACCATTAACCACTAATGTGCTATTAAACTTTTCGTACCATTGCTTAGGTGCTTGCTTTAGACCATACAAAGACTTTCTCAATTTGCATACTTTATTCTCCCGTCCTTGGATCACAAATCCCTCAGGTTGAGACATATAGATCTCTTCCTTTAAATCACCATTTAGAAAAGCTGTTTTAACATCCATTTGATGTATCACTAAATTATGAATAGTGGCCAAAGCAACAAGAATTCTAATAGTTGCTATTCTAGTCACAAGAGAATAAGTGTCAAAGTAAACAATGTCTTTCTTTTGGTTAAAACCCCTAATCACAAGTCTAGCCTTATATTTCTCAATTGTACCATCAGGTCTTAATTTCTCTCAAATATCCACTTGCTACTTATGGGTTTACAACCTTTAGGAAAATCAGTTAAGTTCCAAGTGTGATTAGAAACTATCGAGTCTAATTCACTTTTAATGGTCTCTTTCCAAAAACTAGTATTTATTGACCTCATTGCTTCACTGTATGTCTTAGGGTCTTCTTCGATTAAATAGATTGACACTAATTCATTACTCAAAATATCCAGATCAATATTTTCAGTCAAGAAAGTAGTAATAAAGTCATGACCAAAGTTAGCTTCAGTTCTACGTCTCTTACTTCTTCTAAGTTTATTTTATGCTCATTACCAGTAATATAGAAGAAGGTACAATATGGGAATTAACAGACATAAATGTAGAAACATTATTAGGCACATCACTAGGCACATTATTTTTCAATGGAAAAACATGCTCAAAAAATTCTGCATCTCTAGATTCATAAATAAAACTATCATTCAAAGATATAAATCTATATGCAACACTATTTTGAGCATAACCAATGAAAATATTATTAAAAGTATTGGGTCCAACAGTTACTTGTTTAAAATCAGGTAGACCAACCTTAGCCAAACACCTCCACATTTTCAGAACTTTCAAGTTAGGGGCAAGCCCTTTCCGTAACTTATACGAGATTTTTTCTAACTTCTTATGAGAGACTTTATTGAGAACATAACATACATATAAAACAGCTTCCCCCCACATATTATCAGATAAACCTGAACTCAAAAGTATAAAATTCATCATTTTCTTAAGGGTTCTATTTTTTCGTTCAGCTACACCATTTTGTTGAGGAGTATAGGGAGCACTAACCTCATGTATGATACCATTTTTCTCACAAAAGGCTTCTAGAGTATTAGTACTATATTCGCCACCCTTGTCAGACCTAAGCCTCTTGATTTTTCTATCTAATTGATTCTTTACTTCTGCCTTGTATTTTAAAAACATGCTTTCAGCCTCATTTTTTGACTTAAGAAGATATATCTTAGTGTATCTAGAAAAGTCATCTACAAAAGTGATGTAGTATTTCTTTACACCCTTACTAACAATATTCTTGAAATCTGCCAAGTTTGAATGTACTAGTTCAAGCGATTCTATTTTCCTACTAGTTACATTCTTAAAAGGCTTTTTGGTATATTTTGCTTCAACAAAAACTGACACTTAGAAAAATTATTAACATTAACTGTAGGAATTAATTCCATTTTTCTAAATCTTTTAATATAAGCAATATTAACATCCCCTAGTCTACCATGCCACAAATCAATAAACTCATCAATATAAGCAGAATTGAAAGTACTAGTATTATTAGTAATCTATTGAGCGATGTTCAGTACAAATAAACCCCCACTAAGGTAACCCTTTCCAACAAAATCTCCCCCATGAGAAATAATAACTTTATTAGATTTAAAAATAAGTTTAAGTCCTGCTTTGTTGAGAAGCGCACCAGAAACTAAGTTTCTACGGGGGAGAGGGGAGGGTACATATAGAACATTATTCAAGGCTAAGGTGTTTTCAGAAGTTAACTTAAGGAGATTTTTTTCTTTACCCATAACTCCAATTGTAGTGGAGTTACCCATGTAGACACACTCGCCATCAGCAGATTCCTCAAAGTTGTGAAAAGACTCCTTGTTGGCGCAAAGGTGCCTCGAAGCGCCTGTGTCCACTATCCAGTCGGTCTAAGTTAGCCACCATGTTCGCCTCAACAACCACAGCAGCACTGACATCACCACCTTCAGTAAGTTTAGCTTGGACTGGAACTTTTCCTTCATTCTTTGAGCTTTGTCCTTGTCGCTGGTTGCATTGAAAAGTCTTGTGACCAATTTTGCCGCAGACATAGCAAGGTCCTTTTGACTTATAAATATGGCCCTCCGGCTTATTAAAGTAATTCTACGTCTTCACATATCCTTTCTTCTGTTTTTCTTTAAACATATCTTTCACAAAAGTACTAGAAGATTCCACAAGGTTAGTTTTAGAAGAATTAAGAGAGAGAGAGAGATTTCATCTTATCCTTAAGTCGTTCAGACTCCTCATCTTTGAGATGATTTGCTTCCTCAATCCTCATGTGACTGATCAGTTCTTGAAGAGTTAAGTTTTTCTTCTTGTGTTTCAGTTGATTCCCCTAATCACTCCAGGAAGGTGGAAACTTTTCAAGCAGAACATTGGCCTGAAGAATCTCACACATCTCCATGCCCTCGTTCAAAACATCAGCAGTCAAGTTGTCATACTCGTGAACTTGTTCCATGATTGGCTTATCATCAATCATCTGAAACTTGATCCAATTTCCAATGACATACTTCAATTTTCCTGCATCATCAGCACCATATTTCTTCTCCAAACTGTCCCATATGACTTTAGCAGATTTATAATTTATAAACAAATCAAATAGAGGGTTAGTCATATGGTTAAGAAGATGCCCTCTCACAGTTTTAGTATCCTTTTCAAATTTCTTCTTAGCAGTATCATCAACAACAACAGTATTATAAGCATTAGAACTATTAGCAACGAAATCAGCAGGAGGATCGTTAAACAAAACATAATCAACTTCTAATTGTTCAAAGAAAATTAAAAGTTTTTGGGACCAACACTTATAATTATTTCCATCTTAAGGCTCAAGCTTTGAGAGATCAGGAAGTGTTTTGTTCAAAGTGGTAGCCATTAGTCAATATTATATGCGAAATCGCTTTCAAATTGTAAGAAAAAAAGAGTAGATAATATTGACTAAGAACAAGAAGGAAAGAAGAATAACTTATCAAAAATACTGTGTCGTGGCAAGCCACTGCCTTGAAAGTGATTTCGGCCCGACTGGGTATAAATCGTCAAGACCGGTCGCTCTTTAAGGTTCCACAGCACCTCCAAACACGTGCACTCGTGGCTGGAAGTTTAGAATCTGCACAAGACAGTTGCCCAGAAATAAGAGATGATAAAGGTATTTTATGTGTTGGATAACTCACAAAGAAGACTAGGAAGAAAGTAATGATTGCTAGATGAATTCTTGGTTGAGAATTAAGTGAGTACGATGGCTAATGATCATCCTATTTATAGCATGAAATGAGTTTAGCTTCATGACAAGTGTCTTACTTACTTGTCAATTTTCTTTCATTCAAAATGACAACACATGACTTACTTGTCAATTTTCTTTACTGCAAGATGACAATACATGTCATGCAAAATGACAATTGGCTTAGCAAGGCCGTTTGTCAAACAATATTTTTAAATCAATACCACATATAAAAACTCTTGCCATGTACCAATTATCTAAGAGTATTTGGCCACAAAGCTTTATGTAAGAAGCCACTTGAAAATAGATAGGACACTTGTAAAATAAAAAGACCCTTGGCTATTGGTTGTAAATGGATTTTCAAAAAGACATATTTGAATTTGCATTATAAATAATACCAACAATTATATTACCATTATCAAAAATAAAATCACCTCTTTTTCCGGTACTTTCAAGACCCACAACAGCTAGCTTCTTTATCTTTCTGAGGAACCCATTTTTTTATGCAGGAGATAGGGGTTTTTAATACTTTCAAAAACTACCTTAGTTGCTAATATATGTACCACATTTTATTTTCCGTAAAAGAATGCATAAATTCTCTAGTAACTTAATTGCGGAAATTATTTAATATCATCAATTAATTAAATACTGTAATGCATGGTTTTTTATTTGAAAATGAACGAATTTTGTATATTTAAAATCGCGCGTTTTTTTGGAATTCATTTGTTTCTATAAGTTTTGCAACAAACTTGCCCCCGCTCATTACTTGCTGGCACATGTGTAAGCACGTGATTTTTGCTTCGCGGACAATCACTCCAAAAAAAAGAAATAAAAATAATGGCAAATGGCTTCACTATACAATTTTTCGATTTTTTGTGTGACACGTGTTGGCAGTCATTTGTTGGTTCTGTCCATTTTTTCGTTTAATCTTACCAAAGCGAAATACAAAATATGTATGTCATGAGTAATTAAACCGTAATTCGATCACTAAAAGAAAATCCAAAAATATATATGCATCTTTTATGCTGGGTTGTGATATGTGTGTGATAATTAGGTTAAGTAATTAAATTAATGATGGTTTTAATTTCATTTTTTTTAGAAAACAAAAAGAAAAGGGTAATGAAGTTGGTTTGGGCCCAAAATGAATTAAAATCAGGCCCAAAACCAGGACACAGGTCCAGTCCAAACATGAGCTGCCCGGGTACGTCCCAAACGACGCCGTATCCGCATCCCTGTGCTGAGCCGTGGATTTGATTCGAATGAACGGTCCCGATAAGGCCACTCATTCAACCCCAAACGATGTCGTCTTAGGCAATTGATCTGAGCCGTCCAACCCCTTGATCCAACGGACCCAGGCCTTCCCCCTAAACCCGTCAAATTTTGACCCGATCCAGCCTTACCCGGTCTCACCCACCATCACACCCAAACGACACCGTCTTCCCTAAGTGAATAGATCCTGGCCATAGATCTCATTTGATCCAACGGCCAGGATCTAAACCCCTAGATCGTATATAAGCCTTCTATCGTACCCCACGCCCCCTATCCGAACCCCCCCTTCACTCATCTTGTTCACCAAACCCTGAACCCCCCGAAACCCTAGCAGCCGCCCTGGCTTCCCTTCCACCAGAACCAGGCGGCATGAATGCCGGTGACCACCCCCTTAACACCCTTGATGTATCTCACCACCCCGAACCCAAATCTATTACCCTCTAGCCTCGAATCCTCCCCCACCTTCTCGAATCTTCATTTGAAGATTCGAGACAAGACTCGATCTATACCAAACCACCCTAGATTCACATTAGACAGTCCCTTGACCTCCCTCGTGACCAAACCAAGCTTGGTTTGGTTCGAATCTACCCACAACTCCTAGAATCTCAAATTTGAGAATCTAAACCTTAGAACACAAGAACCTGGGGAATCCGGCCAGTCTTAACAGGGGTTTGAGGTCTAATAGACCTTAATCAAGGTGTTCTCGTTTGAGAACACCCTGATTAAAGTTTGTTCGGCCTCAAATGGTCAAAGCCGAGTCAGACTTGGGTCGACTTTGTTTGGACATTTTTCGGTAAGTTTTTCTTTGCCTTTCTGTTTTATTCGAGTGCTAATTGAGTTTGTTAGCATGTTTTGTTGTGTTTGTTTGTTATTTCTGGTATTGTTCTTAATTCCTTCCATCTTTGTAAGGCCTTTATTTGGTCGTTAGTTTTTGTGTGTGTTTTGGAACGTATTCTGTGACATACATGTTCGATTAGATTAGTCGTCATATAAACAATTTGTATGGCTTCCCAGTATTGTGCAAAGTTAGCTGAAAATATTCAGGACCCCGTACGTATTGTTTATTTAATCGATTTGTTATATCTGTTTATAATTAGTATAGTCGACTTGATAAACGTCGTCGATTAGTTTTCTATAACTGAAGGGTCAAATATTCTAATTCATACAACTTCACGTAAGTAGACGAACCTATTGAGGTTAATTGATTGTCTGACATTGTTTGAGAGTAATTTGTAACTGCATTGTAGAGAATTAAAAGAACCAGGCTAGGGCAGTCTTGAATTTGAACTTTCAGAAGTTCAAAAGGCCCTGATGCTGCAATGGTTTAGGACAGTAATAACCAAGGATTAACAGGGGTAGTCTGGGGTTTGAAAAGAACAGAAAAGATTAGTTTAGGTAAGCTGACAAGTAGGGTACTGAATTAGGATTAGATTAATGCCAATAGGGAACAAGACATAATAGCATGGGAATTAAAATGAATACTTAAATGAACCCATAACTCTTGAACAAAAGGAATAAGCCAGGCGTGGGGAACAAAATGGCTGGCATCAAGAAGATGCTTAGGCATGGAAAATAAAGGGGATGGGCAGTCACTAAGGCTGAAAAAGTTTTAGGCAGCCCTTAGGGTCTTGCATTCAGCTTATAAATAGGTTGTTTCAGAACATAAAAAGGGCTGGACATTGGTGAGTCTTGAGAAAAAAAAAAGAAGAAACACAAAAAGTCTCAGAATTTTGTAACCGAAACACTGTCTGAAAACTACATAAGAGTTCAAGTTGGTCAAGTTGTCTTGTCCAATTTCTGTTGGTTGGCTGTTGAGCTGTTTGTGATTGTTGAACTGCTGGTGTTGTTACATTGAGTACTCTGTTGTTTCTGCTGGTTCATTACTCTGTTTTCTGGGATTGTTTGACTGTTGCTCGATCAACTATTGGGATTTCCTTGTGGTGGAAACTGCTGATGTTTATTTGTGGGCCATTGGTGACATTGTTGCCGATTGTTTGCTGTTGATTGTTGACTGCTGCTTACCTATTGTTGCTGTGTTGTTACCTACTACTCAGCTGATCATTCTCCTTCTTCTTTGTATTCCCAACCAGGTACACAATTAATGCTACCAATGTACTTGAAAGTTTGAGCATGAATGCAAAAGAGAAGATCTGCAGATGTTTTTTTTATACATGGACTGTTGTATTAAATGTCATGTAGTGTATAATAGCTTACATTTTTGTTTGGGATACTGAAGGTAGCTTACACGCCTAGTAGATGTCAATGTAGGGTGATTGAATGTTAGTTGTATATGTATGCTGTTAGGTAAAAATATTCCCAATGCAGTAGGTTGTACCCCAGACTTGGTTTAATTGTGTAACATATCGTTTAATACATGCCAAGCATGAAATTACCCATTACTAGCTAAGTTCATCTCCTTTTGATAAATTGCTTTGTTACAATTATTGATAAGCCACACCTTTAGAACAGAGAACATAAGTTTACGGTCTCAACCTCATGGAGGTCGAGCCCAGGTAGAAACGGACCAAGCAGGTCCGCATTAGATGAACAGCGGCCCAGGTCTGGCCCATCTCGCATGAGCTGGATTTGGGCCCATAATGTTCGATCAGCAATCCATGCGTGTAGCCACATTTTCCTATTCTGTAAAAGCATTTTGAATCCTGCTATAAATAACATGCAAGCATGCAGTTAACTAGGGCTATCTCTATTTTCAGTTAGTAAAGATAAACGCGACAAGAAACGTAGTTGCTATAGGATATCCTTTTAAAATAAAGACGAGATGAGCCTCGCTAAGTAAAAACGCACAAGCTGTGGGGCCCTCGTTAAATGTATATATCGAAGCATCCAGTTTCCAAGGCAGGTCGTTTAGCAAATCTCACGACCCTCCCGGAATAATAACGCGATAGTCTCTTCTAAGCGCGCATCTAATAATCTTATCTCCTTAAGCTCGGGTGCATATTTATGTGACCCAAATCCAAGTCTCAACGAAATCGAAATGCGTCTCTAATCGCGGGTACATTGATTGTGACGTGGTCCGAGATGCATTTCCATGACGTTGTAAATCCTTTTAATAATGAATGAGACGAGCCTCGACAAACAAAAAATGTAGAAGCTGCGGGACCCTCTAAATGTATATATATTAAAAATACTTAGAATTCGGGACATGCCATTTAGCAAATTTTACGGCCTTCCCCAAAATAACAATACGTTAGTTGCTTTAGGCGCGTCTTAATAAGTTACTTTTCTTAATTCGGGCGCACATTTATGTGACCCAAATCCAAATCTCAACCGAGTCGAGATATGTCAATAACCACGGGTGCATTGATGTAACGTGGTTCGAGATATATTTTCACGACGTTGCAATTCTCGTAAAAAATAATAATAAAAGCGGTCAAGAGTTTAAAAATTGCACATAGGTTTAACATGTATAAAATCAGATAATCAAGCCGAATATAACAGTTGAGCGACCGTGCTAGAACCACGGAACTCGGAAATGCCTAACACCTTCTCCCGGGTTAACAGAATTCCTTATCCGGATTTCTGGTACGCAGACTGTAATATGGAGTCATTCTTTTCCTCGATTCGGGATTAAAATTGGTGACTTGGGACACCCTAAATCTCCCAAGTGGCGACTCTGAAATAAATGAACCAATCCCGTTTCGATTGTCCTTTAATTGGAAAAAACTCCCTTGCGCCCTCGCGGGTGCGGAAAAAGGAGGTGTGACAACATGTATAGCTACAATTCTAAATTTTAACCTTAAATTACGGGTTAGTTTGGGAGGATATTTCTATATCGGTTAGGATACAGGGTTAATTTCATTTATGGTCACTCAATTATGTTTTAATTTCACTAAAGTTACTCGACTATTTTTTGTCACTAAAAAGTAACTCAACTTTCACATTATCACTTAAAAATCATTTTGGCTCAAATCCCTACCATAAATATGACATGGCATAAAATTTAATGGAAAAAATCCAAAAATAAATGCCACATAAGCTTAAATGGATCATACCCACTTTAGATCCATTTCTTCCTTAATGCGATTTGACCCATAACCCAAATGGGTTTCAATAGGGGAAAAAACACACACCCCAAATAAAATTAGGTCTTGTGATTTTTTGTGGGATTTTTATCGTACAAATATAATATTTTTTTTGTCTAAACAATTGCAATAGGTTGTCTGTAATTGCATGTTTATTGTGAAAATAGACTCTTATTAGCCTTTTTATAATTTTTGTATGCTTATGATACATTAATATGTTATGTAAGATGAATACAATACTATTTTAATTTCACTAGAAAAATATAAATATCTTATGTGAGTTGGATACAGTAGTATTTTAACTTCAGTAGAGTTATAAAACGACTCGGATGGGCATACAAACAAGATAAGAATTTTTTTAGTATAGAATAATTGTAAATGTTCATTATATAACAGAAAAGGCAAGAATTTTGTAGTATAGAATAATCATTTTAAACTAATATGAAATTTAATGTTTTCTTTTATTGAAAGCATTTGGGTTGTGGGTCAAATCACATTAAGGAAGAAATTGATCTAAAGTGGGTATGATCCATTTAAGCTTATGTGGCATTTATTTTCGGATATGTCTCATTAAATTTTATGTCATGTCATATTTATGATAGGAGTTTGAGCCAAAATGACTTTTAAGTGACAATGTGAAAGTTTAGTTACTTTTAAGTGACAAAAAATAGTTGAGTGACTTTAGTGAAATTGAAACATAGTTGAGTGACCATCAGTAAAATTAACCCTTAGGATACAAGGAGAAGTTTTATTTTGTGTCTCATACAACTGACATTAGTTGTATGAGGCTCCTTTTTGTCTCACAAATTTGTGGACCTCAATCGTACACTTCTGGATCCACAAAATTATGAAACAAAAAGGAGTCTCATACAACTAATATCAGTTGTATAAGACACAAAATAAAATTTTCCGGATACAAGAGAGTAGAGAACAAATTAAAGAGCAGTTAGGATGAAGGAATAAATAAAAGCATGTTGAGGAAGGGAAAAGTGTAAAAAGGCGAGGTAGTAGGGTGAAGACAAAATTAAGCTTGGGTAGGGAAGAGACAAAAAAGGAAAGGGTTTTCCTTTAGGGTAAAAAGAAGAGAAAGTGAGGGGTTTGGAGATACCTCATCAGCATTCAGTATTCAGCATTGGCACATGCAACCAGAGGTACTCGGCATTAAATGAGGAAGATAAAGTTGTGTGTATTATATATACAATATGGAAGGAGAGGGTTAACTAAGGGAGTTGAGGGGGGGTGTAACTAAGGGTTAACTAAGGGCCGACCCAAGTGGTGAGAAGTGGGTTCAACTGAACCGCCTCGTCAAAAAATAATACTGTATATATGTATAAATTATGACTAAGGCAAGATAAATTTTGTATAGAAATTATTTTTGAACTCGCTTATACGGCTTATACCGCTTATGTTAGTTATGGACTTCTTCGATTGAACCCGTTTGCACAAAATCCTAGGTCCGCCACTGACCGCGCAGTATGAACAGCTAGCAACTAAGGAGAGGTCGAGATCGTTGAAAGATATGAGATGTATATGTAGGAGTAGGAAGGATCGTATCTATCTTTAACTTTACGGCTGTTATGTGCACTACTGCTGCAGTGAGCCGTTACTATCAGTCTATACATATAGACATTATGTTATAATTGAGAGTAATTAGTTTTATAGGATCTGCTGCATGCCCTCTTTCCTTCGCACTTGTCACTGTTATGATTTAATTATCATGCATTAACACCCCATTTTTTCACCTTTTAGTGGAAATAACGAAATATCGATCCGTTGACCCAAGTAAAAGTAAGTTTCGAAAACTGGCAAAAGAATTCAGGCATGAATCAGGTCCATTCCCTGTGTGTATAGAAACGGACAGATTCGAGCATATGAGATGTACGTGAAGGAGATAAACTTAACTTGGTATAATTGATATCTCCTGATCGAAAAGGTTGCATAATTGATAAGGAGAAGGACTCCTTAATCAAAGAGAACATTATCCAAGATAGGGAAGGAGTTAGAAGTTGAAATCAACTAGAACTCTTCCACCAAGGAAGAAAGGCATTAGAACTCTAGTTATTTCTTCACCTACTAACTCTATAAATTGTAGGATGTTCTCACTTTACAGGTGATGCACACATACTGAAGTTAAGCACGAATTGAGAAAAAATTAAAATAGTAACGCATTTTGTAAGCAATTCCTGTGAGATTTAAGAGTGCGATCCTGAAGCTACACGAACCAGATTGAAGAACCAGCTCCATAAAGAGTTTCACGTGTCTTTCTTTATTTCTAGTTCAAAGTGTAGTAGGTGTTTTCATATTGCACCTTTCAGCTTTATCTAGAAGCAATTGTAATATGTACTTTGAGAATTCAAGTTAGAGTTAACTTGGAGTTGTCGCAACAGTTAGAGGCTGGTGTTTTGTAAATGCTGTTTTGGCTCAGTGATTTAGTGAAGTGTTGGGGAAAATCCTACTGAGTAGTAGGTCGTGGTTTTTTCACATTTTAAGCGGGGTGTTTTCCACATAAAAATACTTGTGTTCTTTACTTTCTGCATTTATTATTCTGCAACAATAATATAAGAAACACATAGAAAAATCAGGTCTTTCCATAATCAGTTTAAGCGAAAAATTGGTCACCACACAAATCACCCCTCTTGTACGGTATTGAAGTATAAAACATTATTGTTTGTATGGTACTTGCTGTAGATGTGCAGTGTGTAGGTACCATATCAGTGTATATGATATGGATGGCCAGCCATGCTACCTCTCTGGTTATATTTTTAACCTCTTACTTTTTCTTTTCTCCTTCTCTCACCTTTAGTGATCCTCCTCATCTTTCTATGCCTTCTACTTTTTGCAACCTAGTCTAGGCAGCAACTTTTTTTAAAAAAATGTCTAGGCAGCAGTAACGCTCACATGAAAGTCCTCTACGCACAACATGTGCAAATTTGAACAGGCCTTATCAATCTTATTATTTTTTACTAAAAGATCAAAGATGGATAGGGATGGGAAAGGAGTCTCGTACCCCAACACACAGAGTACTCTTTAAGTGGAGAGATTATTACTCCCTCCGTTTCAATTTACGTGAACCTGTTTGACTGGGCACATAGTTTAAGAAAAAAATGAAGACTTTTGGAATTTGTGGTCCTAAACAAGTCCAAATGGGGCCCACAGTATTTGTGTGGTTATAAAAGCTTCTCAGTAAGGGTAGAGTTGTAACTTTAAGCTAAATTGTTACCAAATTTAAAAAAGGTTCATTCTTTTTCTTTTTGGAACGGACCAAAAAGGAAATAGATTCACATAGACTGGAACAAAGAGTATTATTAATTGAAAGCGAAAAAGTCTACAAGGTTTGTTTTGATTACAATAAAAGTAAAGAATGATGGGCTGGATATATAAGGAAGAGAAAGAGATCACGGGATAAAACATTCAAACCGTGGTCCACGATCGGAACGCACCCCTCGATCGCCCCACCCGCCCAAGTTGTATTAACACATAGTCTACTCTAGTCTACCGGAGGACAGAGGCGGACCTAGAATTTGAAAGTAATAGTGCACCATTTGTCGAATAAAAATTTAAGCAAATATTGAAGTCGGAATCAAACCTAAGTAGTACACAAAAAGTCCCAAGTTGTGTCCCTAAATCGAGCAATACAACGGTTTAAAATTTGAATCTTAGGGTATCAATTAAAAATATATACTACATATATACCGGGGGCGGATGACCCCCTACCAGTAGGTCTGCCTCTGCTGGTGGTCCAGTACTTAAAATGTCTATATGTCACCTGCTGGCGATGGCACACTTTCACAACCCCAAATAATTTATTGAGTTCTGAAAGTAACCCTCCAATATGACTTCCTCTATTAATTACCCTACCCAAACCTCCCCAAAATAAGAATTGGAAGGGAAAAAATGCAAAAGGGCAAAAAATATGTGGTAGGCCGAGGGTTTTCATTCTCTTTTGTTGTCGTTAATTATGCCTAGAATTTTTTCTATAAAGTAGCTAGCTAGCTAGTCTTATACCGTCAAATTTCGATATAATAATTTCGTTTGTTCCAAATATTTTTGGATGTTATAGCGAAGTGCTATTATAGAAAACATATATTATAACATAATATAAAAATTGGTTCTGAAAAAACTTGACTTTTATAGTAAGAAATTTTATTATATATGGATGCTGTCATAGAAAGATATTACTTTATACGCATTAGTTAGCTTTGTTGCACAGTATATAAAAGTTTTACATATATACTCCACCCACATACATTATTATACATTATTGTGTAATTATTATATTGTAGTAGTACTTATGAGGTATCGAGGGATCTAGCTAACACTAGCGTGGGGTCTCTGTAACACTACTTTTACTGCCTATTTTGCTAAAATACTTTAGTTCCTGCCGTTTCTTCCGTGCATTTTCTTTCATTCTCTTTTTTGTTTTGGTGTTCTTTTTCATTTTCAAGTACTATAATTTTATCTTTTAATTTCTGATATAATAGCCAAGGCTTTTGACACATCCAAATGACTGTTTTCTTTTCTTTTAATATAATAAAAATGGTCCCTTAAGAAAGACAAAATATTCAACTAATAACAAAAGCCTGCCGATAAATTTCAAGACACCACCATATATTCTGCCCTACAAAAGCTAGGAATTCACTATAACATGTTAGTTCTTAGCATAGCACACTAAGCTACTTAGCATAGAGCCACTTTCATCAAGTAGAATTTTATACAAGTAAATAAAAAACAGCTTGACATCTCCAAACTGCAGCAAACATTGAAATTATATTGTAAAGTTATGTTTATTTTGTTTGCATCAGAAAAATCACTTAACTAGTTCTATAACAATTAGAAGGTCGCTCAACTATATTCTCAAACTTTCGATGGCCAAATGCCTATTTTATCCACTAAAAATTTAACCTTTATTTTTTTAATATTATAATTTATTTTTGTTCACTCTATATTATGGACTTACCTATAGAATATATAAATTTTATTTATAAAATAAAAAAAACATAGTTTCCAAGCCTATATCAAGTATTTAGCAATAAATACTTGATGCTATTAAATATAAGCGTGGAGCTTAAACAGGCCGAATAAGGTCATGAGACCATAACGAAAATACAGTAAAATTGAGGAGGTAGAGCTCTTTGGAAGAAGCCAAATGCATTCTCAATGATCATGTATGGCTGCCTAAAGAATGTACTTAACATGCTAGTCAAACAATACATATGGTTGTCGCAGGCAAAGAATTTCACAAACTTCCACACTTGATAAATTCAGTCATTAAACAGAAGAATGAAACTGAGAAATTGAAACTTCAAATCTCATGCCATGATTGGCCATAACAGACAAAATTTCGACGATGTGGGACAATTCAACACCCCCTCACGTCCAGGCTTGCAAACTGGAGCGTGTATAACATAAATAGGAGCACAACATCAGTAACAATAAATGGAATATGCCTGGCTCTGATACCATATGATAAAGTGAACCTTGGACCTAACTCAACCCTAAAAACTAACTTATGAGGTGAGGATTGCCTAAGACTATATAAGGAGACCAAAGACCTCAAACTCACCAACAGGGACAATTCAATACTTGCATGCACTCAAAATGAAGAATCGTCTTTTGATGCACTTAGATATCTATTTAGCTATGCCTCAAGCTCAAGTTAAAGTTAATGGTACATACGGTGAATTAGCACTTTATTCAGGCCTAACATGCTTTCTAGGCACTTAAAAATGGAGTACCTCATATGATAAAATCCCTCTGAGAGACAGTCTCTACTATTGCTATGTTGGAGAGGTTGTGCAAGACTGATAAGGGACTGATGTAAAGAACTAAGGAAATGCTATTCCAGGTTCATTCTTAACGCATCTAGTAAAATCATGATATGCATCATGTTGATGTATTTAATTCACAGTAAGCTGGACTGTACTTCTCCCCCTTTTCATTACTTTTGTAACATCATAGAATTGGTCCATGTTATTTTATGGTGACAATAACAATAACTACGTCTCAGTCCAAACAAGTTGTGATTGACGTCGTCTATCCTTACTTCTTTCTTTAAACTCAACTTATATCATCACTAATACCAAAATATAATAAAAGTAAAGTGAAAATAAAGATAAATACATGGATATTGTAATAGTAGTAATTATAATATTAGAAGTACTGTACCGAGTTTAAAACCTATTTCGCAACTAGTAGGTATATCTGGATCTTTTTCTTTTATTAATCCTATCTTTAGCTAAATATGCATTGATTCCAAAGATTTATAGGTTTTTCAAGACATTTTTCTTTCATGTGATTTTAGGTCTATAGTGTCCCTTTTAACATCTTCATGCACTATAGTTTCACACCTACAGACCAATAACATATGTTATTCGATGCAAGACATGACCAAACCATCTAAAGCGGCCTCCTTTATTTTATCTTCAATTCGTGCTACTTGCACCTTCTGATGATGAATGTGGTCATTTTTAATCTTATCTAATCTTGTGTGGCCGCACTCCATCTTAGCATCCATATCTTGCGTCGCGCATCTTGTGGATATGTTGGACTTTAGTATCACAACATTCACTATCATATAACATAGCCGATCTTATAGCTATCCTATGGAACTTACTTTCACTTTGGTAGGCATCCTTCTCTATTTCAACTATCTGCTTTTAATTCTATGAAAAATATCTTTATCTATCATTTCAGACTTTTGAAATAACAAGCCTAGATATCTAAATTGTGTACCTTTAATGTCGTAATCCCAACTTATCTCAGCTTAACTTCGCTCTTCTCGTGTTGACCAAACTTGCATGAAGTAAACACCATGAGAAAAGACGTTCATGAAAAGGGACATTTTCACTTGACCAATTATTCTCTCATCATCATTGTTTATACACCTGCCAGTAAACTCCGACAAAACCTAGCTGGATAAGGTGATATTGCCACAATCTACCCCCACTACAAACATCTCTGATGTGTAAGAAACTGCTGATGACATGCTTAAAACTTTGTTGGGATGTACTCCTCAAATTCTTTCTTCTCTCTCTTTTCTTCTATATTCTCCTTAAATTCTTGATTCTCTTCCCCCTCTTTCAAATAGTTGCAAAAACTGAAAGAGAGAAACGAAAAGGAGAACCAAAAAGGAAGGAAGGAAGGAAGAGAGAAGCAACAGATTAATGCAAATATACCAACACTAAAAAGAAACACAAATTATAAGTATGCACTAATCTGAAATTCTCTTCAGATCAGCTATGTAATTAGAGTTATGCTATCAATTCGAGAGATAAGTAAATTCAGATGGATGAGGCCAACTTGTTACTTAATACTACAATTCAATAGGTTTAACTATGCATTATTTGACTTCTAAGCAGAACTTAAACGTACTATTCAATTGATATTAAGGTTAAAACACCTAACAAAAACAACTTAATCTGATGGTTTATGGAGGGAAAATGGCTTAGACATGCTACGTTTAAGAATAAACCATCAGTTATGAAAGGTTGACACCACCAAGAAATTTCTGGCAACTTGGTTTTAGTTCTCCCTTTTAGCCACGCCTAGCTAGCTCCATTACTTGTGTATAGAATGATAAAACATCAGGAGGTCACGGATCCGAGCCGTGGAAACAACCTCTCGTAGAAACGCAGGATAAGACTGCGTACAACAGATTCTTGTGGTCGGGCCCTTACCCGGACCTCCCACTGCATAGCGGGAGCTTAGTGCACCGAGATGCCCTTTTAGAATGATAAAACATCACTTTCTGTAAACACCATACTAATTTACATAGAATAATAAGGTTAATTAGGACATCACTCTCGAGAATAAACAAAATTATTTAGAACATCAAATATATAAACCAACAATTTTGAGCGCGCTCTCTCTATATATATAATCAGACTAAAAAGCCGATCACTTAATTTTGGAGAAGTCTCAACTTTTGAGATGAGCTAATTAATTGTTTAAAGATTGTTAAAAGGAGAAGGGAGGAGAGAAGAAATTAAACATAAGTACACTTTTAATATCTAAATAGCTGTTTACTCTGCACTAATTAATCTCTTTTGGTTTAAAGAAGTTGGGTTTTCACCTTCCTCCCCGTGTTTGATTTCATATATAGTACAGTAGTAAATCAGTTTGAATCATATAAATGGAAACTGTTTTTCTTATGTTATTCTAACAAGATTGAGCAGAGTCTCACTGAGGCACAACAGTTAGCTTTTTAGACGATAACAAATTAAGAAATGTACCAGCGAAAGCCAAAGAGCAACTAGAGAACAGAAAGGGTAGCTGCTGATCAATGCTGACAGGAAGCAGCTATCAAAAGTGAGTAATGATGACAAGTGACAGACGAAGAAAAATATATATAGAAGAAATACATGCATTAGTAGTACTAATTAAAAGCATATTTAGAATAATGTTTGACATTCTCTCTGCCGAATAATAAATAGATTAGTGTCGCATGTGTGTGTGTGTGTGTATATATATATATATATATATATATATATATATATATATATATATATATATATATATATATATATATGTGTGTGTGTGTGTGTGTGTGTGTGTGTGTGTGTGTGTGTGTGAAGCAGTAGTACCTGCTGGCGGGCGTGCCCAACGAAGCAGCGACAAGAACAACAACCTACCAAAGGTAATAAAAAGCAAAATTCATCCATGAAAAAGAAAATCCGACTTTTGTATGTTAATTCCTTTCCATCATTCATTAGCCTGACTGAAGGCTGATCAATGAGCTACACATTTTATTTGAACTGTGCACCAGCTAGCTAGAGGAAAATCAAAGTCAGAAAAATCTGTTAGCTTTCAAGTTAACTTAGAGGAAATTTATATATGAAGACGATTATAGTTAGCCAAGAAAACGCTTGTGTAAATAGTAAAACTCTTTTTTTCTATTGTTTCTATCAATACAATCAAGCCTTGAAGTTGGAAATTCAAACATAAAATAACCAGTATTAAAGGATCTGGTGTGATATCCTAGTATTTGCAAAGTATCTCATCATCTCTATTAGAGTATTATGCACAAATTCAACTTGAACACATTTGCTCATTTTTCCATTTTGAAAAGCGAACGCCAACTCTCTGTGGTGACTTTGCAATGACATTTAATTTTCTTTCTCAGGAGGCCATAAGGACTCATAACGGACCCGTACGTGCCCTATGACACATCATGATGAATAACCCGGCACTTTGCAGCTAATTCTCTTCAATTTACACTTGTTTGGGGTTTTAGAAATGATCAAATTTCCAAATCCAAGGACATGGATTCCTTGCCTTTGCCGGTCAATTCTTCGTCCGTGGGTGCTGTTTGGAGCGGCTTGGCATCATCGTAGTTGTAAAAAGTCCTAAATTGGAGCGAAGGAGTTGAGGTTGAAAATTGGTGAGTATGAGAATAAGTTGCTGTAGGCAAGGAGGAGGAGGACGAGGACATGTCACATGATTCATCCGAGTCTGAGACGGTGCAGTCCATATTAACGCCGAACAGCCTGAGTCGCTTTGGTGCTGCCTTCCCTTGGACAACCGGTACCGAGTCGAACACCATTGGCTCCGCAAGCCTACCACTCTCATCTCCAACAATACTACTACTATTGCTACCTCTTTGCATTTGCTTCATTAATCCAAACTCCTGTTGCGGGACTTGGGCAACTGATCCCGATCTGAGATAAACTACTGACCCGCTCGGACAAGGGTTTCCATTTACGACGATTCTACTGCTAGGCATGTTGTTGAAATTAGAAGCTGTATCGTAGTAATTAGGACTGTTCCCAATTCCATAGGCGCTGTAGCTATATTGCTGCTGATGAGACATGCTGCCGGCAGGACGGGAATGTAAAGGTGAATGGTCTGGCTGCAAAAAAACCGGTTGATTCCAAGCAGCTGGGTATTGATGATTAATATTGGAGCGGTACTGGAAATTATTAGAGAAATGGTGTGAAAGCGGCACATGAGTCATGAAGTGGGTGTGGAGATGGTCGGTCGGGGCATCTGGACGGCGCCTCCAGTCGATGAAGAGACGATCTTTGCCTAATTCACCTACTCCGCGCTGAAAAGAGACAATATCCCCAGCATCGAGCTTCTTCTCCTTGACAAATCGGCTCCAACCCTTGGTCATGACATAGCTTTGGCTGCTATTCCAGTAAGAATATCTGAACCGCCAGGGCTTTCCGTTTCTGTCTTCGAAATTGAGGAGCAGGCCTTTCTCGTTGGCGGAGGAATCAAGAGGGAAATACTTCTCAGCGTGCTGTTTGGGGATGACTAACCGATTGAGCTTGCCGACATCACTGGGAGTGACAACCTTATCAAACATGTGTTCTCTCTCAATCAGCGCCATGGAATTAGCAGTTGCACCAACTCCAAGATCCACTAGGTTTTGATGATGACTATGATGATGATCCTCAACATCGCCCTCACAATGATTTGCGGTAGGGGAAGTATCCATCATAACGACCTCAGTACTACGTCTTCACCATTATTAGTAGCGTGGCGGGTGTTGCTGCTGCTTAACCAACTTCTTTGGTGGTTCTCTGCTGCTACTGATAGGCGGCTAAAGGAGCTAGAATCTTCTTGGAGGAAGAAGAAGAAAGAGAAAATGGGGCATGTAAATTTTGAGGAGCCTTGATCGTTGAAGCCACGTCCACCTCACAAGAAATTAATGATCTACAGACCAGCATGCACCATACACGACCTACCGCACTTGTCCAAGGCATATATAGATCTAATTAGAGAAGATGTGTTACTCATGAAGATATGAAACAAACCCCCAAAAACCAGAAATATAAGCAAAACCTCACTAAAATAAAATGGGGTTGAGTCCAGAATTATGGTTAGTTGTTACTGATACAACGGAGTCTAACTCTGAGAGTACTGCGGTTTACTGAAACTAGGGTTGAACGAGTAGCAGCTTCCCATTGACAAAATTAGCTAGCTAGAATACAGAAACTAGAAATCAAATGAGGCTGAGTGCTCTCTTGTTTGACCATAGAGGTGATGACGCTCATAATCAGCCCACCAACACCATTCCTAGAGTCAGAGAAGATGATTCAAAAGCAACCCTTCTCCTTCTTCTAGCTGTTGACCTTTTCGTTTGAGGGAGAGAGTATTACAATTGTATGCGTGGGTTATTTGTCTTAGTGGGGTGTGGTTCCTTGGAATCTTCTTTTTTAAGTTTGGTAAATTTCATTGAAATTATTCCCTTTCCCACTTTAAACTTTCCTTCCTATAATTTCCTAGTTCCTAGTTCGTTCGCTGAAGAGTGCGTGTCTCTTTAAGTAATTTACTTCATACCTACCCGCACCCTACCGCGGGTCGGAGTATAAGGGTCGACTCTCGAGGGGCCCACGAATTATCTGGTTGGGTTCATGTGAACTCGTCCTTGTATCAGATTGGGATGGGTGGTAGCATCCAAATTAAATTGCAATTCTATACTCTTAGTAATTAGGGGTCAATCGTTCGGTTCGGTGGTTATTTTATAAAATTTGTATCATATTAATTTTTTGATTATTCTATTATATTTAACCAAAATTAGATTCGAAATCCTTCCAATCATGTCGGTTTTTTTTTGTTATCGGTGCGGTTCGGTTAATTTTCGGTATTTTTTTAAAATATCATGTAAAATTCACCAGTAGAAGTAGAATGCAATAACATACGTTCTTTTATAGGACTTAGCAAAATGCTCTAGACTTTTTTTAATGTTTAAAGGGTGATGAATTAAAAAAAAAAAGATAGCTAGAATATAGATCCATCAACTATTCTACAACAACGTAAAAGAAACCAAGCTAAGGCAAAGAAAATATAAATCACATGAGTGGAAAGAGTTAACCAAACTCACCTCAAGAATAAAGTCTATAGAAGATTAAATATTCAAAAAGATAAATCTAATTTATATGAAAGGAAATATATTCAATATATTGTAGTTTGATATTCATAATCGCTAGAATACTTTGTGTCTTGCTAATAAAGATACTTGAAATAACTTAGTTTAAGTAGAAGTAGCATACTAGGTTTTAGGAATTAATATTTTGAGTTTAATTACTTGTTGGCTTGTAATAGTTTTCATAATTCCAAGGCCCAAAAAAAATTAATGAATTATTATTTTTAAACTTACTAGATAAATATATTTTATACATGTAAAAAAAATTTAGTATGGTTCGGTATTTTTTTGATTTATTTTTATAAAATAAAAAATCTACCCTAACTATCGGTGTGGTTATAGATTTATATAAAAACCTATGATTTCTTAAAAAAAACCTAAAAATCGATTTGATAAGGTATGATTCGATTGGTTTAATCGGTTTTCGAATATCCATCGACACCTTGCTGTTAGTACTACTTTTCTTTTCTTATCTTTGCATAACTAGACTCGTTTAACTGTGTTACGGTTACCTCTACCCATATCCAAACTGTAAGCAAACAAAAATAGGGGGGAAAATTATTCTATATTAAAGTATTTTATCCATGGATATTCACTCCCAACAAGTGACACTACTAATATAGTCTAATATTACTAGTATTATATTTTAGGGATATTTTCTTTCTTGTACCATATATGAAACCTTATTACCATAAATAAATGTGCATAGTTTTTAATTTACCCGCCTTGTCCACATTTTTTCTACAATTATTATACCAATCATTAAATACTAATTAATAGTAGCTGAATATTCCTAATTTGTCGAGCTAAAATTGAGGAACAGAATATTCTAAAAAGATTTGGCGTAAATCAGATCAAATCATATTCTTCCAGATATTCCTATTTAGGCGCGCTACAATTATGAAAGTATATATTCTTCCAGATATTTTCCACCATTGATAGTCATTAAAAGGCTTAAAAGCTTTGAATTCAAATTTGGGTTTTCAAAAATCATTATTTGTTTAGATTGGGTGTTGTTGAAAATAATCGGGAATATGGTTTGAAGTTTATATCTCAATTTGAGGGGTTTTGGTGAAGATTAGACTTGGTTTTGACTGAATTTTAGATTGAAACTCGAAGAAGAAGAAGAAGAAGAAGAAGAAGAAGAAGAAGAAGAAGAAGAAGAAGAAGAAGAAGAAGAAGAAGACATATTGCAGAAATTGTAGATAAATTGTAGATTATTTGTATTCTGATTGTAGATACTTTACTTTCTGTTTTCACAAATAAAAAACGACTAAAACTCCTACAAATCTTCTGAAAAAATGCAATTATGTCAAAAATCACAATTATGCTACAATTGGATGGGAATTGGGATATAAAAATTCAATATACCCAGTTTGTAGATAAATTATAGATTATTTGTATTCTGATTGTAGATGCTTTGTTTTCTGTTTTCACAAATCAAAAACGGCTAAAACTTCTACAAATCTTCTGCAAAAAAAACGCAATTACGTCAAAAATGCCAATTATGCTACAATCGAATGGGAATTGGGATATTAAAATTCAATGTACCCAGTTTGTAGATATTTTGTAGATAAATTATAGATTATTTGTATTCTGATTGTAGATGCATTGTTTTCTGTTTTCACAAATCCAAAACGACTAAAAATCCTACAAAATCATCTGCAAAAAATGCAATTATGTCGAAAATACCAATTAAGCTACAATTGAATGGGAATTCGGATATTAAAATTCAATGTACCCAGTTTGTAGATTATTTGTAATCTGATTGTAGATGCTTTATTTTTTGTTTTCACAAATCAAAAACGACTAAAACTTCTACAAATCTTCTGCAAAAAACAGTCTACAATTTTTCTACAATTTATCTACAATTGCTGCAATTCTTCTTCTTCTTCTTCGAGTTTCAATCTGAAATTCAGCCAAAACCAAATCTAAATCTTCACCAAAACCCCTCAAAATTGAGATATAAACTCCAAAATATATTCTCAATTATTTACAACAACACCCAATCAAAAGAAATAATGATTTTTGAAAACTCAAATTTGAATTCAAAGCTTTTTAATGGCTGTTAATGGTGGAATTGTTGTTCTCTTGTCCTTTTGAAGGTTTGTTCTTCTTCATTGAGAAAATTTGAAGCTGAAGGTAAATGTGTGTATGAACTTTGAAGATTTGACTTCAATTTTGATGAACTTTGTTGTTCTTCATTGATAAACTTCAACTGGAGTAAAATGGGGAACCAACTTTGTTGAAGGGTTTCTTCAATTTTCTGTGAATTTAGAGGGAGAATTTGGTTTCAGAAGATGAAAAATGGTAAAAAGAACGTGGGTATGGGTAAAACGTGGGTGGGACTGAGGGGTTAGGAGAGAGAAACGTGCAGATTTCTTTAATTAAGGAGTAAAAATTGTACAATTAATTATACCCTTAATTAATTATGGTATAAAATTGATAATTTGGTATACTAAGTGTGATTAAATCAAACCTTAAACATTGAGGGTAATAAGGTTTCACCTGTGGTATAAAAATATAAAAATTCCTTATCTTTTAGCATTGCATTTAGGCCCACGACAAAGCCAGCTGTTTCGTAAACGACAAATATCTAGTACTCTATATCCTAATTTTTTCGACTAGCTAACCTTATCTTTCTCTTTAATTTTTGTTTCTTCTTTGTATTTTTTCTTTAATTTGGGGAGGGGCGGCGTATAATTGTGAGTAGGCATTAAAATTTTGAGATAGTTGCTGTGCGGTTATGAACATTATCAGAATCATAGTATATTTAATTATTTGTCGTAGTTATATTTTAATTTGCAAATGGGGCTGCCCATTTGGTCTAAGTATATTATTATTAAGCCACAAGTACGTAGACATCAACTAGCTAGTATTATCATATTCATTAAGCAGGCTTTGGATTATTGACTTGCTGTCACTACACATAAACAAATAAATCCGTACGATGCTAATTAATTAGGCTATGCATGTGGTAATAAGAGTGGAGTTGATCCTACTCCTTCGTAGGCAATAAATCTATAAGATTTTTTTACTCCATATTCCACAAATTTCACAATTCACAAGTGCTAATTAATAAGTCTCACTATAGAACTTATACTCTATTCTTTAATAATGAATTATTATAACCACCAAAGGATATGGTGTAATGGATGAGACTGCTCCTCCCTTAACCAGAGGTCTTGAGTTCGAGTCATTGGTATGGAAAAATTCTTGGTAGGGAGCGCTCCCCCGAATGAAGCCCTATGCAGCGCGAATCTGAATATAGTCGGGCTCCAATGCGGATACCGGACATCGGATCGGAAACCAAAAAAAGAAGAATTATTATAGTTGCCGTAATTAATTAATCTTCAATCTAGTTGGGTACAGAACAAGATAATGTACTAGTGAATTAGATAGATCGGGGACCAGATCATCTCTGTAATTTTACTACTACTATATGAATATGCAAGTATTCCCTTTACAAGAATGCCAACGAGTCTAATTTCTTAGGGAAAAAGAGAGCAGTTAGGGAAGAGAAAGGTGTCGGGATGGGGGGATTTTGGGGGGCGGGGGTCACAGCGAAGACGTATCCCTTTCTCAGGATTGGCTGGTTGCTTGAGGCAGACAGTCTATAATAGAGAGGGAGAGGACCACCTATATAAAGCCATACTGGTGAAATGGTGATGGACCATATGGGTTATGGCAATTGATAACCCCTTTAAACCCAACTTTTTTTCTCTCTCTCTCTCTCCATACAACATCAAGGATAATATAAACTCTTCGTAGTTGGAAGCACGCCCTAAAGAAGAGTAGCAGACCTTACCCCTACCTTAGGGTAGTGAGACTGTTTCCAAATAGACCTCCGGCATCCTTCTTTCTCCATACAACATCAAGTATTAATTTATACCAAGTTTTCACATAGATGTTTTTTTGTAGCATGACATCCCTTCATGATATAGCAATATACATGACATCCTGGAAACAGCCTCTCTGCCCCTCGAGATAGAGGTAAGGTCTGCGTACATATTACTCTCCCCAGACCTCACTTGTGGGATTACACTAGGTTGTTGTTGTTGTATGACATCCCTTCATGATATAGCAATATACATAAGGCACTTAATTTCATACACCCAGTGGCTCTCCCTTTCTAGCTAATGGTGCTTATTCCGCCCAAATCCATTTTTAATTTGAATCAGTAACTTCTTTCTAACTCATAGTAAGTACTCAATGCCTCCTTTTTACTTCCCTCTCCTCCTTGATAACATTTAAGGGTCGTTAGGTTTGAATATGGCTTATGCTGGGATAAATTTTTGAGGGATTGATAGACTTGTCAAGAACCTAATTAGTATATATAATTTTTTATCAAATATATTTGTGTGTAAATTGATTCATCGACTTATAACCTACTCAGATGCATCGTTGAATATTAAAAACAAAATGTCTCGACTGATATCAATTATTCTGTTATAATTGATTCATCGACTTATAACCTAGTGATGAATGAATGTAATTCATTAACTCCGTTATCTATATACTATATAAAAAGCACGAAGGCCCTTAGTGAAATGTCGTTCGCCTTTTTTACCCTTTAAAAATATATTTTACATCGGATAAAATTGTAAAATTAAAAACTTTCCAAATATTTAGGAGTTCTAAATAAACTAAGTTTTTTCTAAGTAATTTACTATTTGATATCTTCTCCTAATAAGGATACAAAATATTAAGACAATAAAAGAATCCAAAAAGGTAGGAGGAAATTTTTTTCGTTAGTTCCCAACAAGGAAACTTCACGATTTTGTGTAAAATTTCTGTTCTTTGTCCTTGTTTAATCATAAAGACCAATTTTGCCTCTTTATTTCCCTTTCATATAATTTATTTATTATTTTTAAAATTTAAATGAAAAGTATTTTTTTTAGAAGCTTGGTTGTTAAATTCGTTTATTTCTCAAATTTTCTACGACATTAGGTTTTAGGGAAGAGTAATTATTTTTGGAAAAAAGTAATAACTAATTTGTGATAAAATATTAATTAGCGTAATCTAATTTAC
The DNA here is from genome assembly GCF_000715075.1 of Nicotiana tabacum. Lineage (NCBI taxonomy): Eukaryota > Viridiplantae > Streptophyta > Magnoliopsida > Solanales > Solanaceae > Nicotiana > Nicotiana tabacum. The sequence continues at coordinate 933,143 of NC_134080.1, read as the reverse complement.
GAAAATTCCTAAAGTACCTCAATAAAAATTCGTGTTAAAAAAGAAACTAATATTATTATTAAGAAATTTTATTGCATAATTTAACTTTAAAAATAGGAATTAGTTACGAAATTCTTCTTGTAGCTGATCACTTTTTTTATTGATCTGTCACTAGCGATAATTTTTTATTATTTAACTACATAATTTTTTCATCGCTAATTTATTTCTTTATGTAGTTGACTTGTCTAGAATACATGGTATCTAGACGATTATTTTGATACGAAACTAATATAAAAGAACACTAAACTTTCAAAATTATCTTGGTTACGTTGTTTCATGCTTAGCCTCTACTTTTGTTTTTTTTACTAAATAGGTTCAATATTTGTCATTTTCAAGAGCTTATATTAAAAAATATATTTTTAAGGGCTTATATTTTTATAATTTTATATGCATCGTACAAGGTACACGCGCATCGCGCGAATCTATACTATATTAAAAGCACGAAGGCCCTTAGCGAAATATCGTTCGCCTTTTTACCCTTTAAAAATAAGTTTCACATTAGATAAAATTGTAATTTAATTAACTTTCCTAATATCTAGCACTTTAAAATCAACTAAAATTTTGACTATTAAATATTTTCTTATTGAACTACGTAAAAAGTCCTAATATTTAGGACCTAACATTTAAGAATTTAAAACCAAATAAGATTTTACTTAAGTAAATTCTCTCCTTATTTACTTCATAATTAATTTGTCTTCGTTAGATTTCTTACGTCTATATTTGTTCTATATAAAGTTTAGGTTTGGTTTATATAAAGGTTGATTTCCATTTAAATTCTACCATTAAATCTATCTTTTCCTTATATAATTTTTTTAATTTAAATTTTTAATATCTTACATCTTATTTTTACTTTGGGGGAAATTATTCTTGCATATAATATATTGTTCATCAACTCCTTTTAAAAGTATAACGTTAAATATGAAATTATTTTCATAATATATTTAAATTCTAGAAAAAAGGTTTATAGTTTCTATTCTATTTACTATTTAGTTAAAAATAAAATAAAGAATATAGTATTATTCTATTGTATTCTTTTAGTTATGTTATTCCTTATACAGATATGAATATATACAATAAGTTTTATTATCTTCTACTTCCATAAGCCGATTTTGTATATTTTTATACTTATTTTGTTTAATGTGTAAGAAGCTATAAACGATTATTAGAATACATAGAATTTTTTATTTTATATTATGCTAGCTGGCATAAAGGACCAATGCACAACTATGGACGAAAGGGTAGCCTCATTTCGCCGTACCAACCCCATGGAAACTCCGAATACATGTCTAGATTGTTTGTACAGACAGACTTTTTGGGTGCTAAAAATCCAAAGTCGAAAGGAAAACAGCTCAAAATCAAACAATAAAGAGGTATAAGATTATCATTTTCAGTATTAGATAAACTATGGTATATTATCTTAATAAAATTATAAAACTGGGAGAAATATTAAGTTGAATATTGTAATTGAGATGCATGATTGAGAATCTCTATGAGGTAGAATTTTTTTTTTCTTGAGTAATTGGCTAAATTAGATCAACTATTATTATTCTCAAGAATTATTTTTTTGTAAAATTTTATTTTTGTAACTCAATAACAAGCATATAATTCATTGAGACAGGTTACATGCGCAAAGCGCGTACTCAGAGACTAGTAATACAAATAATGAATACTATTATATCAATTAATAGAATAATATTATATTGGTTTAACAATTCATTAATTATTCGTACGTAGTAATGTATAAGATTGATCATCAATTACAATATAGTTTATGTGTGTGTATGAAATTACTCATATACTTAAATATAACTTAAAAAATTCCTTTACATAGATGCTATTATAATCTATTAAAAGTAATTACCTAGTTAATATAAATTTTTATTAAAAATAATGCTTATAGTTTAAAATTATTTATAATAATTATAGTCAAATAAATTAAATATTTATAGCTAATAATAATTTTTTTATAGCATATAATATTTAAAAACCAAAAAGAAAAAAATAATTTAATATTTTTTTAGAAATAGCGACCAACGTTGGTCGCTATTTTGGTCAAATGGTCAAAACTTAATTACCGACCAAAAATAGCAACCAACGTTGGATCTGCAGGTGTTGCCTTAGCTGTTGTGCGGGTACACCCCTGCCCTTATCGCGACTACGACCGCGTCCTCGGCCTCTAGTGGCCACAGCTGGTGGTACTGGTGGTCGTCCATCCTGACCGGTAGCGCGTGTCCTCACCATCTATGAGAGAATAAAATAACAGAAGTTTAGTACTCGGATCAATAGATTCGCACGACAAGAATTTCAAAAATATATGAAGTTTTTCCTAAAGGTTCTACAGCCTCTCGAGGATAAATAAAGACGTCTCCGTACTGATTCGCGAGACTCTACTAAACCTGCTCATGACTCATGAAACCTATGTAACCTAGGCTCTGATACCAACTTGTCACAACCCTAAACCCGGACTCGGTCATGATGGCGTCTCTCGTGAAGACAAGGCCAGCCGACACAACACCTAATTCATTTTAAACAATTATAATAACACAATTTAAGTCATTAACATACTAATAATCCCAAAATAAAAGTGAACTAGTACAGTTTGTGGAAACCAACACAGCCCGACATCGGAGTGTCACCAGTCATGAGCATCTAAACATGTGTCTAAGAGTCCAAAAGAGTTTATACAATCTATTACAAAACTAGAAACAGAAAGTAAGATAGGAGGGGGAAACACTGGGTTGCGAACGACGAGCAGCTACTTAGTGGACTCCAAATGGCCTGCTGGGAGCAATCAACCCTCACTAGCGGGACCTGAAGCTCCAGAATCTGCACATAGGGTGCAGGGAGTAAAGTGAGTACTCCAACTCAGTGAGTAATAACAATAAATAAAGACTGAGCGATAAGAAATCACATAAAACACAACAACATGTTATAAAGAGGTAGTATAAAACCAATAAAAATGCAATAAAATAGTGAAATCTTATAAAAACACCTTAGTTCAATATAAGCTTCTTTAAAACACCTTTTTAACAGTTAAACAAGTACATGAAAAGCAGCTAGAAAAGATAAACACATAAAATCCGCCCATCGGGCACAATGTCAACAGAATCAGCCGCCTGGGCAATAACCTGGAATAACACCAGCCCCTCGGGCTATATCACATATCATACTGGGTACCCGCTGTCACTGGGGATGTACAAACTTCAGGAGAGGCCCCTTACGGTCCAAGCGCAATATAAAGTCATCTCGTGGCATAATCAATAGGCTCTCGGCCTCAAATCAAGCCACCTTGTGGCGTACATCTCAAGCCCTCGACCTCATAATCATAATCAGTACAACACAGATATGGAGTGCAGCCTAATCCCATAATAATCCTCACAACAAGGGCCCTCGGCCCTACTCGGTCAGAAATCTCTAAAAGTCACTCAGGCATAGTAAAACATGATACTCAGCCCAAAATATCATTTAAAGTGTTAAAGCAGAGTAAACATGACTGAGTTATGAAAATATTAGAATATAACATGACTGAGTACAAATATAAAATCAAAACAGTAAGAAAATAGTAGTAAAAATCCTCTGAGGGTCCAAAATAGTTGGCACGAGGCCCAAATATGTCATTCAGCCTAAAACATGATGATAGCAAATAGTTTTCAATCAAATGCGCGGTAAAACAATCATTCAGGATGGACTAAGTCCCAATCCTCAACGGTGCATGACCCCACGCTCGTCATCTAGCGTGTGCGTCACCTAAATATAGCACAACGATGTGAAATTCGAAGTTTCATACCCTTAGGACAACATTTACAATCATTACTCACCTCAATCCGGTCCAAACTCTAGCCCGCTCGGATATGTCACCACACACGGGTCCACCATACACAACAACAATAGATCCACTCGGGTCTCCAGACCCCCAATAGTCACCACACACGACCGGTACACACGGTCTACAACAACAGTATTGCCCACCGGGGTAGATACACGAACAGATGAAACAAGAGACTCATGGGGGTTTCCCGATTCCTTTGTCTCGTGAGTCATCGCTAGAGGCTCGACTTGAACGTGAGCGTTCCTTTCGTCCTCCCCGTGCTCGTTCCTCCCATCCTCCCTGTGATCGTTCTTCTCATCCTCGACAAGTAGACCCTTCTCTATACCGTCTTGTTGATGAAAATTTATCAGACGATGATGATAATGATGTTGTACAAAACACTTCTTGACTTTTATATACTTTGAACTAGACAACCGGTTTTGAACTAGTTGTAATAAGCGTTAACTTAGTTTTGTTAGTTTAATTTGTTAGTTCTATTGAACTTTAATTTGTTGGTTTTAATGTGTTTTTTGAATTGTGTTGTGTTGTTGTGTTGTTGTTGTTGTTGTTATTGTTGTGTTGTGGAGATTTTGGTATTGAAATTGTAGTTTATGAATTGAATTATATTGTTATTTAGGAATTTTGGTATGTTGGCAGGTGGTGTAGCTGCCAAAACAAGCATATTATGCCAAAATTATTATCCAGAAAAGCGACCAAAGTTGGTCGCTTACCTATTAAAAAACAAATTATGGCAATTAGCGACCAATTATATCTAAAAAAAAATTAAAAAATTAAAAATTGGCGACAAAGGTTGGTCGCTAATGAACCCAAATTTTAATATAAGCGACTAAAGTTGGTCGCTACCCTATTAAAAAAATCCTGGAAATTAGCGACCAAGGTTGGTCGCTTATATGTAAAAAAAATTAAAAAATTAAAAAGAAGCGACCAAAGTTGGTCACTTATGAACCCAGATTGTTAAATATATATTTTTAAAATAATATATATTTTAATTTACAGACCAACATTGGTCGCTAATTTTTGAATTATAATAATTGAATAAATATCGTAATTTAAATATACAAACCAACTTTGGTCGCTAAATTTATATTATTAAAATATTGTACCGACCAAAGTTGGTCGGTATATTGTTTACACTGAACATTTGATCGTTAAGGTAAAAGGACCACCAATATAGCGACCAAGCCTGTTTGGACACGTTTTGGTCGGTATATTGAGATAAGCGACCAACGTTGGTCGCTATATGTGGTCGCTTTTACCGAATTTCTAGTAGTGCGCTTGGTATTGATTGAATGATTGTTCAAAAAAAAATTATTTAATATAGCCGATAAACCGCCCGATAACCGTCCGATAATAGTTAATCCAATACCAATCCGCTCGTTGTCTTATTGGATGGCTAGCGGATTACTATATTTATAATCTGATAAGCAATAAGCCAAACCGTTAAGCGTAATTATCCGCCCGATCCGCCCGATAAGCACCCCTAGTCGTCGTTGTTCGGCTCAGCTTCGGTCAATTGATTGATAATTTTGGGGACCAAATTTATTCCCGTTTTCCGTTATATAATTTCTTTTCTAATAACTTTTCGCAAAATTTTAATTTAAAATTCGCGGTTCCCAACAGTCGTTTTGAGTTTTAAATTCGTGACCAGACTATTGCCAAAATGGTACCTCATATGAATAGGTACTTTCGCACCGATTCAACACAGACTGTTTGGCTATAAATTCAGAGGTTTTGCCTCATTTTTCAGTACCGAAAATTTGCATATATACTCTCCCCTCTCCTTTCTGCATTTCTGCGCTGTTTTTCCAAAGCAAAACGTAAGCATAAGTATGGTTTACTGTAGTTTGTTGAGTTCGACGAACTTCTGTAATTTTCATTATCGGTATTACAAAATAGTTGTTCCGTTCTATCCATGGAAGGAATAATCCAATAATCTTGGACAACAGTAAGGAGATTAAATTCCTTAAGAAAACACAATTTTCCTGTTGGGCTCGAAATTTTTATTATTCTGTTTCTATTTTGTTTTATTTTTGCAAAAATTATTTCCGAATACAAGTTGATAACACTTTATCCTCCACACCGTAGTGGACAATATTTGAAGACAGTAAAAGAAAATGAGAAGAATGAGAAGTGAAGGAACTTGGTTTATTAATTACTCCATGATCTTTGTCTCCTAACTTTTTGGCGTTGGAATATGTCAAGCTTTCTGCTTCTCCCTAGAGAGCAAGCTAAGGGACAAAAATCAAAATCAAGAGGTTCACGTATACCTGCTGCTGGGCGTTAATTAAGTAGCAGTCAGTAAATTTTAGGATATAGAAATAGATTGTTTTGCAAAAGAGGAAGAAATAGTGTTGTAAATCCTTAAGCATGGTAAAAGGCTAACTTAAAGAGAAGTTTCTCAAAAATTGGGCAAGGTATATTACGCATGCAATAGGTGGTCCATATATATACACAATATATAGAAGGCAAATTGAAGGATGAGAAAGATTAAATAGTTACAGCAGATAGCTGAGCATGCTTTGGCTACACGTTGACGTATTCAAGGATGCAAAATTTGACATGAATTACTTTTACAGACCATATACAAATTCTAACAATTTGACTCGTGAGTCGTGACTATTCATTTGTCATGCCCTTGTTTAGTTCAGTTGTCTAATATAGGACGCTAATTAAAGTGACATCTTAGAACCCGTTTGGACATAAGAATTTTTCCCTTTTTTCGAAAAATATTCACTTTTTTCGAAATCAGCGATTGGTCATAAAATTTCCAAGTTTCACTTGAAGATGCATTTTAAAATTTTTTGAAATTTTGAAAAACTCCAAAAAGGTGTTTTTCAAAATTTTCACTCAAATTACTCATAAAAATTCAAAAATAATCCAAAATTATATTCATATCCAAACATAACTCTAATTTTCAAAATACCATTTTCACTTGAATTTTTTTTCCCACTTTTTTTGGAATTTTACGATTCTTATATCCAAATGCCCACTTAAACTTCCATTACACAATAATGAGACAAGATGGGGTTGCTCAGATGTGTTTAACCAAAAATCTGAGTCTTTGGTCAAAGCTAAAAAGAAATTCGGGTTACTGATAATCAGGAGACGAAAATAAAATACTTTTGAGAATGATGGTAAAGCAGTAAATAGTTTTGTATTTCAGTAAGATCCCAATAGTATTTCGTGTCTACAGATGTTGAATCCTTCTCCTTTTATAGTTGATTCTAGGAGAAGATGTAATGCCTTTGTCTTAATGAGACAATTATGAGCAATAAATGACATTAAAAGAAACGTTACACAATCATTTCTATTTAATTCAAATATTCTAACGTATTTGATATTTAATGTTGTATTTAGACTCTTTTACGTCATCGGATTTGTATCTTCAACTTCTTCCGATCTTCGGTCTTTAAATGACTCGAATAGGTACGAGTCTCGTACCTATTTTAGTAACGGTCCACACCTATATTGCTTTCTTTTTCCCTTATCTGTTGTCGCCCGTGCCTCTTGGCTATTTATTGTCTTTTGACCATTTGATCGGTCCACGTTTCATGTCATGTCACCTACAATGTAAATTCAGTTTTTTTCCAATACAAGATGGGGATCACTCCTTATCTAATAGTATATATATAAGCATTTAATTGGCAAATGAAAAGATAACTTTATCGATATCAAATCTGAAATTACAATATTTGTGTGTCGACCAACATACATATTAGTACTTAATTAATTATAAGTAAGAAAAACATGAGAGGAGTTTTATTTAAAGAAGGAAACTAAAAAGCTCCACATGGAAAAAAAAAAACTTTGATGTAGTAGGATGATTAAGGTGTGACCAAATTGAATCTTTCTACCTCATGGAAACGGGACCACGCCATGGACCATGGGGGAAATAAGCATGCAATGGCTGGTGGGTGAAAAGATTGCGAAATTATTAAAGCATATTCGGGGTGAGTTTATATATATATATTCACTTAAGTAATTAATACCAGTGGCAAATATTGAATGACATGAATATTGATTCTCAGCTGTGCAATCATTATCTCATGAGGCCGCAAATAAAAATGTAAAATCCTTTCTTGAATTTGACAACCTGGAAGGACGGAACTCTACAAATTACATAATATCTCATAACTCATATTGTAGAATACTGGCTGTTAGCTATAGCCTATACTACTCCAATCACAAGCACGCACATCTTCAATACTAGATGCGTTGATAATAATATACTCCATCCATTTTGATAACACACTTTTCTTAGTAGTCAACTTGAAAAAGAATAAAATATTTATATATTTAATAATAATTTTATATACGGTTAAAATCGAGCTCACTCCATTTCGCTAATTGGCCAGGATCAGGGGGATAGTTCGAGGATCGGCTCTGTAGAATATCAGACCGAATATGAGGATAAGACGCCGAGTCTAGGATTCGAAGTATCTGTCGAGGCCGAGGCCGATGATGATCGAGATCAAACAGGATAGACATCGAGCAAGACCGAAGATAGCATAGTAATGGAAAGGTGTGATATCCGTGATTGGCCGAGGATCATGGCGGAAATCTCGGAACGGATCAAATTAAGAACGGTTATTTAGCCCATCATGGGATTTACTTGTGTAATTAGAATTGTACCATAAATAGCATTCATCTATTATATAACGAGGATCCGAATCATTTTTGTAACCATCTTACATTCACGCATATCAAAGCAATACAATATTACTCTTTTCTTATATCCTCTTGTTCATCAGTTGGTTTCATAGCTCTACTCTTACCCATTCAGTTTGAGGGCGACCTAGCTCGAGGGCTGAATTGCATTTCGATACTGGTTTGCTTTACTTTGTTGTTTATTTCTGCTATTAATCATTATATTTATCAATTGGCACTAGGTGAAATCACATATCCTTAAAATCACTTATAAGTTTAATTGTTATCCGATTTTAAAAGTAAACAAATTTAACTTCATTTTTTTTTAATTTTAGTAATTTTATCTTTAATAAAAAACATTTATAATGACACAAATATCATGAATCAACAATTTTTACCCTTTAAGTAGTTAATATCACAATTTTCAAATTACACTATATAAATTGTATAGTGTAAATGATACAACAGATTGATGAAGTTTACCAACCCCTCATGTGGGAATATATATCTACTTAATTAAGGTCGCTCTTGACTTTTGTTTTTTTTTTTTAAAATAAAACGCCATTTACTCAAATGTATAGCACACTGTGCAAATGTGCCCCATTAGCCGCAAAACAAGCTGCTATTAATTAACCTCGATCTTAGGCTTTTCCTTGTTGAATTGTGTGCTACTCATATTACTTGCTTATAGTAATTGCCTAGCCCTTTAGGTTCATACACATGAGACTACCTTTCCATTTAATTTTAGTACTGCAAATTGTCTTTCATTATTTATTTATTAATTACTATCTTGATTCTTTTGGAGCATAACAGTTGGTAATATATGAAATAACAAGTTCATAGGGATGTAGAAATAAGAATAAAAGCAAAAAAGCATCCCATGTTCTGTTCTGACTTCACATGGCTGGTTTACTTAATTCCACAAAAGATCTATTTGGTGCATGGCAATACACATACGCCTGTTTAATAATATATCTTTTAGGGTTTCACTATTGCTGTGCCTCATGACATGATCTTTTACCTTTATGCTTTCTGAATATGATTATGTCATTCTTCTATATACCCACAGTCCCACAGACAGGTTAAATTATATTTATGCTCTTTTTCTCTATATATACTTTAACTTTCTACATATATAGCCTTTCTCTTGATTAAATAATCAATATAAAAATGGAATTAGTAAATATACGTAAAATTTGAAATAACGAGCCAAAAATTAGTTGTCCAATTCCTGAGCAACGTGTCTAAGAGGCTGGACAGCTCTCACTTGCAGTAACGTCAAAGACTTATCTTATTGTTGATCAATTCAACGTCGTTATATACATAATATGAATAAAGATTAATTATAATACTCAATGTATGGAGCAGGACACAAGCAGTGGCGGAGGCAGGATATCCACTAAGGGGGTTCAAAAAATTTTTTGTAGCTAGTGGGAATTGAACCCATGACCTTATATAGATTTTGAATCCCCTTGACCACTAAACTACACTTTTGGATTATGTTAAAGGGTGTTCAAAACTTAATATATAAAGATAAAAAACAGATTTTGCCTTATATATACAGTGTAATTTTTCGGCGAAGGGTGTTCGCCCCCCTAAATCCGCCCCTGAACACAAGGCCTTAATTTGTTAGGAAGGTGTGAAGATCGAGCATTAGGGTTGTAGGTTAGAGGGTAGTCGAGCGTTTCTCCTCGCTGCACCGGCTAGTCTGATAGTGTTTTGTCTAGGACTACTAGCGGTTTTTATTGTGTTTCACAATTTTTATTTATTTTTATTATTGTTGTTGTTTTTCACATTTTGGCCTTTTCATTTATTTGTTGTACGCTGATACTATTTTTTTGGTTTCTATTGTGGTTACAGATCTAGCATCTCTGAGCCGAGGGTCTCCCGGAAATAGCCTCTCTATCCCGAAGAGGTAAGGTCCACATACCCTATTAGTGGGATTCTATTGGGCAGTTATTGTAATGTATGGAGCAAAGGCGGAAAAGCTTTCGTCATTAGCCCAGGCGCTGCTGATGTATGCGTGTATCAGTACTGGAAATCATATTGTATTTTTAACAGAAGAAAACTTGACTAATCAAATACAATAATTTGACTAAAAGTAAACAAAATGTGGACAAGTAAGCTACACTTAACAAATAAGGACATCAAAAACCAGTCGCTCTCACAAATTGAAAAGAATACTTTAGCATGTCCAAAGCAAGGCCATGACTTGACTCTTGAGCCGTCCATATAATTTTCATTTGTCGTATTACGCCAGGTGGGAAGTTGCTCTGATGGTAAGCAACCCTCACTTCCAACCGAGAGGTTGTGAGTTCGAGTCTCCCCAAGAGCAAGGTGAGAAGTTATCCAAAGCAAGGCCAGTCTTGACTCTTGAGCCGTCCATCTAATGGGCTCATTTGTCGTATTACGCCAGGTATATATTATCTCATTAATATTGTACTGTCACATGTTCAAATCATGCTTCTTTAATACTTATATTTCAACCATACACCTGTATATAATTACTTAAATAACCATTTCCAAACTGTTTGCAGGTGCATGCACTATTCCTATTTTATTGTATAGTACTTTGTGCTATATTACTTAATCCCAGGAGTCGTGTCTTGTATAAAACCACGAAAAAAATGCAAATCCTGGGAACCTTGTCTTCTCGTCAGATTGTAGTATCACTCTCCTATATGAAAACGACGTCGGTGCATACAGTCAATCGCAATTTTGTTTATTTTATGATTTGTTCCGATTGCCAATTAACGTAAATTTTTTGGCAAGCCAAACTCATTTATTATGAGCCACTTGACGAAATTGCCAAGTCGTTGTAGGGTGACTTGTCAGCATTATCTTTCAGCAATTTCAGTTTTTCTTTTCTTTTCTGAGATTAAAATCTGTTTCGGGTATTATCACTTCTAACTCGCGTCAGAAACTATTTACATTAGTAGCTAATAAAGTGTATAATTTTTGTATTAACCATACAGAATGTATATATATAAGAAAAATATTTTTTGGCTATTATTTTGAAAGTCATTTTTTCGTTTCCCATCACACACATGCATTTATGGCTGAAATAATAAATGGGCCGTGAATCATGATTGAGCGTTTGACTAGAGCAACTTATATCTTTAGTGTATTTGGGCTTCATCACTTTGTTTAGTGCAAAAGTCTATTGGCCCAAATAATGGATTTTTCGCCTCACATGAGGCTTCCCCAAGTTTGGAACTGTTTGGGCCTCACAACAACAAATGTGGGGAGAAATTTAAAAATAGCCAGATTTATAAGTGGTCGTTCAAAAATAGCCCAGTTTCAAAAGTAATCAAAATTTAGTCCTTTTTCATGTAAAGATAATTTTGAACGAAAACACTGTTCAAAATCCAGAAAAATAATCCAGCATAATATACTAGAGTTTGGAGCACCAGTGCTCCAGTCTCCAGTATATTATATTGGAGCCAGCAAAGTATACCGGTCCAGCATAATATGCTGGAAGTTGCACCAAACTCCAGTATATTATGCTGGACCGGTCTCTGTTGCAGCAAAATAGTGGCTATTTTTATTGACTTGGTAAACGCTGGCTATTTTTGAATGACCAGTCCGAAAACTGACTAGACCGTGCTATTTTACCAAAGATGGGGTATTATTACTTTTAGTCCGTACCAAAAACTATTTATATTTGGTAGCCCAAAAAGTGTATAAAACTTGTATAATTTTTGTATGTAACATACAAAATGTATATATATACAAAAATATATAAAAATTTTATACAATTTTCAGCTATTATTTTTACAGCGGCTATACAATGATATTTTTTCAACATATATTAGACTTTAGAGACGCACACTTTGAACGTTGCGTGATAGCTCTTTTATACACTTAAGGAAAGCAACAAAAATACAAGGGTTCTTAAGACTACTAAGAAGTAAGAGAGAAATGCCTGAATACTAGTTAAAAAAATTTAAAAAAATAGTACATATTAAATGGGGGGAAATTGTATGTGATTTTTCCTTTTTCACTAGTCCATTAAAGACTGTTTGATATAAAAAATTGGTAAATTTATAGTTTGAAGGTATATTTATAATCTTATAAACTATATATAAAGATAGAGCAAAGTGAACATACAAAAAAATAATTACATTTAAAATTATCAGTTCTAAAAGCAAGTAAATTATAGTTATGACACATATTTCAAGCTTTTGTGAGAAATGTTACTAAAAAATGTGTTTGTTTCTGTTTGTATTTAAATTAAGATGCACTTTAATAAAGGTAGAAAGTTGAGGCCACAAGCTATTTCTTACGCCTTAGAAACATAGTTTGAGCATCAAACGTAACAAACGACATATTGAAGTACAAATTGTCTTAGATTCATTCATAAGATCATGATGACTTTATATTATAAGGACCATTCAGCAAAAGACATATCTGTTACTGGAATTCATATTCAATAAATTCATTGCCAATAGTGAATGACTTTCAAAATGGTTTTTACTGCAAAAGTGTTTTCCTCCTAAGGGATTTTAAATCAAACTTTACTACTATATTAAGAAAGGAAAGAGAAAGGAAGAATGAATTAACAAAAAAAAAATATTATACTCCCTCTGTTTCAATTTATGTAAACTCATTTGACTCGGCACGGAATTTAATAAAAGAGAGAAGACTTTTAATTTTGTGGTGTAAAATGAGACACATATATTTTGTGTGGCTATAAATCATTGTGTAAAGGTAAATTGTTTTCAAATAAGAAAAGAGGTCATTTCTTTTGGAACAGACTAAAAAGGAAATAGGTTCATATATATATATATATATGGGGTAAATGTGTAATTTGAGCCAGGGGCGGTGAGAGGGGTTTTAGCCTTTTAGGCCAACCGCAAAACATTAGCATCTAGGGTTTTACAATCTGAAGGAGAAGGAGAAGAAGAGAGTGAGAGGGGATATGGATTCGTTTTCGTCGCCGTCAAGTGGATCATCGTCGCAATTCTCGACGCATGACATCATGGACCAGGTCAAAACTCAGCTCGCCCAGGCTTACGCTGAGCAATTTCTCGAGGTTTGATCTCATCTCTGTTCTGCTTCTGATTTCCCGGTTTAATGATATTTTCTTTTGCCGGTGCTCTTGGTTAATTGAAACTGTTATCCCGCGATTTTACAATTTGTACTCAATTTGTCACTCTTTTCTGACTAACTGAGCAGTTAGTTGCTGGATAGTTACTTATCTGATCTAAGATGCCTGACTTGTTAGTATCTGAAGAGCACTATCTTAATTAGCAACATAAGATGTGGATAATTTCTGGTTTATTTAAAGCATTTTCAAGCTATAAGCTTTATTATTTGTAGGCGTTGGCTTTGCTTGGATAGCAGGAGATCTTTATGTTCCGTGAATGTTTAAGGAAGCTTCCCACACCGTTAAAAATTAGAACTTTTTTTGCAATATTCAGGGTAGAGCCTTGTAAACCATCAGCAATTGTATGCTAGAAAAGTCTAAAGTTCATTATAGAGATTGACGAGATAAGTTGAACTCTTGTCATGTACAAATTGTATGTCCACGTGAAAATATTCTGGGATGGATATCCATGTTTCCCTATGTTTTGAAATATCCATATTCCAGTTTTCTTCACGACTGCTAAATTGAATGGCTGTTCAATCAGAGGGGCATATATTTGTGAATGCACAAGATGATCCAAAAATTGAGGTTTTGTAAAACTAGAAGTTCAGTATTCTCCCACTTATCAACATATAAGTCCCTTACCAAGTTAAAAGGCAATTGGCATGTCCTTTTTGTTTTATTTTCTGAGTTAAGTTCATATTGATTCCCAGTAATTGTAGATGTTTTGGATTATTTCTCTCTACGTCATTTTAGGTTTGTCTCGTCCTGATTTAGCATCTTCACTTACTGTATTGTTGCACCTATGGACTGTTTGGAGGTTGACATGGGACATGGCAAAAACTTCTTAGGCGATCTTCTCCACCTTATCCTTTATATATACTACTAGCATACTCCGTCGGATGAAACTTATTATATTATTTTAAATTTTGGGTAACATCTTTTTAACTAACTTGTCACCTCTTAACATTCTCAAAGCTTGCCTTGTACTACTATAAAAGGGAAATAGTAAATTATCTTAATACAAAGGGCGTTAAAGCAAGGCCCCTTATATCGCAAATCTTCTGGAATGGGTTGGAATCCTTTTGTGACAACAGATTGGTGGGCTTGATACAGATGCAATGGCTTATCACCCATCTTAGGATCAATAGTTTCAGTTCGGCGATATTCGACTAATTCTCTTATTCAGAATAAATAAGAAGCATAGTTGGTCAATCAATCCATTTACCTCTAGACACCTGATAATGGACTTAATTGGAAGGTGAGTCAGAAAATACAGTGGTTATATGCTCGATCCAATTCCTTGCATGAACGGATAATACAACTACTGAGTCGTGCATAACAATTCAATTATTTTTCTAAATAATTGCACAAGTCAGGTAGGCTAGATTCTTTGGGACTGAGGAAGTATGAATCTATACTGTCTTGTCTTTTTAGATAATTGAGTTAATATATAATTATGACAAAATTGGGTGATAGAACTGACACTTGGTAGTTTCAGATACTTGGTCATCTGAAGGCTTCTCTTTAAAAATCTCAGCTGATGTAAGCAGAATTCTTTCTGCTTACATCAGCTGAATGAAATATGTAAAAAGTTGTCCAACTCTTGAAATCTTGAGCCATGTGTAGCCTTATGATGTCCTTCATTATTTCAACGGAGGAAGAATAGCTTCTTAAGCTAATTTAGAGCTTGTTTGGAAAGCCACCTAAGAATTGAATTTGTGAGTGATTTTGTGTAATTACACAGTTTGACATGTTTGTCTGGCTAAGTATTTACTTGGTCAACGTGGAATTGAGGGTGTGCAATTACACTCTCTAATTCTCAAAGGGTTGGTGAGAATCAGTGGTAATTACATTGTATAATTACAAGATGATGTTACTTTTCTAATTCTCTTTTGTTTTTGTTTTTCCATATATATTTAGTACTATTCTCTTTATACTATTTCTCTTTCATTTCTCTTATGAGCTTTCCAACCATCCAACGTGTTGCTTATGGTGTTTTCATATAATTTTGCAACTTCTCATATTCTTCTTCTTTTCTTATTATTTTTCTTAGTTGCTAAACATAATTTCATATTTTACTAGCTTTAATTTCTATTCATTAGTATAAATATTTATTAAGAAAAAATACCTTCTAAACTCATATCTATCTTTTTGTTATTTAGAAGGTGCAACAATTTATAACAATTTAATATATCTTTCCTCGGAATTAATTATTTTAAATACCTCATATAATTGATATTTATTATTTGCATATATGTTTGTCACACATACACCGTAAAATTTATCTACATGTTAATCTGGAAAAAAACGTTTACTTAATTATGTAATTACACTTGTCCAATCAAACATGACAATGAAAATTACTCTGTAATTACGTTTTGGCAAGCGACATTATAATTATTATACAGTGTAATTATCAAGGTTGTGTAAATACTACCCTAGTAATCACCAAGTAATTACATATGGCTTTCCAAACGTACCTTAGTGACACCATGAGGGATCAGTATTTTTCCTAAGGATAATCTGTAATTGGTCAGTGAATTCATTCAACATGCTCTTATTTTGTTGCTCTCTAATATCTTATCACATATTTATCCCAGCCTTTTTGCTGTGTTACTCTGTTTTCACTGCCCAGTTATTGTTTAGTCA
Source organism: Nicotiana tabacum (assembly GCF_000715075.1). Lineage (NCBI taxonomy): Eukaryota > Viridiplantae > Streptophyta > Magnoliopsida > Solanales > Solanaceae > Nicotiana > Nicotiana tabacum. The sequence continues at coordinate 916,887 of NC_134080.1, read as the reverse complement.
CTGCCATTTATTCGGTGAGGTCCAGTGCGTTAGACTATGGATGGCACCTCAATAACTGACATATTAATTTATTTCAACTTAGTGCTAGAAACTGTTTATGGCACTTATGTAAAGGCTTGCCCATGGTCATGATGTGGATAATGTTCTGCTTGGCATTGATTGATCTGCATTTTTTTCGTTGTGTTTTTGATTCAGATCTAAATGTTGGTACCTTAATTCTGTGAATGCATCATATAAGATTTGTAAAATTTTGTGGACTGTTTAAAACATCTTTTGGAGAAGTAGATTGAGTTAACTTTGCTGTCATTCTATAATATGCTGCGACTTGTGATGTATGCGACACATGTTTTGGGTGACTTCAGTTCAAATGCCATACCAGTCCGTTCGCAGAAGATTGATTTTAACCTTTTCACTTATTTCAGACGGTGAGGGAGAAATGCTTCGACAAGTGCATCACCAAACCAGGGAGTAGTCTAAGTGGGAGCGAAAGTAGTTGTGTCTCCAGGTGTGTTGATCGATATATCGAGGCTACTGGTATAATCAGCAAAGCTCTCTTCAGTCAACGCTGAAACTGTTGGCTTGCTAGCTCGGGAAATGCTGGAATGCATCTCTTTAATCATTATAAACTTTTGATACCCTTTCTCATTTCTCAACATTTTTAAACGATGAGCATTTTGTAAAAGCTGATACTCAGGTGAACTTTTGTCCCTTGTCAATGGGCAGCACAAACCGTTATCTAGAGTATACTGCCAAAAAGCTGTTCCAAGTCCTATTGATTGCGATATATTGGTTTTCTATTAAGCCTCACAGGGGGCAATATCTGCCGAGAGACCCTGGGAGCCAACTAACTAAATATAACACTGCTTTATCGTCATATTTTTATTCAGCATAAGATATTTGTTGTATTTTTGGAAATGGTTAGGATCGAGATATCTTGTGGATCAATTAGGTTTTATGGACTTCAACCTTACCAAGTAATCGAGATGGACTTTACCAGCCCCAGCAAGAAGTACAAACATTGTGTTCATGTCCCAAATGAATTATATCGAATGTGTTAATTCCGAAATAACATATTAACCCCCCCTTTCCCAGCAAATTGTCAAAAACAAATATTAAAAAAATATGAAAAGAAAACACAACAATCTAGCTGCAGCAGAGGATGATCCTCAGCAAAACGGTAGCTAAATCATTCCAATGACTTCCAACAGTCTCACTTTCAATAATACCAATTAAAACTTTGGCAGAATGCTCCATAATACATCCAATTACTTTCTCAGTGTCTGTAATATGTATTCAGCATAAAGGTCCCTGCACGAAAGTAACAATACAAACGTTAAAATCTTTTAAACACAACATTGGCTCAAAGTACTATATTATCAAGCGTTTGTACATCCCAAATCAGCATAAAAGAGTCAAAAGCAGACGTCACTGAGATTAGTAAAAACCATGTTTAAACATCATATTTAGATCATACATGGAGTACTGGATGGCATCGACAGCAGTATTTGGAGGCAGGAACTCGTTAACAGCAACCTCCTTGTTCTCAAGCTTCTTATCTAGTGACAATTAAGAAAATTATACTTGTACAAATTTTGCTAGAAAATTAATAGGAGGAGCAAATTAAAAAGATGAAGAGGATACAGTCTTCAAAGAAGCGGCGGATTTCTGCCAGGCGGTGAGGGGCAAGCTGGTTGATATCAGTGTAGTGGCGATACTCTGGATCATCAGCGCACACGGCAATTATTTTATCATCCTTCTCACCCTGGATAGATGAAGAAATTCTGTCATTCCTTTATCATTAGGACTTGATAATAAAGGTCCAACCTGAGACATAAAGTAATAGGAACCTGATCAATCATAGGCATCAGACCTATGGCCCTAGCTCGAAGGAAACAACCTGGGAGGACAGGCTCCTGTTGAAGAAAACAAATTCAATTCAATTAGTCTGTAGAAGATACTTTGTTGCGGATTAGATTGGACGAAAACACCAGTAACTAACATTATACTGTTTAAGATTTTGTATGGAAAGGCATTCATCTCTCACTGGCTTACCTGCATTAGGACTAGTACATCCATGGGGTCATTATCTTCACATAATGTCCGAGGAATGAAGCCATAGTTCTGGGGGTACACCATTGATGAGTATAGGACACGATCAACCTGAATATAGACGGTAGAAGGGAGATTGATTATGTGTCTCTTTGAAACAAAACAAGAATGACAAGGCAATGTCATTGACCATGTAACAGTATTGCTTAATTCAACCTTATAGGTTGGATCATTGTATCATACCTTAATGAGACCAGTTTTCTTGTCAAGCTCGTATTTGACTTTACTACCTTTTGAAATCTCAATGACCTGTAAGGATGAAGCTAGTAAGTAAGCCACGGGACTACCAAAAGAAGTGTTTAAATAACAAAGATAACAATATTGCCATTTTTCTTTTACTCTGCTATGTTGTTCCCAACAATCTGATCTCATTTCCCATTTCCCCTTTACCCCCACCATAGTCAAACATAATCATTAAAATAGTTTTCCTATGCTGAATAGGAATACAAATAGGTGCAAATTTTCTCCTAGGTAATTGCAGTTATTCAGACATCATTTGAGCTAACATTTCGTGCTTGTATATCAACAACTATACTTACAACATTGAAAACCTTTGGAGCTTCAGGTCCTGCATAACACAAAAGGAATGATCAGATGTAGGGGTGTCAAATGGGCAGATTGGGTTAATTTTGGGCGGGTCAAAATAGGTTGAGTCAATAATTGGGCGGGTCAAGTTACTTGGGCTAAGATGGGTTGGGTCAAAATGGATTAAAATTCGGGTCATAATCCAACCCGCCCAACTCTTATTAAACTTTAATTAATATGTGTTATTTTCTTATAAATTGTATAATTACTAAATAAGGCTTTTTTGCTTTTGTTATGGTCATACTTAAAATATTAAACAAAAAAATAAAATTATTTCTAAGATATTTTGACAAACTTACTCATGGATCAATTTGGGCTAAAAATTAGCCCAACTTTAATTGGGTTGAGATGGGTTGGGTCAAGATGAGCTAAGTTCAATAAATGGGCGGGTCAATAACCAACCCAACCTTGGGCAGGTTGGGCAGGTCATTTGGGCTTGGGCCAAATTTGACAGCCCTAATCAGATGTATGTATGTGATAGTGAAATTAGTGAAGAATGAAAGAGATCGAGTAGGGATGAGGAAGCTACCAATCTCGAGATCGTGCCAAGGATGAGCAGCAACAGACCTCCTGGACAATGATGAGAGGATCCTCTCATTCAAGCGAGGGGCGCGTCTATGTTGGGATACCTGATCATCACTCATTTTTACCTGGTAAATTTGAAATTGAAGAAAAAATCAAAATAATGGACAAGTAGTACATGATGATGGAGGAGAAATCGCTCAACACATAACTAAAATCGATCCGAAAAATAAAAGCTATAATAGCTTTCCGAATAGTAGAAAATTGAAAAGCTCACAAATTCAGAATGCATGTTACGTACCTTGGATTGATGGAAATGAAGAAAATGAGAGAATTGAATGATATTTGTGGGTGCTACTCTGTGTATATATAGCGCAGCGCCCTATTAGGTGAAACAAGACAGCTTTCCACGCGGGGCGGGGGAGAAGACCGATTCCTTTTCCTCTTAAAACTTCAATATTTAAGGCCCTCCTTTTCCTTCTGCCTTTAATTCCTTCTTCATAAACATGCATTAAGTATACTTGTATTTCTTGAATTTTCTACTTCACCTACCATTTTTCAAAGCCATCTGAAAGACAGGGGTTGCTCCACTTACAACTGAGAGGTTGTGAGTTCGAGTCTTCCCCAAGAGTAAGGTGAGAAGTTCTTGGAGGGAAGGATGTCGGGTTTCTATTTGGAAATAGTCTTTCTACCCTAATGTAGGGTAAATTCTGCGTATACACTACCCTCCCCAGACCCCACTGCGTACAAACAGTCTCTGCTGGGTTGTTGTTGTTGTTGTTTTCAAAGCCATATGAACCTGCAAACTAAAGTAGAAAAGGAAAAAGAAAAAAAAAAGAACCTTGCAAATACAGTGGTTAGTAGGAGTAGTATTTAATTCCATTTCGGTAAATACTTACTCGCACCCAATGTTTACACCAAACAAAGCAGTTTAACCATGACAATCGCAATTTAAAGTGCATATGCATATCACTTAATCATAATTAAGTACTCCTTCCGATCCACAATAAGTGATTTTTTGACTGTTTTCGTACAGATTAAGAAATACATCTTTTAACATTAATTAACAATGAAATTGACCATATTAATCTTTACTATCTCTTCACATAAAACTTCTAGCACATATTCCAACACTATTTACTTCAAGGTCAATGTAGGAAAAAAAATAATTAATTCATTCTTGAAATCTTAAAAAATCACTTATTTTGGACCACAAAAAAGGCAAAAAGATCACTTATTGTAAATCGGAAAAAGTAAAAAGTAGATTATATACGGAACATATATCATGCATTTATTTGCTGGTGTAAATACTGGATGCAAATTTTTTTTACTATTTCTTATATAGTTCCCATACTAACTAACCACATTAAAAAGGAAAAAAGATCGCATCTAAAGCACTAGTACATGATCTTTAAATAAATCAAAGTGCATGATGACCGTCACACCTCATATCTTAGGTGTCTTATATTTTCATAATTGCAATCACGTCCCAGACTAAATTAGTACTTTTTTCAGTCCAAAATAAGTGATTTTTTGACCTTTTTTTATGGTCCAAAATAAGTGATTTTTTTCAGATTTCAAGAATGAATTAATTATTTTTTTCCTATATTGTCCTTGAAGTAAGTAGTGTTGGAGTATGTGTTAGGAGTATTTATGTGAGATAGTAAAGGTTAATATGGTCAATTTCATTGCCCATTATTGTTAAAAGGCGAATTTTTTAATCTGTGTAAAAACACCCTAAAAATTACTTATTTTGTACCGGAGGAAGTAGTGCTTAAGCTCGTTTCGAACGCGTAGACAGCGGTAGAGATACCCCCTTGAATTCCTCTTCTTTCTTTGTTCTCAATTTTTCATTTCCAGCCAGACATGTTGACTTTTAGGCACTCATTTTTCTATTTCTTACAATCTACTAGGAGTAATTTATTATTTTGACAGGATAACTCTAAAACATATATCTATACGATTAATAAAGTTTCGACGTGTCAATGACATGGAACAACGTTTACCATTGCCAAGCAGAAAGTCCTCTCCTTGTTTGACCATTTTAACCGGTCCGAAAAATCAAAGGTTATATTGTTATTAGAGGTGTATAAAGGAAATCGACAAATCGCATTAATACAATAATTCGAGTCAAACTAAACCAACCGATATTACATATATAAGAATTTTAGATATATTTAATATATGTATACTTATTGTGATGTAATTTATAAATATTTCTTAAAAATTTCATAATTTTATCTTTTAAGATATTATTTCAAGGTTGACTTAGAACTTTTGAATGTTTCAATAAGTTTTATAGTCATTAATATTAGTAAATTAAATAATGCTAACAAAAGCTCAAACCAAAATCAAATCAATATTAATGCTAACAAAAGACATTCAATTCAATACTGCAAACGGGAATGTATTGAATATCTATTTTTTGTTTTGCAATAATTTAAATAAAAATGCATCACCTATTTTTATTTTTTATTTAGCATTTAGTCATGTAATTAATACTCCCTTATTACTCTACTTATATTAGCATGACTTAGTACTTTTAGATTATGTTTATTTTTATTATGAATCTTTAATTAGCAATATTTATATTAAATAATTTTATTGTCTTTATTGTTGAATATTTTAAGATAAGCCATGACACATCTCATATTTTGTATTATTTTCTTGGAAAATACTTTATATAGTTGTGTCTTACTAGGATTAAAGAAAATTTTTGAACACAAGTTATATGTTTTGTTCTAAGAAGATTTTACCGGGAAAAAATCCGAAAACCCGAGAAAACCCGAGAAAAATCGAGATTGAAAAACCCGAGTTTTATTGGTTTGATTTGGTCTTTAGATTTAATAACCCGACACAATTGGTTTGGTATGGTAATTGTAAAATCCGAACCAACCCAACCCATGTACACCTCTAATTGCTATATTCATAATTCTCCAATATATTAGGTTGTTATGTCCTATTTACAATACATTACAATAACGCCAAATTTTTAACAACTTACATTTAAAGATAGAAGTCAAGCATTATGACATACCTACTAAGGTCTTATATATCAAGTCGCATCCTTGCTAGGAGAGGCCATTATAAACTCAACACAGACGGGGCAACCTTTCAAAATGAGTTGATAGGTGAATTAGGAGGAGTAATCCGAAGCAGCTATGGGGATTGGTGATGGAATTTATGGTGAAAATAAATTACACCAACATTCTATACTCTGAACTAACAGCTCTAATGCAAGGACTAAGAATGGCAGCCTCAAACAACTTCATGTCTTTGGAGGTTAACATAGATTCAACTGAGGTAATACACAATATCAATAAGGGCAATCTGATTTACGAAACTATATATGTGAATGCAGGTCACTCCTAACAGCGGTACAGCACTGGGGCATCCTCCAGTAAATCACACCTACAGGGAAGCCAATAGGGTGGCGAATAAGCTGGTCAAGGAAGCAATCAAGATGAATAAAACAACAACAAATTTTTTGGTAGTTCCTCCGGTATTTGCCAATAAAACAATATGTGCAAACATCCTAGGAACTATTTTTGGAAAAAAAAAAAGAGGTTATAATATTTATAATGTAGCGATAGACTACAATCTTTTTGATCCAAACAAAAAAAAAAAACATTATGACATACGCACAAATGAAATATACCACGATTTATCTTCTCTTATTGAAGAATGTATTAGCTTTCTCATTTTGTAAAGTAATATGCACTTAAGCTTAAAAGTGACAAAAGCAAGATGTGCCCACAACTCAACTTCACCAGTCTAGTGATAAATAATGAGAATGTTATTGCTTCTAATCAATACAAGGCTGGCTAATGTTGGTGCTCAAAGAACCGGGGAAAATTACAAGGTAATAGAAAAAGGCAAAACTAGTATATAAGTTCTTTCTTTTTAGGTTGAAGAACCGGAGGGTCAATGTCAATTCCCATATTTGCTGCAGTGCCAGCTATAATCCTCATTGCAGATTCAATTGTAGTACAATTAAGATCTGGCAACTTCTCTTGAGCAATTGTTTTCAATTGATCAATAGTTATTTTCCCCACTTTCTCCCTCTGTGGGTCCTTTGAACCTTTTTCCACTCCTACAAAGTTACAAAAATATTACTCCATTAGTGTCCTCACAGATTTACATCTTCCATAACTAACCAAAAATCTCAGTATGCAACCACAGGAAAACAACATTTAGGCTATAACAAACAGGGTAAAAAGGCAGCCTAGTGCACTAAGCTCCCGCTATGCGTGGGTTTCCGGAAAGAGCCGGACCACATGGGTCTATTATACGCAGCCTTACCCTGCATTTCTGCAAGAGGCCGTTTCCACGGCTCGAACCCGTGACCTCCGGGTCACATAACAGCAACCTTACCAGTTACGTCAAGGCTTGCCTTCAAACATGATACTCTTCAAGATAGAGTAAGTACAGAAGCACAAGTTCACATCTACAATATGTACTACTTTGAGTGGACACCTGACTTCCAATTGTGTAACTATACTTTTTCTTTTTGGGATAAGTAAGGATCTTATTCATCAAGATGATCAAGCACTAAGTAGTGCCATTTTTCCTGAAAAAAAGGAAGGAAAAAAAGAACACGAGGGGTGGGGATGGGGGGTGTAGTTGTTCCCAATATACAAAAGGAGGGGCATATCCCTTGTATGCAATAAAGACCGATTAGAACAAGCTAATGAATTCAAACATTTTCTCTTCAAGTTGTCCAATTACACTTGAAGAGATCACCAAACTTATTCACCCACTGCTATCAACTTTAAATATTACTACCTTTCATGTTACCATAATCAACTGTAACCAAAAGAATAGTGCTTATCCAAGAAACCAGGGGTTCATTTCATGAGCTTTATAGTTCGGTGAAACAAGGATACTCCACATAGTGGGATTGCATTCTTAGGATTCCCAATGGAATAGGTTAATTCGGAAATGATGTTGTCAATCCTAACACCAAATGTTTAAATCTACTGCCTGTTTTGGTTGATCATAGAAGTATAAGTAGAGAACTGCAGCCAAAACATAAAAATTTTCGACGGGTCTGTCATTCTCCAACCAGAGAGAGAGTGAGAGTCACGGTTTTTCTAATTGAGATTTCAATTTTTTTTTTCTTTCCTCCCCCAACCATCTAACAGAGCAACATGGGAAACCAAAGAAGAGAGTTTGCCATCTGGTATATTATTAAAACTACATGTCTATATCCTACTATAAAAACCAAAATACTATGGAAGGAGGGAAAATCATAGGATAGTATATCAAGTTGTAGTCTTCGAGGGCGTCTTTTGTTTACAAAGTGCACAGTGAGGCATTTACCTGTTATCGACCAACACCTGTTCAAATACCCGAATCAAGCCAAGATCATGGGGTAGTATATTGAGTTGACTTCAAGGGCGTTATTTGTTTAGAAAGTGCACAGGAGGCGTTTAACCGTTTCCGGCCAATTATATCCTATGTTGCGCGGACTCTGCGAAATGTAGTCGCACCCATGTCGAATTCTTAAAAAACGCACTACTTTTGGAGGATCCGATACATATCCTGCCACATTTTTGGAGAGTACGAGCAACATAGATTATATCCCTTCATCTTCCTTGCTGTCATAAAATCCCATGTCTGTAGACTATAGACTTTTTCTAATAGTAATCTTCAGACTTACAGTCTATAGTCTATTGAGCTAAAGCAGATTTTACGAGTTTCATGATCTCGAATTGGGATCAAATATTTAGGGACTTCTGGCAGACAGGTCCACTAGTTGCCCTTGTACATAGAGATCCAGTGGTCATATGTAAAATGCAGCCACGATAATTGAAGTTGAGGACAACAAGCAAGGGTGTGGTAGTAATAGGCCAGGATATGATGGCCTCATCCAAAACTAGCTTGAGAAGACACTTGATATTGCACATTGATTCGACCCCAGAGTAGCCACCTCGACTAACCGCGAAGTCCTTGAGCATATTATCTCTAATAATAAGACTTTGAAGGACATATGTCAAGACTATTTGGCGGCACTTATCAGCAGATCAAGTGATCAACTGTCCATGCGCATTATTCTGTCCTTTCTTACGGTCTTCACTAGGTTGACGACAACGTGCCTATGTGGCTATATCCGTGTGCAAGCTAAACGGAATTCATCTCTTCCACTAACTCTAAACGAAAAGTGGAGAATCTTTTAGGCATCCTGACTTCCCTCTAAACTAAACCTTAGTAGTAAAGCATGTGGAGTTAAAGTGTTAAATCGCCAAAATTAAAGTAGTTGAGGCTGAAAATGAATTCAATGAAATATCTGCAGCGAGTTATGAGAATTCAAAATGGTGAAACAATTAGCAGAAAGCATCTATCAGAGGGGATGGAAGGGTTCCTCAGTAGTTGATGCAATCACATTATAGGACAATGTCTGAATAAATTATACTATTAGAGGAGTTGGAAGAAGCAAAGTGAGGGTACCTGCAGCCTTGAGCAGCAAAACAGAAGCAGGTGGGGTCTTCAAGACAAAAGTGAAGCTTCTATCCTGCAAAACATGAACACCATATATAATCAGATACAAACGTTAAAAGGGATAATCTTTAATTCTCAAAAATTATGTTCACTGCCCCATATATATATATATAGACATTAAAAAATACTGCAGAGATTATGAAGGGAAAGTAACAGACATCATAAACGGTGATTTCGACGGGAATGACATAACCAGCTTTATCAGCAGTTCTGGCATTGTAATCCTTACAGAAGGCCATAATGTTAACACCCTTGGAACCCAAGGCCGGCCCCACAGGTGGAGCCGGTGTTGCCTTCCCTGCCTCCAGAGCCAGCTTTATAATACCAGTCACTGTCAAAATATTCAATAAAGTTCAGTAAAGATTGAATTTTTCTTTTTCCTTATGATAAGTAGCAACAATTTGGCAAGACCCAAATGAAAAAAAAAAAAAAAGAGTGGCAGTAGGAAAGTAAATAGTGGAGTACCTTTCTTGGCTTTACCACCACCAGGCTTAGGGGGAGCCATGGAAATGACAGTGAGGGGCCTTGGAGTGGAAGGAAGGGAACAAGTGTTTTTGTTGTGGGTTTGAAGGAACTGAACGGAGACGCGTTGGAATGAAGATAAATTGAGGGATGAAGGTGAAAACGAGGAAGAGAGTTTCCCTGAATGATTACAAGTTGATAAAGACGCCATTTCTAACCAAGAATTTGTAACAGAAGAAGAAGAAGAAATGAGAACGAGAGAGAGAAGTGGATAACACTGCTTGGTAGTGGTACCTTCTCCTATCTGTAGCCAGATTCCTATTTGGGCCTCTCTGCTAACATCCTACAGTTGGGCTGGGTCTTGTTTAGAGTCCAAGGGCCCAACATACTCTTGCACTCCAACAAGTTTAAATAGCACGGTCTAGCCAGTTTTCGGACTTGTCATTCAAAAATAGTCAGCGTTGTCAAGTCATTAAAAAATAACCACTATTTTGCTGCAACAGAGACCGGTCCAGTATAATATACTGGAGTTCGGTGCACCTGTGTATGAACTTCCAGCATATTATGCTGGACCGGTATACTTTGCTGGCTCCAGTATAATATACTGGAGATTGGAGCATCGGTGCTCCAAACTTCAGTATGTTATGCTGGACTAGTATATTATGCTGAAGTATTTTTCCGGATTTTGAACAATATTTTCGTTCAGATTTATCTTTACATAAAAAGTGGGTAAATTTCGATTACTTTTGAAACTGTGGCTATTTTTGAATAACCACTTGTAAATCTGGCTATTTTTTAATTCAACCCAGTAAAATCTCACTAGTAGGGTCTGGGGAGGGTAGTACATACGCATATCTTACCCCTATCCCGAGGGATAGAGAGGTTATTTCTGATAGACCATCGGCTCAAGAAAACGGAAATAGGTAATATATCAGTACCATCATTAACCCATAGAAAAAATAACAGAATTATAAGAACCAGAAAATAGATGAAAAATAAAATAATAACCAGTAGATAAAACCCGGCACTAAGAAGAACGAAAGAGTAGTGAGAACTCAATCCTAACACTAGCAGTCTAAGACTAAATCCTAACATACTAGCCTCACTATGGAGCGCCGTAGAAATATGCACAACTACCTCCTAACTTACAACCTTAATGCTCGACCTCCACAACTTTCTGTCTAGGATCATGTTCACGGTAATTTGAAGCAATGTCATTTCCTGCCTTATCAATTTTCCCCAATACTTTTTAGGCCGCCTTCTTCCGCTCGTTGTAACCACCAAAACATACTCTTGCACTACAACGAGGGAAAGAGATATACTAATGAACAAATGATAAAAGTAGTGCAAATATAGACACCGGCCGGCAAGAGCTTCTCCTCATCATTCGTCTTCTCTGGTTGATTAATTTTGCTGCCAAGTTCTGCTGTGAAGCTATTTTTTTTGAATTCTTTTTAAATGACGACAAAACTTAAACAGTTGCATAATTTGCATTAAATGATTGGGAATGATGCAAATCACCCTTATATATATATATATATATATATATATATATATATATATATATATAGTATTAAAAGCATAAAATTCCTTAACAAAATATCGTTAGCGTTTTTTGTCATTTTAAAATAGAGTTCACATTAAATAAAATAATCATTTGATTAATTTTTTATTATTTAGGAGTAGTCATTTAATTAATTCTCTACTATTTACGGATAACCATTTAATTAATTTTCTAACATTTATAACACTAATTTTTCAGTTCCTTTTGGTTTTAGAATTTCAAGCGCATACATTAGGAGTGCTTTTCGTTAATTACACAGTAGGAAATATGTTCAACACCATTTTATTTAGGAGCATCATTAAATTTCTCCCTTTAGATTTAGGACGGTTTTTTTCAGTTAATAAATTTTTGACTAATTTATACACACTAGGGAAGTATCGGTACTTCCAAATACATTCAGATTTAGGAGTATTAAAATTCTACACTTGAAAAGTTTTTTTAGTTAATAAAATTTTGAAACACACTAGGAAAGTTTTGGTATAACTTTTTGACAAGTGATTTTCTCATAAATATATTAAGTAAAAACGAGCTCTTTGAACTTTTTTTTGGTTTGAGAGTCTTTATTTTTTAATAAAATTTTACACAAGTTTATATGCAAATACTTCTATAAAAGAAGCTCCAGTTCCAGGTTTCATCATCAAAAAATTGTCTTGTTCGAGCAGCAGTTATAAAATTACGGATTTCTGGTTCTCTTTCTTTATGAGCAAAATGTTATTGTATTAACAATTGAATTTTATATCCTTATTTGTATTAATAGTGGAATTTTCTTCGACATATTTGTAAATTTTGTATTTATATTAGTAGTTAAATTCTGCATTCACGTATTCAAACAATACATTTTTATTTTTTTGTATTAGACTGTACGCTTCAACCTTTTGTCAATCTATCTCTTCTGCTATTTTGTTGTGCTCGCATTGGACTTTATCTCTTTGTTGGTTGTCTAGTTTTACATCATATTTTAATAGATTTCATATTGAACGAAATTATAATTAACTAAAATTTTGGTTATAAACTTTTGCTTATTTGAATTAAGTATGTAATCCTAATATTTGTGGGGTACATCCCATAAATCAAGGAAGATAATTTTCTTCTTCTGATTGGCAGCTACCATTTTTTCTTTTGCACTGTCAAATATGGTAGGCTGCAGAAGAAAAAGAAGTCAAGTTTGGTAGGCATAGTAAATCTGCAGGAGAGAGAAATGTCAATCGTAGTAGGCGTGAGAGAGTGAGGTTCTGCCTATAAAAGGAGAGTTTCGGCTCTCATTTCTACACACCAAAATCTCAGACAATACATCTGAGTAAGAGAAAGCAAGGTATTCCATAGACTATAAGAAAATAGTCTGTGAAGAAAAATATAGTGTGAGAGATATTGTAGTGAGGTGGAAAAAGCAAAAAAATGTTCTTTCTTTTGAGGGTGTAGTGGTCTTAGAAATATTTGTACTCGTTATTACACAGTGTAAAATTCCTCGCTTTAGTGATATCCGTTGCTCTTCTTGGCCGTGGTTTTTTCCATTATTCAGAAGGGTTTTCACGTAAAATCTTGGTGTCATTATTGCTGCATTTCTATTCTTGTTGATTTAACCATAACTTAGTGTTCTGCGTTTATCACTAATACCATAAATATTATTTTTACGGGGTTTATTTCCAACAAGTGGTATCAGAGCCAAGGTTCTGTTTGAGTATGCTCTGTGGTTGCAGCACAGTCTGAACTTTCACATCAGAAAAAAATTACTTTGGTCACCTAATAAATAGTATTTGTATTTGTGATAAACGATGGAAACTAACACTAGTAGAATGGTTACTTTAAATGGCACAAATTATGTCATTTGGAAGGGCAAAATGGAAGATTTGCTCTATGTCAAGAATTTTCATCAACCTGTCTTCGCCACTATAAAGCCTGATAATAAATCAGATGAAGAGTGGAATTTGTTACACAGGAAGGTTTGCGGCTTTATTAGACAGTGGGATGACGATAATGTTTTGAACCATATTTCTGGGAAAACACATGCTCGGACCCTATGGGAGCACCTTGAAAGTTTGTATGCTAAGAAAACTGGAAACAACAAGATGTTTCTGATAAAGCAGATGTTGGGTTTAAAATACCATGATGGTTCCGCGATGACAGATCATCTGAATAATTTTCAGGAGATCATGAACCAGTTATCTGCTATGGGCATTAAATTTGATGAAGAAATTCAAGGCGTGTTTCTACTTGGTTCCCTACCAGATTCTTGGGAAATTCTTAGAACTTCATTATCAAACTCTGCTCCGGACGGTGTGATCTTTATGAATCTTGCCAAGAGCAGTCTGTTAAATGAAGAGATGAGAAGAAAATCTCAAGGTTCCTCCTCATCATATGTCTTGGTGACTGACTCTAGGGGGAAGTAAGAATCGGGGTTCTCAAAATAGAGAACATAATATAAGCAAATCCAGAAGCAGACTTAAAGATATTGAGTGTTATCATTGCGGGAAGAAAGGGCACACAAAGAAGTTCTGCCAGATTTTGAAAAGGGAGAATAGAGACAAGGAAGAACAGAAAGAAGAAGGCAATCGTGTGGCCACAGTCACTACAGAAGATCTTTTTATTGTCCTTGATGCGGATCTGATAAAAATTGCTTGTGATGAGTCAAGCTGGGTTGTGGACAGTGGTGCCGCATCTCATGTGACATCAAGGAAGAAATTTTTCTCATCCTATACTCAGGGTGACTTTGGAACTTTGAGTATGGATAATGAGACTGTATCTAGGGTGGCTAGTGTTGGAACGATTTGTTGGGAAACTAGTATTGGAACTAAACTAGTTTTAAACAATGTTCGTTTGCATTTGATCTCTGTTGGTATTTTGGATGATGAGGGATATGTCAGTACCAATGGTGCTGGAAAGTGGAAGCTCACTAAGGGTTCCATGATTGTGGCTCGTGGGAAAAAGCGTCGTGGTCTATACTGGACTACGGCCTCTACCTGTGTTGATATGGTGAATGTCGTTGAGAGCAATAGCTCTTCAACGTTATGACATAAGAGGCTTAGCCACATTAGCGAGAAATGACTAAATGTTTTGGCCAAGAAGAAATTGTTATCAAATTTTGAAAGTGAAAAATTAGAAAAATGTGAGCACTACTTGGCTGGAAAACAAAAAAAAAGTTTCTTTCCAGTTTCATCCTCCTTCAAGAAAGACAGAGTTGCTTGAGTTGGTGCATTCAGATTTATGTGGTCCAATGAAGACAAGGACTTTGGGTGGTGCACTTTATTTTGCTACCTTTATTGATGATTGCTCAAGGAAACCTTGGGTCTACATCTTGAAGACTAAAGACCAAGTGTTGGGTGTCTTTAAGCAGTTTCAGGCTTCAGCTGAAAGAGAAATTGGAAAGAAACTGAGTGTATTCGTGTCATGGCCCGGATTTCCCACCATCGGGTGTCGTGATGGCGCCTACTATCGGAGCTAGGCAAGCCAAATATTTAAAACACCTTTACTGCTTTCTTTCAAACAATATAATAAACGAGACAAAATTTAAGCGAAGACTTTAAATCTAAAGCAACTGAAAACCAAAAGTGCGGAAATTTAATACACATCACTACCCAAGGCCTGGTGTCACTAGCTCACGGACTACTACAAAATACTACAAACAATGTCTGAAAGGAAATACATCATGGTTGTCTGATACAAGATGAACAAAAGAAAAGCATGGAAAGGGACTTCGGCCTGCGAACGCCGGCTAGGCTACCTCGAGAGTCCCTGGACTGAAGACAGCTCCCAGAAATCCTACTGCTGTGGTCCGTAAGCTGCTCCCTGATCTGTGCACAAAAATACACAGAATGTAGCATCAGCACAACCGACCCCATGTGCTGGTAAGTGCCTGGCCTAACCCCGATGAAGTAGTGACGAGGCTAGACAGTACCTACCACGATTAACCTGTACATATATATATACAACAAGTGCAAGAAAACAATAAAAAGATAGTACAAAGTAAAACTGGAGGGGACATGCTATCGGGGAGTAACAGATAAAAATGAAATATCGGAAATAAGCAGAAGAGACTCCGGTTCCCATGATATATAAGTGGACGGTGTGCCACACGATCCCATAATATCATATTTAAGTGGACGGCATGCCACACGATCCCATAATATCATATATAAGTGGACGGCGTGCCACACGATCCCATAATATCATATATAAGTGGACGGCGTGTCACACGATCCCATAATATCATATATAAGTGGACGGCGTGCCACACGATCCCATAATATCATATATAAGTGGACGGCGTGCCACACGATCCCATAATATTATATATAAGTGGACGGCGTGCCACACGATCCCATAATATCATATATAAGTGGACGGCGTGCCACACGATCCCATAATATCATATATAAGTGGACGGCGTGCCACACGATCCCATAATATCATATATAAGTGGACGGCGTGTCACACGATCCCATAATATAGTTCATAATATCTGACTTCATATAGTAGACCCCTTCAGGGGAGAATAACAACTCAATACCTTTAACCCGGCAAGGGTACAACTAACAACCCAAAATATCCCGACAAGGGAAAATATATATATCAGTCTACACATCCCGGCAATGGAGTATTCACAACACATTCTCCTTTTTAAATTCATTCTTCCTCAACTAACACATTCATGTTTGAGCTAACACTCCAAAAGTACACCAATCGCAATTTTACCTCAACCGTTCATATTATATGAAACTCATCAAATAAACAAGGAGCTTGTGTCACATTATTCGAATTAAAAGCAATCAAGACTCACGGTCATGCTAGACTCCGGTGCATAGATAACCGTCACCATGCCTATACACCGTACTCCACATTAGCAAGTAGCAAATATCATCCCAATCCTATTCCCTCAAGCCAAAGTTAGAACAAACACTTACCTCGAATGCTCCAAACTCAACTCACGCTTCTAGTATAGCTTTACCTCTTGATTCCACCACCAATCCGCTCGAATCTAGTCATAAGTTACTTAATCACATTAATAATTACTAAATGAATCATCCCCAATGCATGAAAATAGATTTTTCAAGGTTTTTCCCAAAAAGGTCAAAAATACCCCCGGACCCACGTGGTCGAAACTCGAGGTTCGGACCAAAACCCGGTTACTCATTCCCTCATGAATCCAAATATATGATTTGTTTTTAAATCGGACCCCAAATTGAGGTCCAACTTCTCAATTTGTAGAAAACCTAGGTTTTACCCAAAACACCCAATTTTCCCCATGAAAATCTTTGATTTGAAGTTGAAATTATGTTAAAAGATATTAAGGAATAAAGAAATTAAGTTAGAAATCATTTACCAATCGTTTTGAAGAAGAAAAGTTATTTGAAAAATCACCTCTTAGGTTTTGGATTTTTGGATAGTGGAAAAATGACTAAAAATTCCGAATTTATACATTTTTCTGGGGGCTGGCGGGGACCGCACAGAAATGCACCGCGGCCGCGCCGAGGGAGGGGAGAAGTGGGCTCTCTCTGAACCCACCCGGCGCGGACTGCACTGATTTAGTGCGCGGCCGCGCTGGTCGACCCTCTGAACCCCACCACGCGGACCGCACAGAAAAGCACCGCGGCCGCGTGGCTGCTAGCGCGGACCGCGCGGAAATGGCCGCAGTCGCGCTGGGCCTGCAACATCTGAACTTGTATATATTTTTTTTCTAAGTCTAAGACCTTTCGGGCCCCATTCAAAACTCACCCGAGCCCTCGGGACTCCAAACCAAACATGCACACAACCTTAAAAATATCTTACGGACTTACTCGTGCGATCAAATCGCCAAAATAACATCATATACATAGGGACAAGCCTCAAACACATGATTTTCTTTCTTCAACTTTCATAACTCAAATTCTCCATTTTTAGTCCAAAACACGTCATATGGCGTCCGTTTTTAGCCAAACTTTACAGATAGTGCTTAACACATATTTAAGACTTGTACCGGGCGTCGGAACCAAAATACGAGCCCGATACCTATATTTTCTAACCCCTTTTTCATTTCAAATTTTCATATCAAATTTCAGAAAAACAATTTCTTTCAAAAATTTATTTCTCGGGCTTGGGACCTCAGAATTTGATTCCGGGCACACGCACAAGTCCCATATTTTTATACGGACCCTCCGGGACCGTCGAATCACAGGTCCGAGTCCGTTTACCCAAAATGTTGACCGAAGTCAACATTATGCATATTAATACCAAAATTCATCAAATGTTTCACATAATTCACATATTCTAACATCAAAACTTTCCGGCTACGCGCCCGAACTACGACGCCAATCGAGGCAACTAAAGGCGAGGTTTTCAAGGCCTCGAAAGCGCGAAACAAGGAAGAGCTACGGTGATGACCCTTCGGGTCGTCACAATTCGTACTGATAACGGTGGTAAATATTGTGGACCATTTGACGAATACTGCAAGCAATAGGGTATCAGACACCAGAAGACTCCTCCTAAGACTCATCAGCTTAATGGTTTAGCAGAAAGGATAAACATGACCTTGATGGAAAGAGTCAGATGTTTTCTTTCTGAAGCAAAGTTGTCGAATTTCATTTGGGGTGAGGCTTTGTTGACCGCCGCACATGTTATTAATCTATCCCCTGCGGTTGCTTTTCAAAGTGATGTTCCAAATAGAGTTTGGTATGTCAAGGATGTTTCCTATGACCACTTGAAAGTATTTGGTTGCAAAGCTTTTGTACATGTGCCTAAAGATGAGAGGTCAAAATTAAATGCTAAGACAAGGCAGTGCATCTTCATTGGTTATGAACTTGATGAGTTTGGTTACAGGCTATATGATCCAATTGAGAAGAAGGCCGTGAGAAGCCGTGATGTTATCTTCGTGGAGGATCAAACCATTAAAGATATTAACAAAGCGGAGAAGCTAAAATCTCCAAGTTCTGAACGTTTAGTTAATTTTGATCAAGTTCCTCATACAAATGCGAATGACGTTGGTGGGCTCAATGATGATGGTGATACCCAGAACCACATTCCAGATCAACATATTGATAGTGATGGTGATAACAATGCTAATGTTGATGAGGTAGATACTCCTACTTACGAAGTTGTGGACGAGTTAGATATTCCACTCAGGAGGTCTTCTAGACCTCGTACTCATTCCTCCCATTATTCACCCAATGAGTATGTATTACTCACTAATGGGGGAGAACCTGAATATTATGCGGAGGCCATAGAAGACGAGCACAAGGATCAATGGATTGAAGTCGTGCAAGATGAGATGAAATCTCTGCATGAGAACCATACTTATGAGTTGGTGAAATTGCCTAAGGGCATGAGAGCTTTGAAAAACAAGTGGGTGTTCAAAGTTAAAGCGGAAGAACATAGTTTGAAGCCTAGATACAAAGCTAGATTGGTTGTCAAGGGATTTGATCAAAGGAAAGGTATTGATTTTGACGGAATATTTTCTCCTGTCATGAAAATGTCCTCCATTCGGACAATTCTTGGTTTGACTGTCAGTCTTGATTTAGAGATTGAGCAGATGGATGTGAAGACTGCTTTTCTTTACGGTGACTTAGAAGAGGAGATTTATATGGAACAACCTGAAGGCTTCAAAGCAAAAGGTAAAGAAAATCTTGTATGCAAACTTAAGAAGAGTCTATATGGATTGAAGCAAGCTCCCAGACAGCGGTACAAGAAGTTTGAGTTTGTTGTGGGGGAGCAAGGCTACAAGAAAACTTCTTCAGATCACTATGTGTTTGTACAAAGATTTTATGATGATGATTTTATCATCTTCTTGCTATATATGGATGATATATTGATTGTGGGTAGGAATGCTTCCGAGATTGACGAGTTGAAGAAACAGTTGAATAAGTCTTTTGCAATGAAAGACTTGGGTCATGCTAAGCAGATTTTAGGCATGAGAACTACTCGTTCGAGAAATGAAAGAAAGCTTTACTTGTCACAGGAGAAGTACATAGAACGTGTACTGGAGCGCTTCAATATGAAAAGTGCTAAGTTGGTTCGCACACTCCTTCCTGGTCATCTGAAGTTGAGCAAGAAGATATGTCCTACAACAACAGAGGAAAAGAGAGAATGTCCAAGATTCATTATTCCTCTGTCATCGGAAGTTTAATGTATGCAATGGTATGCACTCGACCAGATATTGCCCATGCAATCGGTGTTGTCAGAAGATTTCTCAAAAATCCAGGAAAAGAGCATTGGGAAGCTGTAAAGTGGTTACTCAGGTACCTAAGAGGTACTGTAGGAGATTGCTTGTGTTTTGGAGGATCTTATTCAATCTTTAAGGGCTACATGGATGCTGATATGGCAGGTGATCTTGATAATCGTAAATCTACTACGGGATACCTGTTCACATTTTCAGGGGGAGCTATCTCATGGAAGTCGAAGTTGCAGAAGTGTGTTGCACTCTCTACAACTGAAGTGGAGTATATTGCCACTACAGAAGCTAGCAAGGAGATGGTATGGGTAAAGCGGTTTCTTCAAGAGCTGAAATTACATCAAAAGGAGTATGTCATCTATTGTGATAGTCAAAGTGCAATAGACTTGAGCAAGAACTCCATATACCATGCAAGAACAAAACATATAGATGTGAGATATCATTGAATTCGTGAGCACGTGGAGAATGAATCTTTACAGGTCAAAAAGATTCACACGAGTTAAAATCCTGCGGATATGCTAACCAAGGTAGTACCAAGAGACAAGTTCGAGCTTTGCAAATAACTTGTCGGCATGCGCTCAAACTAGAATTTATGGTGTTACCTCCTTCAGGCGAATAGGACTGGAGGGAGAGATTTGTAGGGTCCATCCCATAAATCAAGGAAGATAATTTTCTTTCTTTGATTGGTAGCTACCATTTTTTCTTTTGCACTGTCAAATATGGTAGGCTGCAGAAGAAAAAGAAGTCAAGTTTGGTAGGCATAGTAAATCTGCAGGAGAGAAAAATGTCAAACATAGTAGGCGTGAGAGAGTGAGGTTCTGCCTATAAAAGGAGAGCTTCGACTCTCATTTCTACACACCAAAATCTCAGACAATACATCTGAGTGAGAGAAAGCAAGGTATTTCATAGACTATAAGAAAATAGTCTGTGAAGAAAAATAGAGTGTGAGAGATATTGTAGTGAGGTAGAAAAAGCAAAAGAGTGTTCTTTCTTTTGAGGTTGTAGTGATCTTAGGAGTATTTGTACTCGTTACTACACAGTGTAAAATTCCTCGTTGTATTGTTATCAGTTGCTCTTCTTGGCCGCGGTTTTTTCCCTTATTCAGAAGGGTTTCCACGTAAAATCTTGGTGTCATTATTGCTGTATTTCTATTCTTGTTGATTTAACCATAACTTAGTGTTCCACATTTATCACTAATACCGTGAATATTATTTTTACGGGGTTTATTTCCAACAATATTTAGTGCTGAGAAAAATAGAGAGGGGAAAGTTTTCTTTAACTTGGTCCATTTTAAGAAAAAGAAGGGGTGGTAACATTATACTTATACAGAATGAAGTTCATTGAACGCAAAAGCAATTAAGAGCAGATTGTCATTCTTCCACTATTATTAGGCTATGAATAAATTGTCACATAATGCTGTAAAGCAAGATAAACGTCATCTCAGGATAAAGATAAGTATCTATTGATGCTTATTCTTTTTCTTCTTCTTCTTGAATAGGCGGTAATCCTCTGTAATTCCATTCGTGTGCTTTCCATTCAGGAAGTTGTTGAATGACCATCTGCGCAAAAGAGATTTTAGATCGTATTATCCCAATATAATTAAGCATCAAAATATATATATCCATATTTAGTCCATACCATGCCTATAGAATCAGGTTTACCAACTATTGTCTGGCAAGCTAGCCTCCAATTCTTTGGATGCTGAAATATATAACAGATCAATATATTCTAATTAAATTGATGTTAAATTAATGTCTATAAAATGGAACAAGTGTGGATAAAAAAGAAAAAGTATACTGTTGTTAAGTAGTAAAACTGCTTAAGAAATGAATATTTCGTACCCGTTTTAAATCTTCGTGATTGTTCTCCTTGTCAGTACGAGGGTTTAGTAGCTCCTTTCCTTCAACAACCTGATCAATATTAATACAGGTACTATAAGATATATACTTTAAAACAATATGGGATATATAGGGACATAATAATCAAAGATTAAGGCAAGCCGGTAACTAATAAAACGTCTACGACCTAATGAAGGGTAGTCCAGTACACTAAGCTTCCGTTATGAGTGGAGCCCGGAAAAGGGCCGGACCACATGGGTCTATCATACGTAGCCTTACCCTGCATTTATGCAAGAGGTTGTTCCCACGGCTCGAACCCGTGACCTCCTATCTACGACCTAATGAGATGTATGTATATGGCTCACCTCAACCAAACATGTCCCACAAGTTCCTCCTCCTCCACAATTAAGCAAAGGTCTCGCCTTAATTAATTCATGAAAAAAAATAAACATATATAATTAATAAGAACGAGTGCAAAAGAATACAAGTACGAGGAAAAAGAACGGAATTAATGATGAACACATATTTATACATGTACGTACATAAGGTCCATACAACTCCACATTAGCATCCAACATTATGTCTCTAAGTTTTTGACCACCACAAGCTTTGCGGAGCTGCACGTCTGGTGTCCCATCTGGTAGTAATACTGACTGAACAAAGAATACATATTAATTATTACTAGTATATATGCATTCATTACCAACAGAAACACAAGTCCTACTTAGTCAATAAGTATATATTTGTAATTTTTTTGGTTTCTCACCCGGTGTCCGGTATCCACATTGGGACCCGACTAAATCCGGATTCACGCCGGGAAGTCCCACATTGGGGGTAAAACGCTCCCTAACAAAGGCGACTCCATACCCAGGGGCTCGAACTCGAGACCTCTGATTAAGGATGAAGGAGTACTTACCACTCCACCACAACCCTTATTGGTTATATATTTGCATTCATTAGCAACACAAATACAAATTCTACTTAGTACGTAGTACTCACGCTGACAAATGCAAATTTCACAGAAGCAGCTTCTTCATCTTCCTGTGGTGCTACAACACTTGTCTTTTCTGGAACAGTACCAACTGCTCTGATTTTCGTTCTACCAAAACTCAGGCTCGGAGAAGCTATCTTCTTGTTTTTGAAAATAGACGATCGAGATACGGAAGCTAAGGCGCCAGAGGAGTATATTTCAATTGCCTTCATTTTTCTAATAATATTGATATGGATATTGAAAATAAAGGAGGAGTTGCACTTTTCCAGATACACTCTGGCTCAGCTAGTGGTACATTCATAAATCCCAAAGGATAGGGAAACCATGTGTATTTTCTTTTTTTATGTAAAATGTTGCGGGTGGCTCTCCTTTATCTTATCCATTGGTGAAGTCTGAAATGGAAAGCCCAAATTTGGACTACAAACCTCCCAGCTAGAAGGATGAAAATTGGACGGGCAACCAGTTTTCAGACTGGTAATTTAAAAATAGCTAGCGTTTGCATTAAAAAATAGCTACTCCCTTCGTTCCAGTTTATGTGAACTTATTTCCTTTTTGGTCCGTTCTAAAAAAGAATGACCTCTTTCTAAACTTGGAAACAATTTAGCTTAAACTTCCAATTCTATCCTTAATGAGAAGATTTTATAACCACACAAATATTATGGACCCCTTTTTGACTTGTTTAGGACCATAAATTTAAAAAGTCTTCATTTTTTCTTAAACTCTGTGCCTAGTCAAATAAGTTCACATAAATTGAAATGGAAGGAGTACTATTTTGCCGCAACAGGGATTGGTCCAACATAATATACTGGAGATCGGTGCACCTGTGTATGAACTTCCAGCATATTATATTGGAACTCTAACACGCGAAAAGTTCCAGCATAATATATTGGAGATTGGGACACTTGTGTATGAACTTCCAGCATATTATACTGGACCGGTATATTATACTGGAACTCCAGTATAATATGCTGGAATTCCAGTATACTTATGCTGAAACTCCAGTATATTATGCTGGAGTATTTTCTGAATTTTAAACAGTATTTTTGTTCAGATTTATCTTTATAGAAAAAGTGACTAAATTTCAATTATTTTTAAAATTGTGACTATTTTTAAATGATCACTTATAAATTTGGCTATTTATTAATTTCTCCCCGACTAGAAGGCTGCCACGGGCTACCCATTCAAATTTGAGAAATGACGTAGGAGTCAGAAAAATTCCAAATTAAACATGTTGGTTTTATTTGATTTGTCCTTCTAGAAGATCTGTTGCATAATCCAATCATCCAATATACTCCTACTAGTAGGCATAGTATCTTCGGCCAGTGCAATGAATGATGAATCACCCTCTTTAAACTACTCCCTCAATTTACTTTTACTTCAGCATATTTTAACTTTTCACGTTCCTTAAAAAATAATAAATGAAGTATATAATTTATCATGACACTCATATTAATTGAACGAATATCAGGTATAATATACTGGAAGTTCATACACAAATGCTCCAATCTCCCGTAAAAATAAAAAAAAAATTTAGTATATATGCCAAATAAAAGTGAACGGATGGAGTATTTCTTTTCCTAATTACAACATTTCTCACTTTGATCGTCCCGCAAACGACAAAAGAACACCTAATAAAGACAAAATTAACAGAGCAACTTAGAGGGATTTAGGGGCTGTCAATTTCTGCTAATTAAGTTGTTCTGTGTAATACGGAGTAATTACAGCTTTGCCAATAATAGTTATTGGCATTCTTGTAAAATGAATTCTTGTCATCATCGTTTTCACTGCATAAAAGAATATAATTTTAAATACGTAAAATGTTTCGAGTCTTTTGCTTAGTAATAGTAGTAGTTAGTTTAAACAAGAATCGCCAAACAATATACACGATACTTTTCGTGTAAATATTTTGTTGTTAAAATGTATACAAATATTTGGGGACTTACATGTTTTCGTCATCATGTTTAAACTCTAACTATTTTTATTCGTTTTTTTAATAATCTAATAAAGTGAAACCAGGACATTCAAATTATATTTTCCATTTTGTTTAATTTAGTAACTAACTAGATAGTCAACAACATTTTTCTTAATCGTGATCTTCTTTATTTCTCCTTGTTTATTTCCTTTAAGTTTAGAAATGAGTTTATTCAATCAAAATGTAATGACATCGGTTCGTTAGAAGAAATGTATCAGTTTTGAAATTTATGTTTGTTAAATTTAAATAAAAATAAACTTGTAACACATTAAAATGCTTCCTTATTATACAATGTGAGCGGTCAGTATTTGTCTTCAATCGTCTATAATCTAAGGCCTTGTTTTTTTTTTTTTTAAAATTAAAACGTCTGAATCTGAATACACATCTGAATATCAAAATGTGTATTAAGATTAAGACATCTGAATTTGAATACACATCTGAATATATTAAGATATGTATTAAGATCTGAATACTAAATAATTAAGATTGTTTGATTTTTAACATCTGAATGTATAAAATTTATCTTTATTTGAAAATTAATAAACATAAAATTCAAATGAAATACTAATTAATCTAATATTCTATCAATAAAATATATAGGTTTTTAAAATATGATAGTTGGTGGTGGTGATAGCTAACGGGTGAATGTTGACTAGAGACGGTGGTTGGTGGTAGTTTTGGTTGATGGTGGTGGTTCATGCTAGTAGCTAGTAGTGATTGGTAGTGGTGTCGATTATGATTGAGGATAGTGGTAGTGGGTGGTGATAGTTAATAATGACGGGTGGTGGTAGTAGTTGCGACTGAGGAAGGTGGTGGGTGGGTGGTGGTAGATTATAATAATGGGCGGTATCGACTTTGGTTGTTAATGGTGATGTGATGGTCAGTTGTGGTAGTTGAGGTGGATGAGTGTTGATTGTGGGTGAGAATGATGGTGGTCGAAGTGGTGGGGATAGTGGGTGGTGATGGTCGATAATAATGGCAGCTATGATTGAGGATGATGGTGGCATGGTGGTGCTGGAGGTGGTGGTTGTGGGGGTAGTGGTGGTAGTTGAGTAAGATGGTCGTGGCGGCATAGTGGTAGTTGATAATGGTAGGCGATGGCGGCAGTTAATAATGAATATGTTATATTATTTTAATGAAATTAAGTTTCTGTTATATATCTTAATCATACAGATATATTCAGACATATTAAGTGATTCTGAAGTAAAAAAAACAAACACACTTAATGATTAAGATCTGAATATTTAAGATTCAAACTTTAAAATCAAACGTGCTTAATATTTGAGGTCTGAATTATTAAGATTCGGATCTCCGATAAGTGCAAACAAATGAAGCCCGAAAAGCATCTAGAATGAATAGTAAATAATTAAATTAAATTCAAAGGAATAATGATGTGCTTTTCCTCTATTTGTTGATAGGGGAAAGCTTTTGTTTTAAGCTTCCCTTTTCTGACCAGTTGTCTCCGTATACGAAGTGATGGGCTTCCTCTTCCATGCCATTGAATTGCCGAAATTCATGACTGCGGCATTCTTGGTTAGCGTTTGGTGCCATCTCAAATGCATGGTCATTGTTGCCCTCACTCGCCTTGGTCTCTACAAACCTCCTCCTGAAGACGACGACGCCGATTCCAATAGCTATAACCCCAACAGTTACATTCTCCTATTAGACGGCACTTGCCCTTCCCTCGTCACCGTTCCAATCGAGGTCGCCACCGCCGCCGTCAAGCTCAAAGTTCCCGTACTCCTCTACCGCGATTACCTCCTCCTCCGCCGCCGTGGAAACGAATTGGTAAAGGGATGTTCGATCTGCCTTGAATCCATGGAGCTGGAGGATGAGGTCAGAGAACTCATCACCTGCACCCATGTCTTCCACCGAGGATGTCTTGATACTTGGGTGAACGATGGACACGTCACCTGTCCCTTGTGCAGATCTATGTTGCTTCCACCTAAGTTAAGTTCTTTCCGATGTTGTCGAAATCCCGATACTCCGCCGCCGCTGTCGGAGTTGGCCGATCCCCCATTGATTTCTAGTTCTAGTTAGTTGACTGTCGTTCGTTGGATTTTGTCTCACATGCATCTACGGCGGACGATGCTCGTCAGCTTGTGTTTCTACTGTACTTATATTCGTAACAAAAGAACTTGGTTATGTACGCATCATATGAAAAGTATTCTGGCCAGTATATCTGTTCGTTCCGTTATAATGTATATAACTTGTTTGATCGGTTGAAGACTTTTGGAATTTATATTTCTAAACAAGTGAAAAGTAAACCCAGTATATTTGTGTGGTTATAAAAGTTTATCATTAAGGATAGAATTGTAAGTTTAAGCTAAATTATTATCAAATTTAGAAAGGGGTCATTCTTTTTAATCGTACAAAAAAAAAAGGTTCACGTAACTTGAACAAAGGGAGTAACTCTTTATGTTAAACTAGTATTACTACCCGCGCGATGCGCTGACAAATCATTTCAAATTGTGATATATGTTGTTTGAATCATGTACAAATAACCTTAAAATATATATATCTCAGATAAAAATTATATAACATGAGAATTTAATTATGAAGCAGGATATGAAATTATTGATCAAATCTCGTAGTAGACAACCAATCTTTTTAACATATATTTGTACAAATAACCTTAAAATATATATATCTCAAATAAAAATTATATAACATGAGAATTTAGTTATGAAGCAGGATATGAAATTATTGATCAAATCTCGTAGTAGTCAACCAATCTTTTTAACATATATTTGTAGCAACCTAACCCCTTGATTTTAGTACTTGCATTTCGTTTTGTTGTCGATATTAAAGAATATTAAACATGTCATATTGTGATTTGTCTTGTTCGAGCACATTAGATCATATTATTTTAACAAAATTCTTACAATCACTTTATTTTTATCAGGAAGTCAAATATGTCTTATTCATCACATCATTTTTACGTAAATTCTTTTTTTTTGTTCTTTTCTTATAGTTATTGTATTATTTAATATTTCATATTATTATTCCATCATATAATTTTTTGTTAGCTTATAATTAAATTAATGTCTTGCTTATTATCCTTTTAATAGTATGTGATAAAAATAAATATTTTATTCTCGAAATTTGATATATTTTTATGCTTTTATCCTCTTATTCATAATATTTTAATCATTTAAATTTGTCAGTAATATTTTTAAATATAATTAATTATTTTATTTTATCTATATTAAAATTAATTTAAAGTATAAGTATTCTCACACTACCTCTATTTTCTTTTTAATATACATTCTCTTTCCTACTTTAAATGTTAATTAGTTTTATATTAATATTTTACTTATAACCAAAATAATGTCATATTTTGTTTTAAATTGTATCTTTACATTGTAGTGATATTTTCATTGTAGTGATTATCATGTTCCAAACGTATTGAGTTCTCTTATAATTAATATTTTCAAAAAAAAAAACTCATCTCAAATTCAAATAATTCTTATCATTTTATTTTCTAAACTGGACCGCATTTTCAAATAATTATGCTATGCATTCAAACTCAAACTAAATGCACTCGATTCAGATATTAATCACAGAAAATATTTTCTTAATTGTTTGAACATATTATATCTAAATGTTGTAGTGATATTTTCACTGTCATTTTACTTCTTTACATTGTAGTGATATTTTCATTGTAGTGATTATCATGTTCCAAACGTATTGAGTTCTCTTATAATTAATATTTTCAAAAAAAAAAACTCATCTCAAATTCAAATAATTCTTATCATTTTATTTTCTAAACTGGACCGTATTTTCAAATAATTATGCTATGCATTCAAACTCAAACTAAATGCACTCGATTCAGATATTAATCACAGAAAATATTTTCTTAATTGTTTGAACATATTATATCTAAATGTTGTAGTGATATTTTCACTGTCATTTTACTTCTTTACATAATTTTTTTTCTTTTTTAGTTTTAAGATACAAATTTAATTTTTGTAAATTACCTATATTAGAAATTTATTTTATAATTTATAATTTATTTTTATTATTATCTTATTTTTCATAAATAAGACTTCAATTTCGTGGTATTATTCATAATTTGAGCATTCGCATCGTAGTTTTAAGAACTTTCTAATAAAAAAATTCAAACAATCTTTTCTTTTCATTTCTACTAGTAAATTTCTAATAAGTTAACATAATTTTCCTATTTTTTTAATCTAATATATAGTCTTATTACGTTTTATGTGGCTTTTCATTAACTCAAAACTTTATTTAATATCACTCTCAACTACTTTTCTTTAATAATATAAGATAAATATATAAATTTTTTAATTATAAAATAAATATTTATTTTGTTTCAAAAATATTGCTCGAAAATTTTAAATTATTTAAAATTTAATAATATTTTAAGTATTGTATATTTACTTTATTTTATTTTCTAAACTGATGATTTATAAATGTCCTTACATTATCTCTAATTTATTTTTATTGTTCAATATTTTTAGTTTTTTATTTTACTATTAGACTTGAGTTATGTAGACTTATATTATGACTTTTCTTATCATAATATAAAAACTTTCTCATCTCAAATTTAAATAAGTTTTACACTTTTTCCTATGATAAAAAATCATAGTTTTTTTCTATTTATTCTTTATTATTGATTTTATATTATTCAATACCTAATATATTAGCCTGTTTGAATTTAATATCTATTTTTACCACACTCATTCTAATATAATATAGATAAAAATTAAAATACTTTCTCATCTCAAATTCAAATAATTTTTATCATTCTATTTTCTTAATTGGACCATATTTTCAAAAAAATTATGGTATGCTTTCAAACTTAAACTAACTAAACTCAATTCAAATATTAATTATAGAAAAAAAATTTCTTAATTGTTTGAACACATTATATCTAAATGTTGCAGTAATATTTACGTATAAAATATTCGTTTGCACGATTTATCAATATTAATATGAATTTATTTTTCTTGTTATTAAAATATCTTTTGTTGATTATTTAATTTGTCTCTTACCTTATAATTAATTTGTTTACTCGATGGAAGATCTTATTTTGCTGCTTGAATTAATTTAGTTTTTAAACTCAATAAATCTTTAATCTCTTAAGTAATTTTTAGTTTTGTTTTATATTTTAACTTACTCCAAAGTATAAATAGTTATAGGTTATCTCAATTTACGTCTTTATATATACTCCAAAGTATAAATAGTCATAGGTTATCTCAATTTACGTCTTTATATTTTTTTTTCTATTATAGTTTTTAATTAATTTTTCACCTCCATATTTCTGGCTAACATAGAAGAAAATCTATGAGTAGATCAATATATAGATATAAATATAGATATAGATATAGATATTGATACAAATATACATATAAATTTAAATATAGATATATAGATTAGATTTGTCTAGATCTATTTAGATTATGTATAAGATTCATTAAACTACTTCCATTAATTATGTTTCTATATATAATATGATTAATATATTAAAAACTATAAGCAGCAAAACCCTAATTAAAAGAGATTCTTAGTAGTATTTTCTTATATAGATCAGTGCCAACTCTAATATAAACTATTATAAAAATCAATTATTAAGTAGATACACAATTTTGGAGGATTTTCAAAAGGAAAAAAATATTTAATACTAATTTCTTAGGTAAATAAGCGACATCTCTAATATGCAATTCATAAAAAAATCAATTATTAAGTATATACACAAATCTGAAGAATGTTCGAAAGGAAAAGGTATTAATATTATTTTCTTATATAATCAGTCATAGTTCTAATATACCATTCATAAAAAAGTATTCAATTATTAATCAGGGAAAAATTCTAGAGAATGTTTCTTCAAAAGGAAAAGATATTTAGTAATATCTTTATGCAGTTTATAAATTTTATTTTAATTATTAATTAGATTAGCTACACAATTCTGGAGAATATTCAAAAGAAAAAGGTATTTAATATTATTTCCTTATATAACTCGGTGACAACTCTAGCAATTATTTAACAAAAAAAACAATTAGTAATTAGATACAAAATTCTAGAGAAATCTTCAAAAGGAAAAGATATTTAGTACTATTTAGTTATACAATTCGGTGACAACTTTATGCAATTCAAAAAATTCAATTATTAATTAGTAATAACTTTTATTAATGTTATGAAAATAGAATCCAAAAAATTAAATAATTATTATTTCAACTTAAAATCAATGTGCAAGATAGAAAATTAAAATTTAATCGATTCTTTCTCAAAAAAGGATACCTACCATAATTGAATTATACACAAAATTTAATTAAAGATACTTATATTAATGTATATTGTACACAAATAATGTCAAATCCAAAGCTTGTACTAAACAAAGAATTATTATTTCAACTTAAAATTAATATGTAAGATACAAAACAAAAATTTAATTGATTTTTCTCAAAAAAAGGATACCAACTATAACTGAATTATACACAAAAAACTTAATTAAAGATACCTACATTAATGTATATTGTACCCAAATAAGGTGAGATACAATGCTTGATCAATTAAAAAATACTTCATCAATCTTTAATTGTTTCCATTGTCACACCTCCTTTTTCCGCCTCCGCGGGGGGTGAAGGAGTTTTTTCCAATTAAATGACAATCGAAACGAGATTTGTTTATTTATTTCAGAGTCGCCACTTGAGAGATTTAGGGTGTCCCAAGTCACCAATTTAATCCCGAATCGAGGAAAAGAATGACTCCATATTACAGTCTGCGAACCAGAAATCCGGATAAGGAATTCTGTTAACCCGGGAGAAGGTGCTAGGCATTCCCGAGTTCCGTGGTTCTAGCACGGTCGCTCAACTGTCATATTCGGCTTGTTTATTTGATTTTATACAATTATGCGTTCTTATGCAAGTTTTAACTCTTTGCCGCTTTTATTATTATATTTTTAAAAGAATGTGAACATCGTTTAAAAACATGTCTTTGGATTGCGTCACATGAAATGCACCCGCAATCCGGAACACAGTTTTATTCAATGTTTTGGGATTTGGATTTGGGTCGCATGAAATGCGCACCCGAGTTTAAGAAGGTAAGATTAATTAAATCGCGCCTAAAGAGTCTAATGCGTTATTGTCTTTGGGGAAGGCAGTGAAATTCACTAAACAGTCCATCCCAAATTCTAAGTATTTATTATGACCAATTATTGAGGGCCCCGCAATTTGCATTTTTATTTGGCGAGGCTCGTCTCATTATTTTTTAAAAGGATAATCTTAGCATGACTATATTTTCTATTTTTTGTTTTCTAAAATAAATGAAGATAAGGTCCTACTTTATTTACATACTTTCGAGTTATTATAGTTAAGTTTCGAAAGTGAGTTGTTTAAAGAGTTTACATGGTAACGCATGTAACATTATACATACAGACAATAAAAGAAAGAAAAGACTACATTAAATTACAACTTCAAATCTTTCTCATTTTTTGCATTAATGCTTCGAGTGGCTTACAAGATGAACCAGTGTATCAGTTTGTGTACCTGGTATTTGGAAAGCAAGGAAAGAAGATGAAGATCAGTAGAAGCAGTAGTAGTGCAAATACACATCAACAGCAACAACCCAACAACAACAAATTTGAACCAGATTCAAGGCCCAGAAAACTTTGAAGAAAAAACAAACAACTCAATAGAACAAACCCAAAAGTTTGTAAACAAACTAAACAACAACAACCCACGCGTGTATTAAACTTGAAAACTAAAACACGTTTCTCACTTTGTTTGTTTTTTTGTTTTCTCTTTTTAAACTCTCCAACACTCTCTTAGGATTTTCAGAATGTCTTCCTCTCTTTCTAAGTAAGACTTTCCAGTTCAAGTCTTTTCTCTCCTCTCAAGTCTTGAAGCTCAAGTGTAAAAGTCCCGTTTTGTAAAAGTCTTTTTTTCGTTCCAGTCCTAAAAACTCCCCCTAAGAATGTGTCAAATGACTCTATTTATAACAAGACTCTTGTCTTGAATTCCCAACCCGAAATATTCCCCAATGGCATGCTTTGTCCCCACTAATTAATGTTTTCTTTATTTTAAACCTTGTCCCCCATGCCTACATGCTTTTGTCCCCCACTACATTAAATAAATATATCAACCCAACCCATTACATCTTGTCCCCCATGCCTAACATAAACAATTACAATATTCTCCCCCACTACATTATGTCTTGTCCCCCATTATATTAAACAATTATTACCAACCCCACCCCATTACATCTTGTCCCCCATGCTTAACATAAAGAATTATTCAAAATATTCAATTACCAAACTACCCCTCCGACCTTATTGCAATTACCATTTTACCCCTGAACGTTCTGCAATTTACCAAACTACCCCATCAGCTATAACCAATTCACCTAATCAATCTCAACCAAAATATAGTAAATATGACCAATTTCTAAACAAATTCAACAACAAATCATATGAACACAGATGAATCATACAACTTCAAATTAATGGAAATAAATTAACCATATTGGGAACCAATCCTGGTTAACTTAGACCAAAAATGGATGAGCAAGGAAACAACAATATTAACAACACAATACATGATTCAAACTAAATCAACAAATCAAAAACCAAAACATAAACTCACATTAAATCACTGGATTAAAAAGGAACTTCAAACAAAGATGAACATGAATTAAATCTATTTTAAACAACAAAACATGACGGATTCAAACGATTTAAACTAACACTCTTCTATACTAAATCCTTTTAAAATTAACAGAACAAACTAAAGACAAAATTCATTGAACTTCAACTTAAAACTAACCGGAGCGGAACGACGATAAATTTGAACAAAACAAATCTGCCCGGAAAGAATTATCGTGCCAAAATAACATCGACGCCGAAGACGACCATGAATGGACGACCAAAGAAGTTGGTCGTTTGGTTTCTTTCGAAAATGAGGCAGTGGCAACCCGTCAAAGAAGATGGATGAAGCGAACGACAACAGAAGTCCGGAGCAACGACATTTGCTGTTGCTGCGTCGCCTGGAGGTCGTCTGGGCAGTGATGGAGATGAGGGAGCAGCTAGGGCAGCCATGGGAGCTCGGGCTCGAGTTCGACGAAGATGAAGGCACAAGCAGCGGGAAGAAGAAGCAGAAGCAGCTTGGCCATGGCAATCGTGATGCAGTGGTGACACTGCTGGTGGAGCTCGACGGAGAAGCAGCAGCAACACTGCTGGAGGAGCCATGGCTGCTCGTCGTAGCTGGACGCGGGCAGCAGCAACGACGAGGAAGCAGCAGCGACGAGGGTCGTTTGGACGCGACGACGATGGTGGAGCTGCTGGGAGACATTGTTGCTTGTCATGGCTGCTCGCTCATAGCTGCTTGGGGCTGCTTGAGGTCGTCCATGACTGGACGTGGTGGAGAAGACGACGAAGAAAAAGGCAAGGTGCTAGGGTGCTGTTCGTCGATGAAGGCAGCCATGGGAGGTCGAGCTCGAGCTCGACGACGAAGAAGAAAGCAGCCTGCTTGGCTTTTGGTTTGGAGCTCTGTGTGTGTGTTTGTGTCGAAGAAGATGATGCAAGGGTAGCCATGGATGGGGCGTGAGGAAGCTTGGAGAAGATGGAGAGAAAAGGGGGGGGGGGGGCGGATGGTTTTTTGGTTTAGGTTTAGAAAATGAAATGAAGATTAGGAGGGGTTAGGTCATTTGGGGTTATGGGGCGGACCGGGTCGACCCGGTTTGAAGTGGACCGGGTCATGGGAAGGTTGGGTATTTTTGGGCTTGTAGCTTGAATTTGAAGAAGAGCCCAATTCCGATTTTCTTTATATTTTTGCTCTCTTTTCTTCTTTTATTTTTCTAAAACTAAATTATAAAAATACTTAAATTATTATTAAGTTATAAAAGCGCAAATTAACTCCCAATAACAATTAACGCACAATTAAGTAATAATTAAGCATAAAATTGTACATTTGGACATTAAATGCTAAAAATGCAAAAGATGCCTATTTTTTGTAATTTTAAATTTTTGTAAAACAAACTTAATTACTAACAATTGTAGAATTAAATCCTACATGCAAATTGCGGCATATTTTTGTATTTTTTTTATTAATTTAACAAATAAACATGCACAGACAAATTCAAATAATTATCCAAAAATGTCACAAAAATTCTCAAAATTGCGCACCAAGGAAAATCATTTTATTTTGAATTTTTTGGGAGTAATTCTCATATAGGGCAAAAATCACGTGCTTACAGCTGCCCCTCTTTGCCCGAAGACACGAAGGGTTTTCGTACAAAGATAAAGTGAGCGATTTTTGCCCATCCGAGTACTCCGTGTGAAGCATTTTTTTGGAAAAGATTTAACCGAACCTTTGCTTCAAAGGTTTCCTACTTATCCCTGGCTAGAGGGGAGTCATGTTAATGTAGTTCGGGAAGTTTTGGTAGCTGGGACTGCCGTGGGACTGCAAGGTTACTGTTGTTGCATGCTATTACCACTGCTTATCGATCTCCTTGTTACACCGTGCTTAAAAGAAAACAAGAAGCTAGGCTAGACTGCAATTTGTTCTTGTTGCCTTGCTTTCTTGTCGGCTTGTGTTTCTTTCGATGCTTTTCTTCCGAGACTTTGGGGATGACACTGGCCCTTTGCTTTTCTGAATACCAGTTTTCATCATTTTGTTCGGTCCGCTGGGGACATGGCTTTCTTCATTAAGATTTTCGGCGGTTCCTCTAGGGATACGACTTTCTTCATCAGATTTGTTATGCTGGGCATAATTTAATGTTCACAAGCCGCTTCTTTTAAGACGCGCCTTTTCTTCCTTTTGGCTCATGCGCTTGAATTTGTGCTGGGACCTCTTGTTGCAACCTTCTGCTTCCCGGTGCTGGGGATTTTTATTGTTTCCTGTTGGGGATTCCTATTGTAACCTTCTACCTTCCAGTGGGTTACTGATTTTAAAATATGCAGTATAAGACTGAAAAGTATTCCTCTCGTTATACAGGTGGGCGCCTGACTTCAACAAACAACTTTGAAAAATAAAACGTCTCTCCTCTCTTCAGGCGGGCTCCTGACTTCAACAACAACTTTTGAAAATAAACGTCTTTCCTCTCTTCAGGCGGGCTCCTGACTTCAATAACAATTTTAAAAATAAAACGTCTGTCCTCTCTTCAGGCGGGCTCCTGACTTCAACAAACAACTTTGAAAATAAAACGCCTTTCCTCTCTTCAGGCGGGCTCCTGACTTCAATAACAACTTTAAAATAAAAATGTCATTCCTTTCTTT
The DNA here is from genome assembly GCF_000715075.1 of Nicotiana tabacum. Lineage (NCBI taxonomy): Eukaryota > Viridiplantae > Streptophyta > Magnoliopsida > Solanales > Solanaceae > Nicotiana > Nicotiana tabacum. The sequence goes on along the minus strand of NC_134080.1, from coordinate 880,973 downwards.
AGGCTGACGAAATTTCAACAACTTTTAAAAATAAAACGCCTTTCCTCTCTTCAGGCGGGCTCCTGACCTCAACAACAACTTTGAAAAATAAAACGTCTTTCCTCTCTTCAGGCGGGCTCCTGACTTCAATAACAACTTTAAAATAAAAATGCCATTCCTTTCTTTAGGCTGGCGAAATTTCAACAACTTTTAAAAATAAAACGTCATTCCTCTCTTCAGGCGGGCTCCTGACTTCAACAACAACTTTAAAAATAAACGCCATTCCTCTCTTCAGGCGGGCTCCTGACTTCAACAACTCTTTGAAAAATAAAACGACATTCCTCTCTTTAGGCGGGCTCCTGACTTCAACAACAACTTTGAAAAATAAACGTCTTTCCTCTCTTCAGGCGGGCTCCTGATTTCAACAACAACTTTAAAAATAAAACGCCTTTCCTCTCTTCAGGCGGGCTCCTGACTTCAACAAACAACTGTGAAAATAAAATGTCATTCCTTTCTTTAGGCTGGCGAGATTTCAACAACTTTTAAAAAATAAAACGCCTTTCCTCTCTTCAGGCGGGTTCCTGACTTCAACAACTTTGAAAAATAAAACGTCTTTCCTCTCTTCAGGCGGGCTCCTGATTTCAACAACAACCTTGAAAAATAAACGTCTTTCCTCTCTTCAGGCGGGCTCCTGATTTCAACAAACAACTCTGAAAATAAAACGTCTTTCCTCTCTTCAAGCGGGCTCCTGACTTCAACAAACAACTTTGAAAATAAAACGCCTTTCCCCTCTTCAGGCGGGCTCCTGACTTCATTAACAACTTTAAAATAAAAATGCCATTCCTTTCTTTAGGCTGGCGAAGTTTCAACAACTTTGAAAAATAAAACGTCTTTCCTCTCTTCAGGCGGGCTCCTGATTTCAACAACAACCTTGAAAAATAAACGTCTTTCCTCTCTTCAGGCGGGCTCCTGATTTCAACAAACAACTCTGAAAATAAAACGCCATTCCTCTCTTCAGGCGGGCTCCTGACTTCAACAAACAACTTTGAAAATAAAACGCCTTTCCTCTCTTCAGGCGGGCTCCTGACTTCAATAACAACTTTAAAATAAAAATGTCATTCCTTTCTTTAGGCTGGCGAAATTTCAACAACTTTTAAAAATAAAACGTCATTCCTCTCTTCAGGCGGGCTCCTGACTTCAACAACATTGAAAATAAAATGTCATTCCTTTCTCTAGTTTGGCGAGATTTTAACAACTTTTAAAAATAAAATGCCTTTCCTCTCTTCAGGCGGGCTCCTGATTTCAACAACAACTTTAAAAATAAAACGCCTTTCCTCTCTTCAGGCGGGCTCCTGACTTCAACAAACAAATCTGAAAATAAAACGCCTTTCCTCTCTTCAGGCGGGCTCCTGACTTCAACAAACAACTTTGAAAATAAAACGTCTTTCCTCTCTTCAGGCGGGCTCCTGACTTCAATAACAACTTTAATAAATTCCATTCCTTTCTTTAGGCTGGCGAAATTTCAACAACTTTAAAAAATAAAACGTCATTCCTCTCTTCAGGCGGGCTCCTGATTTCAACAACAACTTTGAAAATGAAACATCTTTCCTCTCTTCAGGCGGGCTCCTGACTTCAATAACAACTTTAAAATAAAAATGCCATTCCTTTCTTTAGGCTGGCGAAATTTCAACAACTTTTAAAAATAAAACGCCTTTCCTCTCTTCAGGCGGGCTCCTGACTTCAACAACTTTGAAAAATAAAATGTCATTCCTTTCTTTAGGTTGGCGAGATTTCAACAACTTTTAAAAATAAAACGCCTTCTGCTCTTCAGGGGGGCTCCTGACTTCAACAACTTTGAAAATAAAATCCTATTTGAGGGTGGATGAACCCAAAATATCCTATTCGAGGGCGGATGAACCCAAAATATCCTATTTGAGGGCGGATGAACCCAAAATATCCTATTCGAGGGCGGATGAACCCAAAATATCCTCAAAACTTGAAAATGTCTTACCTCAAAACTTGCTGGGGATTATTTTTTGCTGGGTATGAATTTTCCTTTTCTTCCTGACCCACTCTGGATTGTCTGACCCTCTTGAAACTTGGTCGAAATTCTGTCGAGGATGCTTCTATATCTCGATGATCCGCTGGGGATAACACTGCGAACTGCTGAGTAACCCTGCTGGGGATAACACTGCTGAGGATAACTCTGCTGAGTAAATATGTTATCTTACTCCTTCCAAAACTACTTCCTTTTTTTTTAGCTTCTTCCTTCGAAGACTACCTCCCTTAAGACTCGTTTTTCCTTTCCCCAAAAGGAACCGCTGAGGATACCGATTTTCACCAAACTTGTGTTGGACTCCTCGAAACTGCTGGGGATAACACTGTTGGGGAATTATTTACTTACCTGTTGGGGGATAAAATGTTATCAGCTGGGGATAATGTTGTCGAGGATAACACTGCTGGGGGATTCTGATTCCTTCAGAACTAGTGCTTCACTCTTCGGAAGGCTGCTGGGAATGATACTGGCCTTTTGCTTTTCTAAGCACAAGTTTCATCCCTTTCTTCTGTCTGCTGGGGAACAACTTCCTCCATTGAAACTTATTATGTTGGGGGCAACACTGGTTCAAAGACCACTTCCCTTGAGACTGGTGTTATCTTTATTCTTCCCCAAATGGGTACCTGACTTCCAGAAAATTTTCTAAATGAAAGGAAAATTTTCTGCCCCAGTTTGATAATATCCCTTGTGGCATGCATTTCTGTCATCAATGCCATTTCCTTTACCTGTTTCAAATCAACCAAAATTTGTTAGTTTAAAACGCGGTGGTTGGTTGTGATACTCCTACTGGGATGGTTTTCCCTTTCTCCTTCCTTGCTCTGCGTTCCACAACTTGTTGGGGATGATATTATTTACTGGGGATAATCCCTTTCTGCTGGGGATATCCCTCTTCTTTTGTGGCATAGCTCGGAAACTGGCATTTCCCCGACCTTTTAGTCTAGTATGAATTTTCCCAAATCATGCTCACTGCTCTCCTTGCTTTGTCCACGGGCCTCGGCCTTGAGGTTTAATAACCTTTGATTTCGGCTGGGATATCCCTCTTGACACTCGTCAATCCTTTTGTCAATTCCCTTTTGTTAGGTATATCTTTCTTGACACTGGCCTCGCGCTTGTTCCTTGCTGATTACACCACTTAGATGTACTAGCCAGATCTCATCTTGCATAATTGTAAAGCTGATGGCATATTTTGAAGTCAATTCTCACTTGTTCTGACCAAACAAACTCTACTGGGGAATTTTTCTATGAAAGGAAAAGATAAAAGGGAACAGAATAAAAAAGACAAAGGAAAAAGATGACTCTTTAACAAAAGAAAAAACCTATCAAACGCAGATACCGACTCTAATGGTCATGATATGCACAAGTGGCCTATCCTCCGCCGTCAATCGTCTTTCAAGACCTTCAATTGGCAATTCCCCATCTGATTCTCAATCTTATTCGACTTGTAGTGCCCGAAGGGTTTTCACTATCAAGCCTCTCTCATTTTGGTTTTTCTCTCAGCTTTTATCGCCTTACGGTGTCCGTAAAGATTTTCACCGATAAGACTCTCTCATTTATATCACTTTCCAGCTGAGGATTTGGAGTGTTACCGATACGACTCTCTCTACTGGGGATTTAGAGTCCTTTCTGTTGTGGATCAGAGTGTTATGTTCATCGGTAAGACTCTCATTTGTATGACTTGGCATCTTTTGAAGACTGATCAGAAGGTTTTTCTTTGGACCGTAATGTGGGTTTTTGGATAGGGCTAGAAAGAAAGGGTATTAAAGGCTCGACAAAAAAACAAAATAAATATGGGGTTCAAAATTACAACCTTCGGAACCATATTTGCTTACAACAAGCAACCCTTGCCCCAGTTTCTTGCTTGGGGATTATTTATTTATTATTTTTTATTACACTTTTATTACACCATGTACACCATGCACACTATGCACACTATGCACCCTATGACCGAGCCGTGAAGTGCCTACGTATCCTCTTTGAGGAATCAGGTCAAACGTAGCTCCCAATTCCTCTGTTTTCTTCTGACTTTCTTTTTTTTTCGTTATCATTTTTCTTTTCACTTTTTTTTTCTCATTTCTCCTTTCTTTTTGTCGTTTTTTTTCTTTTCTTTCTCTTTTTTTTTCTTTTCTTCTTCTTTGCCTTCCAAGCTCGTATTTTCTAGTCGTTGCTAATGATTCTGAAGGAGGGGTATGAAAGAAAAATAAATAAGGCTCAAAAGAGGTAACGAAGGATAAAGTGTTTAGGTAGTAGAACAAAATGTCTTCGTCATTCCAGTCTTCAAAACATGCCAAATGCAAACAACACAATTAAACAAAGATTTGTAGCCTCTTCTGATGGTGCTGGACTTGACAATTATATTCAACATCTGCTTGTTCATTTGTCACTTCTAAAGCACCGTTGGGCGATACTCTCATTATTATGAAAGGTGAATCTTGCTTTTAACGATTTTCTTTATGTTTTACTTGCCCCAGTTCCATGTGACTCGAGCTCTGAATAATCTCAAACCATCCTTATTTTCTTTAAATGTTCTGATCACCTTTCCGGGATTTTATGATTTAACTTTTAAGATTAGGCCCAAACTGTGTGCGCATGTCATGTCACGAGAATCGGCGCTGAACAAAAATGATAAAAGGACTAAACAAAAGATGACTGGAAATAATAAAAGACCGGATTTTGCATTAGACTATCGGTAAAATGGTTTGAATAACAAAACAAACCAGAATAAAATCCTAAAACAACCTGGACAAACTTAAACAAACCGCTATGACAAAACGGAAAGATAAGACAGTTTGACACAAGACAGTATCCGAATTATAACCCTAATAATCCGAACAACAGAAATGACAACAAAATAAGCCACCACAAACTTCTCTCTTGCTAACCAAGGAACGGAGCGTCCTCCCACTTTATCAAAACTGACATCTTAGCTACTGAGTTTCGCATCAATATTGCCTAGACCATTATCAACCTTAGTCAACAAGTCCCCAATAGGATTTGAGTGCTTCTGCTATCAGGCCTGATCCCTGCAAAGTGTGCATCATTATGTGTGGGTAAAGGATTCTGTGCGATGTTCTGGGTGTCATTGTCTTGGATTACCACAAACCAACCACCTTAACTTTCTTTGCGATTCAAAACAAAACAGGTTAGAATGGACTCCATCGGTCCCCATTATTAATAACATTTTTTTTTCTCTTTTTTTTCATTTTTTTTTCTTCTTCTTTTCTTTTCATTCTTTTTTTTCTTTTTTGTTGTGGTCGAATCTTATGGAGATTGCCTATGTATCATGACCCCGCATGAATCAGACCTTGCGTAGTTCGGACCAATAAAAGATAAACAATAATAAACCATTTTTCAATTTTCATATTAAAAAAAACTGGGTTTCAAAGGTTTGAAGATGACCTACAAACTCGAAAATCAAACAACCCACATATTCTAGTCAAAAGATTTATAACCTCAAAACAAAAAGGCCAGCTTCCTTTCCCCGTTTGACAAATGCAACCAAACAGCTATTTTTGCAAATGTGGCCCCTTCCGAATCTCACATGAATTTTGAGGCCGGGGAGGATTATTTTGACACTTTACAAACTTGTCCGTTCTTTTACGAAAATAGCCTTTCGACAACTGAAAGATACTCTAAGGCTATTTCGGCAAGAACGGTTTAAGACGCGGCCGAAGCTGGCTCGGCTTATTTTTGACAAAAAATCCAAACGGTATTCACCTGACCGCTGACTCTTTTTTTTTCAAATTATAATAAAAACCTGGTGTTGCAAACACGACCATTCTGCGCCTCGGGGACGAAGATTTTTAAGGCTGTGTGGGTCAATTGGACCAAATCTAAAACAATGACCCAAAGGTGGCTGTTTATACAAAGTCAGTCTTCCGGCGTCCCTTTCGGGAACATTCAGCTATTTTTCACAAAAACAGCATCACCTGACTTATTTATGACTCTTTTTATCATTTTTTCAAAAATAGAAAACTCAATATTGCAAACACGGCCTTTCAACGCCTCGGGGACGAAGATTTTTAAGGCTGTGGGGGTCAACTGGACCAAATCTTAAACATGACCCAACATGTGGCTGTTTATGCAATATCAGCCTTCCGGCGTCCCTTTCGGGAACATTCGGCTATTTTTGACAAAACAGCATCACCCGACTTATTTATGACAAAATTAAAATTTTGGCATGTTTTTTTTATTATTAATTATTATTTATTTTTGGCTATTTTAGCAAAATGGGAGGTTGGACCCGATGAGGGTTGCCTACGTATCTCACATCCGGTGAGAATCAAACCCGCGTAGTTCAGGATGGATAAACTAACTTTTTTTTTATATACTTATTTTTGAAGGAAAGACTTATAAAGAAGAAAAGAGCATTTTTGCAAATAAGGATTTCTAAAGAAAAAGATTTTAATTTTTTTTTTGAATTTTGAAAGAAAAACTTTTAAAGAAGAAAGAAAATATTTTTGGAATTTTACTTTCAATGAAAGAAATGCTAAAAAAAATATTTTTGAATTTTGAATTTTCTTTTCAATTTTGAAATTAAAATGAAAATATTTTCGTATTTTTTTTTATTTATATTTTTTTTTTGTAAAAAAAAAACAATTAAAAAGACTTTCTAAAGAAATCAAAAATGGAAAATATTTTTGGATTTTTTTTTTTTGAAAATTGGGGGTCTAAAAAACTTTTCTAGAGTAAAGAAAAAATACTTTTTGGATTTATATATATATATATTGCGACAAATAATAAAACCACGTTCAACGCAAGACTCTTTTTATTTTCCTTTTGGCATTTTCATAAACAAACAAATAAAAAAAATATTTTAAAAACAAGACTCCTTTTTTATTTTCATTTTTCATGGCAAGACAAACTATTTTTCTTTTTCTTCTTTTTCTTTATTTTGAAAACAAGAGAAAGTGAATGATTTTTTTTTTCTCTTTTCGTTTCAACAAAATGACCAACCTATTATTCAACCTAAAAATAAGAGACTCTTTCCTATTTTTTCTTTTGCTTTTTTTTGAGTGAAACAAACTATATAAAAAAAATATTTTTTCTTTTTTTTCATTTTTCCCAAAATTTCGGCAGAGTTTTGCCAGGGTTTGGGGCATTTGTTTTTTTTTCTTTCTAAAATAGGCAATTAACTCTCTACACAGCTACTTCCTTCTTTTTCGCAATTTTCCAATATTCCCAATTTTGAAGCCGGTCAGCATGCAAGTCTGAAACAAGTAAATGCATAAAGCACACACGATGCAACATGATGGTCTTTTCATTTCAGGTTGCTAGTCCTAGACGGACCCAACCCCTGTGTTGAGTCCCCTAAGTCAAAAATGCACATGATGCAGATAAGCGTTCCTACTAGGGATCCGGCATGTGGCTTTGTTATACTAGGTTCAGAACCTGGGTGTTTGTTCTAGACTTGGCTTACCCGAGCGGACAGCTCGAGCCGAGGGGGGCAGCGTACCGGGAATACAGAAGCTTCATCGGCTTAGCAACTTGTCCGAACCTCGTTCTAAATTGGGATTTGACAATATACAGAAAAGAAGTCGTACGAAGTACACCCTTATTCATGATTCAGAAGACTCAGAGCGAAGATGGGTTTCGGCACAGTTTATATACAGTTCACGTAATATCAAAGCGGTAAAAGGCAACCAATTAGCACATTGAGCCAAAACATGTAACAAAATCAGATAAAACCAAATATAACAATTTATATAAGCTCGAATTTCTAACCCTGAACCAGTAGTTCTGGGTCTTTTCCCCAGTAGAGTCGCCAGAGCTGTCACACCTCCTTTTTCCGCCCCCGCGAGGGGTGAAGGAGTTTTTTCCAATTAAATGACAATCGAAACGAGATTTGTTTATTTATTTCAGAGTCGCCACTTGAGAGATTTAGGGTGTCCCAAGTCACCAATTTAATCCCGAATCGAGGAAAAGAATGACTCCATATTACAGTCTGCGAACCAGAAATCCGGATAAGGAATTCTGTTAACCCGGAAAAAGGTGTTAGGCATTCCTGAGTTCCGTGGTTCTAGCACGGTCGCTCAACTGTCATATTCGGCTTGTTTATCTGATTTTATACAATTATGCGCTCTTATGCAAGTTTTAACTCTTTATCGCTTTTATTATTATATTTTTAAAAGAATGTGAACATCGTTTAAAAACATGTTTTTGGATTGCGTCACATGAAATGCACCCGCAATCCGGAACACAGTTTTATTCAATGTTTTGGGATTTGGATTTGGGTCGCATGAAATGCGCACCCGAGTTTAAGAAGGTAAGATTAATTAAATCGCGCCTAAAGAGTCTAATGCGTTATTGTCTTTGGGGAAGGCAGTGAAATTCACTAAACAGTCCATCCCAAATTCTAAGTATTTATTATGACCAATTATTGAGGGCCCCGTAATTTGCATTTTTATTTGGGGAGGCTCGTCTCATTATTTTTTAAAAGGATAATTTTAGCATGACTATATTTTCTATTTTTTGTTTTCTAAAATAAATGAAGATAAGGTCCTACTTTATTTACATACTTTCGAGTTATTATAGTTAAGTTTCGAAAGTGAGTTATTTAAAGAGTTTACATGGCAACGCATAGAACATTCTACATACAGACAGTAAAAGAAAGAAAAGACTACATTAAATTACAACTTCAAATCTTTCTCATTTTTTGCATTCATGCTTCGAGTGGCTTACAAGATGAACCAGTGTATCAGTTTGTGTACCTGGTATTTGGAAAGCAAGGAAAGAAGATGAAGATCAGTAGAAGCAGTAGTAGTGCAAATACACAGCAACAGCCGCAACCCAACAACAACAAATTCGAACCAGATTCAAGGCCTAGAAAACTTTGAAGAAAAACCGAACAACTCAATAGAACAAACCCAAAAGTTTGTAAACAAACTAAACAGCAACAACCCACACGTGTATTAAACTTGAAAACTAAAACACGTTTCTCACTTTGTTTGTTTTTTTGTTTTCTCTTTTTAAACTCTCCAACACTCTCTTAGGATTTTCAGAATGTCTTCCTCTCTTTCTAAGTAAGACTTTCCAGTTCAAGTCTTTTCTCTCCTCTCAAGTCTTGAAGCTCAAGTGTAAAAGTCCCGTTTTGTAAAAGTCTTTTTTTCGTTCCAGTCCTAAAAACTCCCCCTAAGAATGTGTCAAATGACTCTATTTATAACAAGACTCTTGTCTTGAATCCCCAACCCGAAATATTCCCTAATGGCATGCTCTGTCCCCACTAATTAATGTTTTCTTTATTTTAAACCTTGTCCCCCATGCCTACATGCTTTTGTCCCCCACTACATTAAATAAATATATCAACCCAACCCATTACATCTTGTCCCCCATGCCTAACATAAACAATTACAATATTTCCCCCACTACATTGTGTCTTGTCCCCCATTATATTAAACAATTATTACCAACCCCACCCCATTACATCTTGTCCTCCATGCTTAACATAAACAATTATTCAAAATGTTCAATTACCAAACTACCCCTCCGACCTTATTGCAATTACCATTTTACCCCTGAACGTACTGCAATTTACCAAACTACCCCATCAGCTATAACCAATTCACCTAATCAATCTCAACCAAAATATAGCAAATATGACCAATTTCTAAACAAATTCAACAACAAATCATATGAACACAGATGAATCATACAACTTCAAATTAATGGAAATAAATTAACCATATTGGGAACCAATCCTGGTTAACTTAGACCAAAAATGGATGAGCAAGGAAACAATAGTATTAACAACACAATACATGATTCAAACTAAATCAACAAATCAAAAACCAAAACATAAACTTACATTAAATCACTGGATTAAAAACGAACTTCAAACAAAGATGAACATGAATTAAATCTATTTTAAACAACAAAACATGACGAATTCAAACGATTTAAACTAACACTCTTCTATACTAAATCCTTTTAAAATTAACAGAACAAACTAAAGACAAAATTCATTGAACTTCAACTTAAAACTAAAAATTATAACTACTAACAATTTCTGCCTAAAATAAACAAGAAAAATAAAACAAACATGAAACAAACTGAAGAAAAATAAGAAAAACGATAAACACGAATTGGTTAAACAACTAACCGGAGCGGAACGACGATAAATTTGAACAAAACAAATCTGCCCGGAAAGAATTATCGTGCCAAAATAACATCGACGCCGAAGACGACCATGAATGGACGACCAAAGAAGTTGGTCGTTTGGTTTCTTTCGAAAATGAGGCAGTGGCAACCCGTCAAAGAAGATGGACGAAGTGAACGGCAACAGAAGTCCGGAGCAACGACATTTGCTGTTGCTGCGTCGCCTGGAGGTCGTCTGGGCAGTGATGGAGACGAGGGAGCAGCTAGGGCAGCCATGGGAGCTCGGGCTCGAGTTCGACGAAGATGAAGGCAGAAGAAGCGGGAAGTAGAAGCAGAAGCAGCTTGGCCATGGCAGTCGTGATGCAGTGGTGACACTGCTGGTGGAGCTCGACGGAGCAGCAGCAGCAACACTGCTGGAGCAGCCATGGCTGCTCTTTGTAGCTGGACGCGGGAAGCAGCAGCGACGAGGAAGCAGCAGCGACGAGGGTCGTTTGGACGCGACGACGATGGTGGAGCTGCTGGGAGACATTGCTGCTCGTCATGGTTGCTCGCTCATGGCTGCTTGGGGCTGCTTGAGGTCGTCCATGACTGGACGTGGTGGAGAAGACGACGAAGAAAAAGGCAAGGTGCTAGGGTGCTATTCGTCGAGGAAGGCAACCATGGGAGGTCGAGCTCGAGCTCGACGACGAAGAAGAAAGCAGCCTGCTTGGCTTTTGGTTTGGAGCTGTGTGTGTGTGTGTGTTTGTGTCGAAGAAGATGATGCAAGGGCAGCCATGGATGGGGTGTGAGGAAGCTTGGAGAAAATGGAGAGAAAAGAGGGGGGCGGCGGATGGTTTTTTGGTTTAGGTTTAGAAAATGAAATGAAGATTAGGAGGGGTTAGGTCATTTGGGGTTATGGGGCGGACCTGGTCGACCCGGTTTGAAGTGGACCGGGTCATGGGAAGGTTGGGTATTTTTGGGCTTGTAGCTTGAATTTGAAGAAGAGCCCAATTCCGATTTTCTTTATATTTTTGCTCTCTTTTCTTCTTTTATTTTTCTAAAACTAAATTATAAAAATACTTAAATTATTATTAAGTTATAAAAGCGCAAATTAACTCCCAATAACAATTAACGCACAATTAAGTAATAATTAAGCATAAAATTGTACATTTGGACATTAAATGCTAAAAATGCAAAAGATGCCTATTTTTTGTAATTTTAAATTTTTGTAAAACAAACTTAATTACTAACAATTGTAGAATTAAATCCTACATGCAAAATACGGCATATTTTTGTATTTTTTTTAATTAATTTAACAAATAAACATGCATAGACAAATACAAATAATTATCCAAAAATGTCACAAAAATTCTCAAAATTGCACACCAAGGAAAATCATTTTATTTTGAATTTTTTGGGAGTAATTCTTATATAGGGCAAAAATCACGTGCTTACATCCATAACTGACATCCCTACCATAATTATACAAAAAAAGCTTAACTAAATTATACTACTCTATATTATTTATTTTCCAAATTTAAATTTAAATTTAATAATATATTAGAGATTCTGAAGAGTCAACATACGTCAAATATATTTCTTATCATAATTAAACAATAATTCTTATTGAACTACTACTTCCATTAAATATGTTTCCATTTATAATTCAAATTTTTAATGTTGTCTTAAAATTGTCAAGTGACTTTATTTTAGCTTACCACTTGACTTAATCACATGTTTCACTAATCTCCTTTTAATATAATATAGATATAGATATTACAAGTGGAAGAGTTAAAAACTACAATAAATACACTGGTTCTTGGAGTACATACTACTCGTATCCCTTTTTAGGATATTTACTAGTGGTGTTTTTATTACTTTGTGGATTCCTCGTTTAATACATTGGGAATAATATTTCGTTCACAAGTACAATTAGTTAAGGTAATCATGGCCACCAAAGTTGGTCCAAATGAACATACACCAAGTGTTAAGTAGTTGGGATTACGGGTTAAACAAGTATCTTAAATTTCAGACCAGTGTTCATCATAGTAATTATATAGTAGCATGAATTATATATTTGATTAAAGTAAAAATGTTTTCTTGAGGAGAATTTCAAAAAATTGAATTACAAATAATTAGTGATGTTGGATATAGAAAGGAAGTGAAATGCATTGAAAAGACCAATCGGCTCCATTATTGTTAGTTATAAAGCTAGTAACCTAAACACATGAACAAATTCTAGTTATAATAAAAGAAAATAAAGGACAAACTGGTGTTTACATACGCAAGATTAATAAGGGAAAAAGGCCATTATTGCCCTTGTAATAATGTACGCTTGCTCACTTTACGTTTAATCCCCACCTTACCGTTAATAAAGTTGATGTAATTGCCCCTAACCCTAATGGATGGTCGATGTAGCAGCTAACCCACTCTACTTTTTTCCAAGTTAGCTGCCAAGTCAGATTCCGATTAAGTTGAAAGCCCTTTCCAACTGAACCTTTATTGGAGGGGAAACAACCAATGGGTGGCAAAACAAGGGAAAAGCAGGAAACAAAAACAAAGAACTTTGATTAATGAACCTGATGATGAACAACCTATATCTCCAACTGTTGCAAATATCCCAATTGAAGATGACTTCCATTTATTAGCAGCCCAGCCAAGTCAAAACAGTCAATCCAGCAACTTTGTGTTTATGCCAACCCCTGCAGTTCAAAGGCAGCTTCCAATTAGCAATGAATGTCCAGATTTTGAGATCCCTAACTTTGAACCTGAGCCTGACATAGTTATAAGACCAAAGAGTACCTCAGAAGCAAGGACAAGACTACAGTCGAGGCAGCAAAGTGCACCAATTGTAGCCTGACAAATTGAATTTGTTGGTGATTCACGTGGTGTAAGTCAGCCATCGAAGCTTATTTTCTCAGCAAAAGGCCTAACGTACCTGGGAAATTCCGCCATCACTGGAAATCAGTTGAACAAACAAAGGTTGACCAAGTGTTAGATCTCGCGTTTTTGTAAGTTAAAATTTCGTTTTTAGTTAACCGACGTAGACCCGGGGATGAGATCATCCTGACGTCAACGTACTTACGCTATTTATGACAAGCGATAAATAAGTATTATGAAGGATAAAGGGATACACAGATTAAAGAAAATGAGTTTCGTTGAAAGTGGTCAATTTGGAATTAAATACGGGTCGAGCGATAATACCCGATAATTATGAACTAGTACCATATGACCACGGTAGTATAATATATAAAGTATATATGAAGTATTTTAAAAATAAATAGAATTTTAAGTAATTTATGGTAATTTTTAAATTATGCGGGTAATTGATTAATTACCGGATAACAGAATATTACCCAGTTAAGTAATAAGTGGATAAAAATTTATAAAATATACCCATCTAAAATATGGCAAAAAGCACCATGACAAAAATGACTCATTAGTCATCATGCCATGTGGCTATGTAAGAGCTTATTATGCCATGTGGCCAAAGCCACCAAGACTTAAAGTGATCAAGTCTTACTAAATGAAAACACAAAAAAGGTGACGTTCAGATAGAAAACAACAAAGAGTTCTTTCTAGTTTAGAAAGGTTAGAAGTAATGAAATCCTTACAATTATTCCAAGCAAATCTTCTTGCATAAAACGTTAGAAGTGTTGAAGTAGAAGCAAACATTATTTCAAAAACAAGCTTTATTCAGCAAGAATTTCGTTCCAAGACTTCAACCAGAAACGTTTCCTCTCAAATTTTCAAGAACCAAAAACGTTTTCTTTATTTCAAAACCAAGTCAAGTTCGTTTCAATTTCAAGTAAATCCAGTGTAAATTTCGCAGAAGCAGATTCATTCAAATAATTCAAGAAACAGGTATGTTAAGGTCTTCCCTTCTTTCTTTTGGCATGGTCTAGATTATACGAAAGAAACGAGCAAATACACGGTTTCTATAAATTATTCTATTCGTAGAAATAGTAGGAGTGTCTATATTCTTGATTCCCCATGAGAATTATTATTTCCTTCTGTTCATGGGTCTCAGAATAATACGCAGTTGAAAAAATTTATCCGGAAGGAATATTGAGATTATTACGTATTTTTCATGCATTTCGTACATGTGCATTGATCCATGACCAGATGGCGTTATATACGCGTATATATGTAAATATATGTATATGGGATATGGGAAAAGTTACGGCGTTATATACGCACCCCCACCTGATCAGTTGGTATATGATGATGATATTACCCACAGTGGCTAAAATATAATTCAAACGGCGTTATATACGCGTATATATACAGTAGTGTATATATATGGGATATGGAAAAGGTTATGACGTTCTATATGCACCACCACCTGATCAACTGGTATGTGTTGATGATATTGCCCACAGTGGCCTAGATGATATGATGGGATGCCCCCAGTGGCTTGATGATATTATGTACACTATACCTATGCATGGAATGACATTTACACGTACGTGCATGACGTTATAAACGTTTCAGTATTTACAAAGTTATTCAAATTTAAAAACGTGTTTCAGTATTCTATGTTTCATCTATGTCTTTTACGTATTAATTTCCATGCCTTACATACTCAATACATTTTTCGTACTGACGCCCTATTTCACGGGGCCTGCGTTTAATGCCCGCAGGTGCAGGTAGGCAAGCTGACGGTCCCCATTCTTAGGATCCTTGATCAGCGAGAGTTGGCGTGCTCCATTTGATCCGGAGCTGCTTTTGATATTGGTACGATACGTTTGTACATATATATGTATATGTGTATGAGGTGGCTTAGTCCTGTCTTTGTACAGTTATATTTGTTAGAGGTTTGTAGACAATATGTCTAGTTGGGTTGTATGTGGCCTTGTCGGCTTTCAGTTTTGGATGTATAGTTGTCTATAGCAGCCTTGCCGGCTTGCCCACTGTATTCTGCCTGTATACGCACATATGCCTTGATGGCAGGCTTCTTTTACGTATGTTAATTTCGTAATGCAGCAGATGTTATTCAGGTTCATATTTTAGATGCATGCTTAGGGGTGATTGACAGGTAGGACTTAGGCACCCGTCGCGACCAATCGGTTTGGGTCGTGACAAAAGTGGTATCAGAGCAGTTCTGTCCTAAGGTTGTCTACAGACCGTGTCTAGTAGAGTTTTGTTTATGGGTGTGTCGTGCACCACACTTATAAACAGGAGGCTACAGGACATATAGGATGTTATCCTCTCTTTTTATCTCAAGATCGTGCAATACAAGAATTCTTGTTCCTAACGATACGTTATATTTTCAGCAATGCCTCTAAAGAGTACGGCCGCCTAGAAGGGAAAGTCCGTGGCTGGTGAGACTACTAGTCGAGCACCACAAGTTACCAAGGCTCGGGGAGAATCTCATGGTGAGGTTCCATCTCAGACTTCACATACCCCGCCTTTTCCAGAAGAGTTCCAAAGGGCACCAGCTCTAGCACCCGCCCATATACATTCAGTACCTTAGTAGGATACGCCGGGGTCAGGAGATGAGAGATGATGTTCAGTTATTGACCCGATTAGTAGCCGCACAGGCTCGGCGTCAGGAAGCAGGTATTGGTCACGCAGATAGATCCGTGAGTGCGAGGGTTTGTGACTTTATTAATTTAGACCCTCCAGTATTCACTAGAGCAGACCCGAAAGAGGACCCTCAAGTATTTATTGATAAAGTACAGAGGACGTTACGGGTAATGAAGGCCACTGAGATTGAGTCAGTGCTAGCTTCCTATAGACTCCGAGATGTCGCAGTTAATTGGTACGAGTCTTGGGAATTGTCCACAGGTGAGAATGCCCCTCCAGCAGTATGGCAGGAGTTTACAGAAGCTTTTATTCGCCATTATCTGCCACCAGAGCTTAGGCGAGCCAGAGTTGATAGGTTCTTGACCCTTCGGCAGGGAAACATGAGTGTTCGGGAGTACTGTCTTCAGTTTGATTCGTTGTCTAGGTATGCTCCTACTCTTATATCTTAGATGGCGGATCGGATTCACCAGTTCGTGATGGGATTAGAGCCTTACGTGATTAACGATTGTATGTCGGTTTCACTTCATCCAGACATGGATATTTCTCGTATTCAGGCATACGCTCAGGGTGTAGATGAGCGTAAACAGAAATAGAGGGCCGATCGTGAGCATGATAGGGCCCAGAATAAAAGAGCGAGGTCTTCGGGTCTTTCTGGTGAGTTTTGAGATGGTCAGAGGCAGCAGTATTTGAGATATCCATCCCAGTCCTCGACTAGCGCGCCTCCTTAGTTTGGAGGAAAGAGATTTGATCGTTCTACATATTCAAGGCCTGGTCAGAATTTTAGGACCTCAGGTTCTCAGTATAGGGGTGAGTCAAATCAGATGAGGCCACCCTTGCCACGATGTACTTAATGTGGTAAACAGCATACCGGGCAGTGCCGTATGAGACTAGATGTTTGTTATACTTGTGGTTATCCGGGCCACATTATGAGGGATTGTCCGATGAGAGGTGATACAAGTATAGCTCAGCCAGCGGGATCTATGGTTGGATCGTCATCATCAGTACGCCCTCCTAGGCAAAGTCCCCAAGCACCAATGAGTCGTGGTAGAGGCAGAGGCGGAGCATCTAGCTCGAGCAGCCCTCAGAACCGCATTTATGCATTGGCAGGACGACAAGACCAAGAGTCATCGCCTAATGTTGTTACAGGTATATTATCAGTCTCCTCCTACGATGTATATGCACTAATTGATCCAGGTTCCACCTTATCATACGTTACTCCGTTGATTGCTAGTAAGTTTGAAATAAAACCTGAATTGGTTAAACCTTTTGAGGTGTCTACACTTGTTGGGGACTCGGTGGTAGCTAAGCAGGTATATAGGGGTTGTATGATAATAGTTCATGGTCGACCTACCGTAGCAGACTTAATCGAGTTAGATATGGTAGAATTTGATGTTATAATGGGTATGGATTGGTTGGCTTCTTGTCATGCCAATGTTGATTGTAGATCGAAGATAGTCCGATTTCAATTTTGGGGGGAGCCTATTTTGGAGTGGAAAGGTAACACGGCATCACCGAGAGGTAGATTTATTTCCTATCTCAAGGCAAGGAAGATGATCAGAAAGGGTTGTATTTATCACTTAGTTCGAGTTCAGGATATGGAAGTAGAATCACCAACCATTCAGTCCATCCCTGTGGTAAATGAGTTTATAGATACCTTCCCTGATGAACTTCTGGGTCTCCCGCCAGAGCGAGAAATTGAGTTTTCTATTGACCTACTACCAGATACTCACCCAATATCTATTCCTTCCTATAGAATGGCCCCCGTAGAGCTGAAAGAGTTGAAAGAGCAACTAAAGGACTTGCTTGAAAAAGGTTTATCAGACCTAGTACGTCACCGGCTGGAGCACCTGTGTTGTTTGTAAGGAAGAAAGATAGTTCCTTAAGAATGTGTATTGATTATAGGCAACTGAATAAGGTGACGATCAAGAATAAGTACCCGCTCCCGAGGATTGATGACTTATTTGATCAGTTGCAAGGTGCCAAGTGGTTTTCAAAGATAGACTTGAGGTCCGGGTACCATCAAGTAAGGGTTAAGGATGAAGATATTCAGAAGACATCATTCAGGACTAGATATAGGTATTTTGAGTTTCGGGTTATGTCGTTCGGTCTGACCAATGCCCCAGCAATATTCATGGATTTGATGAACCATGTGTTCAGGCCTTTCTTAGATCTGTTTGTAATTGTATTTATTGACGATATATTGGTATATTCTCATTCAGAGGATGAGCATGCTGGTCATCTGGGAACGGTGCTCATAGTTCTACAAAAAAGGAAGTTATATGCAAATTTTCTAAGTGTGAATTCTGGTTGAACTCTGTAACTTTCCTTGGGCATATCATTTCGGGTGAAGGCATCCTGGTGGATGAGGCAGTAAAGACTTGGCCTAGGCCCACAACACCCACAGAGGTTCGTAGTTTTCTTGGGTTGGCATGATATTACAGGAGATTTGTGGAAGGATTTTCTTCCCTTTCAGTACCTTTAACAAAGTTGACTCAGAAGGGAGCAAAGTTTCAATGGATTGATGCTTGTGAACGGAGTTTCCAGGCATTAAAGGACAGGTTAACTTCAGCACCGGTTCTAACGCTTCTAGAAGGGACCGATGGTTATGTTATCTATTGCGATGCTTCAGGCGTTGGATTGGGTTGTGTGCTGATGCAGCATGGTAAGGTTGTGGATTATGCTTCTAGACAACTAAGAAAGCACAAGAAGAACTACCCGACCCACGATTTAGAGTTAGCTGCGGTGATTCATGCACTAAAGATGTGGAGGCACTACTGTCACACCTCCTTTTTCTGCACCCGCGTGAGCGCAAGGGAGTTTTTTCCAATTAAAGGACAATTGAAACGGGATTGGTTTATTTATTTCAGAGTCGCCACTTGGGAGATTAAGGTGTCCCAAGTCACCAATTTAATCCCAAATCGAGGAAAAGAATGACTTCATATTACAGTCTGCGTACCAGAAATCCGGATAAGGAATTCTGTTAACCCGGGAGAAGGTGTTAGGCATTCCCGAGTTCCGTGGTTCTAGCACGGTCGCTCAATTGTTATATTCGGCTTATTTATCTGATTTTAAATACAATTATGAACCATGTGCAAATTTTATCTTTTACCGCTTTATTATCATTATTTTTAGGAATGTGAACATCGCTTAAAAAAACATGTCTTTGGACTGCGTCACATGAAATGCACCCACAATCCGGAACATATTTTATTTGACGTTTTGGGATTTGGATTTGGGTCGCATGAAATGCACACCCAAGTTTAAGAAAGTAGATTATTAAACACGCACCTAAAGAGACTACCGTGTTATTATTTTGGGAGGGCCGTGAAATTCGCTAAACGGCCCTCTTGAATTCTAGGTAATTTAAAACCAGTATTTACTGAGGGCCCTGCAATTTGCATTTTTTGTTTGTCGAGGCTCGTCCCGTTTATTATTTAAAAAATGAATTTGCAACGTCATAGAAATGCATCTCAGACCACGTCACAGTCAATGTACCCGTGATTAGAGACACATTTCGATTTCGTTGAGATTTAGATTTGGGTCACATAAATGTGCACCCGAGTTTAGGAAGATAAATTATTAAAGGCGCGCCTAAAGCGACTAGCGCATTATTATTTTGGGTAGGGCCGTGAAATTTACTAAACGGCCCGTCCCGGAATCTAAGTATTTAATACATATATTTTGCGAGGGCTCCGCAATTTGTACATTTTTTATGTGGCGAAGCTCGTCTCGTTTTTATTATTTGAGGGCAAACTTAAGGCAACTACGATTTTCTACCAATGAAATCATCTGAGGTTAAACAAAAAAACAACGATTCTAACAGGTAATAATATCCATGGTAAAAATGAAAAATAGAATAACCTCGTTCATATGCTCACATTTACTTTAAGCATGCAGTAACTAAACATAGAATAAACATTTTTAACACAACAACAAAAAAATTGCATTGTTGACATTCATAAATATCGAATATTCTCATTTTTTGCCTTGAACCATAATATGCAAAACGAATGAAATGAAACAAAGGACGAAGAACACCAACCTTCGAACCTCGGCAATCCTAGAACGACAAACAGTGCCTCCTACGGAACTCGAACCGGACCTCACTCGACGAGGAACAATGATGAAACCTCGGACGAACACCTCGACGTACCGGACCTCGACGAACCAAAGACGACCTCAACGGACTGCACGACGATAGTGAAAGAACAACGATAACGTGGGCTGATTGGTTGTCGTGTTTGGACAGAACAGCTGGAGCAGTGGTGGTGGGTCGACGAGGGTGATGGGGCTGACTATGGTGGTTTAGGGTTCTTGTTCGTTTTCTGGTTTTTGCCGGAGAAGAATGTGATGCAGCAGTTGGTGGATTGCCGGTGGTGGTGCTCGGTGGTGGTGCTTGGACGTGGTGTTTGGATGTGAGGTGATGGCGATGGCTGGAGCTTGGACGTGAGAGAGTGGCTGGATAACGCAGCAGCAGTTACTGCTGCTTGACCTGAAATGAGGGGTCGTTTGGTCAAGATGGTGAGGCTAATGGTCGACGGAGGGAGTTGGTTGCGACGGGGGTGCGATTGGTCTGTGATGGAGGTGGTTTTTGTTGATGGTTATGACGTTTGGACGGTGGGTCGGGGACAGCGACGACGATGGTGGAGTATGGTCGTTTGGGCAGTGGTCGACGATGGAGCAGTAGGGCGGTATGCTGGTAACGGGCAATAGGGTTTTGGGTGTTTGTTGACGGGTAGGTGTTTGGGCGGCGGCGATGGCTGGTTGCGATGGAGTTTGGGGAGGAGACGGGGCTGGTTGGTCGCTGCGAGGAAGATGAAGCAGGAAGGGGTTGTTTGGATACGAGGGAGTGGTGGTTTTCAGTTGCTAGGGTTTTTTGCTTCTTCTTCTTTAGGAAGAAGAAGCGTGAACAATACCCCTTTCAAAATTTCCCAGTCTTCCTTTCAAAATGTTTTTGACCGTGCCTTTGTAATGGTTTTGCCCAGGGAAATGAGCCCCACGCGTGGTGGGGTTCGAGACTTGTGTCCCCCACGCGTGGTGGGGTTCCCCATGTGTCATGGACTCGATTTATTATGGGCTAGGTCCGAAAATTAGGCCTAAAACCGGGTAGTTTGAACCCGAATATTATTTTTTTCCCGGATCCGAGAATAAGAAAACGTTGCTTAACTAGTCCTATGTAAGCAAAATAACTAACAAAAATAAGACTATATTATTATTTTCTTAATATTTTTTCGATATTAAAAATAGCTACAAAATATTAATAAAACTATTTTTTTGTAATTTTCGTTTTTTAATAAAGACGAAATATAAAGTAATATTTTTGTATTTTTCCAAAATTAAAATGACTACAAAACATTAATAGAATTATTTTTTTTGTAATTTTCGAATTTATATAAAGTACCGAAATAAAGTACAATTTTTGTATTTTTTCAGGTTTATGAGAAATACATAAACTAAAATTTATATATGTATTTTTGTGATTTTTTCTTTTTGCAACGAAATAAAGTAAAATAGTTAAAATGGCTATATTAGACCCAATTTCACATATTCACGCTAAAAATGTGAAAATTCTCGGGGAGGGTCAAAAATCTGGTGTCTACAGCTGCCCCTCTTTGACTGGAAACACGAAGAGTTTTCCGACAAAGAACGACTAGACATGTTTTTGACCCGACCATTACTTGGAGGGACTACACTAAGGAAAGTAAGGGAATGTGACCGAGCCCTGGTATCTGAGCTGCCTACATATCTTTGGTTATACAGGAATCAGGCCACGTGTAGTTCGGGAATGAGAGATGGTAGATTGTACCGAGGTGAAGAGCCGATCGAGGTGCCGTTCCGTTGAGGTTCCGGTCCGTGGTCCTGTCATTACATCAAAAATGAAAACTGAAAAAGACTAATTAAGCCTATCATCTACTAGTTACAAGGGTTCCTATCTTTAAGTCTTCTGAAACTTGGTCTTGAGTCTTGAATGGTGCTTCATACAGACTTTGGATTTGAACCTTGATACTTGCTAGTTGTAGGTGCTAGTTCTTGAGCAGACCACATTTGTTCTCCACTTCCGTAATTTGGGTTCTTTTTCTTTTTCTTTTTTTCTCTTTTTTTCTTGTTTTTGTTTTTGTGACCAGCTTCTATTGATCATCCCAGACTATTGATTCGCATTCTTGAGGCGAGCTTCTAACTTGGATTGAATGCTGGGGATTTCTGTTGTAACCTTCTGCTTTCCAGTGGGTCACTGCTTGATCTTGAAAATTGTTCCTCCGTTCTACAGGCGGACTCCTGACTTCTTCGATCTTTGACATACCACAAACTCCGTTCTTCAGGCGGGTCCCTGACAATCAAAACAAACAAAACAAACAAAATTTCCTAACCCAGTTTGTACTGGGAAGATTTGTGAGTCGTTAGCAAAATTGTAACTCGCTTACACTACTGACGCAATGATGAGAGTAAACTAAGGACTAGGCTAGGATGTGCATCTCCTATGAGTAAAACCAAAACTCTTGCTAGCAAATGTGTCTGCTAAAATAAAAACCTCAATGACTCAAACTAGAAAGTGCATCTTCTATGGTTGAATCAGAATGAGCTAAACTAGGAAGTGCGTCTCCTAAGGGTGAAAACTTCAGTGACTAGAACTAGGAAGTGCGTCTCCTATGAATAAAATCTCGATTTAGGAAGTGCGTCTCCTAAAAAAACTTGAAAGCCCTTGATTAGGAAGTGCGTCTCCTACGGGTAGACTTCAAAAAACTAGACTAGGAAGTGCGTCTCCTATGGTCGAACTTAAAATGAATCAAACTAGGAAGTGCATCTCCTAGGGGCGAAATATCCATTCCGGAAGTGCGTCTCCTGAAATAAAATATAATCTAAAAAGCCAAACTAGGAAGTGCGTCTCCTAAAGCAAAAGTATAACTTGAGCGAACCAGACTAGGAAGTGTGTCTCCTAATAATGAAAACTTAATTCAGGAAGTGCGTTTCCTGTGCACGAAATTAAACTTAGGAAGTGCGTCTCCTAGGGGTAAAACAGTCTTAGGAAGTGCGTCTCCTATGGGTGAAACCTTAATGATTTTGAACTAGGAAGTGCGTCTCCTATGCGTGAAATCTTAATTTAGGAAGTGCGTCTCCTATGGGGTAAAAGTAAACTTAGGAAGTGCGTCTCCTATGGGCAAAACTAAACTTTAAGGAAGTGTGTCTCCTGTGGGTACGATAAACTTAGAAAGTGCGTCTCCTGTGGGTACAATAAACTTGGGAAGTGCGTCTCCTGTGGGTACAATAAACTTAGGAAGTGCGTCTCCTATTGGGGAAAACTGTTCTTAGGAAGTGCGTCTCCTACTGGGTGAAACTATTCTTAGGAAGTGCGTCTCCTACTGGTAAAACTTACTTAGAAAGTGCGTCTCCTACTGGTGAAACTTATCTTAGGAAGTGCGTCTCCTACTGGTAAAACTTGCTTAGGAAGTGCGTCTCCTATTGGTGAAACTCATCTTAGGAAGTGCGTCTCCTATTGGTGAAACTCATCTTAGGAAGTGCGTCTCCTATTGGTGAAACTCAACTTAGGAAGTGCGTCTCCTATTGGTAAAACTTATCTTAGGAAGTGCGTCTCCTACCGGTAAAACTTGCTTAGGAAGTGCGTCTCCTACTGGTGAAACTTATCTTAGGAAGTGCGTCTCCTTAGGAAGTGCGTCTCCTATTGGTGAAATTATTTTTAGGAAGTGCGTCTCCTATTGGTGAAACTGATCTTAGGATGTGCGTCTCCTGTTGGTACAACTGAACTTAGGAAGTGCGTCTCCTATTGGGTGAAATAAGCTTAGGAAGTGCGTCTCCTATTGGGTAAAATGAACTTAGGAAGTGCGTCTCCTATGGTAAAACTGAACTTAGGAAGTGCGTCTCCTATTGGTAGAACTGAACTTAGGAAGTGCGTCTCCTAATGTAAAACTGAACTTAGGAAGTGCGTCTCCTATGGGTAGAACTTTTCTTAGGAAGTGCGTCTCCTATTGGTAAAAACTGAACTTAGGAAGTGCGTCTCCTATTGGTAGAGTTATTCTTAGGAAGTGCGTCTCCTATGGTAAAACTGAACTTAGGAAGTGCGTCTCCTATTGGTGAAAATTTTTTAGGAAGTGCGTCTCCTATTGGGTGAAATAAACTTAGGAAGTGCATCTCCTACTGGTGAAACTATTCTTAGGAAGTGCGTCTCCTACTGGTGAAACTATTCTTAGGAAGTGCGTCTCCTACTGGTAAAACTTACTTAGGAAGTGCGTCTCCTATTGGCAAAACTTATCTTAGGAAGTGCGTCTCCTACTGGTAAAACTTATCTTAGGAAGTGCGTCTCCTACTAGTAAAACTTATCTTAGGAAGTGCGTCTCCTACTGGTAAAACTTATCTTAGGAAGTGCGTCTCCTACTGGTAAAACTTATCTTAGGAAGTGCGTCTCCTACTGGTAAAACTTGCTTAGGAAGTGCGTCTCCTACTGGTAAAACTTGCTTAGGAAGTGCGTCTCCTCTTGGTGAAACTTATCTTAGGAAGTGCGTCTCCTCTTGGTGAAACTTACTTAGGAAGTGCGTCTCCTACTGGTGAAACTTACTTAGGAAGTGCGTCTCCTACTGGTGAAACTTATCTTAGGAAGTGCGTCTCCTACTGGTAAAACTTATCTTAGGAAGTGCGTCTCCTATTGGTACAATGGATCTAGGAAGTGCGTCTCCTATTGGTAAAACTTAACTTAGGAAGTGCGTCTCCTATCGGTGAAACTCAACTTAGGATGTGCGTCTCCTATTGGTGAAACTTTTTAGGAAGTGCGTCTCCTATTGGGTGAAATAAACTTAGGAAGTGCGTCTCCTATTGGTGAAACTTTTTAGGAAGTGCGTCTCCTATTGGGTGAAATAAACTTAGGAAGTGCGTCTCCTATTGGTGAAACTTTTTAGGAAGTGCGTCTCCTGTGGTAAAAATTGAACTTAGGAAGTGCGTCTCCTATGGGTAGAACTTGAACTTAGGAAGTGCGTCTCCTATCGGTAGAACTGAAACAAACTTAGGAGGAAATGCATCTCCTATGGGTGAATCTAAAACAAACTTAGGAGGAAATGCATCTCCTATGGGTGAAACTAAAACAAACTTAGGAGGAAATGCATCTCCTATGGATGAAACTAAAACAAACTTAGGAGGAAATACATCTCCTATGAATGAAACTAAAACAAACTTAGGAGGAAATGCATCTCCTATGAATGAAACTAAAACAAACTTAGGAGGAAATGCCTCTCCTATGAATGAAATTAAAACAAACTTAGGAGGAAATGCATCTCCTATGAATGAAACTAAAACAAACTTAGGAGGAAATGCCTCTCCTATGGGTGAAACTCAAACAAACTTAGGAGGAAATGCATCTCTTATGGGTGAAACTGAAACAAACTTAGGAGGAAATGCATCTCCTATGGGTAAAGACGTGGAATGTATTCCCTTGTTATACAGGTGGGCCGCCTAATGGTAAAGACATAAAAGTATTCCTCTCATTATTCAGGTGGGCGCCTGGTATGAAATTTAAAGACTGAAAAGTATTCCTCTCGTTATTCAGGTGGGCGCCTGGTTTCAACAATTTAGAAAATAAAATCCTATTCGAGGGCGGATGAACCCAAAATATCCTATTCGAGGGCGGATGAACCCAAAATATCCTATTCGAGGGCGGATGAACCCAAAATATCCTATTCGAGGGCGGATGAACCCAAAATATCCCATTCGAGGGCGGATGAACCCAAAATATCCCATTCGAGGGCGGATGAACCCAAAATATCCCATTCGAGGGCGGATGAACCAAAAATATCCTATTCGAGGGCGGATGAACCCAAAATATCCTATTCGAGGGCGGATGAACCCAAAATATCTTAACGCGAAAACTTGCTGGGGATTATTTACTTACCTGCTGGGGGATAAAATGTTATCAGCTGGGGGTACCTGACTTCCAAAAAAATTTCTAAATGGAAGGAAAATTTTCTGCCCCAGTTTGATAATATCCCTTGTGGCATGCAGTTCCGGCATCAATGCCATTTCCTTTACCTGCTTCAAATCAAACAAAAATTGTTAGTTTAAAACATGGTGGTTGGTCGTGATACTCCTACTGGGATGGCTTTCCCTTTCTCCTTCATTGCTCTGCGCTCCTCAACTTGTTGGGGATGATATTATTTGTTGGGGATAATCCCTTTCTGCTGGGGATATCCCTCTTCTTTTGTGGCATAGCTCGGAAACTTGGCATTTCCCCGACCTTTCAGTCTAGTATGGATTTCCCAAATCCTGCTCACTGCTCTCCTTGCTCTGTTCATGGGCCTTGGCCTTGAGGTTTATAACCTTGGTTTTGGCAAGGATATCTCTCTTGACGCTCGTCAATCCTTTTGTCAATTCCCTTTGCTGGGGATATCTTTTTTGACACCGGCCTCGCGCTTGTTCTTTGCTAACTATACCATTTGGAGGTACTAGTCAGATCTCATCTGGCATAATTGGAAAGCTGATGGCATATTTTAAAGTCATTTCATACTCGTTCTGACCAGACAGACTCTATTGGGGATCTTTCTATGAAAAGAAAAAGATAAAAAGGAACAGAATAAAGACAAAAGAAAAGATGACTCTTTAACAAAAGAAACTATAAATGAAAATCTATCAAACGCAGATACCAACTCTAATGGTCATGACATGCACATGTGGTCTATCCTCTACCGCCAATCATCCTTCAAGATCTTCAATTGGCAATTCCCCATCTGATTCTCAATCCTATTCGACTTGTAGTGCCCGAAGGGTTTTCACTATCAAGTCTCTCTCATTTTGGCTTTTCTCTCAGCTTTCATCGCCTTATGGTGCCTGTGAAGGTTTTCACCAATAAGACTCTCTCGTTTTATATCTCTCTCCAGCTGGGGATTTGGAGTGTTGCCGATATGACTCTTTCTGTTGGAGATTAGAGTCCTTTCTGCTGTGGAACCGAATGTTATGTGCGCCGGTAAGACTCTTCATTTGTCTGACTTGGCGTCTTTTGAAGACTGATCAGAAGGTCTTTCTTTGGACCGTAATGTGGGTTTTGGATAGGCTAGAAAGAAAGGGTATTAAAGGCTCAAAAAATGCATTAATTTTGGGTTATTAGTTACAACCTTCGGAATTAGATTTATTTACAACAAACGCAACTTTTGCCCCAGTTTCTTGCTTGGGGATATTTTACTTGATTTTTTTTCATTTTTCAAAACTATGACCGAGCCGTGAAGCGCCTACGTAGCCTCTTTGAGGAATCAGGTCAAACGTAGTTCCCACTTGCTCTTGTTTTTCATTTGACTTTCGTTTTTTTTTCTTTTTCTGTTTTCATTTCTCTTTTCTTTTCTCTTTTTTCTTTTGCTTTTTTCTTTCGTTCTTTTTTTCATTTTTCTTTTGTCGTTTTGTTGATTTTTCTTTTTTTTTTCTTAGTTGCTACTGATTCCGAACGAGGGGTATGAAAGAAAATAAATAAGGCTCAAAAGGGGTAACGAAGGATAGAGTGTTTGGGTAGCAGAACAAAATGCCTTCGTCATTCCAGTCTTTAAAACATGCCAAGTGCAAACAACACAATTAAACAATAGATTTATAGTCTCTTCCGATGGTGCTGGACTTGACAATTATATTCAACATCTGTTTGTTCATTTGTCACTTCTAAAGCACCGTTGGGCGACCCTCATGCCAATTTGGCGAATCTTGCTTTTAACGGTTTTTCTTTGTGTTTCACTTGCCCCAGTTCCATATGACTCGGGCTCCAAATAATCTTGAACCGTTCTTAGATCCTTTAAATGCTTTGATCACCTTCCCAGGGTTTTATGATTAACTTTTAAGATTAGGCCCAAACTGGGTGCGCATGTCATGTCCCTAGAATCGGCATTGAACAAAAATGATAAAAGGACTAAACAAAAAGATGACTGGAAATAATAAAAGACCGGATTTTGTATTAGACTACCGGTGGAATGGTTTAAATAACGAAACAAACAAAACAATCCAGAACAAAATCCTAAAACAAACTGGACAAGACAACATCCGACTTATAACCCTAATAATCCGAACAACAGAAATGACAACAAAATGAGCCACCACAAGCTTCTCTCTTGCTGACCAAGGAACGAAACGTCCTCCCACTTTATCAAAATTGGCATTTTAGCCACTGAGCTTTGCATCAATACTGCCGAGACCATTACCAGCTTCAACCTCATCCACCTCCGTCATCCAGTTCTCGAGGGGGTTCGAGTGCTCCATGTCACTGTTATTAATCACACCTGCCCTTCTCGGATCATTTTCTCTACTTCCCTTCTCCAACTATGACAGCTCTCAATGTTGTGCCCTATGACATTGGAGTGGTAGGCGCATCGCGCTGCCGGATCAAAGCTCCTTGCAAGTGGATTTAGAGTACATGCGGGGAGTGGCTCAATCGATCCAGCATGCCTTAGCCTTTCAAACAGACTGGCATAAGATACCCCGATGGGGGTGAGAGCCTTTCCTCGTTTCAGCAACCTCTTCATTCTTGCATGTTGACAGGGCCGGAAACCTGATCCAGATGGCTTTTGATGGGCTTGTATGGGTGGGTAATCATTTCGTGGAGTCGGGTCCCTGGGAAGCGAGGTATGGCTTTTGAGGTCACGGGGAAAGAAGTGGTGTTGGGGAGCGGAGAAGCATTGAGGAGTGATGGAGCTACTCGGATAGCTGGGAAAGCTGCCATAAGTGGGTTGGGATGGAGAGTATGGGGGATCTTCCATTATGGTGTTGGGTGCTTGGGAAATGACCGAGTTCAAGAGACTTGGAGGTGGAGGGGGTGGTGCTTTTCCCGTTATCCATGCCTGATACATGTCTGCCACATGCTGTCTCAGCATTTTCACTTCTTCTACCAACCCGTTGTTCCGTTCGACCAATTGTTGTCGGTCATCAGTACCGACCCACTCGGTTCTGTGGTTCTGAGCCATTGTCCTTTGATTTTGCTTTGCAGGGAGGAGTTACCACAACCAACCACTTTCTATATATGGACACATCAAAGGGAAGCCATCACGTTAGTGTTAGGGCATTGGACAGACAATCATATATCAGAGATACAATGTACCTAAGCAGTTAGACAATTGTGCCCCCTGAAAATCTTCCACACTCTCTTTTATTTATTTATTATTATATTTTTTTTTATTTTTTTTTTAGTGGTGGTCGAATCTTATGGAGATTGCCTACGTATCATGACCCCGCATGAATCAGACCGAGCGTAGTTCGGACCAATAAAAGATAAACAATACTATACACATTTTTTTTTAAAAAAATAAATTTAAAACAAACTGGGTTTCAAGGATTTAAAGATGACCCACAAACTTGAGAATCAAACAACCCGCATATTCTAGTCAAAAGATTTATAAACTTCAAAACAAATGGCCAACTTCCTTCCTCCGTTTGCTAATTTTAACCAAATGGTTATTTTTGCAAATGTGGCCCCTTCCAATTCTCACATGAATTTTGAGGCCGGGGAGGATTATTTTATGACACTTTACCAACTTGTCCATTCTTTTACGAAAACAACCTTTCAACAACTGAAAGATACTCTAAGGCTATTTCGGCAAGAACGGTTTAAGACGCGACCGAAGCTGGCTCGGCTTATTATGACAAAATTCAAACGGTATTATTTCTTTTCAAATTATAATAAAACCTGGTGTTGCAAACACGACCCTTCAGCGCCTCGGGGATGAAGATTTTTAAGGCTGTGTGGGTCAACTGGACCAAATCTTAAAAATGACCCGAAGGTGGCTGTTTATGCAAAGTCAGCCTTCCGGCGTCCCTTTCGGGAACATTTGGTTATGTTTTGACAAAACAGCGTCACCCGACTTCTTTATGACAAAAATCAAAATTTGACATGCTTTTTTTATTTTATTATTATTTATTTGTTTTTGGCTATTTTAGCGAAATGTGGGGTTGGACCCGATGAGGGTTGCCTACGTATCTCACATCCGGTGAGAATCAAACCCGCGTAGTTCGGGCAATCAAGAATAAGTAGATGAAATAACTTTTTTTCTGAATTTGTGAAAGAACTACTTTAAAAGAAGAAATGAAGTATATTTTTTGATTTTTGATTGATTTTCTTTTCAAAAGAAACACTTCTAAGATATATTTTTTGAATTTTCATTTGCATTATTTTTTATTCTAAAGAAAAAGAAGAATATATTTTTGGAATTTTACCTTTAATAAAAGAAATGCTTCTAAAATATTTTTTTGAATTTTCTTTTCAATTTTTGAAAGAAGAAAAATATTTTCGGATTTGTTTTTTATATTATATTTTTTTATTTTTTTATTTTATTTTAAAAAAACAATTGGAAAGACTTTCTAAAGAAGTCAATAATGGAAAATATTTTTGGATTATTTTTTTTGAAAATTGGGATTCTAAAAACTTTTGGCAAGACAAATGTTCTTGCAACAGATAAAGATATATATACATTTTTTGGAAATAAAGAAAAACTTTTGGATTTTTTTTATATATATATACTTGCGACAAATAATGAAAGACTCTTTTTATTTTTATTTTTTATTTTTTTGCATTTTCATAAGCAAATAAATAATAAAAAAAACTAATTTTGTTTTTAAAATAAGACTCTTTTTTCATTTTCATTTTCATGGCAAAACAAACTATATATCTTTTCTCCCTTTTTTTTTTTGAAAAACAAAACAGAGCGACGACCCTTTTTTTTCCTTTGCCTTTAATAAAGCAAACTAATAAGACACATTTTTTTTTTATCTTTTTCAAAATTTCGGCAGAGTTTCAACACTACTTGGACATTGATTTTTTTTTTCTAAAAATAAATAGTTATATCTCTACACTGTTATTTTCTCCTCTCTTTACTATTTTCTAATTTGTGAAAAATGATGACAACATACAAAATCTTTTGAATTTTCAGGCTCTTTTTTTTATATGTATTTTTATTTTTATTTTTTTATATATATTTATTATTATTTTTCAAAAAAATGTGGCATGGGAAACATAAGGATTTCCAAGACATCTTGGATTCCGCAACTGTTCCCCATGCGCTTTTCCCAACATGTGAAGCATGGGAGACATAGGGAATTCCAAGACTTCTTGGATTCCACAAATGTTCCCCATGTGGTTTTTTCCAAAAAATGAAGCGTGGGGGACATGTGGAATACCAAGGCTTCTTGGATTCCACAAATGTTCCCCATGTACTTTTTTTCAAAAATGAAGCGTGGGGGACATGTGGAATACCAAGGCTTCTTGAATTCCACAATGTTCCCCATGTGCTTAATTAACTTGATAGCATGCTTATCAAAAATCGTGCAACTTTCTTATTTAACGTGATCAGCATGATAAGGAGTGTCATTTGTCCTCAACTATCATTGGTCCGCCAAATGACTCATTCACCCTTGAATAAATACAACATGTAGCACATATGATGCCATAAGATGGTCTATTATTTTCAGGTTGCTTGTCCTAGACGGACCCAACCCCTGTGTTGAGTCCCCTAAGTCAAATGCACATGATGCAAATAAACGTTCCTACTAGGGATCCGACATGAAGCTGAGTTATTCTAGGTTCAAAACCTGGGTGTTTGTTCTAGACCTTGCTTACCCGAGCGGACAGCTCGAGCCGAGGGGGGCAGCGTACCGGGAATACAGAAGCTTCACCGGCTTAGCAACTTATCCGAACCTCGTTCTAAATTGGAATTTGACACTATACAGAAAAGAAGTCGTACGAAGTACGCCCTTCTTCATGATTTAGAAGACTCAGAAAGGATAGGGGTTTCAGCACAGTTTATATACAATTCACGTAATATCAAAGCGGTAAAAGCAGCATTTAGCACATTAGGCTCAAACATATAAAAATCAGATAAAACCAAATATAACAATTTATCTAAGCTCGAATTTCTAACCCTGAACCAATGGCTCTGGGTGCTAATCCCCAGTGGAGTCGCCAGAGCTGTCACACCTCCTTTTTCCGCACCCGCGTGAGCGCAAGGGAGTTTTTTCCAATTAAAGGACAATCGAAACGGGATTGGTTTATTTATTTCAGAGTCACCACTTGGGAGCTTTAGGGTGTCCCAAGTCACCAATTTTAATCCCGAACCGAGGAAAAGAATGACTCCATATTACAGTCTGCGTACCAGAAATCCAGATAAGGAATTCTGTTAACCCGGGAGAAGGTGTTAGGCATTCCCGAGTTCCGTGGTTCTAGCACGGTCGCTCAACTGTTATATTCGGCTTATTTATCTGATTTTAAATACAATTATGAACCATGTGCAAATTTTATCTTTTACCGCTTTATTATCATTATTTTTAGGAATGTGAACATCGTTTAAAAAAAATATGTCTTTGGACTGCGTCACATGAAATGCACCCACAATCCGGAACATATTTTATTTGACGTTTTGGGATTTGGATTTGGGTCGCATGAAATTCACACCCAAGTTTAAGAAAGTAGATTATTAAACACGCAGCTAAAGAGACTACCGTGTTATTATTTTGGGAGGGCCGTGAAATTCGCTAAACGGCCCTCTTGAATTCTGGGTAATTTAAAACCAGTATTTACTGAGGGCCCTGCAATTTGCATTTTTTGTTTGTCGAGGCTCGTCCCGTTTATTATTTAAAAAATGAATTTGCAACGTCATGGAAATGCATCTCAGACCACGTCACAGTCAATGTATCCGTGATTAGAGACACATTTCGATTTCGTTGAGATTTGGATTTGGGTCACATAAATGTGCACCCGAGTTTAGGAAGATAAATTATTAAAGGCGCGCCTAAAGCGACTAGCGCATTATTATTTTGGGTAGAGCCGTGAAATTTACTAAACGGCCCGTCCCGGAATCTAAGTATTTAATACATATATTTTGCGAGGGCTCCGCAATTTGTACATTTTTTATGTGGCGAAGCTCGTCTCGTTTTTATTATTTGAGGGCAAACTTAAGGCAACTACGATTTTCTACCAATGAAATCATCCGAGGTTAAACAAAAAAACAACGATTCTAACAGGTAATAATATCCATGGTAAAAATGAAAAATAGAATAACCTCGTTCATATGCTCACATTTACTTTAAGCATGCAGTAACTAAACATAGAATAAACATTTTTAACACAGCAACAAAAAAATTGCATTGTTGACATTCATAAATATCGAATACTCTCATTTTTTTGCCTTGAACCATAGTATGCAAAACGAATGAAATGAAACAAAGGACGAAGAACACCAACCTTCGAACCTCGACAATCCTAGAACGACAAACAGTGCCTCCTACAGAACTCGAACCGGACCTCACTCGACGAGGAACAATGATGAAACCTCGGACGAACACCTCAACGTACCGGACCTCGACGAACCAAAGACGACCTCAACGGACTGCACGACGATAGTGAAAGAACAGCGATAACGTGGGCTGATTGGTTGTCGTATTTGGACAGAACAGCTGGAGCAGTGGTGGTGGGTCGACGAGGGTGATGGGGCTGACTATGGTGGTTTAGGGTTCTTGTTCGTTTTCTGGTTTTTGCCGGAGAAGAACGTGACGCAGCAGTTGGTGGATTGCCGGTGGTGGTGCTCGGTGGTGGTTCTTGGACGTGGTGTTTGAATGTGAGGTGGTGGCGATGGCTGGAGCTTGGACGTGAGAGAGTGGCTGGATAACGCAGCAGCAGTTACTGCTGCTTGACCTGAAATGAGGGGTCGTTTGGTCAAGATGGTGAGGCTACTGGTCGACGGAGGGAGCTGGTTGTGACGGGGGTGCGACTGGTTTGTGATGGAGGTGGTTTTTGTTGATGGTTATGGCGTTTGGACGGTGGG
Source organism: Nicotiana tabacum (assembly GCF_000715075.1). Lineage (NCBI taxonomy): Eukaryota > Viridiplantae > Streptophyta > Magnoliopsida > Solanales > Solanaceae > Nicotiana > Nicotiana tabacum. Next base: position 847,565 of record NC_134080.1, on the reverse strand, counting down.
TCGGGGACAGCGACGACGACGGTGGAGTATGGTCGTTTGGGCAGTGGTCGACGATGGAGGAGTAGGGCGGTATGCTGGTAACGGGCAGTAGGGTTTTGGGTGTTTGTTGATGGGTAGGTGTTTGGGCGGCGGCGATGGCTGGTTGCGATGGAGTTTGGGGAGGAGACGGGGCTGGTTGGTCGCTGCGAGGAAGATGAAGCAGGAAGGGGTCGTTTGGATACGAGGGAGTGGTGGTTTTCAGTTGCTAGGGTTTTTTGTTTCTTCTTCTTTAGGAAGAAGAAGCGTGAACAGTACCCCTTTCAAAATTTCCCAGTCTTCCTTTCAAAATGTTTTTGACCGTGCCTTTGTAATGGTTTTGCCCAAGGAAATGAGCCCCACGCGTGGTGGGGTTCGAGACTTGTGTCCCCCACGCATGGTGGGGTTCCCCATGTGTCATGGACTCGGTTTATTATGGGCTAGGTCCGAAAATTAGGCCTAAAATCGGGTAGTTTGAACCCGAATATTATTTTTTTGCCCGGATCCTAGAATAAGAAAACGTTGCTTAACTAGTCATATGTAAGCAAAATAACTAACAAAAATAAGACTATATTATTATTTTCTTAATATTTTTTCGAGATTAAAAATAGCTACAAAATATTAATAAAACTATTTTTTTGTAATTTTCGTTTTTTAATAAAGACGAAATATAAAGTAATATTTTTGTATTTTTCCAAAATTAAAATGACTACAAAACATTAATAGAATTATTATTTTTTTTGTAATTTTCGAATTTATATAAAGTACCGAAATAAAGTACAATTTTTGTATTTTTTCAAGTTTATGAGAAATACATAAACTAAAATTTATATATGTATTTTTGTGATTTTTTCTTTTTGCAACGAAATAAAGTAAAATAGTTAAAATGGCTATATTAGACCCAATTTCACATATTCACGCTAAAAATGTGAAAATTCTCGGGGAGGGTCAAAAATCCGGTGTCTACAACCAGCATGGATGACGACAATGACCGTGGATGAATATACAGATCATAAGAGCCTCCCGTACATCTTCAAGCAAAGGGAATTGAATCTTCGTCAAAGGATATGGTTGGAGCTACTTAAAGACTATGACGTTAATATTTTATACCATCCGGGGAAGGCAAACGTAGTTGTCGATGCTCTCAGCCGTAGATCTATGGGTAGCTTGTCGTATTTGCAGCCAGAAAAGAGGGGAATAGCCTATGAGGTTCATCCGCTCGCTAGTCTTGGAGTTCAGTTACTGGACTCAGGTGACATTGGAATTACTCTTCAGGATACGACAACATCATCTTTAGTAACTGAAGTAAAGGAACGCCAGTACGAGGATCCTGTGCTAATTCATTATAGAGATACCACTCTTCAGAAGGAGAATACACCGTTTGTAATTACGGAAGATGGGGTCTTCAGATATCAAGGGCGATTATGTGTGCCTAATGTTGCAGGGTTGCGTCGGCAGGTTATGGGAGAAACTCACTATTCCCGTTATTATATCCATCCAGGAACGACAAAGATGTATCATGACATCAGGAAAATATATTGGTGGGACGGAATGAAAAAGGATATAGCAGAATTTGTTGCTCACCCTAACTGTCAGCAGGTTAAGATCGAGCATCAAAAACCCGGTGGATTATTGCAGGTTATGGAGATTCCTACTTGGAAATGGGAAATAATCAATATGGACTTCATCATAGGCTTACCTCATACCCAGTGTAAGTTCGATTCAATATGGGTGATCATTGATAGGCTCACAAAGTCAGCCCATTTTCTACCCGTTAGAACTACGCATTCCTCAGAAGATTATGCGAGGCTCTATATAAGGAGATAGTACGACTGCATGGTGTACCTGTATCTATTATCTCAGATAGAGGAGCTCAATTTACAGCTAACTTTTGGAGGTCCTTCCAAAAGGGATTGGGGACTCAAGTAAGTCTTAGTACAGTATTTCATCCCCAGACAGACGAACAGGCTAAGCGTACTATTCAAACACTGGAGGATGTGTTACGAGCTTGTGTAATAGACTTCAAAGATAGTTGGGATGGTCATCTGCCGCTTATTGAGTTCGCATATAATAATAGCTACCATTCCAGCATTCAGATGGCTCCATATGAAGCTCTTTACGGACGAAAGTGTAGGTCACCTATAGGGTGGTTCGACGTTGGAGAATCTAGATTACACGCGCCAGATCTGGTTCAGCAAGCCATAGAAAAAGTAAAGCTTATCCGGGATCAACTATTGACAGCTCAGAGTCGTCAGAAGTCATATTCAAATGTGCGACGTCAAGATTTAGAGTTCAGGGCTGATGACTGGGTATTCTTGAAGGTGTCGCCTATGAAGGGTATGATGAGATTTGGCAAAAAGGGTAAACTTAGCCCACGGTATATTGGGCCTTATAGGATTATTCGGAGAGTGGGTCGAGTAGCTTATGAGTTAGAATTGCCCTTGGAATTGGAGTCTGTCCATCCAGTTTTTCACGTATCTATGTTACGAAACTGCATTGGCAATCCTACCTGAGTAGTGCCCACGAATGATGTACAGATTACAGAGGACTTGTCATACGAGGAAATTCCGGTTGCCATTCTAGACCGACAAATCTGCAAGCTGCGGAATAAGGAGGTAGCCTCCGTGAAAGTGCTTTGGAGGAACAACAATATAGAAGAAATGACGAAAAAGAGACCAAAGGTGGATGTTCTTGTTAAAACAACCTTCTGGCGTCCTTTTTGGGACATTCGGCTATTTTAGTCAAAAATGACATCACCCGGCTTATTTAAAATAAAATAATTTTTTTTGTTCTTTTGGGCTATTTTTGCAAAAGGGAAGTTGGACCCGATGGGGGTTGCCTACGTATCCCACATCCGGTGAAAATCAAACTAGCTTAGTTCGGGCAATTCTAACAAAAAAAAAAAAATCTTCTTTTTTCACAAAAAAATTCTCTCTTTCTTTTACAAAATTTTGGCAGAGTTTAGGTATATTTTTGGACATTGATTTTCAAAAACAGACAATTATCTCTTTCAGTCCCCACATTTTCCTTTTCAACTTTTTCTCTATGAGCCGGTCAACATGCAAATCCTAAGCAAATGAATGCACAAGTAGCAAGTAAGATGCATCGGGATGGTCTTTTCATTTCGGGTACACCTGTCCTAGACAGACTCAACCCCTGTGTTGAGTCTCCAAAGTCAAATGCACGTGATGCAAACAAACGTTCCTACTAGGGATCTGATATGAGGCTGAGTTATTCTAGGTTCAAGACCTGGTATGTGTTCTAGACTGTGTAGCCGAGCGGACAACTCGAGCCGAGGAGGGGGCTACGTACCGGGAACCAAAAGGCCATCCGGCTTAGTAACTTGTCCGAGCCTCTTTATTATTTCAAGGTATGACACTAACAGAATAGGGAGTCTCGACCAGCGAGCACATCCTCGAAGATGAGAAGAGAAGAGTTTCTTAGCAGTTTATATACAGTTCAAATAGTATCAAAACAGTAAAAACAATATTTAGCACATTAGACCCAAACATGTAATCAGATAATAAATAAAGCCAAATATAACAATTCATCTAAGCTCGAATTATGAACCCTGAACTAGAAGTTCTGGGTTCCAATCCCCAACAGAGTCGCCAGAGCTGTCACACCTCTTTTTTCCTACACCTCGGAAAGGGTATAAGGGAGTTTTTTCCAACTTAAAGTGACAATCGAAACGAGATTCATTTATTATTAAAAATTTAGAGTCGCTACTTGGAATAATTTATGGTGTCCCAAGTCACCGGTTCAAATCTCGAATCGAGGAAAAGGTTGACTCTATTTTACAGTCCGCGAACTAAAAATACGGGTAAGGAATTCTGTTAACCCGGGAGAAGATGTTAGACATTCTCGTGTTCCGTGGTTCTAGCACGGTCGCTCAAGTGTCATAATTGGCCTAATTATCTGATTTTAAACACTTTTAAACCTATGTGCATTTTTAGCTTTAGCTGCTCTTATTCATTTTTAGGATGATTGCAACGTCATTTAAAATATGTCTTGAACCACGTCACATAAATGCACCCGCGGTCCACGACACATTTTATTTAACATTGTTGGGATTTGGATTTGGGTCACATGAAATGCACACCCGAGTTTAGGAAGGTAATTTTAAATTACGCGCCTAAAGCAACTACGTATTTTTCAACTTTACGAGGGCCATAGAAAATTCGCTAAATGGCATGCCTCGAATTCTAAGGATTTAAAATTAATTAAATGAGGGCCATGAGGTTTTATTGTGGATGGAGTGGTATAAATTAATAAGTACAAAAGGCCTAAAGAAATGGGTTAGCTACATGTATATCACTAGAGCCTTTTGTTATAGCATACTACAATTCAGAAAGGTGAAGTTGTCATTTATGTGAAAATAACAAAAGGCAGGTGCCAGCTTTGGGTTCATCTTCATATCATCTTCAAAAGACCGACCTAGAAAGAAACTAACAAAATTTTATAACAAAATAATGAATCTTAAATGACCAGATGAGCACAAAAAAAACCATACTGAGAACTATTCGGATGAACCAGAAGGAACAAAACAAACATGGACATACAAAAATGCATTTTAAACTTGATTATAACAAAGAACACTTAAAGTAATTAATTTATTTAACACTATGCTAAAGAGAAAGTTGTAGTATCACCACTATAACTTCTACGATACCATTTTGAAGCAGAAGAAGTTGAATCTTCACATGGTTAATTTAAGAAAATATGCAGCCAATAACATAAATTGAAGATAAGATTATTCCACTAACGCAATCTTTTTTTTTTTTTTACATCTTAATGTTGACAAATTATTAAACTTCACATACTTCTTTAAATTTCAAAATATGAACATGGTGCTACATGGGCTTGAAATCTAAATGTAAACAAAACAATACCTGCTGGTTACAAGTCATGAGCCAAGAAAAAATAAAAAAAGTAAAGAAAAAAATAAAGAAAAAAAAATCAAAAACGAGACAGAGTCATGAACATACTAAAATAACGTTAACATTTGCAAATCTCAATTCACTCAATCAAAGAAACATCATTCATGCGAACAGATCCAATACGAAAGAAACTTTATCAAAAGAACCAAATCAATTTGTTTCTGCTTCAATAAAGATGCTCCAACATTTTTTAACTCAAGAGCTTGAATTACATACCTACAAGAGAATAAATTCAAATGAATAAAATCTAAAAGTTGTAGAGTCAATACAGCAGCAGCAACAAAATCTCTATCAACTCTTCTTCAAACCCAAGATTCAAGGCCCAAAATGTTGAAAGAAAAATTTAATGAAAATTTTCAACCTAAATTTCTCTCCTCCCCCTGTTTTTTTTTATTCTTCTCAAATTTTCTCTTCTATTTATAGCAAAATTTTCGAGATTTTTCAGATTTTTTTTAAAAATATTTTATTATTTTATTATTTTTTAATTAAAAGAAATCCCACTTACAAATTGCTTTTATTTTTTTTATAAAAAGAAATCTCACATTTTTTTACTTTTATTTTTTAAATTCCAACTTTAATTACTTTTATATTATTTAAAATCCCACTTTTTTTTATTTTTTAAAAGAGAATTTCACTTATTTAATTTTTCTTAAAAAACAATCCATTTTCTTTTGCTTTTCTTTTAAAAATGCTGCTTTCTTTTACTTTAATTTTTTTTAATTTTCAGATACCTTTATATTTATTTTTTAATTCCAACTTTCTTTTACTTTTTATTTTTTTAAAATTTCCACAAAATTTTACTTTTATTTTTTTAATTTTCTACTTTCTTTTACTTTTTAAAAGAGAATTTCACCTACTTTTACTTTTATTTTTTTATTCAATACTTCCCTTTTTCTTATTTTTTAAATCACTCCTGAAAATTATAAAAAAAATTAATATTTTTCAGAATTTTTTTATTATTTAAAAATAAAAATAAAATAATATTAATAGTAATAATTCACCTTTAAAATTTTATATTTTTATCTTATAATAAAAAATGTAACAAAGCTAAAAATTGTAGGTTAAAACCCCTAAAACATTTACATAGAAGAAGTGATAAAAAAATTAAATATTGTCAAAAATTAGGTGCTCACAGTGATAATTAAAGAAAAACAACTATAACCCCCCCCCCCTGCATTAAAAGATTGTGATTTGGTTTAGTCTGAAATTATTTCAACATATTCAATAACTAGTAAATTTGTCCGCGCGAAAATTATCGACAAGATTTTTTCTTCTAATAAATGAATATTAAAACAATAAAGAGTATCCAATTGATTAAAACATATTTGTTTCAGAAATTAATAATTAATAGGTGAAAAATTATTCATAGTATATTTCTTCGCTTCTAAATTCCACTCATATCAAGTCAAAAAGGACCAATTGCACGCAAATAATTTTAATCCTCACATCTTAATTATTTTCTTAAGATTTCTAGTTGTTTTTAGGTTAGCAGCATCAGATGTATCTTCGTTCCTAATTATCAATGAAATCCTCCTTTTAGCAAAAAAAAAAAAAAAAAGAATTTAATATATGTAGATCCAAGTGTTGTTCTATATATCCTTACTTTCATAAAGAGAAAAATAATAAAAAGACTTTATTCTAAATTTTACAAATAAAGAAGATGCGAAAAAGATTTCCCATTTAATATTCTTATTACCTTGACATTTTGAAATACCCTTTTCCTCTTTTGTTATTTTTCTTGTATTTGTCTACCCGTCATTTTTGCTATCTCTTATCTATCGTTTTTCATCTTGATAATTTTTTTCTCATATAGTTTCACCTTTTCTAAATTTATTCTAACATTATTGTCTAGTTTTTATTTTTTTTCGCTCTCTTTTTCGGTGCTTAACTTTTTCTTATTTCTTTTTTAATATTCATACCCTTCATTCCTTCATAAATGTTATCTTTCCTTCTTAAATACTCTTAATTATACCTCCCTCCCTTCTTATTCTTTCTCCAACATCTACTTTTTAGATCATATGAATCGATAAAGTGCATAGCTACTCTAATGTTTCTCAAGAGTTATTCTTGATTAAAACTTATTTAATGATCTTGCTCTTATAATTTGATATGCCTCTTTCAAATTTCTTTGTTTATATATATTAAAAAATTTATCAACCTCCTTATTCAATAATAATATAATTACAAAAATTATCCTTTATATATAAATTTAGAGAGCTCCAAATATTTTTACTTTTTAAGGATTTACGATGTCTTAAATTATATATGTACAACTCCAATTCTAAAAGTTCCATTTCAAACAAAAAAAAAAAGTAAAAATACAAAGTAGTCGCACAACAAAAAGCCTAAAACAACAGTCTTGAATTGTATTTACATCTTTTGTGTCGCAAAGAGGGTTTTCACTCGCCTCCTATATTTATTTTTGTCACACTGCATATACAAAGTTTATTACTCCCTCCGGTTCACTAAGTGACCAATTTACTTTTTTATTTTTGTTCAAAATAAGTGTCCAGTTATGTAATCAAGAAAGAACTCAATTTGTTTTTATAAAATAACCCTTATGTACATATCCCTAAAAAGTTTTCTTACTCCTCACATTAAATGTTTAATTAGGGGTAGTTTAGTCATAGTAGATATTTTTGTATAGAATTTAGTATTTTTTTAATAGGCGTGTTAAAAGCAAATTGATCACTTATTGTGAATCAGAGGGAGTAGTAGAGTTAGAAACACATTATCAATTTTCAAGTTAGGTTTGTATGAAAGAATAAGTTACATGTTTATTTATACTCTTTTTAAAGAAAAAGTTTCAAATTTTTATTATGTTCGTCTATTATATTTTATGTCATCACCGAGAAGCTAACAAAAAGGAACAATATTGACTTTTAAGACCTATTTTTTATTTCTTACTAATATATCTTCATTCACATGGATTTGTCGTTTTCTACATATAGGGAAGAAATAAAGTGTTCACTTCAAATTTTAAAATTGATGTTAATAGAACATTAAAGTTGAAATACTCTTAATTTCAAGTAGTGCGAGTGGATATGCTGTTATTTTTAATTGGATTAAAGTGAATATAGAATTTACTGACCAAATAGATTGAAGCACCTAATAGCACATAACTATTTCAACAATAATAAAATTGATTAGTCAATATGGTAACGGAAAAATCTTCTGTATTAGTAATTAAACAGAAGATCAAAGCCTAAAAAATGAATGGATCCTAGCAGAGCCCGATTAATTTATTTTAGAAACAAAAAAAGAAATGCAAAAAAAATAATATTTCAAAGAAAGTTGACTACTACATTTTTGTGATAGTTGGGATTATAATGGAAGCAAAAAATCAGCTGGAACGCTTGTAACCTTCTCCTATCACTCTAATGCTCGATTCATCATTTTTCTTCCAATCTATACCTTTTTTATAAAGCAGCTTTCAGTAAATATTATAAATTGCAAAAAGATAAAATAATACATGGATAATTTGATGTTGAAAGTAAAATTTAGATACTAAAATATTTTATAAAATATATTAAGAGTCAATCAGAACATTTTTTACTTTCGTAGTATTATTTTCTTTTTCGTATTCATACCTTTCAACCCCTCTTGAAAATTAAAAGCTATTATCATTTCTCAAACCCACTCTGCGATCAACAGGTACAAGAAAAACAATCTTTTTTTTATAGAGAGTTTGAATGAAAAGTAGAAAAATATTATTAATAAAAAAAGAAGAAGAAAGGTATGTGATGAAAAAGATGTGCCTTAGTATTTATAGTGACCTATACAATTAGTAACGTACATTCGATGTATGAATAGAAACAATAACGTACAATGAGTAATTGTGGTAGAATTAGTATTGAGGTATTAATTGTAATAAATTAGTAATAAATATACAAAGGATAGTTTTCTGAATTAAAAATGAGCAGAATATAGGATGCCTAAAAAAAAATAGTAGGAAGTTTTTCAAAAAAGCAAAATTAAAATAAATGAGTATATTATAGTGATCACTGTTGTAACCGTTCATAGACGGCGTCCTTAGAAATTGCAATTATTAGTAGTAATTGTTGCAACCGTGGCACATTTTTGGGAAGAACATGACTTTTGAGAAAATAATTAAATATAAATATAAATAAATGGAAACAAATAGGGGGAAAATACAAAAGAAAAAGGAAAAAAAGATAAATTGTAATCCTCATCTATGGAAGGTGTCACATCAACTTTACTATTCTCGGAATTATATTTATATATATATATATATTGAGTGATGTAAGTCAATCACATTTATTTTTAATATCAAAATATATTAATCTCGAGACTAAGTCGTGCTTCAGATCTTCTCAGCTCTCAACATTAACAAGTCTTACTAACCAAAACTACAAAATCAATATTGGTCCAGCTGTCGCAGTTATATAATTTTCCTTCATATATCTTCGTTTATGTTGTATTTTTCTTGACAAAGTTGAAGCATTACCATCTCTTGCACGCCTGCTTAGTGCCATCATAGTAACACATTTTAATTTGCTATATATCCCTTACTTCCTCCTGTCTCATAATATGTGTCGTGATTCTCTTGTGCACGTCCCTTAAGAAAGAATAGTTTTTGACTACTTTGCCCTTATTAAATATTTTCTTAATTTATGTGTTATCTCAATCAATGACATTATTTATATTTTTACTAAACGTGAATGCAATTGATTATTAAGGGTAAAAAAATATATATATAATTAATGCATTTTGTGAATATTCATGGCAATTGTGAATGTATCCTCCGCACGTCGGCTTGTCTCGTCTTCGGACACCACTTTGCCTTATTTCCCTGTCGTTTTAAACCTGTAAACTTACTTAACTATCCTCACTCCTTATATATATGCATTCTTTTCTTTTTCTAATTCGACTTTTAAATAAGAAATAGTACTAATCTGTTTTTGTTTGACATTACAGTTTACAGAAATCGTTCCTTGAATCGTCGTTTATACCTTCTGTTATTTTAGCTCTACCTATTTATTTTATATGATGATGTATGACTAGACATAACGTTCAAATTATAAAAAAAAACTTTTGAAATTTATGACCTTGAATATGTCATAAGGTTTGGTGCCTATGAAAATATTTCATTAAGAATAAAATAATAAGTTTGTAATTAAAATTTCAAAATATAAAAAAGTAATATTCTTTTTTAAAAATAAAAAAAATATGGCACATAAAATGAAATAAAAAAGTACTAAATGAGCAATTCAGCCAACAAATAAAAGAAATTTGGACTAAGGTTGAGGTCATAAAAGATTCTAACCTTATTAAAATTGTGTTTGTTACACATGACCAAAATAATACTCCATAAACCTAATGATACCATATTGCTTCAACCTGCTCTACTTGGAATAAGGTTTGGTGTCTACTTTGCATCTAACCTTTTAATAATTAAAATTGTTTTTTAGTTCTAATTGTGATAGCACATTAACTCAAATTTCTGCCAGTTCTTTTATAATTATAAATGCCTAACATGCTAAACTTTCCTTTATTTTTTCTCCGGCTCTTTATTTAAGATAAAAAAACGCTTAACATGCTAGCAATAATTATCCATGATATCATATTGGTAAATGGTATTACTTATTCTTTACATGACGATTCTAACATATTAATATACATCAACAACAACAACAACAACAACAACAACGACCCAGTATAATCCCACAAGTGGGGTCTGGGGAAGGTAATATGTACGCAGACCTTACCCCTACCCCGAAGGGTAGAGAGGCTGTTTCCAGGAGACCCTCGGCTCAATAATATCCATTATTCATTATTGGAATTATTATTTTATTCATAACATCCATTTGTTCAAAGTGGAGGACAAAGTGGTAATTGAAGCTGTTATGACTTTTTGTCTTTCTTGTTGAAATTATATTAATATGTGCAATAGAGGGCATGAAGTCTTGTTTATTTGCAACCTGGTCCCTTCATTCTCCTGTTTGAGGCTTGGTTTTGAAAATCCATCCCTTTCCCAATACTTTTAGCTTAAAAACATTAGTACGATTGATAATGATAGCGCGTGTGCTCTTTTTCCAACAGTCTTTTTGCAATGAGGGTCATTAGTTTTCTGTCCTTAATTTCAAATTGAAAAAAAAAAAAAAAAGTTTCAGCTTCAGCACTGAAGCAGCTTAATTTAGTGTGTGGATTTTGAAAAAGAAAAAATGGGGTTGAAGATAGGAAGCAGGTCAGGAGCGTACAAAGCTGCTGGTGCAAATGGTGTGTCCAGTAAATGGGTATCTGTGTTTTGCATTGCCAGCTTCTGCTTGGGTGTTTTTGTTGTCAACAGGTACATTCTTCTTTAACCGTAATCATCTTTGCTCGAAAACATTTCCCATCTATTTTTTCTTAATTAGTTACATAGTTTGCTTAACGGATCTTGGAGACTTGTTGTTGTTGCAAAATGCGGTCTTTTTAGTATAATGTGATCAAGCTTAGATTTTTAGATTCAAGACCCTTTCAACTTTTGGTTTTTGTATTTTGTGTTGCGGTTTTTTCCTCCGAATTCAATGAGTTGGAGGTTGCGAGTTCGAGTCACCCAAGAGCAAAGGTGGGGAGCTTTTGGAGGGAGGGATGCCGAGAGTCTATCGAAAAAGAGGCTCTCTACCCAGGGTAGGGGTAAGTTCTGCGTATACACTACCCTCCCACACCCCACTTGTGGGATTATGGTGGGTTGTTGTTCTTGTTGATGATGATGATGGATGAATAATTGCCATATTGACACAACAATGGTGCTTTTCAATAATGTTTTAGTATCTTTGCCCATGTTGTATTAAATTGTCAGCAATTCGTTTAGACAATGAGGTTGAAATTGAACACACAAGTTGCCCATCTTTGTTTCTACGTGGACCCTCTGTTTATTTAGAATGATGTATAAAATGGATTAGAGTATAAAGGTTGGTCAATGGAGCTTCTAATTCTTCATTATCTTTACCACCTTTGCCTGTTTTCCTTGGAGAAATGAATTATATTCTTTCCAGAAAAGACAAAGCTACTAATAAGTTCAGAATATTACTGCGACTTTTGGCTTTGGAGACACTGGCGAACTCGTTAGCTTTGACTAACTTGGTTGAAGCCATTGAGATTTTCTGAAATCCTTCAAGTCATAATAAGCTCGCACATTCAGTATCTTTTGATAGTTCAACTTGGATAATGTGGTATGTTAATGATTCATTTGGTGCTGCCAAAATAGAAAAGAAAATGTAACTGAATAACCAAATTTAAGTAGTTGGATTTTATGTGATCTGAATTTCTATGTTAGTTGTCTTGCAACATCTAGTATGACTTGACAACCTGTTGCTTTGCTTTTTTCTTAGGTTATTGACAGTGCCCAGTCCTGTTAGAACTATGGAGGATGCTATATCTGGAGACCATAAGTCACAGGAACTTCGTCCTCTTCTTAAGTGCGAGAAAAAGGTAAGTCAGTAGGAAGGTGACATTCTAGGTTCTCATGGATTAACAAGATAAGTGGATAAATTGATTTTCCGGTGTTGTTGATGTTGATGCAGGATACTTCTCTGGTCGCAGGAGATATCCTCTCCCAAGTTTCAAAAACACATGATGTCATCATGTAACTTTCTGTGCCCTCCTTCAGTTTATAGCTCCCAAGCTAGTGATTATACAACAGAATTAAGTTTTGACTCTCGTCTTTAATTCTACTTAATAATCCAATAGCATTGTGGTGCCACAAAAATTTTAGGGCATTGGACAAAACCATATCTTCTCTGGAAATGAAGCTCGCTGCTGCCAGATCTGCTAAAGCAGAAAAAGAAGAAAGATCTACTGCTGATAGGAAACCAGTAATTGAACCTTTGAATAACCGTCCTAAGGTTTTCTTTGTTATGGGAATCATCACTGCTTTCAGCAGTAGAAAGCGCAGGGATTCAATTAGGGAAACTTGGATGCCTCAAGGTTTAGTTACCAACCTTGTATGAAAATTTCCATACACCACTAAATGTTGTTGGTAACATTGTTTTGATTAACTATATAGGGGAGGATCTAGGAAAGTTGGAAAAGGAGAAGGGCATCATTATACGGTTTGTGATAGGGCACAGGTAAATTGACATCGGGGATAGGATTATTCTTAGAAATGAAATTTGTCATGCAGTCACCATTTTCTTTTCATATTAATAATGGCCTGAGATGATACCCAGTGCAACCCCCGGTGGAGTCTTGGATCGTGCTATAGATGCTGAGGATGCCCAACATAATGATTTCTTACGACTGGTAAGTTCGCTGCTTTAAGTGCATGTCATTTAAAAGCTCTTATCATATTCGATCTCATGCTTTCATGTTTGTCTAATAGCAATTTAACCTCAACTCTGTTTTAGTTTCGCTGAGTTTCTCTTCTACCGTATTCCAGAAGAAGTTAATAGCAAAACGTTTCAATTGTATATGCATGTGGCATTGACAATCTTCCGCCTTCCGGATAAAAAAACATATGGTATTAACAATCTACATTTATACATGCTGTTAATTCTTTTAACAGTTCATGCATTTATGATTAAATATATACTTGTATGAGATTAACAGCTCATGCATTTATGATTAAATATATACTTGTATGAGTGTGTTCATAATTATACATTTTGAAATAGAGGTCCTTTGATTTAGCATGTATTTAATGTTTAGTACAGTGCTCCTTTATTCTTTATCTTCTTTCCTCCTGTTTCCATTTCCATATTGCATTATCTTCACTTTGCAGTATGTCTTGTAATCTTGTTATTTTCAAGTCTATTATCTACGATATGCCTTGATAGTTCTGTCAACACGAGGGAAAGAACAGCAGCCATGTCATAACTCTTTAAAGCTTTGGTTGGATTTTGTGGACTGAGCACTTGACTGTTTTACTACGTGATATAACATCTTGTCTTGCAGAATCACGTTGAAGGATATCATGAGCTGTCCTCTAAGACTCAAATATACTTTTCAACTGTAGCGGCAAAGTGGGATGCTGACTTCTTCATTAAAGTTGATGATGATGTACATGTCAATCTGGGTTAGCACAGACTTATTTGAATTTTTTATCTGAGCAATTGTAGGTTCACATTAATTAGAAGAGTACAACAACTACGCCCTAGCTAGTTTGATTGGCTGTATTTTTACTATCCATGTCGCTCCAATGAGCATGTCAAATCCGATATTTAAAAGCTTAGGTTCTCTAGAGATAAAGGTTCTCAACATTTTCTACTAGCATATGAATCTCTCACAAGATTAATGGACTCATCGTGAACATTGCTACCAATATGACTAAAACTTAATTCCAATTAATTGGTGACGCCTGTGTAGCTTGCTCACAGTGCCGATGCCAAGCCTGGATAAAGTAGGAGGGTTGTGGTAGGTTTATACCCATTGTAAAGCTAAAAAGTCAGTTGATGATGCATCCTCACAACACTAAGTAGGAGAGTGCTTAATACTAATTGCATATTTTGTCACAGGTGTTGTAGGTTCAATTTTAGACCGTCATCGATCTAAACCTCGTGTGTATATTGGTTGCATGAAATCTGGACCTGTTCTCTCACAGAAGTAAGATTGTAGATCCTAATGAGCTTCTACGGTTCTGCTTCTAGGTTAAAATTTCCAATTTTGACATACTTTTTGTGCAGAGGAGCGAAATACCATGAACCAGAATACTGGAAATTTGGTGAGGAGGGAAATAAGTATTTTAGGCATGCAACTGGACAAATATATGCAATCTCCAAGGATTTGGCTACCTACGTATCAATCAATGGGTATACCTCTTGCTTCATAAATTCTTTCTCAAGGTTCTGTTTGTTGCACATCCATGTGCTTTATTGGTTACATACTGTTTATTCATAAAGAATTTCTGTTCAGACACATTCTCCATAGGTATGCAAATGAAGATGTTTCTCTTGGCTCTTGGTTTATTGGGCTTGATGTTGAACATATTGATGAACGAAGTTTGTGCTGTGGAACACCCCCAGGTAAGACGCTAGCGCGTATTTACTTGAATGCTAGCAGAGTTGATGATTGTTGACATAGCTCGTCTAAAACTCAAACAAGTTCTTCATAATTTACCAAAGCCTGGTTGTACTTAGGTATATATATGTTATCGCATGGAAATTTAACTGAAATTCCAATGAAGTATTCACTGCAATTTGCACCTTGCCAAAAGGCATAGAGGCCACTGAAGATATTGATGCTAATTGCACTTACTCTAGTCTAGAGTCCTTAAGTCTTTTTTTGCTGTACGGTGATGCTTCTGCCCTAACTAGACCTCATAGTCTTCCCTACAAGTTCGGGTTTGAAACTTCTTATCAAAAATTGCAAGCACCAACTTCCATTTACGGTCAGTGGGAAACCCAACCCTCATTTCTAATCCATTGAATGATTATTACTCCTTTCTTGCATACATATATTTCCATCATAAACAATAGTGCTTATCTTAGAGAGTGCCAACATAGTGCTTGGACTGAATACGAAGCTCAATGCGAAAATCAACCTAATCCAATCTGTGCATATTTGAAAATTTAATACTTGATTGTGTTATCACTTAGCCTGCATTTCACACATTATTTGGAGGCAACAAGCAGACTCTTCATTAGTTAGGCTTCCACAGGACGATCTTATCTGGTTTGGTCTTATACGATGAGTTTGAACTATTGCTCAAGAATAGTTTAGTCCATTCTTTGTGCAATTCCCCCTGAAGTTTACACACCACTGCTATTGTCAGTGCATTATTACATTCATTTTCGTGACTGGATTATTTGCCTTCTTAACTGAAAGATTGCGAGTGGAAGGCCCAAGCAGGGAACACTTGTGCTGCATCATTCGATTGGAGCTGTAGCGGAATTTGTAAATCAGTAGAAAGGATGGAAGAGGTCCACCAGCGATGTGGAGAGGGAAATGGAGCAATATGGCATACCAGCTTCTGAAAAATATGATTATTGCTTAATTCTTTTCTTCGTTACTCCAATTGTAATGTAAATTTTGTGAATGCAGTTAGTAGCAACAAGAAGCATGTGGTGAGTACACATGAATTGGCCCAATTTTTTGTTTATCAAAACTATGTGACTAGAAATCTGTAATGTTCACTAACTTAATCATGCAAATTGAAACTTTTTAGGCAAAAACGTAGTGGATGGAATTAGTATTCAAGAACTACTGATGTTCATGGAAAATTCCAAAGCCTAAGGGCCAAATATGTTATCACTATTAAGGAAAACTAGTTAAAAATATTGAGGTGTCCTAACCATATACCAATTAAGTACTTGAACCAAAAAGTGGGCATAGGGAGTAATTTATTTGGATTAATGAGTGCAGGAGTTGGACGGAATATGCAAAAGAAAATGCATGTTCAACGTGGGCTATTTGTTAAAGCATATGGCAGTGAAAGGCGGCAATGAATGGAAATCAAATGGCAATAGTATTTTAGTTGCGGCCGCATCTTTGGCAAAAATTGCTACAGTATCATGTAGTGGGCAGAGCCAGAATTTTTATCAAGGGGTGTCAAAATATAAACAATTAGATACATCGAAAAGTTAAGGGGAGTCATAGTATATATATATAAAATTAAAAAATTATCTAGCAATATAGTGTAATTTTCCGACGAATGGATGTCGCTTGACCCCAGTGGCGGATCTACATGGTGAGTTGTGGGTGCTTGTCTTTTGATCAGATTTAGTAAATTTGCATAGGCAATTATAAAATATTTTTATAAATATTGAGTGAGCACCCATAATGAAATTCTTTTTTTCCCGTTCTTTCAAAAAGTTTATCGGCTAGCACCCATAACTTTAAAATCTTGAATCCGGCCCTGCTTGACCCCCTTGGTTCAATGTTATAATTAAGTAAAAAAAAGGTCCAATCTGATAATGATATGTTATGAGTGACACATTTATGGCATGCAAGTGTCTCGATCGAAACAGATGCTCCCACAGTCCCATTAATTATTCATGTCCTTTCTCAATTTCCACGTTGTTTTTATTAATAATTGACTTCTGAGAATTAATATAGGTTTAGGAAGTACATTTTGCCTCTCAGCTATTGCACATCCCTTAATGTTAATGGGTCATCATATTTTCTTTCAACGTCAGTAATGGCTGAAATAGTCAAGAAAGCGAAGGCAAGCCCTAAGAAGGAAATGACCCATGTATGACTTAAGAAATAAATTATTGAGTTTCTGTAGAAATGGTGCAGAAGTTGAAGAGCAAATCAGCATCAGTATGATGCACCGGCCACTTTTTGATTTCCACTTTCAAACTTATGGATGTTTTTTGATTTTGTCATCAGAGTTAGGTTTGGTCGGAGATGAACTATATTTCCTGCACAATTTACTGCTAGATTAGCAATTGATGTCCTCGTATTAACTTTTCTGCACCAAATCTGATTTGGCCAAAGACAAACATCCACGTTAGAGTTAGGGGATTTACAAGGAAAATCTTTTTGCTATTACTACCAATATCACGAATGAAGGGAGCCTTGGCGTAACTGTTAAATTTGTTGCCATGTGACCCAGAGACCACGGATTCGAGTCGTGGAAACAGTCTCTTGCACAAATGCAGGGTAAGACTGCATACAATAGACCCTTGTAATCCGGCCCTTCTTCGGACCCCGCGCATAACGGGAGCTTAGTGCACCAAACTTTTGCCCTTTTCTTTTTTTTATATTTTTTATTTTATATATTTTACCAATACCACGAGTGGAAAACCCAAAAAAGGATAAAAGGGATAGAGTATGGTGTGTGCCATGGTGGTCTTCAGTTTGCAGAATTCCATCACCATGAAATTTCTCACACGAGCTAATACATTGCTGCATTTACTCGTCAATGCATCAGAAATTTCCTGAAATTGTATTTTAGCGGCTAGTACCCATTTCTTGGTTAAAAGTCATTTTTGTGATTATATTACGTTGAAAGCCTAACGGTTTATTTGGATGGTTGTTATTTATTGTATCGTATTGTATTGTTATTTTAAAATAATATTTGTTTTGATTGTTACATTAAAGTTGATTGTATTATATTGTTGAATCTATTTTTCCGGAACAATGAAAAGTCCCATTTTTTGAAACAATCAATTTGGTGTGGTGGGATTGTTTCCTATTTTTCTTTCCAATTACACCCTAACATATTGTTTAACCCAAAAAATAGTTTTCAAGGTCAAAACAATAATTTTATATGACTGGCCACAAGCAACCGATTCAATCTGAAAGATATAAAATTTCGTTAATACAACGTGATAGAGAAGTGAGAAATAAATTCAATGACAGATAATATAATAAAAATAAAGCAGAGAAGAAAGAATTCTTATTGAATGATCCTTGATAGGATAATGAGCCGAATAGAGCTTGAAGGGCCGAACTATGGCTAACTTGGGAGCAAGATGCTATGAATTACAATGTATAGAATTGTAGAGAAGAAAATAAGATTCCCCTAATGGTGGTAAAAATATGTCTATTTATCGAGCTAAATCTAAGTAACTAGTCTCCTTGAATTAAGGGTCCATTATGAGCATTTACTCAATCCATCCATTACTTTTGGAAGACTTGTAACAACTATGTAAATGCTGGAATTCCGTAACTGATGAGTTAATTCTATAACTGATGAATTAATTCCGTAATTAATGAGTCAATCTCGTGCATGTTGAGTCAATCCCGTGCCTGTTGAGTCAATCTCGTGCATGTTGAGTCAATCTTGTGCCTGTTGAGTCAATCTCGTAATTGATTGCCTTGTTCTGACCGTTACAATCATTTATTGCATTTATTAATAATTGATTTGTAGCTGATGGTGTAATGATGGTAAATCCCATATAATCCAGGATTAATTTATTCCTTCCTCATTTGTAATTATGAGATATTCTCCCGCGCCTGATCTGGGCTATTTCATGATAATCAATTTCGGGGCTAACTGGCACGGTATGAGTATGTTCGGTCCCGGGGGTGTTTAACATATCATCTTTACATGTCATTCTTCACTTTTCTTCAAACTTTACTGACATGTGTCGTCATTTAATAGACCCATATGGCGAGTCTAATTTTCACTAATACAGATAGTCCCCCCACTTTCCGATTACTCACTATGATGTGACCGGGAAGTGAAAGATTTTATCCTTTTCATCCTTGCCTCTGCCTCATTAAAAATTTTGCCAGAAAAACCCAACAGGGACAAAAATCGGACGAAGGAAAAAAGAGTGCAAAACTTAGATATTCAAATGATAACTCCACCGCTTATGTTCCTTTCGTCAATAATCGGTTGGTTTACCCCTATCTTGTTTCGGGGTTTGAAGACAAATCTTTGCCTTATGTTTGCAAAGTTTGATATATAAATTTCGGCTTTATTTTCTGCCTATTTCGGCTTTATTTTCTGCCTATTTTAATGTTTGGGTTTTTGTTTCACCATTTAACTTTGTATTAAAATGCTTCAATACTCCGTGACTTTTTTGAATAAGCACGAATTATAAAAGAGGTCCCTTTTATGAACGACACTTAATGAAGAAGACGTCTCAACTTCATAATTGTGTAAATATACAAAAGAGAGATAAGAATTTTCACATGTTTTTCTTTAACAATATTTTGAAGAAAGTTTTTACATTTAACTTTCATAACATTTCACATGTGTTTGTGTATCGTCTATAACTCATTTTGCAACTGTTTTTTTCTTTTAACAGATTTGATATAAGCTTGCACTCGTAACTGTTTTTCTTTTGCAACAGTTTTTTTTTGAATTAGTACAAGGAGATAACTATTTTTGTTTACAACAGTTTTAAATATAAGGGTATGAATTTTTACCCATAACTATTTTTATTGATAACAATTTTCAAATGAATACAAGGGTAATGTTTTTTCATCCGTAACTGTTTTCAGTTACAACAGTTTTTGAGTAAGTACAAAGATGTGCATTTTTACCCGTAACTAATATTCTGCCTTTAACCTTTTTTGAAACATTCGTTTATATTTACGAATATGTTTTCAAAGGTTTTCAAGTCATGCTTGTGTTTTTGGCATGTGACTTTGCTCTTACTTTCGATTTGTTGGGTAGACCTTAGGCTTGACTTGAATTTTGATTTTTCTAGTCTTCTTTGCCTTCCATATATATAGTCCCCAAGTGTTAGAGCTTTGAAGTATGAAATCTCGAGCATTTGATTATTCCTTCCACGTGGTCCATTTCTTGAAAAGAAAAAACATACGGGACTCGGATGTATATATTTAGATGATGACTGCTTAACCCCATTTTTTTTACCAAAAGGGTTGTAACCTAGACCGGGATTAATACAGTGTTCCTCGTGTCTTTCGGGTCTAATATCATCATTTGGTATTTTAGAAAATTTATTCGAGTACTAATTTTTCTTGGCACTTTAAAAAATTATTTGAGTGCTCATACTTAGTCTTTAGACTTAAAATATATATTTGGATGCATCGTTACATGTGTGATATCTTAATGTTGCACATTTGGGTGTCTAACTTTTATATGAAAGAGGACTCTTTTATATACTTTAAACGCTATGAAGAGGACGTCTCCTTTTCATTCAGGTGTAAAATAGGATCGATTGATCCGAGTAGACTTTTAGTCTGAGGGAATATTAATCCCGGTAGGATTTACAAGAGTATTGATTAAAATTTATGGGAGTATTGACCCCGGTAAGACATTGAGTTTGAGGGAGTATTGATCCCAAATAAATATATATCTTAGTAGATTTGTCCTAAAGAGACATTTAATCTGATTGGATTTTGAATCTAAATTGGAGTATATGAACATACTTCCAAGTAGAGAGGGACACATGTCCAAAATAATATTTGAGATTTACGGGATAATCGATCCGAGTCATAATACAATTAGCCATTAAGAAAGGCTTAGATATTTAGTTTGAATGGTCGTTGTTGGACCGAATATAAATCACGTGTTTGTTCAAAGTGAACTTTATTCTGGTGGCTTATTTGCAGACATTTATCTTGATTTAGATGTAACACTCTCATTTTTTATAGTGGGATTCTTGACTCTAACATGGAGTTCTTGATCCTTTTTGTGTACGTGTAGTATATGTATTTTTGAAGAACTCATTCAACACTGTTTGAAGTGTTTATGCTTGATATGAGTACAACTAACTGAGTTGATCTGGTAAATAATGTAAAGTCAAATTGACTAATCTTAAAGTATGAGTAATCTCCCTAGTGTTTGAGTTTTGAGGTATGAGAACTCAAACACTGGAATCATAATTTGACAGTTCGCGGTCTAATAGTCCCCAGTAGGATAGTTAGTTTCGATATTGATGGACTTTCAAATGGTCCAGTTCCAACATAGGGACGGTACCGAAGCTCTTTTTATCAAATATTTTGTACTCTGGCCGGGAACTACAGAGGTTCCAAAACGTTGTCGAGGATCATGCCATATCTTGATTTGAGTTATTCATACTGACTTTGATTAGTTTTTGATTTGAAGCCTTATTACTGGAGTAATTTTCACTGCTTTCTTTATAAATTTCTCGCATCATATATTTTGTTTGTTTGGTCCATGTGGCATTTTAGCTTTTGGAGCTTTAAATATTCTCAAATATAATTCTCCTCCAACAAGGCAGGTAGTACGGTATGAGAAGCACTCAGAGTTATCGAGAGCATGCTTATCTTTGGGTAAAGTCTCATTCTCCAAGTAATAAATGAATTTATTATGCCAATTCCAAATTAAATTAGTCAGGCTTACCTCATTTTCATTCTAATTGATGATAGATCAGGAATCGCCTAAATAAAAGGTGGTTCGATCTTGAGACTGTTTGATCCGGAAACGATATTTCTCAATAAGTGCCCGGAGTTGCTTTCTAAGTCAGTGATATCAGCAATAGATCTGAGACTAATACATCCGGCTCGATTTTCTTGGGCTGCATAGTTTTCTTGGATTAGATCAATCGTTAAATCAATATTTTTGCTCTGAGTCCCCAAGCTAATTTAAGCCCTGTAACATATGCTTCACACTCGCCTTTGTTGTTAGTAATAAAATAATTTTTATGAATTATCTAACTACTTTCCCTGATAGGCATTAAGCATTGCTCCTAACTCGGGAAGTTTAGTACTTGTGGACCTAATTGTGTAGAAGGTCCAGATCCCGAGAATTATCCCAGAAATAACATGTTCGGGGTAATATGTTCGAGCTAAAATTAATCATGAAATCTGCTAAATTTGTGATTTTATAGTCTTACGTGGCTAATAAACAATATCATATTCACTTAGTTCGACTACTCATTTAGCTAGCCTTCCTGACAGTTCATGTTTATGCAAAATATTGCGTAATGAAAATATAGTGACTACGGGAATTAAATGACATTGAAAATAAGGCCTTAGATTTAGGGAAACTACAATTAATGTCAACTTATCAAAATGTAGATATGTAGTTTCCGTATCTAAGAGCATTTTATAATAGATAGGAGAATGTGTACCTTTATCTTCTTGAATTAAAATTGCATTTACCGAGACACCCGAGACAATTTGGTGTACCGACAATCATCTTTCTCCTCGGAATTTTGAAAGTAATGATGCGTTGTTGTTAGATAGGAAGTTCGAATGCTTCGACTTTTCGGACTAAACCGATCTTTCAAAGATCTGTAACTTGATCTTTTATGATTTGATTCTAGTTTCTTCTTTTGCTTGGCCGGATTATACCGCGGGTCAATATTGAGCATATAAAACTTTTCCTCCGGTGGTACACCTGCTATGTTAGCATGGAGGCAAGCAAAATAATTTTTGTTAGCATGTAAAAGTTTAATCACCTTACCTTTAAATTTGGTGTCAAGTCTTGACCAACGTAAACCTTCCTATTTGGGAAGTTAATGATAATTTCTAATTCTTCAGCATTTGACCTCGTGGCTTCTGATGCATTCGGTTCAATAATTGCTTCCGAAAATATTTGTATAATTGTCCAAGGTTATTAACGAACCTTCCTTCCTCGTGTCTATTCCATCCCGCAACTATATCTTCTTTTTCAGTTGTTAGGTGTGGTATCTTTGTAAGCAATCTCGTGGGTATTTTACCCATGTTCTTCTTAATCTTCATTCTTCTCTTGTTTTTTAGATTTTTGCATTTAGATTCGAATCACCCAAGAATCACATCCACTTGATCTCCGGACCTGTTTTTGACTTTCAATTGAATGAACGTGTCTTCCTCTATTCGAAGCTTTGTATTATATCGAATGTAAATTTTACTCCTCAGTTTCGGGAAGGTCCGACATTATTCTTCTGACTCCTTCAATCATATTTGGAATCACCTCGGTTTGGTTTTCGAACCTGTTTTTGGACACTTATTAGTGTCGATTCGACTTATCGTGTCTTCTTCTGTTTAAATTCCGGTGCTGCAACGGTTATGCATATCATTCTCGCATGATAGATAGGAATTTCCGGAGGTATTCTATCCGCTCGTTCTGTTCCTTGATCTGTTTCTGTAAGGTTAGAACTAAATTTTGCAAATAAAATTACCCGGTATATCTGAACCTCCTGTTCCGGAACTGTTTCGTATAGATCCGTTAT
This sequence comes from Nicotiana tabacum, assembly GCF_000715075.1. NCBI lineage: Eukaryota > Viridiplantae > Streptophyta > Magnoliopsida > Solanales > Solanaceae > Nicotiana > Nicotiana tabacum. The sequence goes on along the minus strand of NC_134080.1, from coordinate 824,125 downwards.
AATCAACGCTGGTACAGATAGTTGCGGTACCAATATATCGATGTACATTATCTATTTTTCTCTGCTTGTTACTTACATATCATTATCATGGCTATTCCTCCCTTTTTATTTTGCATGGTACGCCATCTCCAACTTGGTTGTCCTCAACTGTGTTGATTGGTAAATTTCGGCCATGATGAAGGTTTAAACTGAAAACAAGCAAATATTAACAAAAAATGTTACTATCTTTGGATGAATAACAAATTTGCTTGAGTTCCCGGTAACAGAACCAAACTGTTTAACCCAAAAAATAATTTTCAAGGTCAAAGCAATAATTTTACATGACGGGCCACAAGCAACCGTTCAATCCGAAAGATATAAAATTTCGTTAATACAATGTGATAGAGAAATGGAAAATAAATTCAATGACAGATAATATAATAAAAATAAAACAGAGAAGAAAGAATTCTTATTGAATGATCCTTGATAGGATAATGAGCCGAACAGAGCTTGAAGGGCCGAACTATGGCTAACTTGGGAGCAAGATGCTATGACTTACAATGTATATGTCTATTTATAGAGCTAAATCTAAGTAACTAGTATCCTTGAATTAAGGGTCCATTATGAGCATTTACTCAATTCATCCATTACTTTTGGAAGACTTGTAACAACTATGTAAATGCTGGAATTCCGTAACTGATGAGTTAATTCTATAACTGATGAGTTAATTTCATAACTGATGAATTAATTCCGTAATTAATGAGTCAATCTCGTGCCTGTTGAGTCAATCCCGTGCCTGTTGAGTCAATCCCGTGCATGTTGAGTCAATCTCGTGCCTGTTGAGTCAATCTTGTGCATGTTGAGTCAATCTCGTAATCAATTGCTTTGTTCTGACCGTTACAATCATTTATTGCATTTATTAATAATTGATTTGTAACTGATAGTGTAATGATGGTAAATCCCATATAATCCGGGATTAATTTATTCCTTCCTCATTTGTAATTATGAGATATTCTCCCGCGCCTGATCTGAGCTATTTCATGATGATCAGTTTCGGGGCTAACAAACACAGTATGAGTATGTTCGGTCCCGGGGTGTTTCACATATCATCTTTACATGTCATTCTTCACTTTTCTTCAAACTTTACTAACATGTGTCGTCATTTAATAGACCCATATGGCGAGTCTAATTTTCACTAATACACATATTACTCCATAATTCTCTTTCACCCTTTACCTTTTTTATTTAAAACTCCAAATCTCCCACCAATAACCTACTTTGTTTTTGTCCCTTTTTTCTAGAACTTCTGTTGCTTCCACTCCGACGTAAAATTGCTAATTTTGTTCCATTAATTTTGTTAGAATTTGCATGAATTTAATTGCTTAATCTATTTATAAGACATATTTGGTGATAAATTAGTAGAAATGAATTTTCTTAAATTGTTTTTATACGTAATTCTTGATAAATTTAATATGTAAACAATTGAGGTTATTTTAGTAAACTAATCAATTACAGTACAATATGATATAGTCAAACCAAACAACAAAATGTTATTTAATTAATAACAGCAAATAATACAATCTATCCAAACATTGTATTTATAAAACGATACAATATAATACAATACAATACAACATAATGCAATAAATTATAATACTATGGGTAACAAGTTAGATTTCTGTGGAGTTGAATCGAGTGGAAATGCGTCTCTATTGTGAATTTGACCTGCAGAATTTCGCAATTGATAATCCCACGTTGTTACTTAAGCTGTCAAATGGAGAATATAAATGTTAATCGTTCCAAAGCTTAAACAAGTCCTTGGAAACTAGTCGTAATAGTTTAATGAGTTTGCCAACAACTATCCGCGTCAAGGGTTTGATCCAAATTAAACTGTTTAATCTGACTTCCTCACCGACAATCAATTGCTCATTTTATCCTACTAGTATTACTTCACTTTAATTTTCAAATATTTTTTACCTCTAAACTCTCTCACATATCAAAATCCCCTAATTGGAAAATTAAGGAAGAGCAATGAACGTGGCGGTCGAGGCCTTGTTACACTTCAACTTTTGAAGGTCACGAGATCATAAATCTCTCAGAATATAATTATGAAGAAGAAAAGACACACCCACCATCACTAAACATCGTAGGTGTTGGTTCTTCCGTGAAATGGCATCAAATTGTGTAAAACGTGAAAATTTTGTGATAACATTATGTTCATGTTTTTATCAGAAGAACCCCACTTACCTACCCAATTAACGACCTGTTTGGCCAAGTTTCTTTTTGGCCAAAAGTGCTTTTTTTTTGTTGCCAAAAGCACTTTTGACCAAAAATTGAGGTGTTGTCAACTTTTGGAAGAAAAAAAGTGCTTTCGAGGAGAAGCAAAAACAGTTTTGGAGAAGCAGAAAAAAGTAGCTTCTCTCCAAAAGCACTTTTTTGAGAAACACTTTTGAGAAAAATACACTTAGAAGTAGTTTTTTAAAGCTTAGTCAAACACTAATTGCTGCTCAGAAGTGCTTTTCAAACTAATTAGCCAAACACAAATTGCTTCTCACCAAAAGTACTTCTGAGAAAAGTACTTTTGGAAAAAATACACTTCTCAAATAAGCTGATTTTTGCAGCTTGGCCAAATGAGAGCAAAATAAAAACAAAATCCACTGAGTTGACATCAGTGTGTACTATTGGGGATCGTTTGGTTATAAGGATGAGGTATATAATTTCGAGCTATAATATATAATTATCGTTTAATCGAATTTTTATTCAGGTATAAGTAGTCCTAAGCCTATGTAAACCATGATTTGGTATTATTTTTATACCTTTATTTACCCTCAAAATTGGGTAACAATTGAATTTGTAAGTGGTTTTAAGGATATGCGGATCAAATTGACACAAAATGATAAATTAAATTAAATTGCAATTGAAATAAACAAAGATAAAGTAAATTCAAACCACACGAATTGATCAGTTATAGCCTTGAGGGGTGAGCAGCCCTTGAATAGGATGCACTTCGATCAATATCAAGACACGGTTGAATTAAAGAGAAAATAATAGTATATTGCTTCTAAGTGCGTATTACAATATGCTTTACAAGTAATCAGACCCCCTTTATATAGTAGGGGAGTCCTATATTAGGTACAACTCTATAAAAGGTAAAAATCTCCTAATTAACTGATTGTTGATCGCACGTCAACATATGCCGAGATCTCCGTCGTGACATTCGGTCGGTTACGGATATCACGACCTTCTATTGGCCGAGCTTGACTACCTGACAATGTTCTTCGAAATTAATCAAGGCCAGGACCGATCCCGAATCATGCTCCCGATATCCTCGAGGGCGGCTGTTATGGTTTGAATTTAGAATTGATGAGATCCCTACTTTGGTCTAGTCCCCCGGTTACCATATCTCAAGCTTGACCTATCATGTCGGAGACCGGCATGTACTACGAGACTAGTTTTACCTGTATACAGATAGTCCCCTTATTTTTTGAAGAGTAGACGACGAAAAACGACATGAGCTTCTGATCGTGACTTCGATACCCCGCGTCAGAAACGAAAAAATGAACGAAACATCTCGTCAGTCAAGTCTTCATGGCATTAAATGCTCGTCAGTTGTCGGTAGGCCACTTCTGGATGCGAACCGCCTTAGAAAATTGTAAATACCACCTCATTTGTTCATTTTAACTTTACATCCAAACCTTCTACCCTTGTTCCTTAGAAATCTCTATACTTTCTGGCACTTATATCCTGGTTTTTTGAGATCTTTGTGAGAACTTTTGCTCGTCTTCAACCCAAACCATCAAGTGTACTCCTTTAGCTTCCTCTTTTTCCCTCCATTTTAAAAGATATGGCGAAGACTTCAAAAATAGTTCCCCAAAAAGAAACTCCTTATACATCGCGGCTGGTTGCTGAGGAGACCGTTCCACATACTGCTGTCGAGAAACCAGTAGCAGAACCCCTCGTGAACACGTTCATCCCTGGTGGATGCTCGATAACCGCCGATTACAAGGTTTAAAAACCTCCTTCTGTACCCGGTCGGTGTGAGAAGGTCTCGAGATACATGTGCTCGATCACTGAAGACATCCTCGCCACGGTCAAAAAGGATTGCAACTGGGTTGACAAGCACGTGGTGGTTCCCGGACCTGATGAAGATATCACCACCCACGTCTAGGGATACTTAAGTGTTTACACTTATCCCTTTACGTTGGGCCCATTGGATTCGGTCATCATTGACTTCTGCAAAAGATACGAGGTATGACTCGGTCAAATCCCTTTATTCTGGAGGATCGTGATCCTTTTTCGGTTCTTCATGAGCAAGATCGTTGGATGCTCATTCACCGTCGACCACCTCATGTGCCTATATAGTACCTGACTCTTTCGGGGGGAGGAGGGTGATCGGAGCCAACCCTACACCACTACAGAGTGGCGAGAACGGTTGAAACAACCTTTACCCGAGATGGTCGGGATCGAATCTACATGGAGCTAGAAATGGGAATTGGATTCCTATCTAAACTAGAGATGTGTAATGCTCTTAATTACTCTTCCAATCATCTTTTGGTTGGTTTTTACTTCTAATATTTATGCTAATAGTATGCTGAATTAAACTAAGAATGATTGCTTGTAGGGTTTTCAAATTAGTTAAAAAGGCACTATGGAAGTGACTTCCTCCTAGGTGAATACTTGACGGGATCTAAAGCCTAAGGCAAAGACGTTATGTTGGGGATTGTGATATAGCCAATGCACGGATTTGCTCACTCTATACCTCTCGGTAGCTTGAGTGACTTTTCCCTAATTGACTTTCTCAAGACCAATTGGTGTCAAAATTGTGCAAGCAATATAGGCTCAAGTCGGGTATTATTATCTCTAGGTTTAACCCTTTAATTGGGGCTATCAATCTCTTGATTACACCCTAATTCCTTGTTGGACTGATTTTCCTAGACTCAAGTTCTCTTTCTCAAGAAGAACCCAAGTCAAATAGGCACAAATTAGTATTTGCAACCACTAATTCAACATGGAAAACACAAATCAGTCCAAATATCAACTACCCATAAACATCTAAGACTTAAATCAAAAGACCCATCAAATACCCACACTAGGGTTGAGCCACAACCCTAGCTAATGAGTCTAGCTACTCATAATAATGGAAGAAAACAAAGAAATAGATGAAGAATAACCCATAAGATTTAATTACAAGCTAATAATTGAAGATTCAATAATAAACCCACTATAAAATTACTCAAAATAGTCAACTACAGCCGTTCACGTGCTCTGCTCTAAGATATATTACAAAAGATGACCTAAAAATGGGAAAATAAAGTATTTATACTAGGCCGAATTTTCTGGACAAAAATACCCATGCGAAGGTAGTGTGGTCCGCACAAAATGCACCGCGGAACGCAATGAGGCTTTTGGCTTCAAGTCTTTGCTCTTTGAACTTGGCCATCGCGGGCAGCATAAAATGCGCCGCGGCCGCGGTGGCTTCAACTGCGGTCCGCACAAAAAGGACCGCGGACCGCATTGGCATTGATCTCAGAATTCCCAACTCTCTGAACCCCATCTTTACGGACCGCACAATCTCGATTGCGGCCGCAGTGAGGCTACTGCGGTCCGCACAAAATGCTTTGCGGCCGTATTGCTTGAGTTTCCAAAATATGCACCTCTCTGAATCTCCTCACTACAGACCGCACCAAATGGATTGCGGCCGCAGTGGATCTGTTGCACTATGCTTGGACTTGTTCTTGGTACTTGTGCATGTTTCACTCCTTTTTGAGCTGATTTTGACTAATTGTCACCTTTTTGACCAAACCTTGCAAACAAGTACAACATGTAAGCCTTTGGGACTATTTTGTACACATTTTTAATCAAAACTCAAGTAAGAAGGAATGTAAAATGAAAATAATCCCTAGTTATCAGGGGGGAAGGACTGATCAAGCTTGTGTGTCGGGCTAGTAAGGCCCCATTTTCGAGTATCGATGAATATTGGGATCGAGGCTGGCTAGGCTATTTTTTCCGAGTGAGGACCTCAGACTTGATCCAGTTGAGCACATGCCAATCCTTGAAAAGTGGAATACAAAACGTAAGTGAAATTTCGTTTTCAAAATTTTATTTTACTCTTTTTTTTCCTTCCTTCTTCTCGGTGCTTGGTAGCAGTGTAGCCGTCGCTCGGGTCTCGAATACAGTCCCTCAACTCAAGGAGTGGGTCGAGGGCATCGTGTTACAAATACCATATTCTGAGCGCGCATGGCGCGAACTTTTGAAGGGTCGGTGGGAGGCCCATTCACATGGTGAGATTCCTTTCCCGAGTGAGCAATACTTGGGTTTCTTTTGTGTCACTAAGTCTTTACTTGTTGCATTTCCTTTTGTTGGTTTATCCAGGGACGTCACACTGAGGCCTCTATCCGGTGATGAAGACTGCCTGCCGAGTCCCCTGCTCCGAGATAGGGTGATGAGAAGAAAAAAAATAGGGCTCCAAGCTCAGAAAAGAAGAAAACAAAAAGAAGGTGGTGCACAAGACCAAAGAAAATACTAGCGCTTGAGCCCCACCCTCGGATTCACTCAGACCGACAGGACGAATCCGAAGAAGAAGAAGAAGAAGCCTCTGAACTGGTGGCCCGTGTGCGGTTGCAGTTCGAGGGACAAGGGGCCTCCGAACCATAGAGAGGTGAGGCCGATCTGCCTCGAGCCAGGGAAGCCAACGAGGAAGCCGTAGTCGAGGCCTCTCGGGATGTAGGCAATGCCTTGAAGGATTTACTCGGTGTGATAGACATCACCTAGTCTCCTTCGTTCACTGAGTCCATGATCAACGGGGGGTCCAAAGAGTAGAAGACCCCATCCGCAGCTTTTTAGATGACGTGGATTCTGCCACCACGGAGGACGTCACCAGATTGGCTGACTTGGTGATGCCGAGGAAGACTCCATCTTCAGGAATAAGCGGGCCTTTCTCAAGTCCGATACTGATCAACCGGTTCCCAGTTCCGAGCGTGGATCATGACCGGAGGCGATCGATCATCATCTCTATTCTGGAAGATGCCCGAGTCCCCTCTGCCCCCATAGGGGTGGCCAGTTACCTTCAGTGTTTGGTGATCGAGAAAGACCAATCCAAGACGAACAAGGTGGAAGCGCCCTGCACATTCAACGAAGCTCAATAGGCGTTAAATCGGGTAATTTCAGATACCTCTTGACGACTTCTAATTTGTATTTAGATTAATTTGTAGATGATCATATCTTCTTTTTTTGTGTTTATAGGCCTCAATGCTTCATCATGAGACTTTTCTCTGATATCGAGAAAAGCTAGACCAGTATAAGGCCGAAATTCGAGGGCTCACTGAGAAGAGAGATGCTTACAAACTTCTCAGTGAGCAACATAAAGGGGAGGGTAAGAGCCTCCGAGTTGAGCTAGAGGTGGCCCGGAAAGAGCATGCCGACCTGGTGGAAAAAGGTAAAAGTCTTTGAGGTTAGTGACGATGAGCTAGACTCGGTGACTAACGCTCCAAACCCGTAGGTCCAATAGAAACTTGATTGGACCGACCAACTTCGTGCAGAAATGGACGTGGTAAAGGTCGAGGCCGAAGAATGGAAAATCAAAATGGACCGCTTGGCTTCAGAAAAAGAGATTGCCCGGGCGGAATTGGCTTCAGCTGAGGTTCAACTTCGGGCAGCAAAGTAAAAGGCTGTGGTGCAGGGCAAAAAGATTGAGGAGCTCCAGTCTCAGTTAAGTTCGGCCATCTTTGATCGAGAAAATATGGCCAAGGATCTTGAAACGGCCAAGTCGGTGGCCGAGGTGGTTAAATTCGATGTCGACGAGATGGTGGCCCAATATAGGGCCGATACCAAGGCGGCCCAGGATCTAGCAAAGGATATCATCGAGCACGCAAAGCGGCAATCCCAAAAGGAGGCCCTCGAGGAAATTCGTGCTCGAGGTTTCGACTTGTCGGCCAAAATTGAGAGTGCCAAGGGGCTCGAAGTCAAAGCCAAGAAGTTGGCTAATCCTGAGGATGATAAAGACTTCAAGGATTTGTGCGGATCCGAGGGTGGAGGATACCCCGAAGATCTTGGTGATGAGGCGGCCCCCAACGAAAACTAGGCCACTTAGGCGCTTCACAGATGTTTTTGTTTTTCTGCTTTTTGTATTACCTTCTTTTTTATTTCTTTATTTCTTTTTTTTGTTGAGGCGTTTGGCCTTTGTAAAAATTTGTATCGAGGCCGTTTGGCCTTTGTAAAAAAAATCTTTTGTTATGTAAATAAGGCTTTTTTCTTTCAACAATTTCTGAGTTTTCCCTTTGCTTCATTATTTATATTTACAAAGATTGAAATGCCTTAACATAAAATAGTTAGGTTATGTTCAGAGGTTCGAACAAGCCTTGCCTTCAACATTATTTTGTTTAAGGAATCGTAGGGGTTCAGTGTGACCGGAAATTTCCCCCCAAAGTACTTATAATTTTTTAGGTTATAGTTTGTCGAGGGTAGCCTTCAGAACCGATTAAGAAATTTTAAGGCCTTGTTGTTTTTGTTACGGGTCTCGGACGTCTCCGAGCCATTTTAATATGGTCGTAGACTTTTAGTTTGGGTGTTACTTAGCGGGCCCGTTATTCTAAGTTATTCGGGCTTGCCTAAGATAACAGTTCCCGAGCAGGGATGGCCGTAGCCTTTAAAGTTCGGGCGTTACCTAATAGGTCTTGTGCCCCAGGCTTTGATAACTCGGACCGTCCAAGTTTGTCTTTGGACAAAAGTCCCTTAGTGAGAGTGATCGTTTTCACTCGGATTAAGGCGGCCCTTGATCTCGATACCTTTAAGGGATCAGATGTAGAAAATTCCTTAAGAAATGAAAAAAGAAAAATTTTAAGGGACAAATATCTATCTGCAAGGTAGGGACTTCTTTTATTTCTTGTATGTAATAGTTACAAATGTGTACAAGCTTTGTGCCAGGGATCGAGCAGTCTATTGGGGCACGGTTCATTTGACCATTTGGCCTTTACAATAAATCCTATCGATCGAGCCGAGACCGTTCAATCATAGAGTCTCTGTCCTTGCTAAAGTTGTTATCCGAGGGTAATGCCCCTAGTGTCCAAGGTTGATCATAGAGAAGCCTAGGATACTGTTGATGTGATCTTTGACACCAATTCATGGTTGGCCTTCGATTCTAAGTTAGCACGATCCACTGCTGCCTCGTTAAAAATCTTGTCGGAAAGCCCATTTGGGACAAAACCGGTTCAAGGAAAAAGGAGTGTAATGCGTGCTTTCAGATCTAAAAAATGTACAGTTCCTTATTGGTTACCTTCAAGTGTTAGTTCAAAAATAAGTAAAAGGAATGAATGGGGTCATACTTAGCAGTATTATCGCTTCAAGTGAATTACGTTCTAGTTATTCGGTAGCCGTTCACCGTTCATTGCTCCAAGTTTGTACGATCCTTTTTCGGTGATCTCGGTAATTTGATATGACCCTTCCCAGTTCGGCCCCAGCTTCCCCTCATTCGGAGTCTGGGTGCTTAGTGTGACCCTTATTAACACTTTTTTTGGGCGGCCAACCGGACAAGGGCATCTTCGTGCCTTTCATCTAATAGTTCCATGCTCGTACTCATGGCCTCGTCATTTGATTCTTTGGTTGTGTATCATAACCAGAGACTTGGTTCTCCGACTTCGACCGATATTAGATCTTAGCTGCCATAAACCAGCAACAACAAGGTGGCCCCGATACTGGACTTCGAGGTCGTACAGTACATCCATAAGACTTTGGGTAAGATTTACCTCCATTTTTTCTTTGGCGTCGGTTAACCTCTTTTTGAGGTTTTGGATATGGTCTTACTGGTCGATTCTGCTTGTCCGTTCCCACTAGGGTGATAGGGTATTGATAGGGTTCTTTTGATCTTGTGGTCTTCGAGAAATTTGCTTACTTTGTTGCTGATGAATTGTTTCCCGTTGTCGCATACGATCTCGGCTGGCATTCCGAACCAGCATATGATGTGGTACCAAATGAAGATGATGACCTTTTTCTCCCTGACCTTCTTGTATGCCTGGGCTTCCACCCACTTAGAAAAAAGTCAGTCATAAGTAATATAAATTGAGCCTTACCGGGTGCCCTTGAAAGGGGGCCAACGATGTCTATTCCCTACTTCATGAATGGCCATGGTGACAAAACTGAATGTAGCAGCTCCCTGGGTTGATGTATCATCGGGTCATGTCTTTGACATATCGATCCAATAGTAGCCGGCTCTAATTATTTTTTGAGCCGATGATTAGGCGCCTGAATGATTTTCGCATGTGCCCTCATGAACTTCCCTTAGAACGTATTCGATATCTCTTGGTCCTAGACATATTTCTAGTGAACCATCAGACGTTCTTCTAAACAGGGTTTCGTCTTCAGACAAGCTAAACCGAGCTGCCTTCATACGCAGGGCCTTTGATTCTTTTGGATCCGAGGGCAGTTTTCCGGTCTTCAGAGATTCTATATATTTGTTTCTCCAGTCCTACGTCAAGCTTGTGGAATTTATCTCGGAGTGGCCCTCTTCCACTACCGATCTCATAAGTTGTACGACTGCCCCCGAGTTGAGCTCATCGTCCTCGACCGACGACCCTAAGTTAGCAAGGGCATCAACCTCACTATTTTGATCCCTAGGTACGTGTTGCGAAGTCCACTCTTTGAACCGATGTAATGTTACCTGCAACTTATCCAGGTACCTTTGCATCCGTTCTTCTCTGACCTTGAATGTCTTATTAACTTGGTTCACTACGAGGAGAGAACCGCGCTTAGCTTCGATCACCTCCGCCCCTAACCTTTTGGCTAGTTCGAGACCTGCAATCATGGCCTCATATTTGGCATCATTGTTTATCAATTTCACAGTCCTAATAGATTGTCTAACTATATTGCATATTGGTGGCTTCATACAAAGCCAAGTCCAGACCCTTTTGTATTTAAGGCGTTGTCCGTAAAGAGGGTCCAGATTCCCGAAGACATCCCCGAGTTTACCAACAACTCTCTTTCAACCTTTGGTATTAGAGCCGGTGTAAAGTCGGCCACGAAGTCCGCCAAAATTTGAGATTTAATGGAGGTTCAGGTTAATATTCAATATCGTACCCGCTAATCTCCACGGCCCATTTGGCCAATCGTCCCGAGGGCTCGGATTTATGCATTATATTTCTCAATGGGTAAGTAGTCACAACACATATAGGATGATATTGAAAATATGGTTTCAACTTCCTAGAGGCGCTTAGCAAAGTGAGCTCCAATTTTTCTAAGTTAGGGTATCTAGTATCGGCCTCGCCTAGAGTCTGACTAACATAGTAAATTGGAAATTGCGTATCTTGTTCTTCCCGGACCAGGACCCTACTTACCACTATCCCCGATACTGCCAAGTATAGGTATAGTCGTTCGTCTACCTTCAGCGTGTGAAGCAACGGTGGGCTCCATAGATACTGCTTGAGTTCCTCCAAGGCCTGTTGGCACTTTGAGGTCCATAAAAAGTTGTTCTTCTTCTTCAGTAGTGAGAGAATCAGTGGCTCTTATCGGAGGACCTCGAGATGAATCGCCCCAGGGCGGCTATGCGTTCGGTTAACCTTTGCACGACCTTCATGTTGTCCATAACTGTGATATCCTTGATGGCTTTGATTTTTTCAAGGTTGATCTCAATTCTCCGGTTGGATACTATGAATCCGAGGAATTTTCCTGATCTGACTCCAAACGCACATTTCTCCGGGTTCAGCTTCTATTTCTTCAATATGCTAAAAATTTTCTGCAAATATTTTAAATGGTCCTCTGCTCGCACAGACTTAACCAACATATCGTCAATGTAAACATTCATTGATTTTCCTATTTATTCCTCGAACATCCGATTTACTAGGCATTGATAAGTGGCACCGGCATTTTTTAGTCCGAATGACATCACAGTATAACAATATGTACCATATTTAGTGATGAATGAGGTTTTTTTCTTGATCATCCAAGTTCATCCGTATTAGGTTGTACCTGAAGTAGGCGTCGAGAAAATTGAGGATCTTGTGGTCGGTCGTGGCATCAATCATGCGAACGATGTTGGGAAACGAGAAGGAGTCCTTGGGACATGACTTATTTAAATCCTTATAGTTTACATACATTCTTAATTGATTCCCCTTTTTAGGGACTACCACTACGTTTGCTAACCAATCCGGGTATTTAACCTCCCGAATAGATCCTGTTTTAAGGAGTTTAGATACCTCGTCTTTGATGAAAGCATGTTTGACCTCAGACTGGGGTCTCCTTTACTGCTTGATCGGGTGGAATTTAGGGTCCAAGCTTGTAGGTGGTTATCTTTGGCGGGATCCCTGTCATATCAAGGGGGATTAAGCGAAACAATCTATGTTAGCTATAAGATATTGAATGAGATTTTTCCTAAGCTCAGGACTTAACCCCGTGCCTAGATGTACTCAGGACTTAACCCCGTGCCTAGGTGTACCTTTCGATCGGGTAGATGCTCGATTAATATGACCTGTTCCATCTTCTCGACCGTCGATTTAGTGGTGTCGGAATCATCGGGGTTAAAAGACCTGGGAACCCCGTAGTCATCGTCATCATCAGTCACATGCTTCTCCGATTGGGTCGGGGATGGTGTCGGTAATTGCTATTTAGCTTTTTTCTTTGTGGACGAACTTGGCCCCCTTGTCGTTGTGAGTGCCGATATTGGAATCGCCTCTTCAAACGCAAATATTTCGTTTGTGGCTAGCTGCTCTCCATAGATTATTTTAATCCCTCCCGGTGTTGGGAATTTTAACACTTGGTGTAGAGTCGAGGGCATTGTCCTCATGTTGTGGATCTATGGCTTCCCGAATAGAGCGTTGTACCTTATGTCTGGTTCGATCACATAAAACCTGGTTTCCTGGATAGTCTCAACGGCATTCATCGGTAATGTTATTTCTCCCTTAGTGGTTTCACATGCCATGTTGAATCCGTTTAGAACTCCAATTGCAGGCACGATTTGATCTTGTAGGCCGAGTTGTTCTACGACCCTTGAGCGGATGATGTTGGCCGAGCTACCTGAATCAATTAACACATGCTTAACTTGAGATTTATTTATGAGTACAGATATTACCAGTGCATTGTTATGGGGGCTGCACGATCCTTTCTGCATCCTCATTGTTGAAAGACAAGGTTCCTTCCGGTATGTAATCTTGAGTCCATTTTTCCCTTATGATGGATACTCTGGTGCGCTTCAACATCAGCCCTTGAGGGCATCGACCCCACTGATGATCATATTAATGATGTGTTGAGGTTCTTCTTGTTTGGTCTATTTATTAGAATTCCTATTCCTAAAATTGTTCTTGGCTCGGTTACTCAGGAATTCTCGAAGGTGCCCGTTGTTGAATAACCGGGCTACTTCCTCTCTCAACTGTGGGCAATCTTCTATTTTGTGGCCGTGAGTGACATGATATTTGCACACCTAGTTAGGATCCCTTCGGGCTGGATCAGATTGTAGAGGTCGAGGCCATTTGGTGTCCTTAATACATCCAATAGCTGATCAATGGTGGCATCATTGACATTAAAGTTATATTCCGATAACCTCGGTGCTTCCTTAGGACGAGAGGTCTGACAAAACCGTTCTTTATTATGAGTCCCCGGTTTCTCTGAACTCGATCACTTCTCATTTCATTTGGGATTCCGCCCGGATCTACTGTTTCTTCGGTCTTCATTGTAAGGCTGGTACCGATCCCTATTTGACCTCGGTTCACGGTCGATATCTCTCTTGACCCCGTCGATGGTTCTGACGGGATAAACGGATCCCTAAGGGGCTCTAAGTTGATCATCTTCGACTTTGATTTTTGATTGATACCGGTTATACTCGCCTGCCCAAGTAACAGTTGAAAATTCTATCAGATTTTGCTTCAACTGCTGTGAAGCCATTAAGATTCGAACATTGAGTCCCTTGGTGAAAGCTTGGATGGCCCAATCATCAATGACCGGGGGCAGATCAATCCGTTCCATCTGAAACCGGGACACAAACTCTCTTAGCATCTCATTATCCTTCTATCTTACTTTGAAAAAATCCAACTTCCTAGTTTCGATCTTGATAGCCCCGGCGTGTGCTTTCACGAAAGAGCTTGCAATCATAACAAATGAGTCAATAGAATTAGGAGGAAAGTTGTGATACCATATCATAGCTCCCTTTGATAGGGTCTCTCCAAATTTCTTCAACAGGACAAACTCGATCTTATCATCCTCTAAGTGATTCCCTTTGATGGCGCATGTGTAGGAGGTAACATGCTCTTTTAGGTTGGTCGTTCCGTTATACTTAGGAATCTCGGGCATGCGGAATTTTTTTAGGGTTCGACTTTGGAGCCGCACTCATAGGAAAAAGTTTTTGCACGAACTTCTTGGAATCCAGGCCTTTCAGTATCAGCGGCGCTCCCGGGATTTGGTCAACCCTGAAATTGTAGGTTTCTACCTTTTTGTCATTTGCTTTGATTTTTTTCTCCCCTGATTCTATCCGTTTTGTCAGCTCCCTAAGCATTTTTATAATCTCGGGGTTAGTCCCCGATTCGTTTCCATTCGACCACTCTATGACCGGTTCATCCCTGCAGATGACTTACCGGGACGGATCAGGTTCGATGCATGGCTTTGGTTCTGTAACTGAGCTATCGCCGCCTGTTGTGCTTGTAACATTTCGAAGATCTTTAGTAGATTGATCCCGTCTCCTCCATTGTTTTGAGTATTTTGTGTTGTCGATCGGGCTCTACCACATATGCTATTCTCAGGGTCGGTAGGCAGATTTATGTCGATAGCCAAATGCGAATTAACGTCCAATGGGTCTAAGACTGGAATTTCCTTGGGATCAACGGGCGGTACCTCGTTACCGGGCGCCATGTTGTTATTTTCACCATGATGATCAGACTCATTGTCAATAGATATGGGTGTTAATTGTGAGTTTGACATTTTGAGCTTTAACTTGAAATTAGAGGTACTTCAAAGAACAAGTGTAAAGTAGTGTGTGTTATGGAAATTTGTATCAAATAGCCACTATTATCCTTAGCCCCACGATAGGCGCCAAACTGCTTACCCTCAAAATCAAATAACAATTGAATTTGTAAGTAGTTTTAAGGATACGTGGATTAAATTGACACAAAGTAATAAATTAAATTGCAATTGAAATGAACAATAATAAAGTAAATTCAAACCACACGAATTGAATAGTTACAACCTTAGGGGGGGTGAGCTACCCTCGAATTGGACGCACTTCGATCAGTATCAAGACACAGTTGAATTAAAGAGAAAATAACAATATATTGCTTCTGAGTGCGTATTACAATATGCTTTTAAAGTAATTAGACCCCATTGATATAGTAGGGGAGTCTTATGTTAGGTACAACTCCATAAAAGGTAAAAATCCCCTAATTAACTGATTGCTGATCTCACGTCGACATATGCCGTGATCCCCGCCATGATATTCGGTCGGTTACAGATATCATAACCTTCTGTTGGCCGAGCTTGACTACCTAACAACGTTCTTCGAAATTAATCAAGGCCAGGACCGATCCCGAATTATGGCCCCGATATCCTCGAGGGCGGGTGTTATTGTCTGGACTCAAAATTGATGAGATCCCTACTTCGGAATAGGCCCCCGGTTATCATATCTCGAGCTTGGCCTATCATATCGGAGATCGACATGTATTACGCGACCAATTTACCCGTATACAACCTTATTCAATGTGGGATAACAATCCGAGAATTACTAATCTCACAATAAAACAACAAAATAAGATATTGTCCTTCTACTAAAGTCTTTTAAGAAAGTCAAGATTAAAATGAAGAAATGAAAGTTTCTCCAAGTTTTCTTGTGTAAAATCAAACACATATTTTATATTATACTTTGTACAAGAACAATAACAATATATCCAGTATAATCTTACATGTGGGGTCTCGGAAGGGTAGTGTGTACGCATACCTTACCCCTATCTGGACAGCTAGAGAGACTGTTTACGATAGACTCTCGGCTCAAGTAAAGGTAGAAAGGAAGAATAGGGGAGAAGAAGAAGAAAAAGAAAGATAGGTTGTATATACTTTGTATATCCTATTTTTTAAGTAACGAACCAAAATTATAGTAATAAACATATATTCACTAAATAATTTCATAATGATTTAATTCCGTATAATTCATAGTATTACAATCACATTATAACTTAGTTCACAAAACAAAGGCTCTCCTTTCAATATACCATGCGAAATCCTTTTCTAATCTTATGTTTGCAGCACATGAAGCATAAGAAGAATACACAACTATTACAACGTTGATGTAATGTTAGCTGGTCAAAACACATAGTAAAAGAGATAGATAGCCAAAGTCAAATGGTTTGAACGAGAAAGATAAAAACGCGGCGATACTACTCCAACCAAATTTGGAGTAGTATTTAACCAACCCTTTTTTCATTCAAAAGCCAAAGAGCATCTTTTCCTTGACACCTCTCTCTCTCTCTAGAACCCCATTAACCTACCAAACCAAAATACATAACCAGCTCTTTGTGTCAATTAAAAACCAATATATTCTCATTTAATAAATTTCGAAACCACAACCACTAGTAGTATTATTATTTAGGTGGATTTTATTATTCCGTGTGGCTCTCAGTCTCAGGCTTAGAAGCTAAATTGTTTGTGAGGAGTAAATAAAAGAGAAGGGCCTACCAGAAATCGAGTAACACGTTTCTCTACCGCTAATATCTCACATCCTTATCCTCTTTCTGACTATTCCCATTTTCCTCCATACCCTCTTTTGTATCCTTTCTTTCTCTATCGAAATCTATTCCTTCATCTATCTAGCTTGCTTATTATCTTTTCTTTTTCCATCCATTTAGTATAGTTCTTCTTTTTTTTTATCTATCTTTAGGGTTGGTTTTCTCTATCCTTTTCTTTTCTTTTTTTGAAACCCTCGACTCATCGCTGTGCTCAAAGGTTGTATCTTTTTTAACGATTGAATCGGGGGTTGTATCTTTTTTTTTTTGTTGGTTGTTATTATGGCTTTGGTGGCGGCTTTGCTTGAGATTTTAGAAAAACCTAGTTTTGGGGAGGTATTATTAGAGCTGGTGATGTTTATGGGTCCTATCTGGATTGCTGTTGTTGTTGGGGTATTGGTGGGATGGGTATGGAAGCCCAAGTGGGCTAAGCTTGGCCCTGATTCCTTTGATTCAAGGGATGTTTCTGCCTCTTCTTCTTCCGGTATGCTCCTCCAGAATTTGTCTTCTGGGTTTGCTTCAATTTCAAGCCTCAAATTGCAACTTCCCACTTGCATTCCTTGGATCAAGGAAGCTCAGTCACCGCCCTCTATTTCATGTTCTAGCTCCAGGTTAGTTGGAAAGTCTCTATCTTTTTGTTTTGTTTCATCTTGCGAAAAGATAAAATTTCATTTAATTGAATGTGTTGTTATCAGTTCGTCCGAGTTGGAAGGCGAGAAATCAGTAGTAACAGAGACAGACCTTCTTTACCTAGACGGATTGGTTGAAGAATCAGATGGAGGACCCGCTTGGATTCAAATGATGGACCGTTCTACCTCAAACATGTCCTATAAAGCTTGGCGTAGAGATCCTGAGGTACATTTCTCTTCCCCCTGGCCTGGTATGTTGTGTGCCCTTTTAACTATGTTGCACTTAATTGGCTTAATTGGATTGCATTTGTAATGTCTTGATGCTAGACTGGACCCCCGCAATATCGTAGCAGAACTATATATGAGGATGCCACTCCAGAAATGGTGAGGGATTTCTTCTGGGATGATGAATTCCGGTTGAAATGGGATGACATGCTTATTCATGCTCAAACATTAGAAGAGTGTCCTACCACTGGAACCATGATGGTTCAGTGGGTGCGTAAGGTATGAGCGCCTACTCTGTCTTGACTTGTGCATACCTTTGAAATCGCGTAATTGAACTATGGCTTACATCAATTCATTTTTGGTCCAGTTTCCCTTCTTTTGCAGTGATAGAGAATACATCATAGGCCGTCGAATTTGGGAATCAGGGCGAACTTACTATTGTGTCACAAAGGTAAGACAATGAAGTCTTTTTCCTATATGCACAAGTAGTATATGCAAATTGTAGATGTCAAACATGTGTATACGTCATTTTCGTATTCACTGGGATTTGTGTTTGGTAATGGTAAATAGACTGCTTTTCTACATGGCACACAATTTGTTAACCTAAATTTGATACTACTGTTATATCAGTGGAAGCCAGATAATCCGAGTTAGAAATACGCAAATCAGATTTAAGGGTGTGCCCAACTAGGATGCTTTTAGTCATGGAATACTAGTTGGGAACCTAAACCTGATAAGCAAATATCATTTTTCATTATCTGAGTAGAGCTCATAGAAGTAGAGTTGTGTTCAAACCACCTTTAAGAGGTCCACTACATTTGAATGTGGCACAGAATATACTTGTTGTGAACTGAACGTTCATAAGCAAAGATATGTTTTCTATCTACGGAGAATACAGAGAAATTGGAGTAAGAGTACACAAGTCAAATCTAAGAGGGTGTAGTAACCTCTCTTCCAACCCCTTTTCTCTTTAAGGATATCCCAGGTTTGGAAATGAATATGCTGTGCGTGGGTTAATCTTTATTCGTTGATGGCCAGAAGGACCCACTCTTAGATACCTTCCATTTTCAGAGTCAAGCCTTCTCTTAGATACTTACCATTAGTTGACTGGAGTTGGAGGTTATTTTCTGTCTCATTTGCATTTAAATAGTGAGAATACTTCAAAATTAGCCCCAAAGAAGAATATTTACCTGGACCTAGGGCTTTAGTATAGTAGTAAGAGCACATTATGTGATGTGTGGCAGTGTGGATTAGGCATACGTCACGGGTTCAAATCCTATCGCAGACAAAAGCCTGCTATTTAAGTGGATAAGGGTAGAGGGGCAGGTCCATTATCCACAGAGTTTGAAACCATGCTCCACTGGCGTTTCGGGATTTCTCGATTATAAAGAAAGAAGAAGAATATTTTACCTGTGGGAGAGGGAAAGACCCAATAGTACATTGCAGGTACCCTAGTGGGAGCACCTACCTCATGTTTTTCAGTGTCAGCCTAGACGCTGCATGAGTACTGTTGCTTCAGGAGAATAGGGTACTGAACACTAAATACTGATTTTTGACCTGATATTGGTTGATGGTGCCCTCACTCCCATTCATATTCTCCATTGTACATCATTTTGTTGAAATCTTGAATAATAATAGTTTAAGATCTTTAAAAATTGAGTTTCTCTACGTTTCAGGGTGTACCATGCTCCTCTGTGCCCCGTCGCAACAAACCAAGACGTGTTGATCTCTACTATTCAAGTTGGTGCATTCGTGCAGGTAATACAAAGTGATATTGCTTTGCGTAATTGCTCAACTTCCAATAAAATAGTGGTTACTCTTATAATAAAATAATAATAATAAAAATAGTGGAAGTTACTGAAGCAACTATGATAATTAACCATCTGATGTATTGGCATATGGGGTCATGCTAGGGAATATTATTATTAAAAATGAAATTTGAGATGTTCCATTTTAATATCTGAGAAGAGTTACTTTCATTACTATGCCTCTTAAGTTGCTTTTTTCCCTGTGAACAGCTGAATCCAAGAGAGATGGTCGGATGACTGCATGTGAAGTGTTACTCTTTCATTATGAAGACATGGGTATACCTTGGGAAATTGCAAAACTCGGGGTTAGGCAAGGAATGTGGGGAGCTGTGAGAAAGATTGACCCTGGTTTACGTGCATACCAGCAACACAGAGCATCCGAAGTCCCAATTTCAAGAAGTGCATTCCTGGCGCAGGTCAACACCAAAGTTGATATCGATAATCTCAGATCATTGGGGAGCAGAACCAATCTGTCTGAGATTGAGCCTGAGGATTCATACGAGAAGCCTGCTCGGAGGAACATACCGAAGTTCCTAGTTATCGGTGGGGCAGTTGCCCTTGCTTGTAGTCTTGATCGTGGACTCCTGACAAAAGCGGTTATATTTGGAGTTGCTAGAAGGTTTGCAGGGATTGGGAAAAGGTTGTGAAACTGCTCTAGTATGTCAAAGGCATTTATATACATCATCTGACCCATAGGAGAACATACTTTGCCAGCAAGGCAGCCGTTGTGAAGAGCTATGCGAGCTATATCCTCCTCCACCGCGAAGAGCATCGAGAGTTATATTCTGTTGTTTTCTGTCGAGCTGCAACGCAGCCACTGTTCAGGAGAATCCAGATAATATACATGTATTCTTTGAAAATTCTGGTTATCACTGAATATCTCATGCTGCAAATAAAAAGCAGAGCTGATTCTTTTTATGGACTTTTTGTCGTTGTCTTATATTTTAATTAAATTTTTCTTGCTTTTCTTCTTCGATGGATCACAGATATTCCCCTACTTAAGGACTGGGAAAATTGGTCAGATAGAGCCCGTTTGGATTGGCTTAAAAAATGTGACTTTTAAGCAAAAAAAAGTTGACTTTTAAATGCTAGAGTAAGCAGTTACATGTTTGGATAAAAGTGCTGAAACTAAAAAAAAGTTGTTGAAGTGTTGGGCAAACAAGTGCTGGTAAGCACTTGATTATGTTAAAATGATTGAAATATCTTAAAAGTTATTAACACTATAAAGAAGATGATTTATTATAATATTTTATTTTAAATTGATGCATACAAATAATTTATAATTTAGTTCACTTTTAATTTAAACTAATTACCAAAATATAAATTATTTATTTAAATAACATGCAATAATTAATTATTTGACCAAAAAAATGATTTGTTGCTCATAACTTCAAATTCTAGGGTAACATGTAAACTCTTAGAAAGATTTTGAGTTAGAATATAGTTTCATCAATTAAAAAGAGGAGGGATTCAATAGCTATTTTTTTAAAATTTTATGGAACCAGAAAAAAAAAACTAAAAGAACAATATTTACAAAATATTAGAATCTATCAAACATTTTATTTATAAAGCTAGTGTTGCCTTTACGTTTAGGACATCAGCGAAATTGAAAGAGTTTGGAATATGACAGCAGAATGTTTGAAAACATCGATTAGATGACACAGGGATTTAATTAATAAGGGATGGGTAGTTTTGGGGTTTAGAAAAAGTAAATGGGATAGTAGGGTAAATTACTAGGTCAAACATAAGAAGCTTGTAAGCCAAAAAACAATAAGTTGGGGTCGCCCAACTTATTGCTTTCGGCTTGTTTTGGGTATTTTAACTTAAAAGTATTTGGCTCAAAAGCACTTTTATAATTCATCCAAACACTCAAATAAGTCCAAAAGTGCTTTTACAAACCAGCTTTTAAGCCAGTCCAAACACCCTCATGAGAAGAGGCTCAGAATTGGCTGGCCTTGGCATTGTTGTCACGATCCAATTTTTTTTATAGGCTGTGATGGCACCCAATGTTGCCGCCAGGCAAGCTAACGCTGAATTAACCTGCAATTTGTGTTTTTAATAACTTTCCAAGTAGTTAAATTTCATTTATTAAGAAAACGAGCGGTAGAAATTTAATAAAGTAAAACGAAGGCTAATGAGTGAGCAAATGCAGTGAAATAATTACTCAAAAATCATAAAGTCTACTAGTATGTGTTCCAAAACATGGTGTTACAAGCGTATGAGCAACTAGTAGAGTATACAAAACTCTAACTACTGTTTGAAATAAAGTAAGACAGAAACTAAATGCAAAAGAGAGATCCTGAGTGCTGCAGAATGACCCAGGAAGCATCTCACCACCAGGCCTCAGGATAGGGAGAAATTCAAAAATAGCCAGATTTACAACTGATCGTTCAAAAATAGCCCAGTTTCAAAAGTAATCGAAATTTAGCCACGTTTCATGTAAAGATAAATTTGAGCGAAAACACTGTTCAAAACCAAAAAATATGCCAGTATATTATGCTGGAGTTCCAGCATAAGTACACTAGAACTCCAGCATAATATACTGGAGTTCCAGCAAGTATACCGGTCCAACATAATATACTGGAGTTTGGAGCACCGGTGCTCCAGTCTCCAGTATATTATACTGGAGCCAGCAAAGTATACTGGTCCAGCATAATATGCTGGAGTTCATACACAGGTGCATCGAACTCCAGTATATTATGCTGGACCAGTCTTTGTTGCAACAAAACAGTGGCTATTTTTCATTGACTTGGTAAACGCTGGCTATTTTTGAATGACCAGTCCGAAAACTGGTTATACCGTGCTATTTTACCTTAGGATATCGATGGTATGCGCCCGGTATGACAGCCAGATGCACCTGCCTCAGATCCTGCACGATTAGTGTAGAAGTAAAGTGTGAGTATATAAACATGTACTAGTAAGTATCTAGTCTAACCTCGAAAAAGTAGTGACGCGGGATCGACTTCGACATTTATAACGGGCCAATAATACAATACATAAATTCTAATTGGCATGAAGTACGTGAATAACAACAATAACATGATAACTATTTCAACAATTGCAGGCCATTAAATAGATTATAGTCTCTTAAGTCATAAAGTAATATCAAGTGTATTCAGGCTCCAAACATTATCACGCACGATTTATGTCGAAGTTGTATGGCCTGATCCAGAATAATATGTACACTGTTGAGGGTCGAGCGACACGAACCATAGATGCATCTATTCTACTGTCGAAGTGTTCGACCCGCTCCACAAGAAGAGAGGATACTTTATGAACATCTGATTTAAAAGCTATTGCAAGGCTAATACACAAGGAAGCACAATTTCTATCAGCGGTAAAATAATCCGTCAAAACTCAAGTAAGTGAAATTCGATCTTTTACAATTTCTTTATCAAGTTCCAATATAATTTATGCACTTTAATTAACAAGTAAGGTGCAAACATTACAAATATTTCATGAATTGGGTCCTAAACTACCCGGACACAAGCATAATTTGTAGCTATGCACGGACTCTCGTCACCTCATGCGTACATAGCCCCTACAATTAGAAGCAAATAATAATTTAAATCACCTATGGGGTAAATTTCCTCTTACAAGGTTAGGCAAGAGACTTACCTCGTCTCAAGCTCACTTTCCAGCCCACAAATTCGTTCTAAAGTCTCAATTTGGTGCCGAACAATATGAAACTAGTCAAATGTTACATAAATTAATCAATACATGTTCAAAAGTTCCTAATTTAAATATTAGAGTAATTACCCAACCCAAATTGGAAGATTCCTAAAATTCACCCCCGGGCCCACGTGCCCGGATTCCAGAAATTTTCGAAGATAAACGTTATCCCTGATCTCAGGAACTCAAATATATAATTTTCATCCAATTCCATTATTATTTTCGTGGTTGAATCTCATTTTTGTCAAAACCTAGGTTTTTCACCTAAATCTATAATTTCCATTATTTTATATGTTAAAATATACCCATAACCTATGCATTAAACTTACATTGGGTAGAATTACTTACCTTCAATAGTTAGATTGAAACCCCTCTCTATAGAGCTCCAAAATCGCCCAAGAAGTGTAATAAATAAACTCAAAATGGCCTAAGTCCCGTTTTTAAAAATATTTCTACCCAGTGGTCCTTATACGCGATCATGGCCAAGCTCTCGCGATCGCGAAAGCTAAACCGAGGAGCCTAGTAAAAGGCTCTACGCGAACGCGAGAGGACCCATGCGAACACGGTGCACTGGGCCGCCTACTCCTCGCGAATGCGGGGCCCAACACGCGAATGTGTAAGATAACTGAGTTGTCCAGGCCCAGGCCCAGGCTCCTACGCGAACGCGGCCTGCCAAACGCGAACACGAAAGCCAAAGGGACCAGGCCTCCGCGAACGCAAAGGGAAAAAGCCCCGGTCCCCAAATCCCCAAATCCCTTATTGCAAACGCGAGGGTCCTTCCGCGTTCGCGAATAAAGAAACCAGAACAAAAAATTCTCGTGTTTCCAACTTAACTCTGGGTGGTCCGAAACACACCCGAGCCACTCGGGACCCCTTCCAAATGCACCAATAAGTCCACAAACATGATAGACCTGCTCGAACTCCCGAAACGCGTAAAACAACAACGAAACTAAGAATCACACCCCAAAACCAAATTGAATCAAATTATGAACTTCAAGTTTCCAATTTGCTCCGAACGCACCGAATCATACTTAGACTACTCGGAATGATACCAAATTTTGCGTGCAAATCTTAAATCACCATACGGAGCTATTCCGAGACTCGGAATCCCAATTGCACCCCGATAACATCAAATCCTAATTCAAACCAAATTTAAAGAACTTTAAAACCTTTAATGTGCCAACTTTCAATATTAAGCGCCGAAACGCTCCCGGATCATTTAAAACCCGATCCGAACAAACGCCGAAGTCCAAAATCATCATACGAACCTATTGGGACCGTCAAATCCCGGTTCTGAGGTCGTTTACTCAAAATGTTGACCCAAGTCAAAGTTAGTCCTTTCTAGCCAATATTAAGGGACTAAGTGTTCCGATTTCAATCCGAACCTTTCAAACTCGAACTAACTATCCCCACAAGTCATAAAACAGTATAAGCATATACGAATAGTCCTATTTAGGGGAACGAACATCCGGAAAGTAAAACGACGAGTAGAATCGTTACAATTGTGCTAACGGCTAGCTATCCTGCATCTGATACCGTTTGCATAAGACCGTGTAACAAGTGCCGACAACATGACTCATATGCTTGTATCAGGTCAACTGAAATATTACTGCATCAAATAATAGGGGAAAAAGTGACATTCTTCCTTTTCTTTTTTCTTTTCCTCCTGGATGTCGGTCTGTCACGAAACCCTTAGGGGTCGTTTGGTATCCGTATTAAATCATTCCTGAAATATAATCCTAAGACTAATTTATGTCACATAAGAGATGGGATAAAATAATCTCACATTTGATGAGATAAGGTGGGATAAAATACGATATTCCGGATTAAGTTTGGAATTAAATTTACATCTTATAAGTTTGGGATTTATTTGAGATAAATTTATACTGCCAGCCAAACAAGATATAAATTTAATCTCACATCTTATCTCACCTCCTACCAAACGACTCCTTAACTTTGTTTTCTTTTTAGGTTGTTCATTCTACAAGTATTGTCTAATTTATTAAAGTGGAAGTTCTAACAAATTTTAAGTACCATAATAAGAAATTCTATGAGAATAAAGCTAAGATTCATAATTGCTGCCCAAATCAAGTTTCCTTACTACTTGGGGATTGCGTGGGGGGAAAAGACTAATGCTGATAGATAAACTCCAACTTACATCCTAATCTTTTCCGTTAACGATCATGATCAAACTTGTCTCTTTTTCTGATTTTTATTATGAACACCCAAAATTAGCGCAAGACATGGGTTTAAGGAGATCATATTCAAATTCTGACTTAGACGCCAATTGAACTTTGGGATTAAAAATGAAATAGCAATAAAGCATGTAGTACACGGGTTAAGGTACATTCCACGTTTATAATACAAATAACAACAACAAATTCAGTGTAATGGCGAAATCAGAAATTTTATCTAGTGTGTTCAAACTTGAAAGAAGTAAAAACAATTCTTGATAAAGGGTGTCCGATGTTGCGGAAGCCAAATGTATATAGTGTGAATAAGTCACAACTACTATACCAAAAATTATGACAGCCACCAAATAATAAATAAGACGGTAAAGCAACAATAAAGGGAACACCAGAATTTACGAGGTTCGGCTAATTTTGCCTACTCCTCGAACACAACCAATATTTTATTCCACTCCAAAAATACAAGTGAAATAATACTAAAGAGAGAAGATACAAATGCCTTAAACAGATGAGAAGGCAAATGAGAGGTGTGTTTAAATCCTAAACATTAAGCCTTCTTTTATAGGGGAAAAATCCCCCCAAACTTAACTCCCAACCAATGTGGGACTTTGGCATTTTGCCAAACTTCAACAAATCTCCACCTTGGCAAAATTCCACATTTTCAATTCTCTCTCAATAACAAATTTTGGTTGTGTCTTCATCTTCAATCTTCAGTGTTCAACAATGTTGATCAAATCCAAACAATGTTGAAACTTGATCGCAGTCACCACCTTAGTTAGCATATCAGCAGGATTCTCCGTAGTATGAATTTTCTTCACTGTGACTCCTCCTTCTTCTATGATTTCTCGTACGAAATGATACCGAACATCAATATGCTTCGTCCTTGCATGATAAACTTGGTTCTTCGCTAATTGAATAGCACTTTGACTATCACAAAAAATTGTGATACCTTTTTGTTCAACACCAAGCTCCTTTAGTAATCCTTGAAGCCAAATTGCCTCCTTCACAGCCTCTGTAATAGCCATGTACTCTGCCTCTGTTGTAGACAAAGCAACTGTTGACTGCAAAGTAGACTTCCAACTAACTGGTGCCTTTGCAAAAGTAAACACATAACCAGTAGTTGATCTTCGTTTGTCCAGATCACCCGCAAAATCTGAGTCACAATATCCAACTACAGACTGATTGTCTTCCTGCTCAAAAACTAACCCGACATCTACAGTATTATGAATATACCGTAGAATCCACTTCACAGCTTGCCAATGCTCCTTCCCTGGATTGTGCATATATCTGCTAATAACTCCAACAACTTGTGAAATGTCAGGCTTTGTGCAAACCATTGCATACATCAAGCTACCAACAGCATTTGCGTATGGTACCTTTGACATATACTCTCGTTCAGCTTCATCCATTGGCGACATAGTAGTACTTAACTTAAAATGGGAAGCAAGTGGAGTACTAACTGGCTTAGTCTTGTCATCTATGCCAAAACGTTGAAGTACTCTCTTCAAATATTCCTTTTGAGATAAACAGAGTTTCTTTGAATGTCTATCTCTAATTATCTCCATGCCAAGAATTTTCTTTGCCTCACCCAAATCCTTCATCTCGAACTCCTTCTTCAGTTGAATCTTCAACTTATCAATTTCTTCCGAATTCTTGGAAGCTATCAACATATCATCAACATATAGGAGAAGATATACAAAGGAACCATCTTTAAGCTTGTGCAAATACACACAATGATCGTATTTGCTTCTCTTGTACCCTTGCCGCAACATAAACTCGTCAAATCGCTTGTACCATTGTCTAGAAGATTGCTTCAATCCGTACAACGATTTTTCAAGTTTGCACACCATATTTTCTTTTCCAGCAACTTTGAATCCTTCTGGCTGAGTCATGTAGATTTCCTCCTCCAAGTTTCCATGTAAAAACGCAGTTTTTACATCCATCTGAACTAGTTCCAAATCCAATTGTGCTACCAAAGCCAACATAATTCTAATGGAGGAATGTTTTACAACTGGAGAAAACACTTCATTGTAATCAATTCCCTCCTTTTGAGCATATCCTTTGGCCACCAATCTTGCTTTGTAGCGAACATCTACTTGGTTAGGAAATCCTTCCTTCTTTGCAAATACCCATTTGCACCCAATTGCTTTCTTTCCCTTCGGGAGATTGGTCAATCTCCATGTATGATTCTGATGAAGGGACTGTATTTCATCATTCATGGCAATCCTCCACTTATCTTCTTCTGAACTTTGGACAGCGTCTTTATAAGTAGTAGGAACATCATCAGCTACAATTGAGGTTGCACAAGCAACTGTCTCTATGAGACGAACAGGTTTCGTTATTGTTCTTTTTGGCATGCTGGTTGCTATTGATTCAAGTTGTTATTGAGGTTCCTGAGTTGGAATCTCCTCTACTGGCTCTCCTTCCAGAGGGTAATCTTCATTTGTTTCCTCCTCTGCTTCTTGTGTAGGAAAAATAAATTTTCCCTCAAACTCCACCTGCTTAGAAGCACCTTTATTTTGTTTGGTATCTTCTGTTACCTTATTTACCATAACAGATTCATCAAAGGTAACATCCCTGCTGAATATTAATTTCTTTGTCATAGGACACCATAAGCGATATCCTTTGACTCCAGAAGTAATTCCCATAAAAAATAGCCTTCTTTGCCCTTGGATCCAATTTTGACTCCGTCACATGATAATATGCAGTTGAGCCAAACACGTGCAAAGAGTTATAATCTACAGCAGGTTTTCCATACCATTTTTCAAATGGTGTCTTGCCATCAATAGCAGCAGATGGTAGACGATTAATGAGGTGACATGCATATGTAATTGCCTCAGCCCAAAATTCTTTGCCCAAGCCAGCATTGGACAACATACACCGTACCTTCTCCAGCAAGGTCCGGTTCATACGTTCTATCACTCCATTTTGTTGTGGTGTATGTCTAACAGTGAAGTGTCGGACGATGCCATCATTTTCACAGACCTTATTGAAATGATCATTTTTGTATTCACCTCCATTGTCTGTGCGAAGACACTTGATCCTCTTGCCTGTTTGATTCTCCACCATCGTCTTCCATTTGAGAAAAATTCCCAACACTTCATCTTTGCTCTTCATTGTATACACCCATACTCTTCGGGAAAAATCATCAACAAAGGTTACAAAATAGTGCTTCCCACCCAATGAAGGTGTTTTGGAAGGACCCCAAACATCTGAGTGTACATAATCCAAAATGCCTTTAGTATTATGGATCGCTGTACCAAATTTAACCCTTGTCTGTTTCCCTTTAACCCAATGCTCACAAAATTCCAAGTTGCAAGCCTTTACTCCTTTTAACAATCCTTGATCTGATAGAGTTTTCAAGGATTTTCCTCCAGCATGTCCCAAGCGCATGTGCCATAGCTTGGTTGTTTCTGCCTCTTTGTCGTCACTGGATGTCACTGTCGCTGTCCCAATAACTGTACTGCCACGATAGCGGTACATATTATTATTCTTCCGATTAGCCTTCATTACCACTAGTGCACCGGAGCATACTCTCATCACTCCATTTTCTGCAATGATTTTGAACCCTTTTGATTCTAGGGCTCCCACAGAGATGAGATTCTTCTTCAAATCCGGTACATATCGAACATCTGTCAATGTTCTGATCATTCCATCATGGTTCCTTAATCGTATTGAACCAATGCCATATGAGGTAAGAGGGCTGTTATCCGCTGTGTGGACGACTCCATATTCTCCTTCTTGAAATTCCACGAACCAGTCCCTGTTGGGACACATATGATAGCTACAAGCCGAGTCCATCAACCATATGTCTGATGATGTTGATGACTCTGTTGTAACTAATGAGAAGTCTGAATCATCACAATCAGCTACATTTGAATCCATAATAGCCTTTCCATTGTTATGTTTGGCCTTATTCTTCAACTTCGGACAGTCTTTCTTCCAGTGCCCTTTTTCTCGACAAAAGGCACATTCATCTTTGCTGGGTCTGGATCTTGACTTGGATCTTCTCTTCTTTGTCCTCGTTTGATTTTGAGGACGACCCCTCACAAACAGTGCTTCTCCTTCTCCGCTCTTCTGTTTTTCTCACTTTCTTTGTTCATAGTTGTACAAAGCCGAACAAACTTCTCTGAGAGAAATTTCGTCATTTCCATGGAGTAGAGTAGTTTCAAGGTGCTCGTACTCATCAGGAAGTGACGCCAACAACATTAAGGTGAAGTCACCATCATCATAAGTTGTATCCATATTTTGCAAATTTGTGACCAACTTATTGAAACTGGTGATATGTTCATTCATCGTGGTACCAGGAACATAGGTGAAGTGAAACAGTCTCTTCTTCATGTACAATTTATTTTGACTTTTTTTCTTCAAAAATTTATCCTCCAGTGCTTTCCATAATTTACTTGCAGAAGTTTCCTTTGTGTATGGATATTTCTGCTCTCTAGCAAGGTAGGATCGAATGGTACCGCAAGCAACACGGTTGATAATTCTCCAATCTTCTTCTCCAATAACATCTGGTTTCTTTTCTTCAATGGCCAGATCTAGCCCTTGTTGAAAAAGGACATCTAGAACCTCGCCTTGCCACATCCCAAAATGTCCGGACCCGTCAAATATTTCGACCGCAAATTTCGCATTTGACACAATTCTTGTCATAAGCGAAGATGCCAATGATGATGTATTGTTGACACTTGATGTAGATTCTTCTTGTTTATTGTCTCCCATATTTGACACAAATATTATTTAATAGCTGACGACACAAATCAAGATTATTTCCTTTCTGATGTAGAAGATCAGACTAAGCTGCAACCACAGAGCACACTCAGACAGAACCTTGACTCAGTTACCAAGATAAATCTTTTCTGATGTGGAAGATCAGACTATGCTGCAACCACAGAGCATACTTAAACAGTACGTTGGCTCTGATACCAATTGTTGCGGAAGCCAAATGTATATAGTGTGAATAAGTCACAACTACTATACCAAAAATTATGACAGCCACCAAATAATAAATAAGACGGTAAAGCAACAATAAAGGGAACACCAGAATTTACGAGGTTCGGCTAATTTTGCCTACTCCTCGGACACAACCAATATTTTATTCCACTCCAAAAATACAAGTGAAATAATACTAAAGAGAGAAGATACAAATGCCTTAAACAGATGAGAAGACAAATGAGAGGTGTGTTTAAATCCTAAACATTAAGCCTTCTTTTATAGGGGAAAAATCCCCCCCAAACTTAACTCCCAACCAATGTGGGACTTTGGCATTTTGCCAAACTTCAACATCCGATATATGTTATATACCTCTAAAATATAATGTTTTACTTATATATAGGTGTAATTTTTCGACGAACGACGGTCAGTTGACCACTCTTATGGCTATATAGCTTCGCCCCTGATCCAGTATATTCCCCATAAATAAGGTCTGAGAAGGGTAGTGTGTACGCAAACCTTACCCCTACCTTATAAAGATAGAGAAGTCGTTTCCGATAAACCCTCGGCTTCAATTTATAATAAGCATAAATCATTTTGTTTGACAGCAAAAGATACCGTCTTGATCAATTTTAGTTGATTTATTTGTTTCTTATATTAATCAATCCCAATATTCTAATAATCTCCTCGTTACGTAGTAAACATTTCCCTCATTAAACGAATATAAGTAATATTGTCTTATACTATTCGGCACATGATGTAACAATTGAACTAACGTCTCATTAATCTATACACAATTTAAACTAGTAGTACTATTTCAAACTTTCTTTAGAAAATTCAGAATGAACTATATGAAATATCAAATTTTAATGGGACGCGCGACATGAGTAATTAGAATCTAGGAGAATAGAAAATGGATAAAATGAAAAGATAGGAGTAGAAGGCATGCAACAGCTAAAAAAGAACGACTATTTGATCGTCTCGTACAGAGTAAAAGAACACACAAAGTAATTAAATTAGGTCAACATTTACATACAACATAAATTTATACACCTACCCTCTTCCTCTGGTTAATAATATAATAATACTGATTAAAAGGAAAAAAACATCGACAAGTATTTTCAAGGCACTAAGATTCACAAGAATTACGAATAAAGAGAAGAGGGAGCTTTTTCATGATGAATTCATGAGCAAAGCCAACAGATATTGCTGAAACCTTGGCGTTGGTAGATAGGGCAGGGCTTTTTGATTTGTTTTGTATTTGGTTGAGCTTGAGCAGCCTTGGATATTTGTGTTGGCGGAGAACAAATGTGCTCCTCTCCTTCTTGTGGGAAGACATGAGCAGCAGCACAGGGCATAGCAGCCCCAACTTTTTGCCCCAAGAATTCAGCACAAACAGCATCAAATGAACTGAACAATGAATTCATGATTCCTCGCCTGTCACTACTAGGATTGATAGTAACAAAAAAGACTCCTGAGTTTTCTTGTGCTATAGAAAGCAATATATATATATATATATATATATATATATATATATATATATATATATATATATATATGTATATATATATATATATATATGTATATATATGTATATATATATGTATATATATATATATATATATATATATATATATATATATATATATATAGGCAGTGGTTCAAATGAATTCAATATTTTCAACGCGAAATATAAATTTATAGTAAAAATCACTAAAATTACAATAAATACTAGTAATAGATATGATCAACTCATAACTTTTCAATATAATGAGTTGAATGCTAAAAACTTTAAATATACAACCCATAGAATTAAAATCCTAGATTCGCCGTTGTATATAGGAGCAAGGACGAAGCTACATTAGCCTAAGGGTGATCAACTGAACACTCTTCGCCAAAAAATTACACTACATATAAAATAAAATATTATTTATTATTAATTAAAAAATAGATTTTAAATACCTTCCATAATCCACTAGCAAAATGATATTAAATTTTCTTAAGGATGGCTAAGAACAACTTATAGTAGGACAAATATTGCGTCACATAGGGCAAAAATCACATGATCGGAGGATGGGAATATCATATATTACATGAATAATACCTTATTGGATTGAGAAAAGGAGAGCGCGATACTAATATGAATATTGACCGCTGTGTTACAGCTGAGCAGTTTTGGGTCTCATTTGTAGCTTGTTAGAAAAGATAGCCATTATCGAGCTTCATATCTATCTATAGCAGTAAAGTAAAGCCGCCAATGACCGCTTTATACAGCTGTTTTATGTTTGGCATTGTGCATTCTTTAAGATGGCAAAACCCAAAACGACAAAAATTAAATCTTTTTTTTAATAAATAGGATGTAGGGAGTTGCGACAAAAAGGGGAATAATTTAGCTGAGTGCATGATTCTATGGAGAGTTAAGCTTACATGAAAAAGTAGTCCCAACAAATTCAGCAAGCCAAGGACATAATGGAATTATATGATTGTATGACCCAAAATTTAGATATAAATTTATAGAGAAAAGGGTTAATTCAAATCAATATTAATATCTAAATGACACATTTAGTTTGTTTATGAAGAGTTTCAAGCGTGTATTACTAGATAATGATATCTTGGAGCAATAATGATTTAAGAATATGAAAGATAGCAATTAATGATAATAAATGATATTTAAGTAATAAATAGTGCATTAATATTCACCCGACAGGGGTAAGATTTTTAGGTGATCCTTGTGACAATAATAGATGATGAGAAGCTACTGAATATTCTGATTCTTCTTGGATCAGGAGAGATAGATAGAGAAAAAACGGTGTAAAGGTAAACTTTATTTGTATTCAATAAAAAGAGAATCTTCACAGAGAATGTCAATGTTGTACGTTCCTTATAGAAATGTTTAATTCCTTTTTTTAGAATTACATCTCTTTATATTTATAAGGATACATGAGCTTCAAAACCTTAATAGTACAACATAGGGGAATATTCACTAGGGAATCTAAATCTTTTAAACTATCCGTTACTGCCCGTCGAGGACTGATGCTCGTCCTCGTCCTCGTCTTCTATTAAGCTACCCCGACCTCGACAACGATCTCCTCCCTATCCTCCCCTCCCCCCATTTATTCTTTCTCCCCCGCTTTCCCCATTCTATTTTTTTCTTCTTTTCCCCCAAGTTCCCCGCCGTCGTTTCTCAGCCGGCGACCCCTCTCCTCTTTCCTCTTTTTTCTCTCCTCCTTCTTCTCTCTTCTCTTTCTGCTCTCTTTCCTCCCCTCTCATCCCTCTTTCTTCTCACTATCCCCCCTTCCAGTTTCTTTTTTCTCCCCTGCTTTTCGCCTTCTGTTTTTTACCTCCAGTTCTCCACCGGTGTTCCCACCCGGCGACCCCTCTCCTCTTTCCTCTTTCTCCTCTCCTCCCTCTTCTCTCTTCTATTTCTACTCTCTTTCCTCCCCCTTTTTGCGTTCCCTGCCTCTGAAACCCTAGCTGGCAACCGAGACTGCTGTTTAGTTGGGCAGCTCGGGCTGCCGTCGAATTAAATGCTAGTGCAGCGATGACGGGTTGACAGCCCCCTTGTTGGTTTCGTGGTTGGCATACATGATTTTTCAGGTTGTTAGTCGCGACAGTTGGCGACGAGCATGAGGCGTACGAGCGAGAAGCGCGGAGCAGCCCTTGTTGGTGCTTGCAAAGGCCGATGGGAGTTGGAAGGAAACACGTCAGTGTATGTAACCTCGGGTGTGCACCGAGTCGAATTTCCAGGTTCTACTTTCGGGAGTTGGTTCCTCCCGCTTTCCGTCTCCCTTCTTTGTGTTAGTTAACTTGTTCCATTGTAGTTTGCATTAGTTTAGTCATAATAGTAGCGTGCCGTAGTTACTATTGTCGCGTCTTTTTTTATTGCAAAATCAGGTTTCGGCACGTGACAAATATTTTAAGCAAGGTATTAAGGGAGAGAGTCGCCATCTAACGGGTTTGAGGTGCATTAGGGCACCTATTTGCAAATAACTCTGGTTTAACCAGTTTTCGTCACCAAAGATAGGGTAAAGGCTCAAATTACCTCGAAGAGAAGGTCTTAGGCACTCTCGAGGTCTACAACTGTAAGTCCTGATTGAACTCGAATTATATGAATTAGTCAGACAAACAAAGGCAAAGAAAGCAAGAAGTTTGGAAAAATTCATTATTAAAAGATTTTGAATAAACATAAATAATTGATTTAAAGACAAGATGGGGGTCATATATTTTTTAGCCTAAAGGATCACCCTGTGCAACATAAATAATACTTCATAACTCCCTCGAGATGGGGTGTTACTCGTATTATTCAGCGGGTACAGACTATCATCTCCTGCTACCCGATTACTATCTTTAGGTTTTTACCTAAGTGCACTAGTAGATTCTAAATTGTGCCATATGTGTGCACTACCCGTCCCATGCCTATGGCCCAGGAGGCATTTGGACCTCTATTTTGGGTGGTTCTAAACTTAACTTAGGCTACTCAAAATGATAAATCTAAGCGACATTCAAAAACACGTAGGACTATACATAAGGGCAGTAAATGGCTCAAGTTGACCTCCACATATAAGCAACAAATGTACGCAATCAGGTTTTACATATTAAGCAGGTGACAAGTTCCAGAATTAACATGAAATGGGGTCCTCAAATCCTTTAGGCATGATTTCTATGTGATTCTGAATTTTAAACATACATGCAGTGCTACTTTTAGGAACAACGAATTTGGCAGATTGCTAGTACTGCAAACCCTATAGGCATGCTTTCTAATTCGTTTGCGAAATAAGGCAGTAAAATAGTTGGTAGTTCAAAATTAATAGTATTTAATCAACGTACTTTCCGGGCTAGCAGTAGAGTCCTATAGGCAGGATTTCTAAGAAGTAGCGCTTGAAACTGGTTCTTTATCTTTTCATTCCTACGGGCATGCTTTCTAGGCGGGCAGTATAATAGGAATAACAAAAATAACAGCTAATTTGATTATGTTCTATAGGCATGATATCTACGCGAATATTGTGAAGAGCAGGTATTTGTTACTCAATGTAATCCTATAGGCATGATATCTAACATGGAGCAATTTAAAGAAATAATTGTTGTATTACAGTTTAGTAGGCAGTTAACAATGTGTGAAAATGAACACGTGCACATGTGGGATTATTTGTGTCCTATAAACATGTCATCTAACAAAACAAAGAGAAGCAAAACATGTTTGACAAATTAAACATTTAGATCCTATAGGCTAGATTTCTACCTTTTTTACGCAAACATTAGAAAACCCATTTTCCTAATTTTACTAATACCCCAATTGTTATTACAGAATTATTACAGGCACAATAATGAAGTAAATTACAAAGTGATAGAAATAACTATAGTGGGCCTAAGACAGGCCCAAAGTATACCCAACCCAGCCAGGCCTTCTATTCGTATCAATACAAGTTTCACCACAACCCAGAAACCTCAAGAGCACTCGAACCAAACCCAGTAGCCATAGTTGATCAAAGGATCCAGAAAACAGTCATTTACAAAAGCCAATGGGCTTATTCAGTAGGCATAGAGAGTGACAGAATTGAGCAGTTAGGACAAAGAACCTTAGGCCCTAGTGTGTCAGAGTTCACAAGTGTCTCAAAATGGACCCGGAGCAGTGCTCACACTAGGGAGGTTAATAGAGAAGTTCAGGAGGCCTTGGCTTTTAGCCGACCAAGAATTAAAGGTTTAGAACAGGGAAGAAACCAATAGTAGTAAAATAACAACTCTTAGAAGAGCACTTTCTAACATTACAAAACGATCACATAATGGTCATGTAAATACAGGGGATGCATACACTCAAAAAATAGGCTAATGCTGCAAATTATCACATAACATATTGGGTCAGGGTATAGGAGGCAAGGAGTCTTAGAGTTCTGGGATGAGATAGTACATATGCAAAGGAACATTAGGCCAAGTAAGACAAACACTGATCATTAATGCAATAAGTTCAAAACCTAAAGGATAAATTTATGCTAAACACAGGGATTAAACAGTATAACTTATACTTGATGAAGCAAACAGAATCAGATGTCACAGAGGGCATCCATCAAGAAAGACTAGTTTAAAGGATAACCAGTTGTTAGAGGTACAGAATTGGATACATCAAGAACACAATAAGTGACAAACATAGTCATAGAAACAAATTATAACTAAAGTGAAAGTTTAAATAGATTAGGGCATACTAATAACATAAAATCACTATAGAAATTCAGAATCAGGCAGGAAGCATGGATTAAGCCATATAACCAAACACTCAAATTATCAATAACATTAGGTTAAACATGCTTCGAATTGTCCAAATTGCCTAAGTTAGATATAAAATGCATTATTTAAGGCTAACAACTTATAGGCAGAATCACACATGAAGAGAGTCAAGGAATTATATCGTCGGGCAATTTCAGAAATCATAGATATGCTAATTAAAATATAATAGAATAAACATTGCGAATGGTGAGAAACTTACAAGTTATTGCTCAACAAACAAGAAAAGAACAACAATCATGACCTAGAATCTCAGATACGTCAAGTTCCCAAGGGTTTCAAGAACCCAAGCAGTGCTCACACCCAAGAAAGGTCGAAAAGTAGGAAATCCGGTGGCCTTGGCTTCAACCGACCAAGAACCAAATAGAACAAAACAACAAGTGAACATAGAGTAAAAGCCCCAATATTTTCAGTGAAAATTAGCGATTAAAGTCCTGTCTAGAAGGGAATGGGGGAGGGGTTTATATAATAGTAAAAATTAAACAGTAACGGAGTGATTTAAGCAATAAAGAAGGAAAATAAATATACAAATAGGTCTGAAAAATCAAATTAGGAGACTGTAAACCCTAGTTTTTTAAGGAAAGTAAATATCAATAGAATATACACAAAACAGTATCATAGGACGAATATAGACAAAAATAATGCTCAAAATCAGAGATTTGAACCAATTTTGGTTTTATTTTTAAGAGATATGTAAACCCTAGTTTTAAGGAAAGTAAATATTAAGAGAATATAAATAAAAATCCGACTCACAGTAGCATAGGATGAATATAGACAGAATAACACTCAAAAATTAGGGATTTGAACCATTTTGGTTCAATTTTGGAGAGATTTGCTTGCCATATTTAGGCAAGTACTATAGGAGAATAGCCAGTACCACAAATGGGGTTATTTATGACAAGAAACAACCATTGAATCCCATATTTGGTGGGATTAGGAGAAGATTTAGGGGGGGAGGGCATTTTTAGGGTTCTTCAAAGAGGTGGAGAGATGAGAGGGTAATGAGGCGGCGGTGCAAAGGGGAAATGGCTCATGGCTTGGGGAGGTGATGGGATAATTAAAAGGGTAGGGTGTATAAGGGTCGTTGATCTTGAGAGATCAAAAACCAAGATTAAAAATTTAGAACGGGCAGGGCATGGAGATGGGGCACCGACCGGGTTTTGGGTCAGGGCTTGTTTGGTTTGGGCTGGGGTTATTGGGCTAAGGTTATTAGGATTTTTGGGTCATTATTTGGTCCGAAAATGGTTTAAAAGTGGGGCTAATTTTTAAATACCCAACATTTACCAAAAAATAATTTATAAAAATGATTAATAAATAACAAAGGTTATTTGTATACTAAAATGATTAAAAATAATAATTTAACATGATAAAAATATAAAAAGTTATTTTGGCACAAGTAATATAATTATACATGAATATAGGCTATTGTTGCAAAATTATGCAATTAGCTTAAAAATACAAATATAATTATGAAGTAAAATATTTAAACATATATATTGGAGTAAATAATAAGTTTGGATAATTAACTCATCATGAAAATAATTTAAAGGATAATTATTGGATATTTATATAATAAAATGCAGAAAGAAATTAATTTAAAGCCTTTAAAAATTATGAAAAATGCTTGTATAGGTTTATAAACTAAATGATGATGCAAATATACAATTTTTGAAAGTATATATATATATATTTTAAAAATATGAGGAAAAAATTGTGTATCAACAACTACTTGTCCTCTTCTAATTTGGTTTGTTGCCTGTTTTGTGTTAGTGAGTTGCCTTAGTCTGTCATAGGTATAGTAGCTGTGGTCTGGGATGGTAGAGTAAGGTCACATCCTCGGGGCAGGCGGGGAGGGTCGGGGTTAAGGTAGGGATCAGGGGGTGGGATGGGGGCAAGGGAGAAGGGGTTCAAGGGAGCCTGTAAGCTGAGTATTGGATCATGAAACGTAGGTACTTTGATGGGTAAGTATATAAAGATGGTGAAGATTCTCCAGAAGAAGAAGGACAATATAGCATGTGTTCAGGAGACGAGGTGGGTAGGATAGAAGGCGAGGGATGCATAAGACTATAAGTTATGGTACTCTAGAGTTATGAAGGGTAAGCATGAAGTGGGTATTTTGGTGGATAAGGATCTTAGAGAGCCTGTGGTTGAGTCCAGGCGAGTGAATGATAGATTAATGACCATCAAGTTAGTGGTCAGAGTATAGTCCACCTGCCTCACTACCACGTGGATCCCGCCCAGCAGCATCACATGGATCGCATCGATCCATGTCACAGCCACATGGATCACAGTCATCAGTGTCACAACCAGTCGGGTCACAGCCACTCGAGTCACAGCAGTCAGTATCACAGCCACTTGCGATCTGTGCAGCTATGTCGCAGTCACAGGGATACATCTATCGTCATCAGCGACTCCACCTATTGGAGGCCTTCGCTTGCGGGATAGTAGCCCTGACCCCCTACTCATTCCACACATGCCTCTGATACACATGTTTCGGACGATGCTGCTGCTACTGCTACTGACGAGGAGGTGCATTATGATCAGTATGGCAGGATCATCATAGTCCCCGAGGGTGATGGGTAAGAGTTATTTGTTATTTTTATGTTTATTTTTTTGTACAGTTTTTACTAAGATATTAATTTGTTTTATTTATTAAATTGCAGGTTCCTCCCGAGTAATATTACTACGAGGATAATCACCAAAGCAACCAGAAAGCTTTATGATGCCCCTTATGCGTCTTGGCGTGAATTCCCATTCTCACTGAAGGAGGCAATTTTCAATGAATTTAAGGTATAAATGTTCTTTTAAGCAGTATAATTATTTATATTTATGATATTTCCATATAATATTTAACTTTTGAAATACAGAGCAAGTGTGTATGGGAACACCAGTATAGCGCGGACGTGGCTACAAATTTTAATCTCAAAGCTCGCAAGCGGTTGTCGCATTCTTTCTCTATAGATAGACATCTGAACCAGAAGCCTGGCTGGTTGCTTTAGGAGTTTTGGGATGATTTGCAAAGGCAATGGCTTACTGCATACCTAAAGTTAGTAGAGAGCACAAGTGTAACAACTCGGCCGATCATTTTATGAATTTCAGCCCTGTTATCCCCATTTCTGCTTCTTTATGTCTTGTTCAACTGTATTATGTGGTATCGGATTGTTTGGTTCGGGTTCAGAGTGGTTGTGTGGAGGAATGAGACACTTAGTCTCTTTTGAGTAAGCTTAAGTTGGAAAAGTCAATCGGATGTTGACTTATGGGTAGAAGGTCTCAGATGTGAATTCTGATGGTTCGGACAACTTCATCAGGTGATTTGGGACTTAAAATCATGATCGGAATGTATTCTGGAGGTCCGTGTTAGATTTAGGCTTGAATTGGCGAAATTGGAATTTTAGCATGTTTTGGTTGGTAGTGAAAATTTTGATATCGGGGTTGGAATGGAATTTCGGAAATTGGAGTAGGTCCGTTGTGACATTTGGGATGTGCGTGCAAAATTTTAGGTCAATCGGATGAGGTTTGATAGACTTTTTGATCGATTACGGAATTTGAAAGTTTTGGAATCCTTAAGATTGAATCCGAGGGTAATTTGGTGTTTCGGCATTGTTTTGAGTGTTCCAAGGGTTGGTATGAGTTTGAATGTTGATATGTGACTTGTCCGTATTTTTGGTTGAGGTTCCCGGGGCCTCGGGATGAATTCAGAAAGTTTTCAAAAAGTTTGGAATTGAAGTTAAGCGGCTTGAGCTGCTGTTCCTGTTATAACCAAACCTACGGGGCAGGAACCACAGGTGCGGGCTGCGGAAGCGAAGAAAGGGCCACAGATGCGACAAAGGTTGAGAAGGGGCAAGAGCCGCAGATGCGGTGAGGTGAGCGCGCCTGCGAGGTCGCAGGTGCGGGTAATTGACCGCTGATGCGGTTATGGAAGGAAAAGTGACTTCTGCAGGTGCGACCTGTTGGACCACAGGTGCGGTGTGCAGGTGCGTGTTTGGGGCCGCAGGTGCGGAAATTCCTGGGCATAAACTATATAAGCTTCCCTTCGCAATTTTCAGCCTTGTTTCACCATTTTTGAGATGGGTTTGGAGCTTTTTGAGAGGATTTGAAAAGGGATTCAAGGGGTAGCACTTGGAGGTAAGATTTGTGAATTCAATACTCAATTCTATGGTGATTTTTAACTGATTAGACATGAAATTAGTGGAATTTAAGGGTTAAAAGTGGGGAATTAGGGGTTGGAATTGGAGAGTTTAAATTGGGGATTTGAGGGGCCATTTGAGGTCCGATTTTAATGTTCTTGGTATGCATGAACTCGTGGGAGGATAAGGATTCTTGTGATGTGATTTTTATCAAATTTCGAGACATGGGCCCTGGGGTCGGGTTTGGCCAATTTCGGAATTTTTGAGTTAATTTGATAATTTTTGTATGGGTTTCATTCCTTTAGTGTATGTTGATGATAATATACTGATTTTGGTTAGATTCGGGGCATTTGGAGGCCGAATCGAGAGGCAAGGGCGTCGCGGGCTAGAGTTTGGCATGATTTGAAGTAAGTAACGCTTCCAAACTTGGTTCTGAAGGTTCAAAACCTCGAGCTATGTGTTCTATGATTACTATTAAGGTAACGCAAATGCCAAGTGGCGGGCGTGTGGGCATGCACTGTGAGAATTGCGACCTGGATCATTCTATGGCACCACTTAGTAACTCTTTCTTGTTGATATCCGTGTTTCTATCATGAGATTAAGTAAATGTGCTGTGAAAACATGCTAGGTATCCTGTTAGGGCTTCACGCTGATACTGTTGAGACCCGAGAGGTCGTTTCTTGCTGTCATATCATTAGCTTCCTTCTTATTCTGTACTCAGTCCTGTTCATGCCTTTTATATCATGCTTGAGTCTCGATTATTGTTACTTGGCACATCATATCACTGTTCGGGCTAGTATCATGACATTGTGAGACCGTGTGTGTGAGACTTGAGAGTGATGATTGAGTGAGGCCGAGAGCCTAATTGTGAGTGACAGTTATGGGATCGGCTGCACGCCACAACGGTTATTTTGATGATTATGATAGCGCTTGGGCTGTAGGAGCCCCTCCGGAGTTTGTAACACACCCCTAGTGAGCGCAATTGATGATATTGAGGGATATATCTTCCCCGGACATGGATCTTGTCCGAAGTATTTATACCTGGAGATGGATCTTCTCTATAGGGCTGGAATAGCCTTCCTCGGTACTGGATGACTGCGGTCAGTGATATATATATTCCAGGATAGATCTTCCCTGGGCCGGATGGCCATATACAGTACCGAGTGGTTGCGCACTTGTGAGAGGAGGTACACAAAATATTTATCATGCTATTTGTGCATTGGTACATAGAGATTTCCTGAGCTTTATACTCCGTACTGTTCAAACTGCATTTATTTAGTATTTACTGTTATTTTTACTTGAACTTCAAACATGTCTAGTTTTCTGTACAGTTTAATGGTATTACCTGTTGAGGTTTGGTTTGTCACTGCCTATCAGTCCATAGTTTAGACTTGTTACTTACTGATTTGATGTACTCACGTTACCCACTGTATCTTGTGTGCAAATCCAGGTATCTCAGGGCACGGTAGTGGTTGCTGATCATTTCAGTTGTGGACTTCCCTTGGAGATAGCGAGGTAGCTGCCTGGCGATCGTAGTTTCGCCTTCTCCTTCTTATCTTCCTCTTAGTGTATTTGTTGGCTATTCTCAGACTATGATAGTCTTATTTTATTTCGAACAGTTGTAGTATTTTGCTCATGACTTAGTGATACCCGAGGTCGGGCTTGTATTTTCTGCTTTGCTTTGACTTTTACTTTATATATTTTATCGGATTTCAGTTGGAAACATGGTTTTACTTAAGTTTTAAATGAAATATGGATTATTTGGAAATCAATTGGCTGGCCTAGTTTCACGATAGGCTCCATCATGATCGGGTCGATTTTGGGTCGTGACATGTTGGTATCAGAGCATAGGTTACATAGGTCTTACGAGTTATAAGCAGCTTTAGTACAATCTCGTGGATCGGTACGGAGATGTCTATACTTATCCTCGGGAGGCTGCAGAACCTTTAGGAAAAACTTCACATTCTTGAACTCCTGTCGTGCGAATCCATTAATTTTGGTAACTAAACTTCTGTTATTCTATTCTCTCACAAATGGTAAGGACACGTGCTACCGGTCAACCGAGGACGCGGTTGAGGCTGTGGTAGTGGTAGGGGTGTAGCCCGTACAACAGCTAGGGCAGCACCTGCAGATCCACTAGCCGCCCTAATTCATGATCAGGCTCCAGCGGCGGATGCTCCAGCAGTACCAACTTAGTCACCGGTTGTGCCTATTGTTATTCCGGGTCCTCAAGAGACCTTGGCTCAGATCCTGACCGTGTACACTAGACTTTCTCAGGCGGTCACAGTTTCTACTACAGTAGCTACTTCTCAGGACGGGGGAGGCACTCAGACCCCCACCGCCCGTACACCCGAGCAGGTTGTTCAGGGACTGTAGACACCGGAGGCACCACCAGCTCAGTCGGTTGCACCTACTCAAGATTATGTGGTTCCAGTTATGCCTGATGACGAGCAGCGTTGATTGGAAAGGATTGGTAGACTTCAGACTCCGACTTTCAGTGGTGCAAAAGGCGAGGATGCCCAGGGTTTCTTGGACAAGTGTTAGAGGATGTTACGTACAACGAGTATTTTAGAGACTAGTAGGGTCTCATTTACTTCTTTTCAATTTTCTGGAGCTGCCTTCACTTGGTAGGAGGCTTATGAGGGGCGTAGGTCTGTTGGTGCAATGACCCTTACTTGGCAGCAATTTATTGCTCTATTCCTGGAGAAGTATGTGCCATAGTCCCGCAGAGAGGAGGTACACATGCAGTTCAAATAGTTGCATCAGGATGATATGACTATGACGCAGTATGAGATGGGTTTTTTTGAGTTAGTCTATCATGTTGTTTGGTTGGTTCCTACAGACTGGGAGAGGATTAGGAGATTCGTGGATGGCCTCGCGTATCAGCTACGGATTCTTATGACCAGAGAGAGGGTGTATGGTGCTTCTTTTGAGGAGGTGGTTGCTATTGCTCGAGAAATAGTGTTGGTTTGCTGCTAGGAGAGAGTTGAGATGGAGTCCAAGAGGCTTCGGGGATCTGGTAGTTTTTGTGGTGTTCCTTCGGGAGGTCAGTTTCAGCACTGCAGAGGCCGTCCATTCAGACATGCTCAGCCAGCCCGTTCGGGCCACCGTGGTGGATCATCTAGCCACGATTCTCACAGTTCACATAAGGGTCACTCATCTCTCAGTGCCCTTCCAACTCAGAGTTCTACTCAGGTACCATCAGTTCAGGGCTTATCTATGCCTGGTTCTTCTAGTGGAATCCCGATGCTCGAGGCTCCCTTCAGTTCCCACCGCTATTTGCCGGGAGAGGTTGCTTCGAGTGTGGAGATTTGGGTTATATTAAGAGGTTTTGTCCTCGTCTTATGGGAAGTTCATCTCAGCAGAGGAGTCAGCCTTCGACTTTAGCACCAGTTACTTCCCCACCCGCTTAGTCAACTCGGGGTGGAGGTTAGTCAGCTAGGGGTCACCGTAGAGGGGAGGTCGATCAGGTGGTGGTCATGCTCGTTTCTATGCCCTTTCAGCCAGACTAGATGCTATTGTTTCAGAT
This sequence comes from Nicotiana tabacum, assembly GCF_000715075.1. Lineage (NCBI taxonomy): Eukaryota > Viridiplantae > Streptophyta > Magnoliopsida > Solanales > Solanaceae > Nicotiana > Nicotiana tabacum. The sequence continues at coordinate 780,077 of NC_134080.1, read as the reverse complement.
GCTGTGATTATAGGTATTGTCTCAGTCTACCATAGAGATGCCTCTGTATTATTTGATCCCGGTTCCGATTTTTCATATGTGTCATCATATTTTGCTCATTACTTGGATACATCTCGCGAGTCTCTTATTTCATCGGTTCATGTATCTACTTTGGTAGGCGATACTATTATTATGGATAATGTATATCAATCATATGTGATAACTATTGGGGGTTTGGATACCCGAGTGGATCTCTTGTTGCTTAGTGTGGTTGATTTTGATGTGATATTGGGTATAGATTGGTTATCTCCGTGTCGTGCTATTTTGGACTGTCATGCTAAGACGGTGACATTGGCTATGCCGGTGTTGCCACGGATTGAGTGGCGAGGTTCGACGAATTATGTTCCAGTAGAGTGATTTCATTTTTTAAGGCCCAGATGATGGTTGGGAAAAGTTGTTTTTCTTATCTGGCCTTCGCGAGGGATGTTAGTGCAGAAACTCCTACCATTGATTCAGTTCTGGTAGTGAAGGACTTTCCGGATGTGTTTCCTGCAGACCTGTCGGGCATGCCACCGGATAGGAATATCGATTTTTGTATTGATTTGGTGCCCAGCACTCAGCCCATTTTTATTCCACCGTATCGTATGGAACTGGCGGAGTTAAAGAAGTTGAAGGAGCAGCTTCAGGAACTCCTTGATAAGGGGTTTATCCGGCCTAGTGTGTCACCGTAGGGTGTGCCTGTTCTATTTGTAAAGAAGAAGAAGGATGGCACTATGAGTATGTGTGTTGATTATAGGCAGTTGAACAAGGTCATGATCAAGAACAAGTATCATTTGCCTTGTATTGATGATTTATTTGACCAGCTTCAGGGAGCGAGGGTGTTCTCCAAGATTGATCTCTGTTCAGGGTATCACCAGTTGAAGATTAGGGACTCTTCTTAAGACAACTTTCAGGATCTGATATGGTCATTATGAGTTCCTTGTGATGTCTTTTGGGTTGACCAATGCCCCAAAAGCGTTCATGCATTTGATGAACAACGTGTTTTGACCTTATCTCGACTCGTTTTTCATTGTATTTATTGATGATATTCTGGTGTACTCGCATAGTCAAGAGAAGCACACAGAGCATTTGAGAGTGGTATTGCAGCGATTGAGGGAGGAGAAGCTTTATGCAAATTTCTCCAAGTGCGAGTTTTGGCTCAGTTCAGTGGCTTTCTTGGTGCACGTGGTGTCCAGTGAGGGTATTCAGGTTGATCCGAAGAAGATAGAGGCGGCTCAGAGTTGGCCCAGATCATCCTTAGCCACAGAGATTTGCAGCTTTCTTGCTTTGGCGGGCTATTACCATCAGTTCGTTCAGGGATTTTCATCTATAGCATCACCATTTACCATATTGACTCAAAAGGGTGCTCCTTTCAAGTGGTCAGATGAGTGTGGGAACTGCGTACCGGTAACCAAAAGATCATCCGGTTTTGCAACTCCTCCGAATCCTCGTTCTATTTTGGGATATGACACTAACAGAAAGAAGTCACGACCAGCGTGCACTCCTCAAGAGAGAGAAGAGAGGGATTTCGTAGCAATTTATATATACCGTTCAGATAATATCAAAGCTGTAAGAGCAACATTTTGCACATTTAGGCTAAAACATATAATAAAATCAGATAATAAATAAAGCCAAATAATAACAATTATTCTAAGCTCGAATTCTTGAACCCTAAACCAGAGATTCTGGGTTCTTTATCCCCAACGGAGTCGCCAGAGCTGTCACACCTCCTTTTTCGCCTGCGCCAACCGCAAAGGGGCGCGGAAGGGAGTTTTTCCAATTAAAGGACAATCGAATCGGGATTTATTTATTTATTTCAGAGTCGCCACCTGGGAGATTTATGGTGTCCCAAGTCACCGATTGAATCCCGAATCGAGGAAAAGAATGACTCTGTTTAACAATCTGCGTACCAGAAATCCGGATAAGGAATTCTGTTAACCCGGTAGAAGGTGTTAGGCATTTCCGAGTTCCGTGGTTCTAGCACGTGGTTCTAGCACTGTCGCTCAACTGTCGTATTTAGCTTAATTATCTGATTTTATACAATTATGAACTTATGTGCAAAGTTTAAACTCTTTACCGCTTTTATTATTATTATTATTATTATTATTTTAACAGAGAATTACAACATTGTGAAAAACGTATCTCGAACCACGTCACATCAATGTACCCGTGGTTATCGACACATTTCGACTCTGTTGAGATTTGGATTTGGGTCACATAAATGTGCACCCGAGTTTAAGAAAGTAAATTGTTAAAGGCGCGCCTAAAGCGACTAACATATCATTATTTTGGGTAAGGCCGTGAAATTTGCTAAACGGCCGATCCCGAAGTCTATACAATTATTAACTAATTATTGAGGGCCCCGCGACTTGTGCGTTTTATTGGGCGGGGCTCATCTCGTTTATTTTAAAAGGATAGTCCTAAAGTGCCTACATTTTTTCCATTAAATTTGTCTCTAAAAATGAAAGAGAAAATGTCCTAATTTATTTACATGCTTACGAGTTGTTATAGTCGGGTTCCGAACGCAATTTGTTAAATAAAAATGTAAACACAATATGGACAGCTCGTTGGTCAACGTGGGCCCAGGTTCACCGCATGTAGTATTAAACGTGACTTGGGCCGTCTTATTCCAATATTGGGCCTAGTTAATTATTCCTACACATGTTCACAATTTTTGCATTTACAGAGATATAAGATGATAGTATCTAACTAAGCAAGTTACATGCAAGTTTTAGAAAAAGCAATTAATTGGAATGAAGTAACTTAAAGGTCTAGTTTTAATCCTAAATTCAAACAATTGATTGTTGGAGCTAGATTGCCATGATATTAAAACAGTCTACTGGCATGGTTTTATTTAACATGCATTTGAACCTATACTACCTAATAACCAAACTAAAACAACGGGACATTATTGACTACATTACTATAACACTGTCCAGTTATACAGAAATGGCAGAATTTTTTTACAAAACAGTATTGTATAGAATGTCCTAAGTACAATCAGTAACAAAACTAAATCAAATTAAAACTTCAACTTTTTATTTGTATTCATGCTTCATGTTTCAGTTTACAGTAACCAGCGTATCAGTTGTGTACCTGATATTGGAAGCAAAAGAAGAGGAAGATCAGCAGAAATGCAGTAGCATATAACAACAGCAACACCCAACAACCAGTAACAACCAGCAATAAGAAACCAGTGACAAATTTTAAAATCAAGCAAAAACAAATCCAGCAATAACCAGTGAAGTAGTAGCAAATAACCCAACCAAACTCAAGGAACAAACCAAATGAAAATCCAGAAACACCAACAACAATCAACGGGCAGAAACAAAGTGAACCTTTTTTAGATTGAAATACTAGTTTATGTTTAACCCTTAAATTCTGACCCCTCTGTATATCCAGTGTATGCAGAGTATATATCGGGTGTATACTACTCTCTCTTTAGATTTCCAGAATGTTTATTTTTCTGTTCCGAAAAATCCTCAAATCTCTCTTAATGTTCAGAAAAATCCTCCCCTTTAACTTGTGTCAAGCTCTTCTTATTTATAGCCAAACTTGAAGCATTTAAATTGATCCCTTCATCTTCTCCCCATCCCCCTTTTGAATCCCACTACTTAATGTTTTGTCCCCCACTATATTAAACAAATATATTAGTTCCACTAACACATATTTTTTCTTTATTTAATTCCCTTATTCCCCATTACCGCATGTTTTGTCCCCCACTATATTAAACAATGTATTAATTCCCACTACCACTTGTCTTGTCCCCCACCATGTATTAAACAATGTATTATTTTAATATTATTTAATACTTAATGGACAAAGCACTCATTAATCCTTTTTTAAAAACTTAAAATCCCGAAAATGCCCCTGAAAATACTGCAATTTACCATTCTACCCCATCCGTTTCAATCTGTACCAAAACCATATCAGCTATAACCAATTCACCTAATCAATTAATCAAATTACAGCAGCTATAACAAAATCAAGCCTGACAATTGACAACTAATAATCAAACATTGCATAATAAACTCGCCAAACAAACTCCTAATCGACAACGTTCATGAATTAACAACAAAGTCAGATTCATATCCGAACAAACTAATCAGAACAAACAAGTAAATCCAAATCACTAAACTCGATCATCAGTTGACCTCAAACTAAATCAAACAACATCATAACCAAGATGAATGATTCATACTAAATCAAAAACTAAAGACCAACACATAAACACTCGACATTAAATCACTTGATGAAAAACTAACGAACTTCAAACAAAAAATGAACACGAATTAAATCCAACAACATTATAAGAAAGATGAATGATTCAAACTAAATCACTCGACATTCGACATTAAATCACTTGATGAAAAACTAACGAACTTCAAACAGAAATGAACACGAATTATCTCTAACACAAACAAAGACCTGTGCTCGAATTCAAACCAACCTATCGGAACACGAACATAATCATAGAAAGAAGAAAAGGAGCGGAAGATGAATTTACTGAACGAAAACTAAAAGAAAAGAGAACGGAAACCTACTAGTTTGAAGTCCGGGTTCGAACGGAACCTCAACAAACAATGCCGAACGGGAACCTCAAGAGTGGTTTTATGGCTACACTGTTGTGAATGGGAAGCGGCGGAAGAAGCGACGATGATGGCAAAGCTCAAAGATGACGGGGAAACAACAGTTGGCTGTTGGTGGCTGGTCGTGGAAGTTGCTACTGGTTTGGGGGCGATGGAGGCGACGATGGTCATTTGGACGTGATGACGACGGGGCTGGGGACGATGGACGTTGGTTCGTTGCTGGAATGACGGACTGGTTGCTACTGGGCGGGGTTATGGGTGACGCTGGAGGAAATGACGAAGGAGATAAAGCAGCGACCATGGTTGCTGGAGATGGAGCTCATTTTGGACTGGAGGTTGACGTCAAAGAACGACAATGATGAGGCTGGTTTTGGCAGTGGGGTTGTTTGAGGTGAGCTGCTGGATGACGAGGGGGAAGGCAGTTGAAGACGAAGCAGCAGCCATGGTGGTTCGTCCATGGCTGGAGTTGAAGACGAAGAAGGTGAAGTAGAAAGGGTGGTCGACGGAGTAAATGGTGGTGAGGGGGCAGCCATGGATGGCGTGAGGGGGAGCAGAAGCAGCGAGGGCAGCCATGGGAGGGTGATTTTGAGCAGGAGGGTTTGTTTGGAGAAGGAGAAGAAGAGGGGGCGGGTGCTTTTTAGGGTTTTGGGAATGAAGAATAAAAAATGGGAAGGGGGGGGGGGTAACTCGTTTGTTTATGGGGCGGACCGGGTCGGGTTGACCTGGTAGGAGTTTATTTGATTTGGGTCTGGTTGATTTAAATTAAAAGGTGGCCAAATCCGATTTTCTTCTTATTTCCAATGCTTTTTATTTTCTTCTTTTATTTTTCTTAAACTAAAACTAAATTCTAAAAATCCTAAATTATCCTATAGAACTAAATTAATTTATAAAAGTGCAAATTAACTCTCAATAACAATTAACACACAATTAAATAGCAATTACGATAAAATCACACAATTTGGACATTAAATGCTAAAAATGCAACGTACATTATTTTTATGATTTTTTGTTCTTGTAAAACAAACTTAATTGCTCCTAATTGTAGAATTAAATCCTAAATACAAATGCGACATATTTTTTGTATTTTGTATTAATTTAACAAATACATGCACGGGCAAATACAAATAATTATCCAAAAATGCCACGAAAATTCTCAAAATTGCACACAAAGGAAAATTATTTTAATTTGAATTTTTGGGAGTAATTATCACATAGGGCAAAAATCTCGTGCTTACAGCTACCACTCTTTACCTAGGAATGATGAAAGAGTTGTCGGGTAAAGAAATGATGACCAATTTTGACCGAATGGGGTGAATTGAAAAACGGAGGCTGAACTCCGATTTCTGAGTTGCCTACATATCCCTGGTATTACAGGAATCAGTACGTGTGTAGTTCTGGATCCAATGGTGAATGAAACCGTTGGAGTTGTTATAGGAATGACCGTGTGTTTCGGAAAGGGTTCTTTTGGGTAAGACAGTATCAGATGAATTTATGTGAAATCATGAATATGAATTTGAAGCGTCATGGTAATGTCAATGAGCAAATACTTGAACGGTCATAAAGTAAGAAGTGGGAATTAATGGTAATCGGTTACATTTTGAAATAATTGCCGGAGGTGAATGTTATGAATGGAAATCGGAGCGAAGATTGCTCCCATTTGAAGAACAGTTCCTTCCCGGATTACCTTCAAAATTTAAAACATGATGCATGCAAATATATGGGTTATTGCAAGAATTTAAATATGATGCAAATTCTCTTTGGACCATGAAAGTTGTCTTTGGACGGTGAGGATGATGTCCTTGAACCATGACATCCTGGGCCATGAATTGTGGGATAAGGGATTCGTAGGCCATGAATTGATGTTCTTGGTCCATGAAGATGATGCCTCTGAACTATGACGCCTTTGAATAATTATGTGCAATATTGAGAGATCTTCAGGCCATGACATGGTGTCTTCAGGCTATGAGGATGATGCCTTCGGACTATGGCGCCTTTGGACAAGATGGTGATGTTTCAGCCCATGAGATGCAAAGACATGATGTTGGGTCATATAAGAAGCAAAAAAAGACATAGCTTAGTCTTGTATAAGATAGTGCTAGATTTCAAGTAGCATAGCATTCGGTATTATTCAAGGAAAGGCAGAGCTTAGCCTTATGTAATTGAGGAGGCAGGGCTTAGCCTCATGCAAGAAAGGAGACAGTGCTTAGTCTCATGCAATTAGGAGACAGTTCTTAGTCTCGATGCAAGGAAAGGATGTGCTTAGCCTAATGCAATTGAGGATGCAATGCTTAGCCTCATGCAAGAATATGAGACAATGCTTAGTCTCAATGCAAGGAAAGACAGTGCTTAGCCTTATGCAATTAGAGAGGCAATGCTTAGCCTCATGCAAGAAGAGGAGATAGTTCTTAGTCTCATGTAATTAAAGGAGACAGGGCTTAGTCTCATGCAATGGAAAGCAATGCTTAGCCTTATGCAATTATGGAGGAAATGCTTAGCCTCAAGCAAAATAGTAGACAAGGTTTAGTCTTATACAAGAAAAGGAGACATGGCTTAGTCTCATGCAAGGAAAGGTAGTGCTTAGCCTTATGCAATTAGGGAGGCAATACTTAGCCTTATGCAAAATAGAAGACAAGGCTTAGTCTCATGCAATGGAAGGCATTGCTTAGCTTTATGCAATTAGGGGGCAATTCTTAGTCTCATGCAATAAGAGGCCACACTACAAAAAAACTAGAATTAGCTACGAACGTCGTCGCTAATCTGTCGCTAAATCGCCCGTAGCTAACAGAATTTCTTGATATTTGTCGCTAATCCATCGCTAAATGAGATTAGCGACAGATTTGTTTGTATAGCTACAGAATTTGTCCATCGCTAAAACTAAATTTTTTAGTAGTAAGGAGACAGTGCTTAGTCTCATGCAATTAAAGGAGACAGGGCTTAGTCTCATGTGACGGAAGGCAGTGTTTAAGCCTTATGCAATTAGGGAGGCAATGCTTAGATGCAAAATAGAAGACAAGCCTTAGTCTCATTCAAGGAAAAGATATAGGGCTTAGTCTCATGCAAGGAAAGGAGATAGGGTTTAGTCTCATGCAATGGAAGGTAGTGCTTAGCCTTATGCAATTAGGGAGGCAATGCTTAGCCTATGCAAAATAAGAGACATGGCTTAGTCTCAAGTAAGAAAAGGAGACAAAGTTTACTCTCATGCAATGGAAGGCAGTGCTTAGACTTATGAAATATATGAGACAGTGCTTAGTCTCGTGCAAGGAAAGGTAATGAGTGGTAGCAGAGTATTTCCTAGCTGGAGATATATTTGCATTTGGCAATTTTGTCGTTATGAGGATAGTGATGTGTGTATTTGTGAATACTCCTGTTATGTTCATTGTGCCTGCATACAAAGAAAAATTGTGAGTTTTGCGAGGAAGGTTGGTTCGTGCTTTTGTATTCTGCTTGCCTATGCTCATGTCTTGAGATTCTGTTTGAGTTACCCTAGGTAACATATGGCTATCATAGAAATAAAGCTTTCGAAAAGATATGCGTGCATTTGATGAATGTAGTTATTTAAAAACATAGTAGTATGCAATATCAAGAAAATTATATGAACCAATGACTGTGACAATTTAGAGACATCGTGATTTCCTTGCATTGAATTCTGCCCCAGTTTACTAAGCAATTCTTTGGTCGTTCCGCATATGATAAAATTGGCTGGACTTGCTTCAAAATTTTATGGGTACTCCTCAAAATTCTGCCCTAGTTTCTAACTATGGGAAAATGAAGATTTTATTAAGATGTGACCGAACCCACAGGGCTGCGTATGTATCCCCTCTTAAACGGGAATCAGGTCAGCGTAGTTCAGTTATATCAAATGAAGAAATATAAACAATCCTAAACATAGTATCTTTTAACAGCGTCTGAGTCGATAGGTTTTGGCCAAATTTCTCGGTCCATTTATGCAAGTATGAGTGCTCCTCCTGTTAGTACTCTATGAACCATGTAGGTCCCTTGCCAATTGGGGTGAAAATTTCTCTTTGGCTTCATCTTGGTGCATGAAGATCCGCTTCCGCACCAGCTGCCCCGGTGTGAATTGTCAGGGTTTGACCCTTTTGTTGAAAGCTCTGGACATTCTGTTCTGATAAAGTTGACCATGGCATACCATATTCATTCTTTTCCCATCAATAAGAGCTTATTGTTCATAGCGACTTTGTATCCATTTTGCATCAATAAGTTCTGCTTCTTGTATAATTCTCAAAGAGGGAATTTCGACTTCAGCGGAAATGACAGCTTCAGTACCGTAGACCAACATGTAGGGAGTTGCTCCGGTTCATGTGCGGACTCTGGTACGATACCCCAATAAGGAAAATGGTAATTTCTCGTGCCATTGCTTGTGGTTGTCTGCCATCTTTCTCAATATTTTCTTAATATACTTGTTGCCAGCCTCCACGGGCTCCATTCATTTGGGGAATGTATGTTGTGGAATTCTTATGCTTGATTTTGAAGGTTTCACACATGGCTTTCATTAAGTGGCCCCAGCATTCTTTAGACCAAATGACATCATTTTATAGAAATACACTCCCCATGGCATAATAAAGGTTGTCTTCTCGGCATCTTCTTCATCCATCCATATTTGATGATATCACGTGAAGCAATCTATAAAGGAGTGGAGCTCATGCTTGGCACAATTGTTGATCAGTATGTGTATATTGGGTAACGAGAAATCATTTTTGGGACTTGCTCTATTTAAATACCAATAGTCGACACATACTTTGACCTTCCCATCTTTCTTTGGAACTGACACGATGTTAGCCAACGAGGCAGGATATTCAGCCACTCTGAGAACTTTAGCTTTGATCTTCTTGGTAACTTTCTCTTTGATTTTCAAACTCATATCCGGCTTGAACTTTCTGAGTTTCTGCTTTACAGGAGGACACATCGAATTGGTAGGTAGTTTATGAGCCACTATAGACGTGCTCAAATTAGTCATATCATCGTAAGACCATGCAAAAATATCTTCATACTCTTTCAGGAAACATATGTACTCTTCTTTCTCTGATGGTGACCGGTGAATGCTTATGCGAGTTTCTTTGACTGTTTCGGAATATCCCAAATTGACTACCTCGGTTTCGTCCAAATTGGACTTAGGCTTGCTCTCAAAAAATTTCACTTCTCTAACAATTTCCTCAGGTATTATATCTTCTTCTTCTATTTCCTCTGAATCACTATCCTTATGTTGTGTTGTCTCATTACATGTCACCGTTGTTGGTTCATCAAGATAAGTAATGATAATGTTGTAGAGAAATGTAAAGGATAATAGTGAATACTAAAATAGCAATGCATTAAATAAATCTTGAAAACAAGTACGGCTCGATGACTCGAGCAATTATTTCAAAACAAAATACGTCCAAAACAAAATACTAAAAATGTCTTAAATGTTTAAAATTGCTTTTAAAAATAGATCATGCTAATTGCCAGGCTACCCAGGAAATCGAGGGGGTCGGGACGGTGCAACCGTCCAGTTCTTGAGAACAGCTACTTTTCCCATGGTCTGAATTGTAAGGTCTTCCTCCTCCTCCTCAACTATTGCACTGAAATCCATGTCTTCATCGTCCATAAATAGATTCCTCAGGCCAGCCAAAACCTCATCTTCTTCAGATCCCCATATCACATCAGTTTGTTGAAATATCTAGTGCAGACGCGGTATTGGCTGTTCAAGAGGGTAATAAGGACCACACCATGGTGGCGACCAATTCTGATACTCGTGCCAGGTGTATTCATATCCCAAGCCCAAAAGTTGTGACGTGATGCTTTAGCTGTATCGGTTTGGTGATCTCTTGAAGATTTTTGTCGAGACCCTTGCCGAGTTCATACCCTATCCATAACAATATACTTTCAATCTTATTACTATACCATTTGTCTTTCTCAATTGCATTGTCGCGCTCGATGTGATGGTACGTTTCTCCGCCCAACTTCCTTCTATTCTCGACAATCAGAACAGTTTGATTGGTGTAAATGGGATTACTTCCATCCCCGTGGATGATTACTTCTTGATGATTCCATTCGAACTTCAAGGCCTGGTGTAGCGTGGAGGCTATGGCCCCAACAGCATGTATCCACGGTCGTCCCAACAGTAAATTGTATGTGGAGGATATGTCTAATACTTGACATTCAACATCAAACCATGTCAGGCCTATTTGCAAACATAGGTTGATTTCCCCAAGCGTGGCCCTTTGGGACCCATCGAATGCTTTCATGTTCATAGTTCCTACTCGTATCTCATGCAAACCTCTACCCAACCTCTTTAAAGTAGTCAATGGACAAATGTTGAGACTCGAACCCCCATCTATCAGGACCTTGGCGATGAATTTATCCTCAAACTGTACTGTGATATGTAGTACCCTGTTGTGACTTAATCCTTCTGGTGGTAGCTCATCTTTGTGAAAAGTGATCTTATGGCTTTCCAACACTTGTCCTACCATCTTGGCTCTTTCTCCACTAGTGATGTTGTCGGGTAAATAGGTTTCAACACTTTTATCAATGCATTCTTATGCGCCTCAGAATTCTGTATTAGTGATAGAATGGATATCTGAGCAAGGGTTTTGTTTAGATGATCAACCATAGAATACTCTCTTGCTTGCACCTTTCTTTAAATATCATGCGGGCTAGTTTCAGTGATAGGCTACTTGGGAGCGGCTTTATTACTTGTTCCTCCCAAATGCTCGGGCATATAAACCCTACCGGTCCTGCTCATACCTTGTGTGCACCGGTTTCTTCCATTTTCCCGTTTTCTTTCCTTCTTGCCTCTATAACATAGTCCCAAGGTACGGTATTGGACTTAAAGGACGGTGTGGGTGCTACTGTCATGATGAAAAGTGTGGTCACTTCCACCTCAAACGGAGTTGGCGTAGCTGAAGGCATTGTTACTTCAACCTCAAACGGGGTCGGTGCAATTACTTCAACCTCAATTGGTGACTGGATCTACACCACAATAGGTGTGAGAATGAGTGGAGGTATTTTAGGTTCATTCCCTTCACGAATGAGCCTGATTAATCCTTCCGAATCGCATTCTTCATCAGTTTCGATCACATTTACCCCCTACCCCTGTGATCCGGGAGGGGATTGTTGCGGACAATAGGTTCGGCTCCTTTAGCTTGTATAAATTTGGTGTCAATCAGCGTCTGGATCTTATCCTTCAAAGTGTGACATTCATCGATAGTATGACCCTTCATGCCCGAGTGGTAGGCACATGTCTTCTTTGGATTGACCCACTAGGAGGAATTTTCCATGGCAACAGTGGGGATATGAGTGATATAACTGGCAGCCTTCAGTCTCTCATACAAATGATTGATGGGTTCAGCAATAGGAGTGTTTTGTTTAGGCGGTCTACGGTCAAAATTTGGTTTGGGTTTTTGGTAGTTTTAACGGGCTGATGGTAAGTGGTAGTATACTGGCTGAGTGTTATAAGTATGGTAAGTGGCGGTGGATTATTGGTATCTGGGAGGTGAAGGCTGATATGTGGGTGGTGGTGTTTGGTATGTAAGGGGAGACTTCGAACCTTGGGCTACCATCACTGCCACTACTTTCTTCTTTTTAGAAATACCGCCCGACTGCAAGGCTTTGTTTGTAGCTTGTAGTGCCTCAAAATTTTTACCATTCCACTTTTAATTCCCTCTTCTATTCTTTCTCCCAATTTGATGATGTTGGAAAATTTATGATTTTCAATAACCATCAACCTCTCGTAATATTGCGGATCTTGAGCTCGGACAATAATTATTCATATGTTTTTCTTCTAGTGTTGGCCTTACTTTCGCAGCTTCGAATCTCCATCGAGTAGCATACTCGCGGAAAGTTTCTGTTAGCTTCTTCTTATGATTCTGAATGTAGAAGACGTCTGGCACATTTTTGTATTGAACCTGAACAGATTCATAAAATCTAATGCCATGCTTACCTAGTTAACCCATTTCTTTGGGTTTTGACTGATATACCAGGACATGGCATCTCCAGTGAGTCTTCTCATGAATAGTTTCATGTGGATTATTTCATCTTTGCCAACCCCTATGAGCTTGTCACAATATGTTCTTAAGTGTACCTTCAGATCACTTGTCCCGTCGAACAATTCGAACTTAGGAGGTTTGTAACCTTCTAGTAGTTCTATGTTCGGCTGAATACAAAAATCTTCATAATTCAAATGTTCGATGCCTTTACCGCCTTCAATACCTTGGACTCGAGTAGTTAGTTTCTTGAGCTCCTCTGCCATGTTCTTGATGAGCAGGTCCTTCTAGGCAGACTTTGTTGTGTACAGGATCTGTTATGGAGTATGGAGTAAGGTTTCCACGTATATAGGGTTGCTTTGATGGACTTCAGGAATTTGGGCATAGTGGTGGTCGTTGGTTGAGTTTTGGGGATCAAGGGTAGGTTGTGTTGCATTTTTAGGAGTGTGGTAGGTGGTGGTTTGTGGATACTGGGTTGGATGGTGATGATGTTGTGGAGGGGTCGGTACTAGTGAAGGATTAGGATTTTGTGGAGGTGTGTCATACTGATGAGGTGCAGGAGGATTTTGTTGGTTTTGTGTGTTCTGGGGAGGTGCAGGGTTTTGGGCGTTTTGTTGGTTGACGTCGGGGACGTTCAGGGTAAGTGAAAGGTTTGCCAAGTTCCAGACCTTCTCAAGTTCCACTTGCAGCTCCAATATCTTCTGTTCCAACCGTAAAACCAAGTCATTATGTGCCGGAGTACTCCGACCATCCAAAGTATTAACATTCTCTACATGTGTAGCGTTGTCTTTCCTGTTATCGCTCATATCATCCATTCTGTTTTTCCTTTGCTTTTAGGATCACTTGGAGGAGGAGGAGGTGAAGGACCTCTAGATCTGGTATGATATGATGATGATGCCAATATGCACGAACAAAGAAAGAAAAGAAGAAAACAAAAGGTAAACAAGTCAGTAAGGGGTATTAAAAGGATGTTTGCGGTATTTAAACACATATTGCAGAATTATAAATTTGCATCCTAGTTTTGGGAACCTCATTGTGTCCGAGGTAGGCCTAAGCGACATATAGAATTCGAGAAAATCGATGCCAATAACTGCATCATTTCATTTATATGAGAAATGGGCCAAATCTCTACTAAAACGACAATAATTATAAAGAGACACTAATGGCATTTGACTTATTACAACCAAAGTCTAAAACGAGTCTAGAAAGAAAGTAAAAGCATCATTCCTAATCTATTTGGTCCTAGAGGGGCCTTCTCCATGCTTGACCTTCTTGGCTCCATCAATCAGATTCCCCAGGTCGCGCATGTCCAGCAGCAGATACGCCCTTCCTAGATGCCCTCCATTGTTGCCCTCTGTGTTTTGACAGTCCGAGATCCTTTTCCTCATCTTCCCCTCAAACTCCATCAACCCCTGCTCCAAATATTCCAGCCTCTTTGTTGATTTAGTAGCGATTTCTTTCCACTCGTTGATTGTTTCCATGTCCACTTTATGTTGTTCCAAATGCCTGGCTTCAGACTCGAAAACCCTTTTGCGCAACATCCTATATTTGACTTGTGCTTCAGCAGCGTCGTCTACAACTATATTCTTCATATTAATCCTTGGCTTGACACCCCACACTATATCATTTACCAACCATGATGGATAGAAATACACATGGGCAGCGCGATACCGATCTAGCTTAATGGTATCTTTCTCCACAATGATCTTTTGATGCCACATGTGTTGTGCCTCAAACTTGAATGGAATGGCGTTCCCCTGGAAGTCTGATTTGTACTGAACCATTTTGGAAACTCATGGTACAACCTGCTTTCTCACAGCTTGCCTCATTACCCTAATACGAGCATAAGGATAGATCCATCTCAATCCGATTAGCACTAGATGAGAAGTATCTCTTGACCTGATGATGAATTCACTGCTAGGGAACCACTCGAACATCCAATGCACCTTATCATCAGTCAGATTGCTGAAGACGTTGTCAAATATTTTGCATGATGAAAACAGTAAATGCAGTATTGAATAAAACGTAAAGACATAAAAAGAAAGAAAAACAAGGAAGAAGTTAGTTCGCGCAATGTGAAAATTGTAATAAAGTAGACAATGGAGTGAGGGTGGGGAGAGACATGATGTAGCAATTCTTAAAAAATGTCTAAAGAAAAACACATGTTCTGACCAAATTGAGCAGAGATTTGCATATTAATGTGAATTCAAATAAAGAAAAAATAGGGAAGAGGGTGTACATGTAGCAATAAAAGGAAAACGGGAGCGGGATATTCATGTAAAAACAAAAATAATAAAGACATGTTTATCAGAGAAGACTAATTCATATCGACCAAGTTCACTTATGGTAAGAGCCTAAAAATATCCCCAACAGAGTCGTCATGCTGTCGCGCCTCTTTTTCTCGCGAAATTGGATTTCTACATGTGACAACTCTTTTAAATGGGTATTAAAAGAGAGAGAGAGTCGCCACCTAATGGGTTTGAGGTGCGTTAGGGCACCTATTTGCAAATAACTCTAATTTAACCAGTTTGCGTCACCAAAGATCGGGTAAGGGCTCAAATTACCTCGAAGAGATGGTGTTAGGCATTCTACAAATATGGGTCCCGACCGAACTCGAATTACATGAATTAGTAAGCCAAACAAAGACAAAGAAGTTTGGGAAATCATTATTAGAAACTCCATGAGTAAACACAGATAATTGGTTTAAAGACAATATGGGGGGTCCTAAGTTTTTTTAGCCTAAAGGATCACCCCGTGCAACATAAATAATACTTTGTAACTCCCTCGAGATGGGGTGTTACTCATATTATTCAGCGGGCAAAGACTATCATCTCCTGCTACCCGATTACTATCTTTAAGTTGTTACCTAAGAGCACTAGTTGATTCTAACCATGCCTTATGCGTGCACTACCCGTCTCATGCCTATGGCCCAGGAGGTATTTGGACCTCTATTTTGGGTGGTTCTAGACTTACTCAGGTGGCTCAAATAATAAATCAAAGCGACATTCAAAAACACGTAGGACTATACATAAGGGCAGCAAATGACTCAAGTTGGCCTCCACATATAAGCAACAAATGCACGCAATAAGTTTTTTTTACATATTAAGTAGGTGATAAGTTCTAGAATTAATACGAAATGGGGTCCTTAAATCCTATAGGCGTGACTTCTATGTGATTCCAAATTTTAAACATGCAAATAGTATCATTGTCTTAACACGACAAATATTACAAATCCTATAGGCATGCTTCCTAATTTATTTGCAAAATAAGGCAGTGAGACAGTTTGATAGTTCAATTACCAACATTTGTCAACATACTTCCTAGGTGAGCGATAGAGTCCTATAAGCAGGATTTCTAAGATAGAGCGTTTGAAACTGGTTCTTTATCTTTTCATGCTTTCTAGACGGGCAGTATAATGGGAATAACAGAAATAGCAGCTAATTTGATAATGTTCCTATAGGCATGATATCTACATGAATATTTTTAAGAGCAATTATTTATGACTCAATGTAATCCTATGGCATGATATCTAATATGAACATTGTGAAGAGCATGTATTTATTACTCAGTGTAATCTTATAGGCATGATATCTAACATGAACATTGTGAAGAACAGGTATTTATTACTTAGTGTAATCATATAGGCATGGTATCTAACATGAATATTATGAATAAATAATTACCATTTTGCAGTATGATAGGAAGTCAAAAATGTGTGAAAATAGAAATGTGAGCAGATGAAACTATTTATGTCCTATAGGCATGTTATCTATCAGAATACGCCGAAGCAAAGCATATTGAGCATATTAAACACTCAGATCCTATAGGCAGGATTTCTACCCTTTCAAGCAAACATTAGAATAGACCCATTTTTTCAATTTCACTAATACCCCAATTGTTATTACAGAATTATTATAGGCCTAGTAATGAAATGAATTATAAAGTGATAGAAATAACTATAGTGGGCCTAAGACAGGCCCAAAGTATACCAAGCCCTGCCAAGCCTTCAATTTCATATCCAAAAGGATTTACCACAGCCTAGAAGTCATAGCCAATCAAACCCAGAAAATAATCTTCATTTACACAAAAATAACCAAAACCCAGTAGCTAGTAGAGATTCAAAAAACAGCCATTTACACAAGCCCATTGGCTTATTCAGTAGGTGAAAAGGGGGCAGAATTGAGCAATTAGGACAAAGTAGCCAAAGAACCTTAGACCATAGTGTGTCAGAGTTCACAAGGGTCTCAATTGGACCCCGAGCAGTGCTCACACTAAGAAGGTCAGTAGTAAGAGTCTTGGTGGCCTTGGCTTTTAGCCGGCCAAGAATGGTAGGTTTAGAATTGTTACACCTCATGTTTTCATACGTTAAATTACGCCATAAGAAAATTAATGGAATGAGATATTACATCCCACATTTTCGTATGTTAAAGTTTCGTCGTAAGTTAATCTACATAAGTTCGGGAATGAGATTATTTTGAGATTGTAAGCATTATGCTATTTCAAATAAGTGATAAGTAAATTCGTGAAGGAGAGAGAGTAAGCAAATCAAAGAAAATGAGTTTCGTTGAAGTTTGACATTTTGGGAATAAAATACGGTCCGAGTTATAATACACGATATGACCGTGATAGTATGATGTATAAAGTATATTAAAAATGACTAATATTTTAGGTAATTTGAAATAATTCTTAATTATACGGGTAATTGGTTAATTACAGGGTAGCGGAATACTACCTAATTAATTATTGGATAAAGTTTAAATTTCCCAACAAAGGAATTACGTGGCAGCAAGCCACTTTCCAAACAAGTGACGATTAGTCACTTTGGATTATGTCGTAACCTAACATGATAATTAAAAGACACCTCATTCTCACATTTTAAATAACAAGACTTGTACAAGTAATTTGAATAAAAAGCCTTCATATCACAACTTAGCAACACTTCATTTTTTTGAATACAACATTTCATTCTATATATTTTGTATACATTCCTACAATCAGAATGTTAACCATTTCTACAATCAAGAACGTTAGCCAAGCTTAGGAACGTTACTGCTCAAAGTCACTTTCTAATCCAAGATTTTCTTTCCAAATAGAAAATCTTGGATAGAAACATAAGTAATGTTATTTCAACTTTCCAAATAGCAACATTGTTGCTAAATTCTTAAGGAAAGGTTTCGGCCAAGATTTTTTTTGTATAGCTACGTGATTGATTCGAGCTTTTCATATGACTTGTTCCGTATTTTATCGCAATTAACGTATGTTAGAGGATTGTCAAAACTCGACTCAGGTATGTTAAGGCTATCACTTCTTTCTTTTTGGTATGATCTATACGACACGAACGAAACAAGCAAATGCACAACTTCCATAAATGACTTTATTCATAGAAATACTAAAGATGCTTATGTTCTTGATTCCCTATGTGTCATATTATTCTATCATATGTTCATGGGTCTCAAAAATACATAAGTTGGTAAAGTTTATTTTATGATATTAATCAGAGGCATAATGATCTTATGACGCACCGAGAGATTTTATTAATGTATTTCATATGCATCTCATGCATTTATACAAGTACATTGACCCATGACCAAGATGTCATTATATACGCGTATATATATAATTATATATATGTGTGTGTACATACATACATATATATATATATATATATATATATATATATATATATATATATATATATATATATGTATGTATGTATATGGAATATGGAAAAAGTTATGGCGTTATATACGCACCGCCACCTGATCAGCTGGTATACGTTGATGATTTTTCCCACAGTGGCCGGGATGATATGATGGGATGCCCTCAGAGGCCTGATGATGTTATGAAACATGTACCTATGCACGACATGACATTCATACGCATATGCATGACACTATAAGTACTTCATGATTTACAGAGTTATTCAGACTTACAGGGTGAGTCATTTACTCTATATTTCTTCCATGTCTGTTATGTACTAATTTATGTGCCTTACATACTCGATACATTATTCGTACCAATGTACCTTTTGCTTGGGGACGCTGCATTTCATGCTCGCAGGTCCCGATAGACAGGTAGAGATTCCTCAAAGTAAGCTATCAGCTCAGCGGAAGATGTTGGTGCGCTCCATTTGCTTCGGAGTTGCTTGTTTGGTCAGTATAATTTAGACGCATATTGTTTAGTATAGCGGGGACCTATCCCGACCTTTATGTTAAGTGTGTACTCTTAGAGTCTTGTAGACAAATGTCATATATACGAATGTTTGTATGGCCTTGTCGGCCTATGTTTTGAGCATATAAAGGATCATGTTGGCCTTATTGGCCCGTACGTCATATGTATAAGTTTGGTTTACATGTTGGGTCGTCCAATCTCGAGTAATTTCCCATGATTTATTCTACTTATCTCACGACAGCCTTCTGGCTCATTTACCTATGATAGTATGATATGAAAGATACGTTACATAGGTACACAATTGAGTAAGGTACCGGGTGCCCGTCGCAGTCCATCAGTTTGGGTCGTGACAATAATAGCATAGGTAATAAATGAGAGAGAGTGGACA
Source organism: Nicotiana tabacum (assembly GCF_000715075.1). Taxonomy (NCBI): domain Eukaryota; kingdom Viridiplantae; phylum Streptophyta; class Magnoliopsida; order Solanales; family Solanaceae; genus Nicotiana; species Nicotiana tabacum. The sequence goes on along the minus strand of NC_134080.1, from coordinate 760,932 downwards.
ATGGTCAGGGGCAGAAGTTGAGAACACAAAGCAACCAAGAAAACAGGTCACAAGACTTAGAAGGAGGTTCAGCAAGACTCGGAGACAGGTTCAGCAGGATTTCAACACTTAGTAAAGTAACATATAACAACCACACATTGAAAGAGTTACGGGAGAAACAAGTTTATAAGATTGACAGAAATTACCAAACAAGTTAAAAACCTAAGAGGTCTAAATTATGCTAAGTGTACATCTTACTGTCATAAGATAAACATGTTAACTCTCATCAGGAAGCAAGACATGATAGGGAGCACACATTATGACAAACCAGGTAATCACTGAAGTAACAAAGGTTAGGTGAGCCAAAGGCATTCTGAAGGACATGTTAACAGGGATACAACATCATAATTGATAGAAAAGGCTTTAACACTAATTAAAACACATTATATATGCAAGACAAATATTGCAAAGATTCAGAGCAATATGAGCAAGTGAACTCATGTCAAATAGCACATATAGGTATTCTAGTATTGGCACAATAGACGAATTAACTAAAGAATGTCCAGGCTATGTTAGAGTTTATCATGAAGCAGTTAAAACAAATTGAGATAACTGTTCTAAAACCTCAAATAATCATTAAAGAGGGTATGGAATCAAGTGAACATGCTGAGTGATAAAAATAACAGAGAAACATATTATAGTTAACAAAGGGAGTTCCAACACAAGTCATTACAAATGTGAAGCACATTACAGAGATTCACGACGAAGCAAGTAGGCATATTCAGGAATATTTAGGCACTAACACACTAGTTAAACTGGCTTAAGAGGGTCAAATTATCCTAGTTAGACTTAGACAATCTTAGGACTAGTAACATTGGATGGAAGTTAGATGTTAAAGAAACTTAAAACAAGTGCCAAGTTAACAGAGTCATGCATAAAAGTAACCGAGAAACATATTAAGTCGTGAACTTTACAGATGAGAACACATGTGAATCAAAGACACACAAGGATGAAACTGTAAAAGGTCAAGTGGCTTAACAGTTAAACGAACAACAATAAAGAACAAAAATCCACAAGAACCCAGAACCTCAATGTGTCAAAATTCCCAAGAGCTTCAAAAGAACCTCGGGCAACGCTCGCACCAAGAAAAAGTTCGAACATAGTGGCATTGGCTTTCAGCCGGCCAAAACATAGCACAAAACTAGATAATGAAGGAACCACAGAATAAAACTTCAGATTTTAGTGAGATTATAGCGGTTCAGGTCTGTCCCGAAAAGGGTAAGGGAATGGGTTTATATAGTGGTAAAATCAGTACATAAATAAGGAAATATAATCAATCAAACCATAAAAGGGTTGGGTCGGGTTAGCTTAGGCGGGTCGCGACCGGGTTTAGGATTAGTGGGTCATTTGGTTTGGGCTGGGGTTATTGGGCTGAAGTATTGGGGTTTTAGGCCATTTATTTGGTCCGAAATGGGTTTTAAAATGGGGCTAGTTTTTAAAATACCCAACATTTATAAAAAATAATTTATAAAAGTGCTTAATAAGTAAAAAAAATATTATTTTTGCACTAAAAAGATTAAAAATAATAATTTAACATTATAAAAAATATAAAGAGTTATTCTGGCATAAATAATGTAATTATACATGAATATAGGCTATTATTGCAAAAATATGCAATTAGCCTAAAAATACAAATGTAATTACAAAAATACAGTAAAATATTAAAAAACATACATATTGGTGTAAATGATAAGTTTGGATGATTAAATCACTATAAAAATAATTTGAAGGATAATTATTGTATATTTATACAATAAAATGTAGAAAAAAATTAATTTAAAGCTTTCAAAAATTATGAAAAATATTTGTATAGGTTTGTAAACTAAATGATGATGCAAATATACTATTTGAAGATATATATAGAAATAAGAGGAAAAAATTGGCTATCAACACCAAACTCTTTCATTCACGGTGTCTATCTCTTTCCTATTCTAACCATTTAGAGTCGTAGCTTTTGACCAAAATCATGTATTCAAACAATATTGAACTTCCTGAATATAACGATATTGTTTCATTATGGAGCAAGCAATACTTGAGAGGTTAATTTGTGGTGGGAAATAATGATGTAGGTTTGTTGAGTGTCACACTAACTTGATTGCTGACTAATCCCTTAGATAAATTTTAGTAGTTCATAAAGACTACCAGGTCGCCTTCCCACCTCCCTCCCTCCTTTAAGTACAGATCAGCCCATCATTATGTGCCATTAATTAGCTGCAAAAGGTATATGAGTGTATGACGAATGACATTCACAATTTCTTCCTACTTGGACCGTCACGCCCCACCCAGTTGTTGAAGTTTGGCAAAATGCCAAAGTCCCACATCGGTTGGGAGTTAAGTTTGGGGGGGATTTTCCCCCTATAAAAGAAGGCCTAATGTTTAGGATTGAAACACACCTCTCATTTGCCTTCTCATTTGTTTAAGGCATTTGTATCTTCTCTCTTTAGTATTATTTCACTTGTATTTTTGGAGTGGAATAAAATATTGGTTGTGTCCGAGGAGTAGGCAAAATTAGCCAAACCTCGTAAATTCTGGTGTTCCCTTTATTGTTGCTTTATTGTCTTATTTATTATTTGGTGGCTATCATAATTTTTGGTATAGTAGTTGTGACTTATTCACACTATATACATTTGGCTTCCGCAACAATTGGTATCAGAGCCAAGGTACTGTCTAAGTATGCTTTGTGGTTGCAGCATAGTCTGATCTTCCACATCAGAAAAGATTTATCTTGGTAACTGAGTCAAGGTTCTGTCTGAGTATGCTCTGTGGTTGCAGTTTAGTCTGATCTTCTATATCAGAAAGGAAATAATCTTGATTTGTGTCGTCAGCTATTAAATAATATTTGTGTCAAATATGGGAGACAATAAACAAGAAGAATCTACATCAAGTGTCAACAATACGTCATCATTGGCATCTTCGCTTATGACAAGAATTGTGTCAAATGCGAAATTTGCGGTAGAAATTTTTGACGGGTCCGGACATTTTGGGATGTGGTAAGGCGAGGTTCTAGATGTCCTTTTTCAACAAGGGCTAGATCTGGCCATTGAAGAAAAGAAACCAGATGTTATTGGAGAAGAAGATTGGAGAATTATCAACCGTGTTGTTTGCGGTACCATTCGATCCTATCTTGCTAGAGAGCAGAAATATCCATACACAAAGAAAACTTCTGCAAGTAAATTATGGAATGCACTGGAGGATAAATTTTTGAAGAAAAACAGTCAAAATAAATTGTACATGAAGAAGAGACTGTTTCACTTCACCTATGTTCCTGGTACCACGATGAATGAACATATCACCAGTTTCAATAAGTTGGTCACAAATTTGCAAAATATGGATACAACTTATGATGATGGTGATTTGGCCTTGATGTTGTTGGCGTCACTTCCTGAAGAGTACGAGCACCTTGAAACTACTCTACTCCATGGAAAGGACGAAGTTTCTCTTAGAGAAGTTTGTTCGGCTTTGTACAGCTATGAACAAAGAAAGCGAGAAAAACAGAAGGGCGGAGAAGGAGAAGCACTATTTGTGAGGGGTCATCCTCAAAATCAAACGAGGACAAAGAAGGGAAGATCTAAGTCAAGATCCAGACCCAGCAAAGATAAATGTGCCTTTTGTCGAGAAAAAGGGCACTGGAAGAAAGACTGTCCGAAGTTGAAGAATAAGGCCAAACATAACAATGGAAAGGCCATTATGGATTCAAATGTAGCTGATTGTGATGATTCAGACTTCTCATTAGTTACAACAGAGTCATCAACATCATCAGACATATGGTTGATGGACTCGGCTTGTAGCCATCATATGTGTCCCAACAGGGACTGGTTTGTGGAATTTCAAGAAGGAGAATATGGAGTCATCCACACAGCGGATAACAGCCCTCTTACCTCATATGGCATTGGTTCAATACGATTAAGGAACCATGATGGAATGATCAGAACATTAACAGATGTTCGATTTGTACCGGATTTGAAGAAGAATCTCATCTCTGTAGGAGCCCTAGAATCAAAAGGGTTCAAAATCATTGCAGAAAATGGAGTGGTGAGAGTATGCTCCGGTGCACTAGTGGTAATGAAGTCTAATCGGAAGAATAATAATATGTACCGCTATCGTGGCAGTACAGTTATTGGGACAGCGACAGTGACATCCAGTGACGATAAAGAGGCAGAAGCAACCAAGCTATGTTACATGCGCTTGGGACATACTGGAGGAAAATCCTTGAAAACTCTATCAGATCAAGGATTGTTAAAAGGAGTAAAGGCTTGCAACTTGGAATTTTGTGAGCATTGTGTTAAAGGGAAACGGACAAGGGTTAAATTTGGTACAACAATCCATAATACTAAAGGCATTTTGGATTATGTACACTCTGATGTTTGGGGTCCTTCCAAAACACCTTCATTGGGTGGGAAGCACTATTTTGTAACCTTTGTTGATGATTTTTCCCGAAGAGTATGGGTGTATACAATGAAGAGCAAAGATAAAGTGCTGGGAATTTTTCTCAAATGGAAGACGATGGTGGAGAATCAAACAGGCAGGAGGATCAAGTGTATTCGCACAGACAATGGAGGTGAATACAAAAATGATCATTTCAATAAGGTCTGTGAAAATGATGGCATCGTCCGACACTTCACTGTTAGACATACACTACAACAGAATGGAGTGGTAAAACGTATGAACCGGACCTTGCTGGAGAAGGTACGGTGTATGTTGTCCAATGCTGGCTTGGGCAAAGAATTTTGGGCTGAGGCAGTTACATATGCATGTCACCTCATTAATCGCTTACCATCTGCTGCTATTGATGGCAAGACACCATTTGAAAAATGGTATGGAAAGCCTGCTGTAGATTATGACTCTTTGCACGTGTTTGGCTCAACTGCATATTATCATGTGACAGAGTCAAAATTGGATCCAAGGGCAAAGAAGGCTATTTTTATGGGAATTACTTTTGGAGTCAAAGGATATCGCTTATGGTGTCCTATGACAAAGAAAGTAATATTCAGCAGGGATGTTACCTTTGATGAATCTGCTATGGTAAATAAGGTAACAGAAGATACCAAACAAAATGAATGTACTTCTAAGCAGGTGGAGTTTGAGGGAAAATTTATTTTTCCTACACAAGAAGCAGAGGAGGAAACAAATGAAGATTACCCTCTGAAAGGAGAGCCAGTAGAGGAGATTCCAACTCAGGAACCTCAACAACAACTTGAATCAATAGCAACCAGCAGGCCAAAAAGAACAATAACGAAACCTGTTCGTCTCATAGAGACGGTTGCTTGTGCAACCTCAATTGTAGCTGATGATGTTCCTACCACTTATAAAGACGTTGTCCAAAGTTCAGAAGAAGATAAGTGGAGGATTGCCATGAATGATAAAATACAGTCCCTTCATCAGAATCATACATGGAGATTGGCCAATCTCCAGAAGGGAAAGAAAGCAATTGGGTGCAAATGGGTATTTGCAAAGAAAGAAGGATTTCCTAACCAAGTAAATGTTCGCTACAAAGCAAGATTGGTGGCCAAAGGATATGCTCAAAAGGAGGGAATTGATTACAATGAAGTGTTTTATCCAGTTATAAAACATTCCTCCATTAGAATTATGTTGGCTTTGGTAGCACAATTGGATTTGGAACTAGTTCAGATGGATGTAAAAACTGTGTTTTTACATGGAAACTTGGAGGAGGAAATCTACATGACTCAACCAGAAGGATTCAAAGTTGCTGGAAAAGAAAATATGGTGTGCAAACTTGAAAAATCATTGTACGGATTGAAACAATCTTCTAGACAATGGTACAAGCGATTTAGCGAGTATATGTCAAAGGTACCATACGCAAATGTTGTTGGTAGCTTGATGTATGCAATGGTTTGCACAAGGCCTGACATTTCACAAGCTGTTGGAGTTATTAGCAGATATATGCACAATCCAGGAAAGGAGCATTGGCAAGCTGTGAAGTGGATTCTACGGTATATTCATAATACTGTAGATATCGGGTTAGTTTTTGAGCAGGAATACAATCAGTCTGTAGTTGGATATTGTGACTCAGATTTTGCGGGTGATCTGGACAAACGAAGATCAACTACTGGTTATGTGTTTACTTTTGCAAAAGCACCAGTTAGTTGGAAGTCTACTTTGCAGTCAACAGTTGCTTTGTCTACAACAGAGGCAGAGTACATGGCTATTACAGAGGCTGTGAAGGAGGCAATTTGGCTTCAAGGATTGCTAAAGGAGCTTGGTGTTGAACAAAAAGGTATCACAATTTTTTGTGATAGTCAAAGTGCTATTCAATTAGCGAAGAACCAAGTTTATCATGCAAGGACGAAACATATTGATGTTCGGTATCATTTCGTACGAGAAATCATAGAAGAAGGAGGAGTCACAGTGAAGAAAATTCATACTACGGAGAATCCTGCTGATATGCTAACTAAGGTGGTGACTGCGATCAAGTTTCAACATTGTTTGGATTTGATCAACATTGTTGAACACTGAAGATTGAAGATGAAGACACAACCAAAATTTGTTATTGAGAGAGAATTGAAAATGTGGAATTTTGCCAAGGTGGAGATTTGTTGAAGTTTGGCAAAATGCCAAAGTCCCACATCGGTTGGGAGTTAAGTTTGGGGGGATTTTCCCCCTATAAAAGAAGGCCTAATGTTTAGGATTGAAACACACCTCTCATTTGCCTTCTCATCTGTTTAAGGCATTTGTATCTTCTCTCTTTAGTATTATTTCACTTGTATTTTTGGAGTGGAATAAAATATTGGTTGTGTCCGAGGAGTAGGCAAAATTAGCCGAACCTCGTAAATTCTGGTGTTCCCTTTATTGTTGCTTTATTGTCTTATTTATTATTTGGTGGCTGTCATAATTTTTGGTATAGTAGTTGTGACTTATTCACACTATATATATTTGGCTTCCGCAACAATTAATTAGCTGCAAAAGGTATATGAGTGTATGACGAATGACATTCACAATTTCTTCCTACTTGGCCCGTCACGCCCCAACCAGTATCTCGTAATTCCTTTGTTTTTGCCAAGTGGAAGATCTTACAAAACATAAACGGGGACAGGTTACGTGCTACTAAGTCACGTGAAGCTCGTGTGTATGTGTATTAATGGTCATACATCTCAGTGTTGTTTTTTAATGATCTTTCCTTTGTTGCACAATATTAAATTTGATAATTAATTCATTGGTGGTGAATATAATACTATTTCAATCCTAATGAAATAGAATAACCTTGACTTGCCTTGTAATTTTTATGAATACATTTTTCTTCCTGCAATTGCTCAATTTAGCAAATATTACGCTACCATAATCCTATCATTAATAATACCCAATGATTACTAAACACTTATTTTATCAAAACTTATAATTAGATATTCTTTATCATAACAAATAAAATGTCGATAATGTGTTAATATATGGGTTTGCATAAAGACCTCTCAATAAACTCGAGGCCTAAAGTCAAATTTTAATTAAGGGTCTTAATTTTTTTTCATTTATGTCTATAATAGATTTATCTTGCAAAATATAGTATTAATATTACATTGGTTTTTTTTCTTTCTTTTCGGTAGTGTAGTTATCTTATAAAATATAATATTAATATTCATATTGGTAAGAAAATTTAAGTTAATAAGATGTTAGCCATGTATTTACAATTCGTTACCTTGGTTCTTATTGTAAAAACGCTATTTATCAATATGTAGATTTGAGTATCTTAATCCAAAGTTCTAAAATATTTCTATTGTTAAAAAATAGATAATCGTTCTTCCCATTTTTATAAGGATTTTGTACCTTTTTTTCCTCTATAAACTTCAATATTATCTAAGCGAAAATAAGATAGTAAATTCACGACTAAAATTATTTTTGGGCCCCAAAATTTAGGGGGCTTAAGCAAAAGCTTTACTAGCCTCCCTCTTAAGCCACCCTTGGGTTTGCATAACTTGTCTTGAACGACATATAAAGCTCTGAAAGAGGATGAAAATATAAGCGGGAACAAGCAGGATATGTGGCTCAAGTCCCTCAGAAACCCCAAATTAATAAACGAAAATGAGATGAAGTGAAATTTTGAATAAACAAGTCAAAAAAGGGAATTGTGAATTTGGGGAAGTATTTTAAAAGGCGAGGGTGTGAAGCGGAACGTTTTACGTAATACAAGGCGAGGCGAAAGCCTCGAGATATGGGGCTATAAGCCCCAAAGATCTTTATTTTCTGAAATTTATGAATTAATAATATATCACTATAACAGAAAAAATATAAAAGATATATTAAAATTCAAGAAAACTAATTTTTTTTTGAGAAACTCATACAAAATAAAATATCTTCCATGTTTTATAAGTATAAATAATGTAATACTGCTAAATTTACTATGAAATATAAATTAACTACAACATCTTAAAAATCATAATTTCTTAAAAAATTAACTTTCAAGCATTAAAAATTATAATTTCTTAAAAAATATTATCAAACGGCATATTTTACCTCTTTAAAAACTCAATAAATCTTACCAATATTGTAATTTAAAATATTACTCCTTCATGAGTAAATATAAAGTTATAAACTAATAAATGTATGATAATTTTGAGAGACTTCTAAGATATAAAGATCTATCAAGTAAATATATAAATTTTGATTATCTATTTTCAGAAGAAATATTCAAAGAATATTCACCCTCTCGATGTTCTCAATTAGTAAATATGTATAATGGTTCGTTATTTGAGTTATTCACAATTTTCATATTCCTATAGATAAAAAGAGCTTTTAATAATTTATTTGTTAAAGAATATTAAGAGTCAACAGTACTAATTAGTGAACAACACATGATTTGTATAAAAATTGTTAGGCGAGTCACGTGCTTTGAGCATTAGGCATGTTTAGGGCGCACAGTCGGTCGCTTGGGGGCGTAAGCCTCACAGAACTAAATCTCACACATAAGTCTCAAGGCATTTTGATAGTGCCTCGTCTCGAGACGAGTCCTAAAAAAGCCTTTTAATACACTGATTTGGGGTAGCATGTTAACCGTACATTTTGGAGGGGTAGAGAGTGTAGAAGAAAATCGTGGACATAAAAATCTAGTCGATAGACCACTACCCGTAAGCAGGGGCGAAGCCATATGCTTGAAAGGGTGGTCAACTGACCACCCTTCGTCGTAAAATTATACTGAGTATATAGGTAAAATATTAGATTTTATAGGTATATAACATATATTGAATACTTTTTTTCGGATTTTTTTTTCATCTGAACACCCTTAAAAAGGTTTCTGGCATCGCCACTGCCCGTAATAACTTGGTGTATCAAATGACACAAAATCTAGTGGTAGTGGTACGAGTTGTTTGGTTGATCACATGTTGATATACTAGGAGACAGAAGACCATATCACATCAACAAGAAGAGGGGCCCTTTTCGAGGCCCAAGTTGAAGTTAAGCCGTGAATTGGAAAGAAACAAATAAATAATTAATCGATAATTAAGCAGCGACGTCGTTAGCACTTAGCTCAAGTTGAGAAAAAATCTCGATAACCAAAGTCCAAAACCCAGCATATTTAAAAGTATACTCGAGACAAGTGAGTTTTGCTCAGTTGGTAAAAGCACCTCCATCTATGATCGTTAGATCTTGATTTTGAGTCACCATGAAGGGGAAGTGTGAAAACACCGTAGATCCTCCTAATTTGGGAGAGATTTTACAAAAAAAAAAAAAAAAAAAAAAAAAACCAGCATATTCGCAGGAGCTTTAGGTGAGAGTCCCTACATACTGTTTCCATAACCATGTGATTTTCCACTAATACTGAGGGATAGCCACCCGTTATTCTATTGACACGTGTCGCCGTACCTCTGAATTTGCCACCCACTACAAATAATGTAAACTCTCACCCGTTGGTCCTCCTCATTCACTCACAAACTCAGCCGGACAACCACTTCCTCCGGTGAACTGGTTGGTAAATTTTACTCGTCTCATCCGTCATCATTTTCCTTTTATTATTGATCTTTTGCCCAACTCCTTAATACCCTCCCTTTTTCACTTAATTCTTCACGTTCAAATCTAATACTGGCTGATTTCCAGGTACATTGATCGATTATGTTTTTCCTTGTGTGGGATCGGAGTACTAATATTGACTTTTTTTTATTTTTTTCCATACTAAATATTGCGTGTCTAGAATCTATGAAGTGTAACAACTACGTAGTAACATGAATCACAATTTCGTACAATTAAAAAATGGAGTAATAAAATTTTGAAAAATCGTAGTAATAGAAACTTGAAAACGTTAAGTGATAGCCTTCCAGTCTTATTCCATGTATATAATAATCTTTGATTCGCTCCGCAATTGAAGCATTATTTTTAATGTGCTGTTGTATTTCGTTACTACTCACTAGTAACGCACAGCTAGGCTTGATTTCCCTTTTTTTTTTTTTTTTTTATGTTGAGATTGGTAATGTAATAAGTATCTGATACTCTTCTGATTTTGGTTTGTCTACACATTTATTAATGTCCTCGGCAAAAAGCAGATCTTTTAAGCATCTACCTTTTTGTGGTTGATTCTTTTGCCTAAAAGGTGCAAGTCATCTGCTTTACTTCCTGCATCTTTAGACGGAGCACTAAGTCCAAGCAATGGTTCACTTTTAGAGTGAACAGTGACTGAAAATGATAGCTTAATGCTTTCCCTTGCATGACATATGCTGGCCTAGAATTCGCGGTGACTCTGATATTATTCGCTTGCTGCTTTTAATTTCTTGTTGTAATAGGTTAAAATTAGGAGCACGATCAAAAAGATCCACTACCTTTTACGGACCTCACTTTTGTGGGATTACACGTTTTTGTCGTTGTTATTGTTGTTGATAAGAAAGACGTAATTTATTTATTGGACGAATGAGGAACCATCAATGATAAACGTGAAGGCTCTTAAGTGCATTTATGTCAGAAATCAATTTCTGGAGGGTAAAATATAAAACAAAATTTTGCAATGCTATGCTGTTCCTTTAAGTTGGTGGTATAAGACTGTAGCTTAGTCTCTCGTAGATTCTCATTCTGAATATTAATATACCCCCTTCCTTCTTGTAGACCGCAATATCACACATGGCAAGCATCACAGCTTCACACTTTGTGTCAAGAAGCTCAAATGTCTGCAGTGGAGCAGCCTCTGTAGACACCAGAGCAAACTTGTCACAGATAGGGCTGAGGAACCATGCTCTGACTCACAATGGGTTGAGGGCTGTTAACAAGGTTGATATGCTGCAATCAAGAACTAATACTAAGGTAACAGCTAAGAAATCCAGCAAACAGGTATCCGGAACTGAGATGGAGAGGCCATCAGGTACCATCGTTTGTGGAAAGGGGATGAATGTGATCCTTGTTGGAACTGAGGTGGGTCCTTGGAGCAAAACTGGCGGGCTAGGTGATGTTCTTGGTGGACTACCACCAGCCTTGGCAGTAAGTATCAGTCTTGGGTTTGGTTTTTATTACATTGTCGTACTCATTATTTTGTTTTAGTTTGAACTGCATCAGTTTGCAACTGATCTATGTCTCACCTCTTAACATGTCCTAACACATGATAATCATTTAGGCCCGTGGACATCGCGTAATGACAATATCTCCCCGTTATGACCAATACAAAGATGCTTGGGATACTAGCGTTGTCGTTGAGGTACTCCTGTCGTAACTGCCTATGATACAATATATCTGTTCCATTCCCCGATTCAAGCATGTGACCCCTGCTTTGTCTGCAGATCAAAGTTGGAGACAAAATTGAAATTGTTCGTTTCTTTCACTGCTATAAACGTGGGGTTGATCGTGTTTTTGTTGACCACCCAATGTTCTTGGAGAAAGTAAGCATATTCTGAACCCTGGGAAAGGTCCTGAGGGATGCTATAATGTGTGAATACACAGAACACATCCTTTTGAATTTCGTTTGACTCTACCGATGCTTTTACACTTGAAGGTTTGGGGCAAAACTGCTGCAAAAATCTATGGCCCCAAAGCTGGACAAGATTATTTGGACAATGAACTTAGGTTCAGCTTGTTGTGTCAAGTAAGTTAATTGTTGGACTATTGTCTTGACTCTACGTGGCATTTTAGTCTGTCAATCCTTATTTAACCTTGTTTTCTTGTCACTCTCAGGCAGCTCTAGAAGCACCTAGAGTTCTGAATTTGAACTGCAGCGAATACTTCTCAGGACCATATGGTAACACCTCCCAGTTTCAGAAAGCTCCTTTGCAGTCTTAGTATATCCTAGTAGGTAATCATCTTTATTGTGCCTATTTCTATAGGAGAGGATGTTGTCTTCATTGCCAACGATTGGCACACTGCTCTCCTTCCCTGCTACCTGAAGTCGATGTACCAATCAAGAGGAATCTATATGAATGCCAAGGTAAAAATCTCCTTGTTGTCACTTTTTTGCACTTTACTCTGCCAATAAAAAAGGTTGTACTAATATATGGTAAATTTCACGTTGCCTCCAGGTCGCTTTCTGCATCCATAACATCGCCTACCAAGGGCGATTTGCTTTTTCAGACTTCTCTCTTCTCAATCTGCCTGATGAATACAAGAGTTCTTTCGATTTCATTGATGGGTATGAATTTAATGCTTGGAATCAAACCACTGACTTTAGAAGCTCTTTTGATGCTAGTAAATTGAGTCTTTTTAATATTGCAGATATGAAAAGCCTGTTAAAGGTAGGAAAATCAACTGGATGAAGGCTGGGATATTAGAATCACATAGGGTGGTTACTGTGAGCCCACACTATGCCCAAGAACTTGTTTCCGGTGTTGACAAGGGTGTTGAATTGGATAACGTCCTTCGTAAGACTTGCATAACTGGGATTGTGAATGGCATGGATATCCAAGAATGGAACCCAGCAACTGACAAATACACCGATGTCAATTATGATATAACCACTGTAAGATAGGATCTTTCTGACTTAAGTATATGCTGATTTTTTTTTGTAATTTTATGAAATGAAGGACTTCTTGCTAATCAAACTTCCTACACAGGTTATGGATGCAAAGCCTTTACTGAAGGAGGCTCTTCAAGCAGCAGTTGGCTTGCCTGTTGACAGGAAGATTCCTTTGATTGGATTCATTGGCAGACTTGAAGAGCAGAAAGGTTCTGACATTCTTGTTGCTGCAATTCACAAGTTCATCGGACTGGATGTTCAAATAATAGTCCTTGTAAGTACTGAATAGACTCATGATGTCTGCCTTGTTGTGGTTACTTGTGCCAAAAATCGAAATTGACCTGCAACTTGTCCTATGCATTAGGGAACTGGCAAAAAGGAGTTCGAACAGGAGATTGAACAGCTCGAAGTGTTGTATCCTAACAAAGCTAAAGGAGTGGCAAAATTCAATGTCCCTTTGGCTCACATGATCACCGCTGGTGCTGATTTTATGTTGGTTCCAAGCAGATTTGAACCTTGTGGTCTCATTCAGTTACATGCTATGCGCTATGGAACAGTAAGAATCTTAAGATCTTTGTACCCTTTTACTGATTTTAAAAAAAAGAATCATAAGACCCCAAAAATTGTTACTCCAGCAGGCTTTTCGTTGCTAAAAATTGGTTATCTGGTTTTAACATAATCATCTTTGAGTCAGGTGCCAATCTGTGCCTCAACTGGTGGACTTGTTGACACTGTGAAAGAAGGCTATACTGGATTCCATATGGGAGCATTCAGCGTTGAAGTATGTGATTTTACATCAATTGTGTACTTGGACATGGTCCATCTCGTTTTGAAGATATATCATCCCTTATTGCACAAACATTAACTTATTATTCTTCTTGAATCTGGTCAGTGTGATGTTGTTGACCCAGCTGATGTGCTTAAGATAGTAACAACAGTTGCTAGAGCTCTTGAAATCTATGGCACTCTCGCGTTTGCTGAGATGATCAAAAACTGCATGTCACAGGAGCTCTCCTGGAAGGTAGGGATCAATTTGATAATTTGTGTAGGTACGTGTGGTTTGTGGTTCTCGTCCATGAGTAATAGCAACTGGTCTTTAATTTTATGCAGGAACCTGCCAAGAAATGGGAGACATTACTATTGAGCTTAGGAGCTGCTGGTAGTGAAGCCGGTGTTGAAGGGGATGAAATCGCGCCACTTGCCAAGGAAAATGTGGCCACTCCTTAAATGAAGTTTGGTCATACACTTGTTTGAACAATAAGGCCATATTAAGCTAACGTATCCAGTTAACTACGTAGAATCGAATGTGATCAATCATCGAGCAGGTGATTTGGTTTCTGCTGGCAAGCAGCGTATCAGGCTGTAAAAGACAATAGTAAATAGTTACTACTAACCAATGCAACTTATGAGATGGATAACTAGTTGTGTCATTCACTCGATGTGTGAATTCGTTTTTCTTTACTGGCATAATTATTTGCAGTACATGATGAAAACTTTAAAAGGAAACATGATTTCCTACCTCTCGTGTGCCATCCATCTTTTCTCCTTTAATGAATGAGGCTTTCATTATGCTCATCCCCAAGTTGATGTCTACAATTTCTGCTTCATTGTATGATCCTCCACGTTCTCATTAATCTCCAGAAGTTTACAGTTGCAATCTAGCACATATTTTGAGTGTACTATCGCGTGAATTTTTCTCTAAGTGGCAGACACATGTATAGGCAATGGAAGAAGAATATAATCAGACTTTAAGCCACATGGGGATGGACCATTATCACATACCTAGGGAACTAGCTCTCCCAGGAGGTGACGTGGCTTTAGTGTCATCCATCCAAGATGACTTTTTTTACTTGGAAATTCAATATAGAGCCAGTGGAGTCATTAAATTCTGCCTAAAAGTCATTTTTAATAGAGAAATGGAAAGAACTCAATCAATTAAACAAGGTCAGAATCTCAAATTATTTGGTTGGTCACATGAACTACGCTTAACATGTGCAGAATTTCTTCGAAACGGAAAAGTGGTTAATTGGTGGCTGTTAAGAATTATTATAGAACATCTAATCCCCTCCGTGGTAGCAAAATGATTAAAAGAAAATAATTATTCACCCATATTATTTACTAAAATAGTTGGATAATGAATTTTTTATAAACGGGTCAAATATAATAAGAACTAAATATCCATTTAAAGAATGAATAGCTAATGAGTTTAACTCTTACATTTGTAAAGCCTCAAATTGGAGGTTCCGGAGACTCAAAATTCTCCCAAAATTGATCATATTTTATGGATTGAATCGGATAATTTATTCGCTTTTGAATTACTCATATCTGACCTGACCCACCCATTTGACAACCCTAATCCCCTCTATCCAGTGACAGACAGTGTAGAAAAGCGAAATTGGTGCCGTTTGGAAGAGCTTTTCACAAAGTAGGAAGCAGCAAATACAGTAGAATTACAGAAATAGTGGTTAAAAGAGAGGACGAAATGAGCTGGCCGACATTTATGACGGATCCAGGATTTAAAGTTTATGCATTCAAATTTAACGTTTTAGTATTAAACTCAATATATTTTTAAAATTTTGTATTCAGATCTACTATTTATTTCAACTTAAACGGATTTTTGCATACTTCCTCCATTCCCGTTTATGTGAACCTATTTTTCTTTAGTCCGTTCCAAAAAGAATGACTCATTTCTAAATTTGAAAACAATTTAGCTAAACTTCCAATTTTACCTTTAATGAAGCTTTTATAACCACACAAATACTTTGGACCCCTTTTTGACTTGTTTAAGATCACAATTCAAAAAGTTTTTATTTTTTTCTTAATCTTCATACACAATCAAATATGTTCACATAAATTGAAACAAAGAAAGTGAAATTTATGTCTCAGCGTCAAAAATTATAAGTTAAATTGAACTTGGCTCTTTTTACCTTACATCCGCCCCTGTCTGTCAATGACGGTGAATGTCACTAAATCAAACGTGGCAAGATTCTCAACGTTAAGAAATGAAATTCTTCATTTTACTTTAAGGGGTCGTTTGGTAGGGTTCACAAGAATAATGTTGAATATGGTGTATTAGTAATGCTGTATTAGGTACGCCGACATATTTCTTATCCATTATTTGATTTGATGTATTAAAGTATTACACAATTTCTAAAAGAATTATTTGTTTACAAAAATACCCTCAAAACTAGTCCACACTCTAACTTTTTAAAAGAAACATATGTTGGGAAATGTTTTTAAATGAAAAGGTATTAAAAAATTATTTTATTTGTCTACTATATTGTAAAATAAAATTAAATATTTATTTATAAAAAAGGAAATATGCTAAGTATTTATTTATTTACTAGGGATATAATTTTATTTCTCACTATTTGGATTATTTTAAACTTGCATTAATATACTAACTAGCATATTTTAATCAAGCATAAAATTTGAAGGACAATTTTGTCTTTAATTAAGCTAATGCATACATTAAAACCTATTGCATTGCTAATACCATTATTTTCTATGCATTAGTTATGCATAGGATAATACCAAATATGATGTATAACTAATGTTTGCATAACTAATGCATAAGTTCAAAATATCTACGAAACAGGTTTTAATATATACATTAGTTTATCTACTGCATCTACCAAACGACCCTAATAGTTGTTGTCAACAAAATACTGCTGTATTACTCGACGTACTATTTATCGCTAGTTAGCTCAGAAGAGTAACATATCCGTCTTGTCAATTGTTGATTGATCCAATAATTCAGAGGTAAAAATGAGCAATAGATTAGAGGCTATGATTGATATAATTACCTGGCAAGTGCGGAAAAACAAACTATCTGGTTAGTCCATTTCCAATCAACATTTTCATTATTGCATTTAAGTATCACCGAAAGATTTTTTGACATTTTACAAAATTCCCATCTTTTTTTTTGTCTGCTTCGCATTCAAAAAGTGAGAACGGAACAAAAATATGATTCTTTTTGACTCAAAATACGGAAATAAGTGTTAAAAAAAAAATTATCAAACTATATATAACGCCACAAATTGGCGTTATACAGTAACGGTAACTGCACCGTTACTGTATAGCGCCACTTTTTGTGGCGCCATATTAATTAAAGGCTGACACATCTTACATAGCGCCACTATTAATAGCGCTATACCCCTTATTACCTGACCCCGCCAATAATTTCTGGGTTCAATAATTCAAAAGCGTATAAAGCCACTTTTTGTGGCGCTATATACAAAAAAAAAAAAAACTCTCCGGCTAGCCATTTCCTATATAAACATCGTAGAATCGCATATCTTCATTCAAAAAATTTTTTTAACTCTTGTTGGTTTCTATTGTTGTTAAATTCTCCAGCATTTTTTCATTATGTCTGAAGAACGTAGAATAAGAGTATCATTATATTGGGGGTGAGGTTGTGATGGAGAATAACTCTGTGGGCTACAGTTTACCTGCTAAGTGTAATGTTAAATTGCCACTTTCAATGGAGTACGAAACATTGATATCGTTGTTATGCAAAAAATGAGTGTGAGAAAACGTTCAGTGATACTCAAAGTAACCGGAAGATATCCGTATTCCATTACGCCGCAAGGGGTTGCTTTTTACTCAGAGTTTAACATCGACGATGATGACACTTTGAGTGATTTCCTGAGAACTCCGGACGAATGCCGGGAATTTCTTGTAATCACAATGTTGGAGATGTACGTGAAGGTCGAAGACGTTCCAAAAAACGAGGTTGTGCGTAGTAGAGATAACCCCCAGTCATCGGGTGATTATTCTGGATCAATTTTTGCCGGACATGTTCCGGGGGAAAGATTTTTTCTTGATTTAAATTTATCACCGTCGGCGAATGAGCAGCGAAAAAATAATTTATACCCTGCTTTCCATAATTCACAAGAAGAGTGGTAAACTTCAATTTTCATTTGTGTTAATTATGTATATTTTTTGGCGTATTGAATTAATTTTAACGCTCATTTATTTAATAGGGGGTACCGGCCGGATATGAATTTTACAAGTGGCCCATCCGGTAGTCATCACCTAACTGAAAACGTCCATCATGGAATGTCATCACATACGACTTGTAAGTGAAATGATATAGCCATATGTAAAACATTTATTAATTTAGTAGCTTATATTTTTGTTGAAATGTGCAGTGAAAACGAGCAAGTTGAACTACCCGTACTCACTCAATTGCCCGAAAACAACGTATTACATCAGGATCTGGCAGATGCACAGAGTGAGGAAGAGAACAGTGATTACGATAACAATGCCGATGAATCGGGAGACGAGACACCATTTGCTCGTGAGGATGGTGATAAAGAGGACGAGGAGGAAGGACCCGATTTGAAGAGAGCCCCCCATAGACGAAAAGTGTACGAGTCTGAAGTGTCGTTTCATTCAAGGGAGATTCCTTATATTGATAACTTGCCAGCCGAGCCGGATGTGGAAGCTCTCACAAGGGATTTTGATGAAATCCGGACAGCAATGTGGGATGAGTCTAGACCAACGGTGCTTGCAAAGGGGATGTTTTTTCCTGATAAAACACGCGTAAGCAGGGCTTGTAAAATGCACAATGTTAAAGAGTGTCGTGAGATGCAGGTATCGGAGTCAAGTCCGACGGTATACAAGGCTATTTGCCGCAGGTGATTTTGGCCATGTAATTGGATGTTGTGTGCGTCGAAGAAGAAGACAGGTATGTGGAAAGTGGGTAAATACATTCCCACCCACACATGCGAAATGGACACTTTCAACGGGAATCACTTCAACTTGGATATTGACTTGATATCTCTTGTACTTATTCCGCACATCGAAGCGTCCATAAGGTATAAAATCAAAGAGTGCATTACAGCAGTCCACCAGGAACATGGTCACACAATTACTAAAAGAAAGGCATATCTTAGGCGCAAAAGAGCTTTTGAAATAGTCTATGGTAACTGAGATAAGTCATTTGCGGATATGCCTAGGTACATGGCTGCACTTCAGTACTTTAACCCCGGAACAACTGTTGAATGGAAGCTTGAGCGGAGTCCGGGTACACCAGAATATATATTCAATTGCGTGTTCTGGGCGTTTAAGCCAGCAATTGATGGTTTTCCGTATTGCCGGCCCGTAATATCCATAGACAGAACTCATGTCTATGGGAAGTACGATATCAAGCTATTGATAGCCGTGGCAGTGGATGCTAATGGACAGATATTTCCTCTAGCCTTTGCTATTTATGCCAATGAAAGCACAAAGTCGTGGACAATGTTTTTGAACCACCTGAAAGAGCACGTTGTCAAATAGCGTTCAGGTATTTGTCTAATATCTGATCGGCACGGGGGTATATTTTCTGTGGAGAACCTTCCTGCATGGCAAGAACCTTATGCATACCATCATTACTGTGTGAGGCACTTGAAGTCCAATTTTCAGAAGGCACATCCCAAAAAGGATCTACATGATTTGATGTGGATGGCAGCAACAGACCACCACCAGCATATATTCCGAAGGCATATGGATTCTATCAGGTAAGAAGACGAGGCAGCATAACGTTGGTTAATGCGACATGACCTTGAAAAGTGGACGTTGCATGCAGATGGTGGCAAACGCTAGGGAATTCTTACTACAAACGTGTCAGAGTCCTTCAACGGGTTATTAAAGTTGGCAAGAGGATTGCCCGTCACAGCCATGGTGCGTATGTCGTTCAAGCAGATGGCGGAGAGGTTTGTGCAATGGTCTGCAGCTGCAACGGAATTGATGGAAAGGGGTGTTGAATTTATGCTAGTGCCTATGAAGAGATTAGAGAAATACAGACGGCGAGCACATTGGCATTCCTTTTTGCAATATGATAACGAACGAGGTATTTTTGAAGTTCGCACCGCTATACTGCATAATCGGGGTAATAATGTACATACTGTAAATGAATCTACAAGGTTATGCTTATGTGGGAAATGGTCAATCTACCACATGCCTTGCTAACATGACATCAAGTGTTTTCAACGTGTTGGTTATGCGGAGACCAACTATATTGATCAACAATATAGTGTTTCCAAATACCTAAACACATATAGTGGTCAGTTGCAGTCAGTGGGTGTTGAGCATTACTGGCCCCCAGGACCATTTAAAATGGTGTGTAACAAGTCCTATTTGCGTAAAAGACAGGTGCAGAAGAGAACGCGTATACGGAACCAAATGGATGTTAGTGATACCGTATATGCGCGCAAATGTGGTATATGCTCGCAAATAGGACACGACCGTAGAAAATATTCTTTGGGTGGCAACAGTAATCAAGCTCAGGGCGGGTGTTCTTCTATTGTACCTAAGTACCCATGAGTTCATGTTGTAATAATTAGTTGTTATGTATACGATTTAAGTATTTATGAAATAAAATTTCCTTGTTTGTTAATTATGATTTGTACTTTCCCATTTTACCTATTTAAATAATAATTTAATATAGTTATTGGTATATTTATTATGTGTGTGTTGTCTTGTCGACATCACGGTATTTAATACGCAAAATATAGCGCCATTATATATGGCGCTATGTGTGTGTTGTCTTGTCTTGTCAACATCATGATATGGCGCCATTAGATATGGCGCTATCTAATATAGCGCCATTAGATATGGCGCTATATGTGTGTTGTTTCGCCTATAAATAATGGGTTCATTGTAGTTATTTTGTGTGCTCAAAATTTCCCCCAGAAATATTTCATTAAAAGTAAGTAAGGTTTTTTTTATTATAAGCAAATATTTCACAAATGGCTCAACCTGGTCGTCCACTAATTTGCTTCTGTGGAAAACCATGCATGATGGATTGTGGGTGGGAAGGTGCTAACCCTGGACGCCGCTATTGGTGCTGTATGAACACGTTGTACAAGCAACCCGACGAACCTACTTGTGGATTTGATGAATGGGCTGAGGAACCATGTTATCAGGAAAGCTACAGGAAGAGATTACAGGATTTTCATAATATGTGGTTATACCAACAGAGAATACAAAAGGAGGGAGATAGAATTATTACAGAAATGAGGGAGAAACTGAAGGAGGTGGAAGATAAAAAATGGAGAGCAGAATGGAATTGTGAAGCACACAAGGAACGCAACGAAAAATATAAACGGAACTTGCGGAGGTTAAGGCGAGAGTGAAAGAGTTAGAAGAAGAAAAAGAACAAATGGAAGAACGATTTAAGTGGATGGAGCGAAGAATAAATGGCAACTCGGACTAAACATTGGCGTGTATGTGTTTAGTGTCATTTTCATATTTCATGTATTTTTATTATGTTGGCATGTTATGTTTGTGTTTGTGTTGTAGTAATGTTTTCCTTGTTTGTTGTACTAAATTTTATTTTAATTTAAGTGGAAGTTAAGTTTAAGTTGTTGTGTTACTATACCAAATACTATAAAACGAAATGAGAACTAAAAAAGTAACTGTCATATTCGATTAAATATTGTTGTTAATGTATACAAAAATATTATTTACACCAAAAAAACATAAAAATGGAAGACCGAATCAATGTGTCCCGCATTCGGTGTGTCTCAAAGTAGCCGTTGTCCTGAGGCGCATCCCCTGCCGCCCGGGTACGCTATCAGGATCATCATCATCAAGTCGTCTCCTTATGGCCGGATGCGGCACAGGATGGCATGTATCAGTGGTGCTGTCAGGTCCAGTAGAAGGCTACATAATAATATCAAACTTAGTATAGAAAACTACATAACAATTCACAAAAATTTATATTGTCTTACCATAATCGTGTCTGGATCCTGAATGTAGTCATCTGTCGCAGCATCGCATGAAGCCTAAAAAAGTAAATTAATAAAGTTAAAGAAAATAAATAAGTTATAGTAAAAACAGTAATAAAATTAATACTAATAAACTCATATCTGCGCATGTGATGAGCTGCCATAACTCAGTCGGCGCCCACTTTCAAAATCTCGGATCGGTCGAGACTCATCAGTGGTAGACGGGCCAGGGAAATATCTACCCAACTCCACTCCTTGAAAATCCGAGCCCGTGATCAAGAATTGACCCGATAGGATCACCTGCGACGTCCCTGGAGTGTCATAAATGCCAAGGCTGTAAGACGGCATGTCGGTCTCATGCATGCCACCTCCCATATCAGCAACAACATTATCAGTAGGAGCCTCAAATCCCCCTTGCTGGGGACCTCCTCTCCGCCATATAAACTTCGATAGGAAAGTGTTGCGGAGCTGGGGTCAAGTCCCCTCGGCTGTCCTAAATACCCATCTGCGCTGCCAACCAATCAATAAATATGTCGTCCACCCTCATCCGATCATCCCTCTCATAATGTAAAGGATCCCATGCAGGTCAAGTCGGTATAGGCTGCGGAAATCCAAACTGACGAAATATTCGCTCTGAGGCATGATGCTCGACAATATCGAAGCACGTGAGAGGGACGAAAACCCTCCAAATATGGCGGCCATGCGTGCAATACGCTGACATGGTACCTATCAGCTCTTCGTTGTACGACATGCAGATGAACTATCAAATAATAACACAAACCGTTAGTATGCGCAACACCTAGTTAAACAATAATTGGTAAGTTTAGTTAGATATTCACTTGTGCGTCCTCCAGAAAATCCAACACATCCCTACAGAAGGGGAGATTATGATGGCCATGATACTCTCGTGCAAGTCTACGACGCAATACCCACCTACAAGCTAGAGGGAGATCAGGAATATGTACATTAGCCGGTAGCTGTGGTAGGGGTGGCCGAAGCTGCAGAAATCGCTCCCACACCCAAACCTAACATACAAAGTTGACGTAAAGATTAACTATAACTAGGTAGAATTGTAACTAAATGACATATTATTTGAATAAGTTGTCACCTGTAAAAGTGGTAGAAAGTCAGAAACGTCTCTCTGTGTGCCCATGGATGCCCGACACATCTGCCTGTTCAAAAATGATAGGACAACACCACCCCAGCTGTAGCTAACTGTATCATCGAAGTCCGCAATATGATGCAGAAAACGGAGGCTCACTAGGTTCCCCGAAGTGTTCGGGAACAAGACCCCCCTAAATAAAAGGAGCAACAACAGCCTCGCATATTGCTCCACATCCACCTCCGCTGAATCGTCGGTGATAGTATCGTGGATCTGCACCAAGTGGTCTCTAATGGGGACCAACTGCATATGACTGCTCCCAATTGCTACATCTGGGTCTCAGACATGAAGCCCGTGAGCCTGTGCAGCATATCCATATATGAATCCCGATTAAAATATCTCATATTCCCAGGCAGTAAAACTGGCAAGCCATCAGTGGACAGGCCATATAAAATCTCGACGTCCTGGAGTGTGATGGTGGCTTCGCCGATGGGCAGATGGAAAGTGTGCGTCTCCGGTCGCCACCGCTCAATCAACGCCGTGATCAAAGCATAATCGAGCTATATCCGGCCAATGCTAATGATCCAATATAATCCCATCTCCTCCAGGTGATGGACCACACGGGGATGTAGAACGCGGGGAAGAGTCAAAAACTCCCACAATCTGCGTAAGCAACTCTCCCCCCATATATGCTCGGATCTATGCTGGGGCTGTAGGGGTAGTAGCTCCGACGTCCGAGGGCCGGGATGTATAGGTGCATCCATGTCGTCAACTGTAAATTCACAATTTTTAATAACTATCATTAATAATTATGTGTTTTTTATAATTTAAATTCATATTTTTTAATAACTTAATTGTAAAAATTATATATATACTTATGGGTTTAGCTAGATTTTCTGAGGCCCAGTGGTACCAAACTATCATTAATAATTTTATCTTTTTTTTATAATTTATATTCATATTTTTTAATAACTTAATTGTAAATATATATATATATATATATATATATATATATATATATATAATTTTTATAATTATGGGTTTCGTGCTAGATTTTCTGAGGCCCAGTGGTACCAAACTATCATTAATAATTTTATGTTTTTTTTATAATTTTTATTCATATTTTTTAATAAATTAATTGTAAAAATTATATATATATATATAATATATATATATATATATATATATATATATTTATTTATTTATTTATAATTATGGGTTTCGTGCTAGATTTTCTGAGGCCCAGTGGTACCAAACTATCATTAATAATTTTATATTTTTTTTTATAATTTTTATTCATATTTTTTAATAACTTAATTGTAAAAATTATATATATAAAATTATGGGTTTCATGCTAGATTTATATATATACCTATTGGTTCCGGGCTAGATATTTAGAGGCTCAGTGGCACAATATAAGATAATTAAACAAAATGAATTCTAAGCTAAAATACTACACAATACTACGCTACAAGGCTCTAAATTTTACTACACTAAAAAGGTCTACATTTTACTACGCTAAAAAATAATCTAAACTAAACGGCATAAAAACACATAAACATACATGAGGATATTAACAAACACATTTTTTAGACTAATTTACATATTTTAATACAACACTAAAATTAAATCCGGATAAAATTTAACATGCTAGTTTCGAAAAAAATAAACACAAACCGAAATAGAACACATACAAATCAAGTAATATGCATTGTTATAAAAGTTTCAACTTAAAATAAATCGAAATACCTCGATTTAGAATTTTCGGAATGTAAATAGATCGAAATTTTGACTTCGGAAGAGTGAATACACAATAACACGAAGTGGGACCACCAATCTTCAACTTTTATGTGTCGGGGGACCCAAAATTTTTATATTTTTTTTTAAAATGGGGCAGAATGGGGGGGGACCGGAGTAAAATAATGGAGATGAAACGAAGAAGAAGAAGGATGAGGGATTTTTAATAAGGCGTATAACGCCATTAATAGTGGTGCTATGTCAGCCTTTAATTAATATAGCGCCACAAAAAGTGACGCTATACAGTAACGGTAACTGCACCATTACTGTATAGCGCCACTTTTTGTGGCGTTATATATAGTTTGGTAACTTTTTTTTTAACACTTATTTCCGTATTTTGAGTAAAAAAGAACCACATTTTGATTTTGGACTCTTCAAAAAGTAAGGTAGCATGATTGAGGAGCGGAATGGCCTCCAGCTCAATCAAGGCATCTTCCTTTACACAATCCTATAACGGCACCTGTCTACTTCTCTATTATTTCTTGTCCAAACATCACAAGGAGAGAGAGTTGCGTCTAGGCATGTACCTTTTCAATTAATCAACTATACTTAATTCAATCGAAATCGACTATAAAAATGTTCCACATGTATTTTATTCAAATCGAATCAATTTGATTCTAAATTCTATGTCTACTGTCTACTAAGCTTTTAATTGATCTACTTAAAGTGTTGTTAGTTTTATTCTTCGGCGAAGGATCAAATATATCCTTGTATGATAAAAAAAGATTTAAATATTTCTTTCGTTATACTTTGGTTCCAAATATATTTTTGTCGTAATATTATTGGTTTAAACTACCCTTCTTCTGTTCAGTTTGTCCAAGGTGGACATCCAATCTTACGTGACACTGATATTTGATGAGGTGGATGCAACATGACATGTCACCTCAATACCCCTAATCCATATATAAAGATTAAAATTTAAAATACAATATTTTTCATGGCAGTGATAATGGTGACAATAAAGATAGAGGGGAAGGAAATTTTAGTGGTGAAAAAAATAGAAGAGAGGGATAAAATGAGTTAGAGGCGTTAAGGTGGCAAACCATGTGGCATTCAGCTCATCAAATATTAATGTCACGTAGAATTGAATGTCTAATTTGGACAAACTTAACAAAAAAAGGTATATTTGAACTAATAGCATAGCGACATGAACATATTTGAACTCAAAGTATAATAACATGATACATTTAGATTCAAAGTATAACGACGAATATATTTAAAAAAAAATTGACCATTCTCCGTTTATTCTTTCGTCAAACTAAAGCAACAAATTTAATTCCGTTAAAACTGAATGCATTTAGGACAAAGATCTCTATTGTTCCAAACCAAACACAAGTCGGTGATGGTCTCTGTTCTCGCAGATATTTTTATTAAAAAGTACAAGAGATCACAAAAAGCAGCCGCCGTTAATAATCTTTAACTCCGTTACTTATTACACTCCCCAGTGGCAGCCAGTCACCACTCTGTCTCTCTTTCACACACCTTTTTGTAGGCTTTCACCATTTTGCTTTAGTATAGTACTTAGCTTTAGCTCCTTTCTCCGGTATCCATTTACTGCTCCGATAATGGAACCCTTCACACATAGGCACTGCTCTCTTACCACATTGCTTCTTGCATGCCTGTTTTTCAGTCCAATAATGGTGGCTTCTCTAGGTATCAACTACGGCCAAATAGCCAACAATCTTCCCTCGCCGGAAAACGTAATACCTTTAGTCAAGTCCATCGGAGCAAGCAGAGTGAAGCTCTACGATGCAGACCCAAAAGTCCTTAAAGCATTTGCTAATACCAACATTGAATTTATCGTCAGTCTTGGTAATGAGTACCTTTCGACTATGAAAGATCCATCCAAAGCTCAAGCCTGGGTTAAAAAGAACGTCCAAGCTTATTTACCTTCCACCAAAATCACCTGCATCGCCGTCGGTAACGAAGTTCTTACATTTAACGATACTTCCTTAACCTCCAATCTCCTCCCTGCTATGCAAAGTGTTCACACTGCTCTCGTGAATCTCAAATTAGACAAACAAGTTACTGTCACCACCGCACATTCACTTGCTGTTCTAGAAACTTCTTACCCGCCTTCCGCCGGAGCATTCCGTAAGGATCTCGTCGACTGTGTGACCCAGATCGTCGACTTCCATTGTAAAACTGGATCGCCTTTTTTAATTAATGCTTATCCTTATTTTGCTTACAAGGGAAATCCGAAGCAGGTGTCACTGGATTTTGTGCTGTTTCAGCCTAATTCTGGTATTGTTGATCCAGAGTCCAATCTACATTACGACAACATGCTTTTCGCTCAGATCGATGCTGTTCACTCTGCATTAGCTTCGATTGGTTACAAAAACGTGTGCGTACAGATCTCGGAGACGGGATGGCCGTCAAAGGGAGACGCCGACGAGGCCGGAGCTACATCGGAGAATGCTAGAAAGTACAACTGTAATCTAATGAAGCTTATTGGTCAGAAGAAGGGAACGCCTATGAGGCCTAACTCCGATTTGAACATATACGTGTTTGCCTTGTTTAATGAGAACCTCAAGCCTGGTCCTAGCTCGGAGAGGAATTATGGCCTCTTCAAACCCGACAGATCTCAGGCCTACCCCTTAGGTTTTCCGGCAGTCGACGCCGTCAGTACTAATAGCAGCAGCTCCGGTGGTCATTCTGGATCTGGCACCGGTACCACGCCGTCAACGTCATTGCCCCCAGCAAGTTCCTCATCCGGCTATCTTGCCATTACTTCTGATTCGGTGAGCCTTTTACCTTCTTCTTTTCCTTTATTACATTTTACCTTTTTATTTTCTAGAATTATGTTGTAATACTTGGCTAAAGCATGAAGTTTCTCTAGAATCAAATGATACTTCTCACACTGCTAATAATATTCATGTGCAATTCTCTTTTTATTTCAGGGAACAAGTCTTTCCAGCTGCAAGTCCTTGTCTCTCTACGTTTTGGGTTTTATTTCACTGGCTCTCCAACTTTGACATTTGAGCTTTGGACTATAGGTATTTCAGTCGAAAGATAGTAGTCTAGTTTCTGCCCAGTGTGCATGAAGGAGAACTACCGTCAACTTTGTAATAGCTATTTATCATAACCTTAGAGCCAGTAGTCTTTGTATTCTTTGATTATTTTGTTCGACCCCTCCGATCAGATAGTAGCGGCAACTTTGGTTATGGCATTAGGTTTTTAAGATGATAGCTGGCTCGTTATTATCATCCTATTCATCTGTCAAGTTTTATGGCTGGTTTCTCCTTGTTTAGGCTGTCATTGAAATTTCAGCTTAATGAGTTTGTACCTTCGTCCTATCCAATGATGTAGGTTACTCTGCTTTCTCCCATAAATCTCACGAAAACAACACGAGACTTCAATTGTATCTAAACACGCTAAAGCCAGAAACGTATGATAGTGCTTCCAGAGGTAAAAACAAAACGCTGATGTATCATTAGATTGAAGGAAGGTTTTGCCCTTACAAATAAGTTTTTGTCATGAACGGCAAAATCAATACTACTCTACAAGAGTATAATGCCTCTTAAGAATAACTTGGATACCAGCTGATACCCAAAAGATACAAAATTTCTCTGGAAAAAAAAATTCAACTTTCAATAGACAGCCAACACTGGAGCCTACCCAGTTTCTATTTTCCCCTATGTGCCAGTCTTACTGATACAACACCTGCTTCTAATTGGTTGGATAAAGCCCCAATCGGCCATGTTAGCTGACATCCGAGCAAGCCATGCCATCCCAGCCAAGAATTCAGCAGTATTTGCCGCAAAAAGGGAAGCATCCAAAGGTTATCATTGTGATAAAAAGAGCAAATGGCCCATGGTATTCAAGAGCTTCTATTGCTGGATGGCCCTCCCACAACTCCATTTTGTTGAACTTTAACTCTTCGATAGAACAACACATATGCAGCTGAAGTTTTGATATCAGATTCAGCGGCAGCTGAAACATGGGAATCATCGAAATGATACCATCTATCATCATCGATCAACTGCAAATTAAAAGAAACTGTGAGTTGTTTGTAGGTGTACAATGAACCTATAGTCGACCAAGACCATAGGAGCCCCTTGAACGACTCGGGTCAAATCTCCAAGCTACAAAATTAATTGCTAACTCGAGAAAAATATATTCTGGAGTGCGACATAGCCAACAAGCACAATACTCCACAACAAAAGGACAAGACAAATTAAAAGGATACCTTGCAGTAAGCAGTGTAATGCCCACCACCTAATCCGCCATAATGGTTGCTTATTGCGTATAGCTCATACACATGTGAGCTCTCAGTTGCATCCTTACATTTCACATACTTGCTTAAATCCAAATTATGTATGGGAAAATTCACAAAGGTATCAAGCTTGTTCTTCAGCCATCGGCTATAAGAGAACCGCTTTAAGTGGAAAACAAGTATGTCAGGTAATCTCCATAAATCTAACTTCTTGGAGGCTTGTCTATGCTCCTTGCAGCCAGGACAATACCTGCATTAAATTAAAATTATAAACAGACAATTAAATCCACACTAAAGGAGCAACAAGCTTCTTAGTACAACACGTCATTACATACCACATATCATCTGGTCCTAAAGGTTCCTCCTTCAGGAAGGCCTCCAAGCATGAAAATAAGGATATAGCTTCTTGCTTGGTTTTCTTCACTGTAAGTCCACTTTTGTGAACCTCAGGAAGATCCTTGAGGTAGCTGGCATCATATAGTTCATATTCCTTCTCAGTCCAATCCAAAATCACCTTTAGCATTCTAGCTGGTTGTATCACCGTATCTTTTACAACTGGCCTGCAGCAGGTGCCTCGTTCATCAGTTAAACAAAGATGAAATGCCATCCCCCTGCTGGAATTTTCCACTGGTTCTGTGTACTCCATTGATCTGTCTTCATGACCAAATTGAATAGTACAGCTGTTCATTGGTTCTTCAATCTTTTCCAAGGGAGAACCATTTTCTGCACCATCCTTAAAAGCAGGTTCTGGTGAGATGAATGCTTTTCTTCTCAATGGAGAAAGCACCTTATCGACAGAAAAATCAATATCAACTCCATTACGCGGGTCTTCCAAGAAAGTGACAAGCGGTGTCAAGAACAACTTCCTCTCACTAGCCTTTGAACTGTCTATGATACATCTGAGAAAATGCATAAAGATCAATAGGAGGTGAAGAAGAAGATATAACATGTACAGTCAAGACACTACTCCAAAAGCTACTTCTTCTTGATGAGTGATTAGTATATGTATACAAGTCAACTAAGAAATTTAAGAATTCACCTAAACATGTTCACAAATACACATTTTCACTCCAGCTGCTAAGAGCAAGACAGGCAAAACACTAGTAATTATCAAATGCGTGAACAATGGGATAGCTGCTGGGGAAAAACAGCAGCACTCTTCCATTTTGACAGCTTGCATATTAGCTACAAGATTCAAGGACTTTTTTATGAACATGTACTACAGAATTCAACAACTTAAACTTACTTGTCCTGGTACCTATGACTAATCTCCAATCTTGTTAATAGGGCCACATTTTTCGGGAGTCTGTATGCAACAATATGTTCATCATCCTTGATTGAATTCAACATATCTGTAGGGTTCTCAAAGTATCGAAATATCCGATGCTCATAGACCTGTTCAAGGAACATTTATGTGAAACAAACAGTAGCAGAGCATGCCACTCCAACACAATTCTACATACTATTCTAGTACATACATTTGCATAAGCATGCATATGGCTGTACCAGTGCATAAATGGGCAAAGAGAATTACCTCTGCAAGTAGCAGGAATTCATCAGTCCTTAAGCAGCATGCACTTTCTAAAGCCTGTATAAGATCCTTAATACAACCATGTTTCAAAACAGTAACAGTATATGGCATTGGAAGGCCACTGCCATCACTATAAAACACTGTTACTGTCATTGTCCTTGTCACTGTTGAAGGAAGTGGTAAAGACAAATACATGAAGGGGTCAAATGTTATTGAGATTTTGTTGCAGTCCGGACAAACCAGAGTAGACTTATATTGACCCTGCAATAAATAGTTTCAGTATGAGTAAACTTGCAGGCCATAGACACTAAACAAGCTAATTCCCTCAAACAACAAAACATAAAGCAATTTCAGATATTTTACAGCAGGGTTTCTGTCAAAGAATTACTGGAAGTGACATAGCCTTAGTTGACAAACAGAAATAAGTGATTATCCGCCTCCATTGCTGAAAGGCATTGTAGATCTCCAGCAGACAAAGGTAAGAGAAAAATAAAGTAATTCCCAGGTCTAGTCAGGATGTAGAAAAGAAAATCCATTACATAAAAGCCAAACAAGAAACAGACCTAGTTAATTTTAAGAAAGTTTAGCACAGAGACAATAAATGACAGAAAGCTGCAAACCTGACAAGTGTCAACTATAACAGAGTCATTTCTGGCTCTGTGATATCTCCAAAGCTCGTCAGCAACTTCTTCATCTGGACGACCATCTGAGTCTTTTGTCTCAAAGTACGGTTTTTGCTTAACACGATTTAGATCTTCATGTAATCCATCCAAGAGGAAAGCAAGTAGTTCCTAGAAAGAGAAGCACATCACTTATTAATATATCTACCAGCATTTTACCAGAGACAATGGAAACATCTCAACTTAGGACCTTCTGCTCATAGTGAGAAGACCTACCAGCAATATTCTAGGCGACGAGATATAATAGGCTTTACTAGTGGCAAATGTAGGGTACTTTCATCTAAGAGTTCCATTTCCCCACTTACTGAGGGAATAGGAAAAAATATTTTGGGACATAAAACCTAAAATCTTTTTAAATAAAAGACACATACATGATATGTAAACAAGTAACCATCTAATATCATCAGATGATTCAAAAGCATTCCCAAAGACCAAAATCAATATTGAGAAAAACGTACAGCAGATATGGCAAACTCGGCCAAGACGAGCAATACCAACCTGAGAATCATGCTGGTTATATCCACTAAACTGGGGAGCAAATCGACCAAGTTTTCCTTTGAATGCACGTGGCGCAACAGGTGCCCGGCCGGAGGACCAAAGTTTCCTCAATAGTTCACCAAATGCAAATGCAAGTTCACCCTGTAAAACTAAAACAGATATTAGAAACTTAAATCAAATATCTTCCTAACAGAAAGTTCACACAATAGACAAAAAAAGCAACATTACATGCATCCCCAAAGGGTTCTGCTTGTTGATCTCATCAGTGTAATCCTGCAAGAAGTACTCAACAAGTGGAGGGGTATGAACCAGACATTGAATTGCACTATTCATGAAGCATGTGTTGCCCAAATTCTGCAGTCCTGCCAACCCTCCCCTTTCACCTTTACTTGCAGGTCTCATACTATCATATCCATCCTCAATGTCACCATAAGTGGAGCTCAAAGAACTCCCTTGATACGTATTAGAGCTATATCCAGCAGAAAAACCATTGGACAAAGTCGGACCACCAGCGATTGTGACAGATGACCTCAGTGGTTCAACTGGAACCAAAGCCAAGTCGTTTCCAGTTGAATCGAAGCCAAAACCAGAAGGAAGCAATCCTTCAGCTTGCACCTCCAGGAGAATCTGGCGGGAGTGCATTCCATCAGCAGTATTAACTAGAAAGAATATATCAAATACTTTTTCCTTTTTTAAGCCTTCTTAAATTTTAATTACATATAACGTGTTATTGTGTATCGTAAGGTTCCTCCACACTTTAATTCTCCATCATAAGAACTCTGAATCTTAGGAGTCAGGAATCTCTCTATGTTTCAACAGAAAGTAGTCATCACCAACCCTCCCTCATTTCATGTTTACTTGGGAGTTGGAGGGAATATGAGTTCCAGTTGAGGAACATAATACCCAATTCGAAGCTTACAACTCTTTCTTTAGTCAATTTAAAAAAGAATGCCACTTCCCATATTATTTTCTATTTTCAATATTCCCATTTTACCTTAATGATGCTACCTTATAGGAATGGCATGGGTTAAGACCACATGACTAAAGGGTACTTACGTATGTTATACAAAATAAAGATTCAAAATACCGCAAGATTAAGACCACCTTTTTATTTCAAGATTAAAGATTCAAAAACCTTCTTTACATTCTTAAACTTCGTGCACAGTTAAACTAACACACAAAATGAGATGCAGGAGATAACAAGAATATAATTACATGCCAGCATGTTGCAGATTATTCCAATAATTCCTAAGGTCGTTTGGTTCACAAACTAGTTATTCATGCATTATAATGCAGGGAATGTGAATAATAATGAAATGATTGTTATACTTGGATTGCCTGCTTTAAAGAATTTTTTTTATTAATTCCCGAGAGCCCGTGGTGCACGATTCAGAACTCCGTGGATAATGGTCCCAGCCCACTACCCTTCTCCACTTAAACTACGATTTTGTTTTCGGCAAGGTTCCAATGCATGACATGCGCCTAACTCACACATCACAAGTTGCGCTCTTACCACTAGACTAAAGCCCTAAGGCCACGCTTATCCATATAAATTATAATAATATTAGAGTACACCTATTTTTATTTCACGTTCTATCCCGCAATAAAAAGATACTGATGAGTAACTTGTGCAGGTATTAGCAATGCAGAGTTTACTAAGGCCTACCATATGTTTTATTAAGTTACTTGGCGACTTTTTTTGGTACAGTAGACCAACCATAGTATTACTTATGCGGAATTTTTATACTGGGTTATTTTTGTTAATGTGGTAAACCAAACAACCCCTTAGTGTCTGGTTAATGCATAGCACTGTAATCTAATCTTTCTCGTTTTCAAAGAAAAATAAAATGATAATGCACAGATTGCATATTGCATGAGAAACTCACATCTTGATCCATCTGCAAGTTGGAGTCCTCAAGTGTTTGGTCTGAAGCAACTAATACTGTATGCTTCCTTTTATTAAAATAATCCCAGATGCGTGCCTGCATAATCCAGGAAATGATAGATAAAAGCGTAAATTTTTTTCTCAGCTTAATGACATGAAAATAGAACTAGATAGTGTCCTACTCTAAAAAGAAACAAACCTTTTCTGGCGCTATTCCTTTGAGCCTACACACTATGCTATAAAGTTCATGTAAAGATGCCTGAAACATATAACACCATTTCAGAGTTACTTAAGAGCTGGAAAAAAAACAAATCCATCAAACAGAGGAAATCACCAAAAACGCAAAGAGAAGATGCAGCTAGCACGTCACATTGGTGAATAGGACAAAAATGAAATAAACATGCCACGATATAACCCTATGAGCAGCCTCCATAGAGCTAGCAGTTTCACCCAGTCACTAAGTTAAAGAGGGTGCAAAAGTACAAAAAAAGACCATGAAAGTTTTTGTGTGCTCCAATAGCATATTAGAAATCATTCTCCGTGCACCACCCCTAATTTTCTATCACATTTGATCAATTTGGAATTTAAATTGATAATGATAATGATAATGATAATGATCGAGGACAGCAATGACAATAACGACAATGATGAGCGGATCTAAGTTTCACAATTATACGATGATGATCAGCGGATCCAAATCCCACAATTATTTATTTAAACTAAAACCAACTGACAAACGATTGATATTTCTCCAGCACAAAAAAAAAACAAATAGTGCATTTAGCAATATTCTTAAACAGCCACGACACTGCCAGCTGAAAGGATAAGCGGATGTAGACTGATTGTTAATTAGATATCAAAAGCAAAAGATAACAAGAGGGCACCCTAACATAAGGTGGTTTTTTTATTTGAAGTGGCAAAAATGAATTTCCTTTAAATAGAGAGGGCAAGGCCGTACTATACCTTTTTACTTAACCTTATAACCTTGTGACTTCTATCTCTAGTATCATGTAAATTGAGACACAATGGGAACACTTCCACGCTAAGTTGCTTGGCATCTCCCACAGAAATCATCTTTCGAGGCAATGCTGGTCCTCCCTTGTACCTAAAGGCAGTAGAGTATTTATCCCCAAAAAAAAGATTAGGAAAGGAAAGCACGTGAGAACCCAGATACTTCACTCATGATATTAGCAGATCACTAGCATGTATTAAAAACCAGGGCAAAGAATGGCACGGAAATCCTAGTGGAAAGTCAATACTCGTACAATCGGCTCTGAAGAAGTATTTTGAAACCCTAACTAGCACAGTCACTTAATTGCAAGAAGAAGAACTACTGCTCTGATTGAGTTCCCCCTTCCAATGAAAACGAAAAATTATTAAGGAACAGAAAAATAATCTAATCTTGACAGTCAACCATAACCATCCATACACAACTGTTAATTCCAACCATATGGAAAATTGCATAGCTGTCATTTCAACAGAAAATGCCGCTAGTACAAAATTGGAGTACTTTCCAGAACATCATAAGAGGTGTTGCCAAGATAAGTCCATTGCACCATCTGCAAATGGGAAGTGTAAAGAGAAATAAGCAAGAAAAACTCACCATTCAGAGAGCTTCTCCCATACTTCTTGTGCGACCAACACATAATCACGCCCTTCTTCCAAAGTTATGATAAGCTCGGGATCATCACTCTCGCCATCAATTTCCCTAATTATTATATCACTATTATCGATTGGTCCAGGTCTACTAGCTGTGTTTGGAAATAGAAAAGGCTGAGATTGAGTAGCGTCCTCGTTAAAGGGATAAGCACCCAGTGGCTTGCCAATGTACCTCTGCCAATCCCTGAACCACCTAAACATACATACAAAACCAAATGAGCATGCCTCTTTATGTTTTTCCCTTTATTTGACTTGTTTTAATTTTCTTCTTTCAGCTACTGGAAAAGAATTCTGGCTTCCACAAACTATCAGAACACCACCAGTGAAATCAGAAAAAAGAACTAAGAAATAATCAAACAGTTGGGAAGTTAGCAGTACTGTGATCAGATCAATTTCTTATCTGGAACTGGTTTACGTTTCGATAGCCAACCATATTCTGGAGCAACAATCTTAAAGTTTAAGATGAAATAGCAAGATGGAGAATTCAATTGAAGGGAAGATCTGAAGAGAAGACCATACAACTAGGTGAGAAGAAAGCAAATAGTAGCTTTTTTTGCCTCTGTAGCAATTCGAAACCTGGTCTCTACCAAATATTAAGCAAAATTTTTAACAGATCCAAACAATCATTGTGAATATAGCGCTTTAGCTCTCATAGTTTCTATGTGATTCAGCACATTCAGGTCGTTGATGATTTTAACTTGACCAATGTTGCATGCTTACTGCATGAACTTGATAACTCTTTGCATGGCGTAGATTCTGCCAAGAGGAGAAAAAAAGATGTGCACGGAAAACAAATAGCCTCCTTTTCTTTCATATAGGTGAGGAAAAAACCGAGCTGCACTATGATGCCTGGAATTATTAATTTTTTGTGATGACATTGCAGTCCGGACCAGCTTGCGCGCACCTAACTATTCCACCATGTACCTGCTACCTCCCATCAGCCCAGGTGTCGGGTAACTCAATCCACCAGCGCTAAGCAAATAAGACGAAATCACCTATTATTTTTTGTACTCCATTGAAATTTGAACCTGAAACCTCATGATTCTCCTCCCACTTCGTTGACCACTAGTAAGCCACACCTTCAAGTCCAGTACGCTGCCCAAACAATTGAGCCATTTTTACTGTTTCAACGCTCAAGGAATAAAATATATTTTAATATCGCCAATGACATCTTACAATACCAATCACTTTCGATACAGTTCATTTTTTTTTAGGGGCTGATAATTATGGTGTCCTGGCAAGCTAGAGCGCACCTCAACTAATTCCACCGGGTACGTGCCCACCCGCACAGGTACTAGGTAACTCTATCCACCAAGGTTTAGACAAATGGTAAAGAAAAAACTCAGTATTTTTGTCGAATTTCAACCTGAGACCTCATAGTTCTCCACCAACTTCATTAACTCTCACAATTATGATTCTTATACCATGTTGTGATAATTACTGAGAATTACTCCCTCAGTCCCAAAATACTTGTCATATTTCGTTTCTCGAGAGTCAATTTGACTAATCTTTGAAGCTAAATTAGATTAGATTAGTTTAAAAAATTTAAATTAAATTTTAGATATTCGAAAACTATATGAAAAATACTATAATTTGCAATTCTTGTCATATCAATAAGGTGAAAAAATACATGTCAAAATATTGATCAAGCTCATGTGTTTGATGCTCGAGAGGCGAAATACGACAAGTATTTTGGGACGGATGGAATAGCACATTCACCACCTTATGATTAAAACAAAGAAGAATCCTTTCAATATGCAGAAGCACAAGTTAGCTGATAGATGTGAGTGGGTAAGATAAGCAGCATAACAACGGATTCACATAAGCAAATAATCATAATTTTTTTCATGTTTAGAAAGAAAAAAAAGTACACAAACTGAAAACTCCCTGCATGCCTTGTTAAAGCATCAATGGCAAACAAAAGTAGATAAAAGAAAAGCAAAGTAGGGATGAGGAACCTGTTAGAAATAACATAATAGGTATTGCCTTCTCGCAAATTGGATTCAGCTTTGCTGATAAGCTCCTGAATGATCCTAGCCTCTTCTTCAGGCGTGCAAGGCAATTCAATAGATCCATTCTCCATCATGTATCCCGAATCTGGAATCGTCATGATCCACTACTCAATTCTACAAAATACCAAAAAACAAATATAAAAGTTTCAATTATAAATAAAAAAACTGAATAAATTGGATTTTCCAAAATAAGAGTATAAAGAAAAGAATATACGAACCCTAAGGATCGAAAAGCGAAAAAGGGGAGATAAATGGGAAGGAAGAACCCTAGATTATAGGAGAATACTCAAATTTCCCCCGATTTGGATTTATGATGTGCTGCACAAATACACAAACCGTCTCTCTCCCTTGCTGTCTTTTGAGTTTTCCTCCACCTACCTTTTTTATATGATATGCCCAATCACACCCTGTACTCTCTCGAATTCACTAATCTTTCCCCCTTTTTTTAAATATTGTATTTCATTTTTAAATTTTTTTTTGGTAAGTTGAATATAGTATTGTATTTACCAGTCTTTCTACTTCTTTTTTTCTTTTAGATTATCGAAATTCTCCAAATATTACCTGAATATTCAACCAACAAAGACAATCCCTCCTATACCGAATTATACTTGGTGGGCGTTTGGACATAACAATTGTAAAATTCCAAAACAGGATGAAAAAAAAAATCAAGTGAAAATAACATTTGGAATTTAGAGTTATTTGGACATGAATATAATTTTGGGTTATTTTTGAAGTTTTATGAGTGATTTGAGTGAATTTTGAAAAACCACTTTTTGAAAATTTTATGAACAAACGCTAATTTCGAAAAAAAAATTAAAAAAATTTAGAAAAAAGAAAAAAATTTCTTATGTCCAAAGGGCTCTAGTAGTTTACAATTTTTGCGATTTCTCTTAGTACTATTATATTCGATGACTTGTAAATTTTTCTTTCAAGATTAAATTGATATACTAAAACATTGTCAGCAACTTCATTAAGTCAATGGCTCGAAAAACTTAAAGCTACTCATCCCAAAAAGTTGATATGATTAGTGTAAAATTAACCTTCTGTGTGAATAAGAATGTACTAAAATTTTTATTATAGTTGAAATAAGACTTAGGTATTAGAGGTTGTTTAAAATGTATTCTAAAATTTAAAACTTTCATAATTGTTAACAAGACCATGATAGAAGAGAGATATTTTCCCCCCTCAAACAATAACTCACAAAGTATGTTTTACTTACAAAAACGAAGAATTAAAGAGGTCTAAATTGTTGCGCCTCTTATTGTCCAAGTAGTATTATTTTCCGGTCTACTTTATTATATCTTTAATAGAAGAGGGGGAGGGGGGGGGGGGGAAGGAGAGGGGGAGAGAGAGAGAGCTCCAAATATTATTGCCTCTTAAAAACATGAACAAAAATCAACTAAAAGCAAGGGAATAACTAAATTGTCAAGTTTCCCTCCGCAGAAGCTTCAAAACTTACAGGAGCACAAATACACAAAAATCTGCAGTTGAGAGAGTTGAGCATCTAAACTATTTACAGCAGCTTACAGCTTCCGCAGACAACTTTCATCTATAATTCACTGCATGAATCTTAATGACAAAATCATAAGGTATCAACAGGTAGCTGATGACATACCCAGGCCACCCAAGGACACATACCAGCAAACATGCAAATCGGACTGGTACATGACATGGCCAAAGCTACCAGTCAACACAAATCCTCTAAACAATGACTGCCATAACCTCATGTATGCAAGAATCTTCAGTGTGTATAGAAAGTTATTGCCACTTAACAAGATCTGCAAGTCATTGTTGCTAATCATAGATGTTATGTATTAAACACCCCAAGAAAAAAAGAAAAAAAGCACCTAACACAAATTATGACATGGTCACTCTCCCATCAGAGCTAGCAGAGGCCTCATTTCCAGCTGGAGAAGTTTCACCACCTTGTACCTCATCTTCGCTGAAAATGCTGTCCTCACGAGATTCAGAGGATGAGGCAACCTCCTCATCACTGGAAACCTCAGCCTTGTGCCGCCTCCTCACATCCTTTATGCCTCTTCCTTGAAGAGCCAGTCGCCTGCGCTTTCTCGCCTTCCTCTTGCCTTTGGGAAACTCTTCCTGATTTGATTCAAAAGCCCGGTTCCTGACATCTTTTGCAGCTCTATCCATGCAATCTTCATTATCCTCTGATTCAGTAAATTGGGAATCAACATCAAGCTTGCGTCTCTTCCTACTTGTACTGGTCTGATAAAGAAAAGTTAAGCATTAAAAGGATATAAGTCAAATATGAATCCAAATGGTAAATTGAATATGCACATCATTCCTTAACAAGCATAATCAACATAGTTCCTTTCAGCTGTAACCTAAGCTTCATGGATGGTTTTCTGCCTTATTTGGGCGGGCACGAAAGCAGGCAGGGTTACAAACTTCGACATCACTTATTTTGGAAAGAAATCGAGGTGAAGCATAAATCAGCCGGAGCCTTCAAAACTAACTATTTTCCCAATATTTGATGTCCACACCATCGGTTCTTCCCAATGACCTCACTCTAGGACAAGAGACTGCCCAACATCGAACCTTGCCTCGGTCAACAATTAAATATTGCCACAGTTACATATTACTTTAAGAAATTTCATCAACTTAACCATTGATGCAACAAGTTTCTTTAATTGCAAGAGCTATCCAGATTTACTGCAGGAGTTTGGAAAGGTAAAAGGAAACATAACGCAGTTGCCTATTTCCTTCACACAGTATGCTCAGGGAACCAGCCAAATCGCACTTTGGCGGCTGCATACTGAGAGAAACCCTTTTTAATACTCCTAAAAATTACTAGGAGAATTATTTCTTTTATAGTCAAAATAAAGACCATTCTTCTTCTCCCTCATTTGGGGTGCAATCACCACTTTGGCAAACAGGAAATGGTATCTCCGGGATTCTATGAACAAAGAGAAATAAATGGTGAACAGAAGAATTTTCTTTTTACTCCATCGTCTAATAAATTTGAGGGGACAACAATTTTTTTGATGCCATATATATGGCAAGCGGCAAGCCAGTGTTACCAACTTTTTGGACAAGCTTCTGAAAAGGTAAGAATGTGGAGATTCTCATTAGATTCTCATTGTCAGAAAGATGTACCAGTTGAACCCACAGAGCTGGATATTGAATTTGTGTTGTATCTCCAATAACTCTCTCTTTCTCCAAGTCCCTTCTTTCTTAGGAAGTGTGTAAAAAAGTACTTGGCAGATGACTTAAATGGCAACCTTAGCTGAGTCTTTCAGAATTGGAGAAGGCTGAAACATGTCATTTAGTTTAGAATGGAGGCTTTGTTTATTCACCGTTAGTCTTAAACATTAAGGGTATTTCTTGTTAGTTACAATATATTAAGGATGAATTTAAACTTCTAGGTAAACTTAAGGGATGTTTTAAGTTAAAAAATCAAACCAAGTGATAAAATGTCACAGGAATTGTTAAAGCATACCTTGGGACCTCGATCAACCAGGCGAGACCATTCACTTCGGTTCCTTAAGCAATCAAGAACAGCCTGAGAGTGACTTGAATATGCGTAACGTTCTCCGTTGTGCTTCCTCAAGTTGGGCCAGTGCTACAGCAAAAGAAGGAAGATGAGAAGACAAATTAAATTTAACACCAGAAAGAGATAGTATCTTATCACATTAAAGCAACTGTACCGGAAGGACTGCATTGCAAAGCTCTTCATAAGTCATTCTTTGACCTTTGCTCATAATCTCAGCAAGCAAGCCTAAAAATGCAGAAAAATATACAGCATTAATAAGGAGGAATTTCATAGTAACAGTCAGAAGATCCAAATTAGAAGGAATTATTTTTTAAGAACATCCAGCATATATAACTCTCAAGAAGGCAAAACCTGGTAAAGTACGGCGTGAAGGATGTCCAGCCACTTTTGAATCATCAGCAGCAGCTGCACTTGGTGAATAGTGCATTGAGGACAAGTTCTGCTTATTTGCCTCTTTTGAGGCACACAAACTACTACTTGCAGAAGCATTGGAGGCAAGTACGTTACTCTTCTTCAGAGACTGCACAGTTTTTGCTGATCCACCATCTCCTTCTCTCTTAATAACAGAATCATCTTCTCTTCTACAATCAGGAGAAATTGATCTCTCGGATATCTTAGTTTCCTGAACCACCTCTTCCTGGGAACAGTTTGAACCATCTTTGCCTATATCCTTTGACTTTCTTTTAGATGTCTACAGCAAATATAAACACATATGTCAGAATAAATCCAAAAAAAGCAGATGATGCCCATTACAGGAAAAAATCTAGCTTACCAAACCATGATCTTTTCCTCCACCACTAGATGTTCGCTTCATTAGCACACTTGTACCCGTTGGAGAGGTTAACTGAGGTAAGCTACCAGCATGACGCATCCGTGGCACTCGAGGAACTCTAGGAGAACTATTAAGTTCTTGATGAAGCAGTAGAGCAAGCTACATATGGATGATGGACAAGTGTAAGCTAAGTGAGAAAACAGTAAGCTTTATAAATTCATTAATTCAACTTCTACCTCTTCATCACTTAGTGCCGCAGGAGATGACGAAGATGGAGGATGCATCAGATGTGTATTCACTTTAGAAGATGGTTGGGAACTGGGCTGGTTTATCTTTTCACCTTTCTGTGTCAAATGTGTACCTGTAGCTTTATTATGTACATGTGAGGCACTCTC
Source organism: Nicotiana tabacum (assembly GCF_000715075.1). Taxonomy (NCBI): domain Eukaryota; kingdom Viridiplantae; phylum Streptophyta; class Magnoliopsida; order Solanales; family Solanaceae; genus Nicotiana; species Nicotiana tabacum. Next base: position 719,247 of record NC_134080.1, on the reverse strand, counting down.
ACTTTGCAGTGAAGTAGAAGACTCTGCAGAGTGTGAACCAGCAGGGTTGCTACGCACCGCTGATGTTTTAGCAGACGAATTTAGGACCGAATCCTTTGCTTCTGATACTGTTCGCTTCACTGGAGCATGAAAGAGCTTGGTCGACTGCGAGGTCTTCGATGTCGAAACAACTGATGACTTTGGGAGCTCTTTCAATATTTTCTTTGGTCTTTCACGCCTCTCCTCATCCCTACCAGAATCCATTGACGAGCTCTCTCTTTTATTACTAAGATCAATCTCAGACATTCCTCTTGGTCTACCATTAGAATCATGATTATGAGCTTTTGAGGATGTTCGATTCTCAGGAGCAGAAGACTTGGTTGTTCCAGTAGATGATTTTCCCATGGATAAAACTACTTTACGGTGATTAGAAGCTGGTAAAGGATTTGTGACTGGTAAGCAGGATCTAGGTGCATCTTCAGCAGGTTTTGAACTTTCCTTGTGTCCTGAACTCTTTCTTGGTCCTACCGCAACTTCAGCAATCTTAGGTTCTTGATTAGATTGACAGAGAGCACTGGGTGATTCATCAGTATTAGTTATATTATTATCACCCATTGTTGCCTTTTTATCGTCTTCCTCTAATTTACAGTCACTATATTCTGAATTGATTACAGTGGTAATGTTTACTTCAGCTTTTTCAGACAGGCATCCTGAAGATATCCCTGCAGGTTTTGGCAAGGATTTTGTTATATCCAACTTACCGTTGCTTGAAAGTGAATGTTGAAATTCAAGGCCTGCAGGATCAGAATGGACTTCTGCTGTCAATTTAGCATCGAGTTCTGAAGAGCAAATGACCTTATCATCACTTGAACTTTCAATATTTGGGTGCCTCTTAATGTCTGGACCACGACATGTAACATTTTCTATCATGGGCTCCGCCATCTGTGATTCAGTCCCAAGACATACCGCAACCTCTTCCTTATTGTTGGTAGCATTAGTAGCAACCTAATTTCACAATCAATGTTATTACAGAAGAACTCCTTAACCAGAAAAGAAAAACCAAGAATAAATAATAAACATTAGCATGATGCAAAGCTCCTTTCTCTCCACAACTTTATAAAAGTTAGGGCTCAGCAAGACATTTTAGATCCAAAATCTCCATCTTAGCCAGATCCATAACCAGGAGGGCATAGTCGATAAACTTGCATTTCTCAAGGAACTACATAGCCCTAAACTTGGCCAGCATAAAATGCTAATGACGCTGCATACTTGACATGCAATGACAGTAAAACATGAAACTAATGCATATTCTACTTGGTAAAAGAGAAATCCGGCAACTGACAATAGCTTTAACAGAAACTTAGCCTGAAAGAACAGCCAACTGCGCTTCATATTTAATATGAATGAAAAAGAGCATCAAAATAATGCATATTCTACTTGGTAGAAGAGAAAGTCGACTACTGACAATAACTTCTGCATAAACCTAAACCCATTCGACTGTTATAGCCCCTTTCTTAGATTGTAGAGGGAGCAAGGAAAAAAAGAAACACACACCACCTTATCACCTCCCATTCCGTCCCAGATAAAAGCCAATAACTATCTATCATCTTCTATTTCTTTAATCAAAACCCAACCAGTTGCCCTAACAGCACGGTTGATCCAGCCCACTTCAGATCCACGTGCTTCACCATAATGGCTAGATTAAAATTAATTTCAGTCACTTAACAAATGCTATAAGCTCCAGTTTTAACATGTTTCAACACGTGCATAAATATTCTCTCATGTTTTATTGGATTTAAATATGGTTAACCTTAAAACAATAAGAATTATATAACAATAAGGGTCAACTTCGATATCATCACAAATTGGGGAAGGTGACGAGTTATGGCATTCTGGACTTCCCAAATTGCATGGTTACCCTCATAGCACTTCCCGCTAAGTGCTAACTTTTCCAAACAGAAAGGACTGATGAACAAAATAATGGTGGCGAGAAGAGATAGAGCACCAGAGCAGGTTCACTGGCTTTGAAAGTGTCAGGAGTTTTAGACTTGTCAAGAAAGAGAATGTGTGAGGAATTTTAGTTCTTTTTACAACAAAAAAAACATAATAAGAAGACTTTATCTCCTCTTCATTTTTGATAAGATCATTTGTAAATCTGATGAGTGCAAGTCCATTCTTTTTACCTCTATAACAAAGGGGAGGGGAAGAAACAATGGTTTCATGCATTTTCTGTTTGTTTTGAACTTCAGAAATAAAAATGAAATAGCCTATCTTCGACCTGCCTACAAAGGTTTGTTCTCCAGACCTTACACTTTTACAAACTTAAGTGCAAACAGGATTATAGCACATAAAAAGTACTCTACCACCTGAAAAAATGCAGTACTGGACATAATTGGTCATAAACTTGGGGCGATGTGTGCCAAGAGAAGTCACCACATAATCACAGGAAATTGTAGCATGAAAACCTGATGACATACCTCGTCTGTTGTAGGTAAACTAGCAGAATCACTACGCTCTAAAATTGTTGCTGCTCCATCATTCTCCATAGGAGAATCCTCTACCCTAGCAGGAACATGGTTTCTAATCTTGTCTTCCCTCGGATGTGCTTCACTTGTCGAGCAGCGTTTAGACACATCACAAGATACAATTTTTGAGAAGCACTCACTTGAAGCTGGAATGTCACAGTAGCTTTTTGTGTCGTGGTTCAGTATACGAGGTCCTTCCAAAACGCCAACAGCAGCCAGAACTTCCCCTGTATTTCCAAATTTTGTTCTCTGAATATCTGTCTTGACAGCCATGGGGCCTCTGTCTTTATAAAATTGCAATTTTCCTGAGTTAAGTCCATTATAACTTGAAAAATATAACAGTCTTAGCAGTACTAGTAGCAATTCAAATAGTAGACGAAGCAGCAGTAGCAGCAGTAACACAAATCAACATTTGAAAGTCACGACAGTGTGTGTGTATATATATATATATTTTGAACTGGAAATCACGAAAGTATTAGACATGCAACAACAACAACGGCCCAGTATAATCCCACAAGTGGGGTATTAGACATGCAAGCAAAGCTATATACATATAGATGGGTGTATATGAACTAGATACTAAAGTATCAAAGTTATTTTCTTTCCAGATAAGTAACAAAATGGTAGTAGCTTAATCACCTGGTCTAGAAGCATGAGTATCTTTCTTAAGATATGCCTCCTTTTCAACGATCTTAGACTTCTTCTTACCACTTTGGTCCTTGGACATCCCAAACTCTTTTTTTTTACGTTTGCTGCCTTGTATCATGCTGGGGCCCAATAAACCTGTGCCCTTCTTCACATCATCTGAATCCATAGCACCGTTAGATTCAATAACCGGCTTCTCAGAAACAGGGTTAACTACTGGTGAAAACAAGCGGTTTTCTCTTGACAATGAGAATAAAGCACCAGCACCATTACCAGTAGTCATCTCATTGCCTTTGTCGCTGGTGTTATCGTGAGTCTCCCTTGTTTCATTCTCCCAACAAGGAAACTCCCTATATTGAAAATTAAACTTTTTGGGAACATAACCACCACATTTCCACAATTCACGACCAAATACAGATGATAGCCCAGAGAATAAAGCTGGATCACCACCCGGAACACCTTGCATGTGAACCCTTTCCTCCATTGGCAAATCAGTCCAAAGCCTAAAGGGCTTTCGGATAGGCACAGTATTAGGATATGGAGGATTCATCCTCATAGTCTTGGTGGGCAACTCAACAAGCAGCTGAGCAACCTCAGTTTCTTCGCTATCATTCCTCCTGGCCTTATTCTTACATTTATCACACGCAAACAGCTTCTCACTCTTGACATAGCGCACGCAACGTGTATGTACCCACACACTGCACTCGTCGCAATTCACCATCTCCTCCCCATCATCAAAATTCACACCACACACACAATCCACTGTCCATGAACCATCCACCCAGTCATCCTGTGGGTTCGCAACAGGAAGCCGGTGAGACCGGCTCTTCATAGCTGCCTCTCCGCTATTCCAACCCTAAAACTGCATTAAAGAGAAAAACCTAAGATCCCCAAAAAGTAACCTCCTATAAAGCAAAATGCCTACTTATACCCACCTCAATTATCAATAACTAAATGCTAATTGAAACGTCCAATAACTCAATTATCAAACCCTTTACCAGTGAAATATCAAATTAAGACCACCAAAGGGCCATATAAGAATCAAGCCTATAATTGCAATATCCCCAAAAACAAAAAAGAACCTAAAATACCCAAAAGTAATCCTCCTTTAAGCTACTAATTACCACCTCAATTATCACAGCTCGATGCCAAATGAACGGCGAAAAACTCAATTATTCAAACCCTTTCCCAGTGATACATAAAATTGAGACGGTAAATAAGGGGAAAAGAGAAGAAGTTACAGCTAGAGGATATGTACCGTGACGCCGGAGATGCTTTCCACGCAATCAATTGAAGCTTTGAGATATTATAAGGATGAATACGAGAAATTACAGGGATTCGAATTGAATATTTGCAGGGATTAGAGTGTCAGCAGAAAAAGCTGCATAGGGGTTTGGCAGCTGGCCTTCTGGTTACTCGAGCGGGCTCGGAATTCTGGGATTGTATGGAATTCTGGTTGAAAAAGTATATTGGCGTCCGTCACGGCTCTACTGCTTCGTCTCGGCTCCACAATCCACATTACAACTTAACGGCGTCGGCTGGCCGTTACCCCAGAAAAAGTACACGAGGACTTACGGGGTCAATTATCAATTATCAATTCTTTGGAGTCTTAATGGGAGTTTTGGACAAACATATTATTTGTAAATAATAATAATAATAATAAAATATTTGAAAATCAATACTTATTTTATAAATTTGTTGTTATTTCAACCTTCGTTTAAAATAGAGAATCCAAAATTGATAAGTGGTTTAAGTAATATTTCAAATGAAATAGTAATTTTCACTCAAAAAAAAGTTCAATACTTTAATTAATTGAAATTCATGTTTAAAACATAGATTTAGATTTCCATAATACTTTGTCAACGTCATCTTTAAGTACTATTAACTTTTAAAGCTCAACTATTTGCTTGCTTGCATGATATCAAAATTTTATTACTTAAATTAAAAATATACTATTAACTTTACCAATATAGAATTTTGATACTATGAAAACACAAAATAAAAATAGATAATTTGTGATACAAATAAACAGGGGCGGATCTACGTTCGGCGAAGCGGTGTTCGCCGGAAAAATTTACTCTACATATAATTAAAATACAGAAACACAAATAGGTTAAATAGAGTAAATGTGACACCACTTGACACATTAGACATGCAGCACATTTGATGAAGTGTTGTAAATGTTCAGGAAATGTCATGGGTTCGAAACTAGCGAGCCCCATTTTCTGTTTTAATAAAAATTGTGTTCGGTAGAGTTTGAACGTATTCCAAGTTTTTTTAATATTCTTTTTCTCCTCTCATCTTCTCTCTCGGCATGAAATTGATTAAGAACGATTTGTGGAATCAAATAAATGATAAATTTTTGTGTGATTTTTGGTTGTATATATAAAAAAAAGTATTTAATATTATTCTTAATGAGGTTATTTTGATACATTTCTAAAATGAAAACTCATCGATAAGAGTTGTAGTAATATACCTGAGTAGTGGTTTATTATTAGAAGAATTTGAACGTATTTTTTAAATATGATATTGTTAAAGTGAATTGTTAGTCGCTCACTATTTAAGGTTGTGACACCACTTATAAAAAATCTTGTGTACGCCATTGCAAATAAGGTGAATTAATTAATAAAAAATACATAATAATTAGATGAAAAATAGATTCAATGACGCCTCAAATGATATTGCAAAATCTATTTACACACTACATTTATAGGTTCATTCATTATTTGTCTATCATCTATTATAGTAAAATCTTCAGCTCCACCACCAAATGATGTGATGCAGTGGATGTAACTGCTCTTCCCTTAACTAGAGGTCTCGAGCGCGAATCCGGATATAGTCGGGCTCCAATGCAGATACCGGACACCGGGTGAAAAAAAAAAAATCTTCAGCTCCATCTATTTGTCAATCTTTAAAGAGTAACATAATATTGTGCTTCTATTAATATTGATTTCTTCAAAACCAATCCCCCGTGAGATAATAATTAACCTCGATTTGTATTATGATATGCCTCTTTTTAGTTTAGCTTTGAACTTTTTTTGGGGGGGAGGGGCGGGGGGTTCAAATTTACCTTTTTTATTTGACTAAATTATTTTCTCAAGCTTGAATTTTTATGTTGTTACTATAATAAAATGCATTTATTTTTTTACTGTTATTTTTCTTATTCTTCTGTTAATTTTGTTTTTACTAATAAACTAGACATGATCGTTATTGCACCAAACATCATCTTCATACCACTTCAACACTCAGCTAGCATAAATAAGTTTATGTTGATTCATAAACAAGATCCCTACCCATTTTTAGCATAAATAACTTTGTGAACGTGACATTTTGAAGTTTGTCAATTGTTAGTTTCAGCAGAAAAATTAAATAAATACTTGCTCCCAATTATATCATTTGACTTTAAAGATTCTTGCTCTTCTGTTAAGAAAAATATTTTGTCGCAAATTATAATCTTTTATAATTGTTGTCACTAAAGAGTGTACAGGTGTAAAGTCCTTCATCACTTCATTTTTAATTGTTCATTTTTGACTTTACACTCCTTTTAAAAAAAATGAAGTATGTATTTTACCATTTTATCCTTAATAATAATAGTATTTTCGAAAGTCTTGGGAAATGATTTGGAGAATGAGTAGTTAGTGATAAGGTTACAACATGAAAAAAAATCAAGAATTTAATATGGTCTAAAGTAATAAATTATACATATTCGATGAATTTCTTAAAACAAATGGTTTGATCAAAAACTATTGGGTTCGACGGAACTCATATGTTGCATTGTAGCACCACCATTGTTTCCGGATAAAAAAAGTGAAAATATATTTTTTAGGTTGTTATAAAGATTGAAGGTCTTATCTTAATTACTTTAATAAGTTTATGCTGGTTCATAAACAAGATCCCTACCCATTCATAAATAATTTGAATTAATTAATGAAAAATACATAATAATTAGATGAAAAATAGATTCAATGACGCCTCAAATGATATTGTAAAAGCTATTTATACACTATATTTATAGGTTCATTCGTTATTTGCCTATAATCTATAGATATGTAATTTTTGATCCGCACATTAAAATTACCTTAAATAGTCATAATATTTTTAGGATATTTATTTGAGTTTATTTCTATAGAATTCTACTTTATTATTAATTTTAATTATATTTTAAAGCACAAAAAATTGAAAAATACAAAAATAGTTTCATGTTTTATCTCATTTATGTTTAGTTTAGGTTATAAATGTTTTATAGTGATATTATTTTAATTTTATCATGACTTTAACGTATTTTTCTCTATTCTTATTTTAATATGATATTTAAAAAACATCAGAAAATGATTTCATATTTTATATAGTTTAGTTTAATTAAGTAGATTGATCTTTATATTATATAGTATATGTATTTAAAAAGAACTTAAGTAAAGCTTGGGTATTATTTTAGCCCAAAAGAGGCCAAAATCTGGGCAGCCCAATCCCATAACCCCTTCAACCCAGCTGACCCTTTACCCTGAACCAAACCCGCCCCAAATACCCGTCCAACCCGCCCCATCTTCCCATTAAATCTCAGCCATCAATCTATTTTAATCCAATGGTCATAAGTTAGTCCCTCACCCCATATAAAAATCCCTTTTTGTCATAACCCTAACCCTATCTTTTCTTGAAACCAAACAGTCGCACCCTTCCTCTTACGCCTCTGCCCACCAAACTAGCCGGAATCGGGCGAGTCCACTCACCTGAGTTCCATGGTCCCTCCCCCCCTCTCTCATCTTATCCTTCCTCCACGTAGCAATGATAACAAACTCAGAATATTCTCTAATGATTTCACCCAAATCGAATCCGCCATCCCTCTCACGCGCTTTAGCTTTCTTGAACAAATCTCGGATAAATGGGAGCGGTTGGATGTGAGTGAAAGCCCATCCACGCCTTCCATTTTTCCGATTTTTTGTTTTATGAAAATTTTTCGGGAGTTTTCAGCTTTTTGAAGTTATTTTGGGAGATAATTTTCGAATTTCTTGGAGAAGAAGCAAGAAGAAGCTTCTAGGATCCTATATATTTGGGATTTTCAGACAGAAAATGGTGATGGGGGAGAAAATTAGGGTTCTAAGAGTGAGTTTCTTCTTCTCATTTGGTCCATTCCCAGTTAAGTTTAAGTTCCAGAAAAGCAAAAATACAAAAAAAAAACTAGAAAAGCAAAAATACAAAAGATTTTGGGTTCTTCTTTTACACATTTTGGTTCAAGAACGAAATGGATGTTAGTTGAGGTTTGAAGCCGATTTGGGTTGCTGTCCGTTGTTCGAAACTCGTGGTTCCTGTTTGACTTAGCTGTCGTATTCTCGAGTGGCCTTTTGAATTTGAAGCTTTGTAGCTGATTGCTTTGATTCTCTGTTATTAAGAAGAAATTTGCACTCAGGTTCATATCCTATCTCTTCTTTTATCTAAAGTATGACTGAGACTATGATGAGACTTTAGGATTAAAACAAACTTAAGCGTCTAGAATCTGCCTATGTTTTCAAGATGTTGAATGTGTTCTACTTCAGTTCTTTTGAATCTGCCTTGCTCGTCATGTTGAGATTAAGCGTGCGTTGCATCTCGGAAACCTTGTTGTGATATTTTCTGCTTGATCTCAATCATATTCATTTGGTTTAAGATACTGGCGCTGCCATCTTCTTTGCTCTTTCAGTCTTGCTTAAATTGTCCTTGGTTTGAAGATAATAGCGATATTTGAGTAGTATAGAGTGATCCTATTTTCGGCAGAATCGAGTATGTGTGGTTTTAATGTCACTTTGATTCATTGGTTTGCATTTGTTCCTTGAAGTTTGACATAAAAGCGCATTGAAAGTTTTCACCATTTTGCCTCAAAGTTAATTTGTCATTTTCGGATATCCTAGTTCAGTAGAGGTAATGTGAAGCTAGTTTTGGATTACCACTGGAGTTGAATTTTCTTTGCCCTTTTAATTCTTAAATGTAGGAATCTAGTCCTTGATTGAATGAATCCAGTATATTTCTACAACAACAACAACCCAGTATAATCCCACTTAATGGGGTTTGGGGAGGGTAGTGTGTACGCAGACCTTACCCCTACCCTGAGGTAGAGAGGCTGTTTCCAAATAGAAACCCGATATCCTTCCCTCCAAGAACTTCCCACCTTGCTCTTGGGGAGACTCGAACTCACAACCTTTTGGTTGGAAGCGGAGGTTGCTTACCATCAGAGCAACTCCTCTTCTCTTGTCTATTCAGTATATTTCTAAAAAAATGCAAATAAAGTGCTACAGGATGTTAGCTTAGCAGAATAAGAATTCTTGTGCCATGAGGATTATGTGCTTCCTCTTGTTCTGTTGGCATTCTTCCCTCCCATTAATTTGGTTACTAATGTTATTACATTTTCTTAGTGTACTTGCGTGGCGCCTTTTAAGATAGTATAGGAACAAGTGATTAACTTAGATGACAAAGTAAATTCAGGCTTGATAAGTGAGGTTTAAAGGATTTGAGATTATCAAATGGGGTTGGTAAGACATCTGACAATTGGTTTTTCCCAAATTCACTTTGTTTTCTCACTTGCGTTTCAGATTATTGATATATAGTTTTGGTTAGTTGCTTATTCATATTCTTTGAATGCTTTAAGCTCTTGTTGGTGGAATGTCTATTTCTAGTCTTTGTTTGTGTGCACAATTTATGTGATTCCTTATGTGGACGATTCGAATGAATTATTGTATAGAGTCATGGGAGTTGGGAAAAAGACTTGGCCCATTAATGTTAATTTGCTTACATAATTAGGAATTGGGCTTGGTCAAATGCATGAAATAAGAAGTTAAAAGAAAAGTGAGCATGAAATGAGTTTTATTTAATTTTATTTCTATCTTTTAATCGCTAGGAGCATGCTTAGGCCGACCACATTTGGGTAGGCAAGCTTTAGGACTCCTGTTAATTTTGAGGCGAGAGGTCGTTCCCTTAGTTAAATTTATCCGGGGAATGGCCCAAAGTATTTGTATATATTTATTCCGGGGTATGCCCCGAAGTATTTGTATTTGGAGGTCGATAGTAGAACTCGTAGTATTTTTATTTTTATTTTTCATTTTTTCTTTTACTAGGTGGGGACGACTTTGAGCTTCGCATGTGTTTATTTTGCTTTTCCGTGTTTATTTTTACCTCAATTTGAATTCTAAAAGCTAGCTAGATCAAGTACGCAATCGTGACATTTACGGGACTTGGGGAGTGTCTAACACTTTCTCCCCGAGTCAAATGAACCCCTTTACCTAAATTTCTGGTGCGGACTTGGTTTTAGAGTCTAAATGTTTAAAATGGAAAAATTATTTTTTTTTAAAAAAACGGTGACCTAGCACACCGAAATCAAAGTGAGTTGACGACTCTGAGTTATTTCCTTTTGAACACAATTTTGTCACCTTTTAATTAAAAATCCTTTTGAGCTTCAAAAATTCTTTTATTATTTTTAAGAGGGTTAGTGAGATTTGAAAAAAAATGGGGTGTGACATCATCTAAATCTTCAGCTCCATCTATTTGTTAGTCGCTAAAGAATATCATAATATTGTGCTTCTATTAATACTGATTTCTTCAAAACCAATCCCATGTGAGATAATAATTGACCTCAATTTGTATTATGATAAGTGTCTTTCTGATTTAGCTTTGAATTTTTTTATTTTTTTATTTTGTGTGTGTGTGGAGGTGGGGGGGGGGGGGGCAAATTTACCTTTTCTATTTGACTAAATTATATTTTTTAAGTTTGAATTTTTATGTTGTTACTATAACAAAATGCATTTTTTTTACTGTTGTTTTTCTTGTTCTTCTGTTAATTTTGTTGAACTTTTCTTTTTACTAATAAGCTAAACATGTTCGTTATTGCACCAAACATCAACTTCATACCACTTCAACACACAGCTAGCATATATTTTCAAGATAATAGTCAACATACATAGTTTTTTTCTTTAAATTTTTATTTTTTTTAAATATAGGCATAAGAGGCAAAAAAAATTTAGCTTTGATTTTAGTTATAACTTTTTCATTTTTTATAATATATTTGTCACCATCATTTCTCTTTTAACTTCGTATAACCATCATCAACCCTTTTCAATCCTGAAACTTCTCTCAATTTATCCAATTTGCATGTAATTTTATGTTTCAATTTAATTTTTTTCTATGTCCATTGACTTAATTTCTTTTCATAACGACAAAAAAATAAAGAATACTTTTGTCTTTGTTTCAATTTTAGTAATAATTATAAAACGTATTAGCTCCAAGATCACGCCCAATAATGCCTTATAAAAAGAATTAAGGGTCATTGCAAATATAATTCGATTTACAAGTCCGAAGTCGAATCCCACAAAGAACTAAGGCTTAGCTACAGTTGTTCAATATCGCTAAGAAACACAAGTTCAAACAATTTTCTAATTATAAAGATTGCGGTTCTTATTTTTAAACTAATTAATTAGAAAGCAGTAAAATTATTAATTAAGGAGACTAAGACTTGTAGACAAGATTAAGGAGGTCTAGAGTTATGATTTCCCCAATTGCCGGAATTTTTCCCGCTAAGTCTTCTATAATTTCGCATATGTATTCTTTACCGATCGTGGGTACTTTGGGTGTTGTAGCTCTCTCTCGAGCAACTACCACAATTTATGCTACAAACCCAAATAACACCAAAGTATATTGTATTGATAAATTGGCAGTAATAGGAACAACTCAGCTAAAGGAAATTACAAAGAACTCAAACACCACAAGAATGGGGATGAGAAGACACAGAGAGAAGGAAGATGAGAGGCACAGAACTTTCACATAATACAAGCCTACTGTAATTCTTATTCTACTAGGTATTTATAGGGAATGCTAAATCCTATTTCCTTGCTTCACACTTCACATGTTCCAGCACTCTGCTGCCAAACAAAGTCTGTTAATTTTGTTGGATGCTTCTTCACTCTTGTGTTGCGCCTCACATTTTCTGTTTCTTGAGGAATGTTGATCTGGCTACTAACTTGGTCAGCTGCATGCGCATTTTCAGCTATTTCGGTATTCATAACAATTTACTAGACGTATTCTCTCGAACTACGCTAGCTGGCACAAATTCACCGCTCATTACGATCGCACCAAGGTTTCATTATCTCTAATCCCGCCTTTAAACACTCCTTATTGATCTCTCACGTACTTTATGAGTTATGTTGTTTAACAACTACCTAAGTATGTACTCTCTCTCGAGCAGTACGCACTAAATAGGCACAGTCAATTGATGGCCATTCAATCAACAAGTAGTTGAACAAGTCGATAAATCAAACGACTTAATTATATAAAAACATAACAAGAATTTATCATACAAAAGGTTCTATCAAAACTCTAGATAACAAATTAGCTATTTGTCATAGTATGCATAACTACAATACTAGAATTCATAACCAATAATGAAAATAGGAAGAAGGAAGTGAAAAACTCGTAGAAGAATTCTGCGTCTTGCTCCTAGTGTGTTCTTGCCTCCTTAGGTCGAATCTCAGGTTTAAAGTATGTCAAAAGTCCTCAAAATAGCATTTTTATGTGTATTTATACCAAGTAAGGTCGGGCCAGACGAAACACCTTTTCCTACACAAAATAGGACTCTGGCTCTGTAAAATTTGTACAAGCGCGCCGCATGGGGCGCCGCACCACGCAGTGTACTTGTGGGGAACTTCAGAGAGCATGCAATTTGAGGGTCGCAACAATTTACACAGCCGCGGCGCCCCCTGCGGCGCGGATGCGGAAATTTAGAAAAATGTAAAACACAAAAGTTGTAGATCTTTTAAATAGCTTTCCAACGATATATTGTGGAGCCCAAATGGATTTCTGAGCGAAAAGTTATGTGCATTTTACTAGACAATGCATAGTATGTCTACTCGATTCTTCGTTTCGTTCTTAAAGTCCACTATCATCCGTTGATCCCCAAACACAATCCCAACTTAATCCTTGGGCTTTTAATCAGACTTCAAAGCTCCAGAATAGCTTGAATTCATTCCATAATATCTACGTAAATCGGAATCACTCTTACAAGGCATAAAACACATATATAGTGCAAAACAATAGCGATTAAAGTCCAAACTCAATTAAAGTATAGTAAATTAGAGTATAATAAGCGACTAAAATACGCAATTATAACCTATCATCATTCCATAATATCTACGTAAATCGGAATCACTCTTACAAGGCATAAAACACATATATAGTGCAAAACAATAGCGATTAAAGTCCAAACTCAATTAAAGTATAGTAAATTAGAGTATAATAAGCGACTAAAATACGCAATTATAACCTATCATCACTCCATTTCGTCTGCCACTAAGAAATGACGTTTAATTCATACCACCATTATATAATTATATTCAAAGTATTTATTTAGTAATATAAACTATTTTTTTCTGCAGTGAATCTGGATAAGGGATTACTTAAATATACATTGGATGCTAATATTTTAATTAAAAATATAATTCATATACTGAAATATTAGGTATATTCATTTACTAAAATATTAAGTAAATTAATTTGTATATATCTATACATTTAAATAATAAGAATAAAAATAAAAAGTTGTATTCACCTGATCTTGTCCTAATTCTTATCATGTTTGTCCCTAATACTTACGATCTTTATCCTAAATTTATTTATTAATTTAAATAGATACAGAAAGATATAAATATAAATATAGATAATAGATATTATCTTAAAATTGTCAAGTATCTTTTTCTTATTATAGGGATTCATGAAAGATGCATCAAGTTGAACACAGGAAAGAGAGATTTTGGTATAGGGAAGTCTCATATCTTACATAATTATTTACAATCATCATATAGAGAAAATACAATCATCAACAGTAATATTTACTCAAACGTTGAAGCAATTCTAGAAATCAAAAAATATTTGATTATTTTGTTGTTATCTCGATAAACATACGCGTGTATCTTATATATTACATTTATTTTATTTAAAAAAAATACTTTATTCAAATCTAAATATGGTGTTGTAAAGAATTTTATATGTGAAAGAGTTTTATAATTATATGGAGTAGTTTTTTTTGCCAGATGCGAAGTAGTATTTAATTAATTATAAAAGCTAACAAAAGTTTCTAACCATGATTGCATATGATAATTAGCCAAATAAAGTAAACTATAGAGAATTATATGTTATTCGCTCAGACTTTCGAGTTGGAGGTTCTGCAAAGTTTCTCAATTTTTTTAATCTGGAAGATTTTGTTATCTAATTGTCTCTTTTGAATGTTTCTAAGAGATTCTTTTTTTGATTGAAGTATTTTTTGAAACAAAAATACTTCTAATATAGATCAAAGTTCCATAACAAAATTGGATTGAAGATTGCCAAGTCAAAAATGAAATTAAAATAATTGAAAATTTAGTTACATTAAATGAGATTCCATATATAATTTTTAACTTATTTGATAATCTCTCCATGTATATAAGAGTGAAATACTTCGAGACACAAAGAATGCAGATTATTCATCTCTCTCTCTCTCTCCACATTTAAACAAACAAAAACAATGTTCTACATATAATTTTTTTTATAAGAAATTGGTAATAGTTTAATGTAATAACTTTATAAAACATGCGATGCATTCTAATGAATTACTAGTTCTTTTTAAAAATATAGTTTTCGAAATCAACGTCAAACATTTTCACATGTAGAATCTCATTCACTACTGTAGTGTCTTTCAAATATTAGATCCTTGCCCCGAATGGTCATTCAAATGGTCACTCAATTATCACAAATTATCTTCTAAAGTCACTTTTCTTTCGTTTGTAACAACAAAGTCACTGAATTATGCCTATTGCACTCAGAAGGTCACTCAACTAGATTTTCCAAATTTTGGATTGCCAAATACCTATTTTACCCTCTAAATTACAAACATTTA
Source organism: Nicotiana tabacum (assembly GCF_000715075.1). Taxonomy (NCBI): domain Eukaryota; kingdom Viridiplantae; phylum Streptophyta; class Magnoliopsida; order Solanales; family Solanaceae; genus Nicotiana; species Nicotiana tabacum. The sequence continues at coordinate 704,214 of NC_134080.1, read as the reverse complement.
TCTTCTTTTTATTTTTTTAAACTTTTTAGTATTAACAATAAAAATTCAAAAATTTATTTACACAATTTAAAATGAAAGAAAATAAAGGTTGTAAAATATATATTCCATGCACGTAATATAAAAATAATTATTTAAATAAAGGTATTTTTATAATATGCATTATATATTCTTGAAAATTATGCTCAATTATATTATTATGTTTCTACCAACTTTCCGACAGCAAAAAGTTATGTTGCCGAAAAGCAGAGGGGCTATTTGTATAGGGTAAAATATGCTATGTTAAGTCGTGCATGAAATATATATAATATAATTGAGCATAATTTTCAAGAATATATAATGTATAGTATAAAAACATATTTATTTAAATAATTATTTTTATATTACGTGCATGACATATATATTTTATAACCTTTATTTTATTTCATTCTACAACAACAACAAGAACAAACCCAGTTTGATCCCATAAATAGGGTCTGAGGAGGGTAGTGTGTACGCAGATCTTACCCCTACCTTATTTTCTTTCATTCTGAATTTGTGTAAATAAATTTTTGAATTTTTTTTGTTAATACTAAAATTATTATTATAACAAATTATTCTAATTAATTTTTTTTACTATGCTCATTATTTTGTTATTCCTGCATTATATATGCTTAAATACTTTTAATTTTTTTATTTTATAAATAATATTTATTTATTTTATAGGTAAGTCCATAATGTAAATTAAAAAGGGAAAAATCATAATATTAAAAAATTTTAAAAAAATAAAAAGAAGAAAATATTTATAATTTAGAGGGTAAAATAGGTATTTGGCAATCCAAAATTTGAAAAATCTAGTTGAGTGACCTTCTGAATGCAATAGACATAGTTCAATGACTTTGTTGCTACAAACGAAAGAAAAGTGACTTTAGATGGTGATAATTTGGGATAGTTGAGTGACCATTTGAGAAATGGACTTTAGTTTTGCATAATAGTATTTGCTTTTAGCTCTGACTATTATAGATGGTGAAAATTTGAGAAATGACTTTAGTTTTGATTTTAGATGGTGATAATTTGCATAATAGTTTTGAGAAATGAAAGAGGGGTTGCTCTGATGGTAAGCAACCTCCACTTCCAACCAAGAGGTTGTGAGTTCGAGTTTCCCCAAGAGCAAGGTGAGAAGTTCTTGGAGGGAAGGATGTCGGTGGTCTATTTGGAAACAGCCTCTCTACCTCAGGGTAGGGGTAAGGTCTGCGTACACACTACTCTCCCTAGACCGCACTAAGTGGGATTATACTGGGTTGTTGTTGTTGTATTTGCTTTTAGCTATTGAGTTCTTAGTGATATATGGCATGATGCTTAGCTGGTTATTCCCATATGTCGAGCAATTGCTCCAAATTTGAAATATCTAAACAAGAAGCTGAATTTTTAACCTACTCTTTCAATTTCTGAAATCACCTATCGTTGGACAACAAAAACTTTGCGAGCTACATCTCTGGTATTTATTTTGGAAGATAAAATGAGCTTTTTGCCTAGAAATTAAAAAAAAAATGGTGATCGGACTCGTTAGCCAGCGTGACATTGATAGTAATGGACCCAAGGGGTCTCTGTAGTACGAGTAGGATCAGTTGATGGTCTGATATGAGAATGTGCTAGGTATTTTGTGTAGAGATGCAAAAAATAACTTCGCTCTCCATTCAGAGAAGCTTTAACTTTGATTAAACTAATTAATTTTATATAATGAGGTGTTAAACCTAGTTAATAATAATTATTTTGGATCTATAATCGGTTAGTATGAATAATGTAGAATAGTGGTGGTAAGAGATTTGATACTGTGTGCATTCAATATCTCAAAATGATTAATGGTGGAGGAGTATCAAACAATAAATAGCATTGAATTAAATAAGGAGAATAATTTACCCAATATTAAATGAAGTGGATGATTCTTTCGTCGGACAAGGATGAATGATAGACAAATACTAGAATATTGGGACTCTTCTCGGATCTGATGGAAAAGTGAGGAATGATAGACAATCGAATCTCTTTAGAAAGGTAAAGTTTGTATTTTATCTAGAGAGAATCTACTTTTCAAAGAGTGTTCTTATCATAAAATATTACATGCATTTTACCTTATCTCTCTTTCTATTTATAAGGATATTCCCCTAATTAACCCTAAAAGTACAAGTACAGAGAATATTCAACAGAATATTCTCTTCAAAATCCTGCTATTGAACTAGCCGTTATTGTCGCTTCATATACTTAACCTCGGCCATGATTGATTGCTCGGGGGTGAATCCTATTGGTTACTAGTCGACCTTGGCCAAATTGCCACTTCGTATCGAATATCCTTAGGCAGATTTTGACCCATACCAGGAGTATTCATTTATCATGTTAAGTTGGCATCAATTCCATTCAAATTAGCCTAAACTAGTAGCAAGTCATAGACTTTTAGCATAGTTATTAGTTAGGCACTCTTATTTCTATGGTTGATCAAGAGAGACCTAGCTTGCTTGGCCTAGGCCTAACCAAGCTATGACTCATGCCTTTCAGCATAAATTGGATAATTAATTCATAGCTTTTCGTCAATTCATCCCTATAACCTAGAATATACCTCAGGCCCATGCTATTTGGTAAGAAAATCGACTAGAAACCTAACTCAGCTTCTAGAAGATAGTTGATGAAACGACCGTTACCCAAATACCATACATACATTTTTAAGAAAATAACATAGCCCCCAAAAGTTTGGGATCCTAAGCGATTGCTTTACTGACCTTATAGTCAGGCCAACCCGTGCCTATTTGGTAAGAAAACAAACTAGAATCCTAACTCAGTTTCTAGAACACAGTTGATGAAACGAAGACTACCCAAATACCATACTATAAGATTTAAGTTTCATCGATGATGCTCTGGAAGGTGTTTTGCACATTTAGGGGTCGTTTGGTAGGATGCATTAGATAAAATAATGCATACATTAGCTTTGTGCATTAATAATATATTGTTTAGTACACATTTTGAACATATGCATTAGTTATGCAAACATTAGCTATACATCCCATTTGATATTATCCTATGCATAACTAATGCATAGAAAACAATGATATTAGCAATGCAATGAGTTTTAATGCATGCATTAGCTTAGTTAAAGACAAAATTGTCCTTCAAAATTTATGTTTGATTAAAATATGCTAGTTAGTATATTAATGCAAGTTCAAAATAATCCAAATAGTGAGAAATAAAATTATATCCCTAGTAAATAAATAAATACTTAGCATATTTTCTTTTTTATAAATAAATATTTAATTTTATTTTACAATATAGGTAGACAAATCAAATAATTTTTTGTAAACTTTTTCATATAAAAATATTTCTCAACATATATTTTCTTTAAAAAGTTAGAGTGTGAACTAGTTTTGAGAGCATTTTTGTAAACAATAATTCTTTTAGAAATTGTGCAATGCTTTAATACATCAAACCAAACAATGGATAAGAAATATGTCAGCATAACTAATATTAGTATAACTAATGCAAGCATAATTAATACCAACATTACCAATACACTATATTCAGCATTATTCTCGTGCCAAACGACTCCTTAGTGTGATTTGAATAGCTCCACTCATGTTTTTCGGTCATGTCAGCAAATCACGCCCAATATAAATTCGGCTGACCTCTAACTTAACGTTTTCTGCTCAATTTAAATGATCTTTTACTGTTTATCTTTTAAGTTATCATATTATGCAAATATATTTTATGTCACTAGTCTCAAGGTGCGCGTGTATTCTATCTCAATGAGTATTAATTTATTTAAAATTTGTATTTAAATAGTAAAATAAAAGTATAAGTTCCTAAAGATAATTATATATGTTAAATGTGCATAATAACTAGATAAATAAAGAAGCTCTCGTAAAAATCCTCAATCATAAGTCAATAATTCAACTTAAAATTATTTCAATTTAATAATATCATAACTTTAATTTCACAAGTTATCATGCTTCCTTTTTCAGTTTCAGCAAGAACAAGTCCTTAAAAAACTAAATAGTGTTGAAGGATAACTTAAAATATATAATCAGGCAACTATTGAGTGTGATACGGCTGTGCGCCATGATATTGAGTTTGATACGGCTGTGCGCCATGATGTTGAGTTTGATACGACTGTGCGCCATGATGCCGAGTTTGATACGGTTGTGCGCCATGATGTTGGGGCATTGTGTATGCCTTTGTACATCACCCGAGCATTGTGTATGCTCTGTTACATATTTGAGACATTGTGGTGTCGTTGTGAACTTGTGGTGTGTTGGTATATTTCTTTCAGTGCAATTATGATAAGTCCTTAGTGGGTATCCTTGTTGGTTAATTCTTAATAACTCTGTTGATACACATTTATTGAGTTATTGTATAATTATCGTAGTTACTATATCATTCGTGTTGTGGTATGTTTGTATTTTCCAACACTTATTCCAGAAGTATTTAAAATGGCGGGTCGAGAATCTTACTGGGTTATATTTACATATAACTCACTCTTTATCTGCATGTCTATGCAGATACCATTGGTGAAGACGGAGCTAATAGCTGACGAGTTCGCTGGAGTTGATTCAGTTATTGAGGTGAGCCGCCGCATTGTTCGTGGAGGCTGCCAAAAGAGTTTATCATTTATCCATGTGATGTCTTTTGTAATTCTCTTAGATACTCCATGGTCTAGTGTAGAATTTTTGCTAGAGTTTTAATTTAATAATTTGAGATACCAAGTGTTCATAATTAATTATCAAATTATTTGGATATTCATACTTAATTAAATTTTGCAAATTAATGGTTAAGGTATGAAAGTATGGTTCGCCTAGCAGGTGGTGTTAACCGGGTGTCAGTCACGTCTAGAGAGTAACTTGGGACGTGACAAAACTTATGTACACTTAACCAAGTTTATTTGAGAAACTTATATCAAGTATAAGTTTATCCTTTCGAATTTCCTATTTTTGGTCTCTTTCGTATAAGCTTACATTAAAATACTATCCACAATCTAATATTCAAAATTGGTTTTCTCCCTGAATTCTTTTTCTTTGTTCTTTTTCCCTTTTCCCTTTAGAATTTGCAATGCATGTAGATATTTTAGAATAGCATGCAGCTTATTTTAGAAGAAAACAACGTAAATAAAAATAGAGTTCATGATAACTGCATCTTGGAACATCATAAGGTTTAAGATTCTTTATAGGGACGGATTGGTCTCTCGAACCTAATTCTATTACCTTTCACAAAATAGTTGTAATAGATATATAAGAAAAAGCTGTAAAACATTATGTAATATAGTTGATATAGCCAAGAAAGATGTCATAATACATGTTTTCTATATTAAGATAATATGTGATTCGACTATTAGATAAATAGAAATTCGATACAGGCTATTTGAATGATCCACCAAATTCAAATCTAATTTTAAATGGAATTTAAATTTGAATAATTGCTCCGATATAACTCTTGGAGAAATAAAAAACGGACAAAAAATGCATTAGCAGTAAAAAAAAGAAGTATATAGAAAGCAACCTATATATGACCCTAAACCAAAGCACAATAATTGAAAAGATGACAAAAGTAGCCATTGACGTCTAAACCAAAGCATTACCCAATCAATATTATTATTATTATTATTAATAATAATAATAATAATAATAATAATAATAATAATAATAATAATAATAATAATAATAATAATAATAATAATAATAATAATAATAATAATAATAATAATAAATAGTTTTGCTTCATTCTACACAATACAACAAATTATGTGTAACACTCCCTAAAAAGTTTATGATGAATAATGTGGAACATGATCTCTTTTATAGGAATATCAGACTTTTTTTCTCCTACATGAATTAATCCAATAAATCGAAGTCCTATAGAAACTGAAGAACCAAATATCAAACATTTATATAACAAATTTTACTTAGTAAAATACGTTAGAGACCTTTATTTTTTAAAACAAAATTATGAATGTGTTTTTCTAATTCAAGTTGGAGATCAATTTTGTAGGGTCGATGTGTAGTTTAAATCGAATAAGAATTCCTTCATTAGGTAATTTAATTACAATTAAATCCTTAAATTATATGAATATTTAAGAACATAAAAATCGATCAATATTTTAGGAATATTTTAATCGTTCAATATTTAGCATAAATTATTTATACTTTTATAATAATATAGAATAATATAGATATAGATTAGTACATAAAAAATATACTGAATTTAGAATATTCCATGAAACTGACATGTAGACTTTTACAAATTAAAGTACATCTCGAATATATCATACAGTACTTAATTAGTGAGATGTGGGGATCATCAATTGCTTCATATGCATATTTGTACCTTTCTCCCCTCCTACGTAAAACCCCCCCCCCCTCCCCCACCCACCCCACAACTCATTCCCTAAAGAACATGAAAATTCAAAGATGAAGAAGGCATCTTAAGGATTTTCCATCCACAAGCAATTGAAAACCTTCGTTGATCTTCTCAAAGGGTAGTTTGTGAGTAATAAACTCGTCCAATTTCACCACCTGATTTTAGTTCATACACATTAGTCTTTAACTTTACAAGAATATGAGGAAAGACATATAGAGGTTAAAAAAATAAAATAAGACGCAGATGTAAAAGAGAATTTAATTACCCCAGCCATGCACTGTTTGGCAAAAAGTGGAAGTTGAGACTTTCCTTTGAAATCACCAAAGACAGAAGCCACAATCCTACGACCAACGAACAGTTCCATAGGATGGAGTGGCAACAATCTTGGTGTCGGATGGATTCCTAGAACTATTGTCATTCCCCATCCCTACAATAATTTTTGAAAATAAAAAAAATTCTATCAACAGTCATTCTTTATGCTAATTTATTGCAAAGGGAATATATTAAGAGCCCGTTTGAAAAAAAATTTACTTTTTTTTTTCTTTTTAAAATCACTATTTGGCCATACAATTTTCAATTTTCACTTAAAGATGAATTTTGAAATTTTTTGAAAATTTGAAAAAAACTTCAAAAAACTGCTATTCAAAATTTTCACTCTTCACTCACAAAAATTTAAAAACAATCCAAAATTATATTCATGTCCAAACACAACTCTAATTTTTAAATACTACTCATATTCACGTCCAAAATTTACTTTTTTCCGAAATTTTATAATTCTTATGTCCAAACGCCCACTAAATCTTACATCATGTGTGGACAAAAATGCCTCGCGGAGAACATCCAAATTTCCAGCACATTCAAAGCTATAATGTACCCCTCCTTCTGTCATTTCCCTTATTTTCTGCACCCAATTCAACACACCATGTGATTATAAAAAAAATATATATATATATAAGATGTCAGATTAGTATTAAATCAAAGATAAACTTATCCTATTTATAAATTAATTTCTAGAGTTTGTCTCCTTATAAGAACTGACCTCATGTACGGGTATATCGATTTCTTTGGGGTTTATGAAGTCGGTAATTCCAATTGCTTGACCTTAGGATCATAAAAAGTAGCATTAGGGGCCAAATTATTTGTCTAATTGCCTAATTAATTCAGAGCCCTCCGGTCCATAAGTGATTTTTTTTATTGTTTTCACACATATTAAGAAATTTACCTTTTAACATTAATTAACAATGAAATTGATCATATTAATCTTTACTATTTCTTCACATAAACACTCCTAAAAGGCCTAATTAATTACTTCATGGGCAATGTAGAAAAAAAATAATTAATTCATTTTTAAAATCTGAAAAAATACTTATTTTGGATCACAAGAAAAAGCCAAAAAACCACTTATTTTGGACCGGAGGGAGTAGCTGTCAAACTTCACAACTACGTAATCATTTAATACTTGCTACAAACTACGGACTTGGACCAGAAATTAGCCACATGCATGGATATATAAATAGCAGCCGCCAAATTTAATTACTCCCTCTGGTCCACAATAAGTGTCCAATTTGCTTTAACCATTAAAAAAAATACTAAACTTTAGATAAAAGTAGTTAGTATAACTAAACTGCTCTTAATTAAATATTGCAACATAGTTAATATGAAGAGTAAAAACCTTTTTAGGAATACATACATTAAGATAATTTTGGAAAAACAAATTGAATTGTTTTTTGGTTATATAAATAGACACTTATTTTGGATCAAAATAAAAAAGTAAATTGATCACTTATTATGAACCGGATGAGGTAGAATTTTCCCTTTCTTAATGGTTTTCTTTTTCAGTAAGAGTTTACCTTTGATACGTTTTTCAGGATTAATATCCACTCCTATTATTTTCGATGCACCTCTGGTTCGTGCCCCTTCCACAACCTGCACCCAATTTTAAATTTGAATTAATTGTTTTGCTAATCTTATTTTGAAATTGGTCAGTTTAAATCACATAATAATTGCCAAGATATTGTTTAACCCCTTCTGTTACTGTAATAGATTCTCCTTAAATTCATAGTTATTCCCTTACAATGCTTCAATCCATAAAAAGGGGAACTAATAAAGCTATGATTGGAGAATTAAATCAAAGTATACTGTTGACTTTAGAACGATGGAGAAGTATATTGAAACACAAATTTCCTTGATATAATAAAAACTATGACGAATCTCTATGTTAGTTGACTTAGTTCCATGAATTGTGTCACGGACTAATACAAGTCAACGTGGGCAAGTTGTAGTGATTCTTTAAGAGGAAAGAAAAAGGAGAAAGCTACTACCATACCAAATAGGAAAAAGATCAGAAATTAAATTTTATGAATTTATCCTTTAGAATTTTTAAAATTATAAATTTATATCTATTATTTTTAATAATTTTTTACACATAAATATTATATTATATGTCAAAAATACTAATGTAAAGCTGCATCCGTCCCTACCGAGGCCATCTAAAAGATGGTGACAGAAAATTGACGTACTAATTAATTAGATGGGTTTGGGAAATGGGGACAGTTGTGTCAACAAAGTAACAGATATTCCGAAGAAATCCAACATCAACTTGATGCCTATGCTCTCGTTGACAATCACAATACTATACACGACAAATGGCTAAATATATCTCTTTGCTTTCAAATATTATTTATCTGTATCCTTCGTTATATTATTGGGTTATTTATACCTCTGCCATTATTATTTGGAACAAAAATACTCATATTTTGGATGGAGTGCCATGTGACAACACCAGATTAAAATGACCCTTTTTTTTTTTACCCAACCCGTTTTATAAAAAACCCACAACCCGAACCATATTTTCATTTTTCAGTAATTTTAAAGAATTTTCTTTTTGTAAAACTTAAAAAGAATTGCAAAATATTTTTTTAAACCGAGTAGATACTGAAAAATTTTTGCAAAACAAATTGTAAAAACTGAAAAAGTCATTTTTTAACAAAATATTTTTGTTTTTTAACAAAATATTTTCGTTTTTTAAAAACTGAAAAAATATTTCCAACAAAATATTTTCGTTTTTGAAAAATATTTTTTTTCCAGTTTTTTTATAGATTTTGTTTTTATAAAAACTGAAAAAACAAATTTGTATAAACTGAATTTTTTTTTTGTAAAACAGGAAAAAAAATATTTTCGTTTTTTAAAAACTGAAAAAATTATTGTCAACAAAATATTTTCGTTTTTAAATTTTTTTTTTCATTTTTTCAGTTTTTTAAAATAATTTTGTTTTGTAAAAACTGGAAAAACAAATTTGTAAAAATAGAAAAAAAATATTTTTTGTTTTTTAACAAAATATTATCATTTTTTAAAAACTGAAATTTAAAAAAAAATCTAGAAAAAGAAAAGAAAATAGGGGTCGGGTTGTGGGTTTTTTAAAAAATGGGTCGGGTAAAAAAAAGAAATGGGTCGTTTTAATCTGATGTTGCCACGTGGCACTCCATCCAAAATAAGAGTATCATTTACTTATGAATTAATGGATGGTTGGATGTTATAATCTTATTTTTGTAAAAATACCTTTCTAATTCTCAGATAGTCCGGGATTAAACCATTTAACAAGTACAGAACCATATTGTTGTAAAGCCTAAAGACAGAAAAGTGATTAATTAGGAACTTACAGCCAAACCGACAGCTCCTAATCCAAATACTGCCACCGTTTCCCCTGTTTGAACGTCAGCCGTGTTCCACGCAGCTCCTAAACCTACATCATCAATTATCCATTTCATTCTCTTTAATATAATTGTATACACAACTTGCATAATTATTGGAACAAGTTGAGAAATAGCAGTTTCCTGCAGAAGTAGGACACCAAAAATCTTGTCCTTTTGGTAATGAATAAGCCTGCGTATTTCACCCCGCAAAGGAACCTTGAACTTAGTGGCGAAGCCATGAAATTTAATAAGGGTATTTAAATTTGAATACCTTTTATTAGTGGGCTATTCAAATGTGTTCAAAATCTATTTTTTAATCAATAACAAGTAATTATTTTATCTTATATATAATATAATTTTTCGCGAAGGGTGCTCAATTGATCACCCTTGGGCCAACATAGCTTCGCCCCTGCTTGGAGCAACGATAAAGTTATCTCCATGTGACTTGTAGGTCACAAGTTTAAACCGTGAAAGTAGTCATTAACTCTTGTATTAGGGTAAGTTGTTTACATCATACTCCTTAGAGTGCGACCCGATGCTTAATTTGTACATTAGGCTATTTTTGTTTTTTGGCAGCAAATACCGTTATCTCCATGTGACTTATAGATGTATATTTCTGAATTTAGGGGTGTCAAATGGACGGGTTAGACAGATTTTGGGCGGGTCAAAACGGATTGAGTCAATAATTGGATGGGTCATTTGACCCGCCCAAAAGTTACTTGGGCTAAGATGGGTTGTGTCAATATGGGCTAAAATTTGGATCATAATCCAAAACCGCCCAACTCTTATCGATCTTTAATTAATATATGCTATGGCTGCCCCATGGGATGCTCATTTGAAACCTTTGTCCGGTCAATGCGAGAAAGAGAGAAGTGATGTAAACATAAGAATGGAAGGTTTGCTTGTCAGCTGTCGGGCCAATGAGGCTCTTCTAGCTTTACCTACACGGCAAGGGAAAGATCAAAGGCAGTTCCAAAAAGGAGTTCCCTATTTCCAGCTTGATAAAGTAAAGTCTCAGTGCCAGTTGTAAGGTTAGGAAAGCCAGGTATGATGAAATCCTCTTTTCGAATAGGAATTGATTCGATCTTATTATTAGAATATGAAGATTCAACTGAATATACTGTTTTTCAAGAAGGAATCGCCATCACCAGTGGAAGTTGAACCCGGCGATCTCTTCCTCCTAAAGTATGGAAAAAGGAAGAAAAAGCAGTCAACCACAGGGAAGGAAGGAAGTATAGCTCAACTTTCTTGCCTCTTCCTCAATCCAGTAGCGAGGTTTCAACAAGTTCTTTGTACGAGCGGGTCATTTGGGCTCCTATTTTTTATCAAACAATTAAATTAAAGGAGTAATAGTTAAAAATTGAAGTGATAAATTACCGGTGGAAACGCCACAGCTAAGCAAGGTCATCTTGTCAAGTGGGGCATTGGGGTCAACCTTGACTAAGCAAGCAGAGTCGACAACAGTGTACTCACTAAATGTGGAAGTGTTGAGGAAATGATAGATGGGGTTGCCATCCTTATTCCTGAACCTACACTTGCCGTCGTTGGCCATCACGCTTTTGAACGGATCCACCCTGAATTTGCCGCACAAGTTGTTTTTCTTTGAAGAATTGCAGTAAATGCAGTCTCCACATTCTCCATTGAATATTGGCACTACACGATCTCCTGCTTTCATATCTGTCACCCCTTCTCCTACGCTCTCCACCACTCTACATATATTTTCATTTTAATTCGTATTTAAGAAAGAAAGAAAGACTTTTATATATTTTCGGCTTGATGTTTGACTTACCCTGAGGCTTCATGTCCTAGAATTCGAGGGTAAGCTCGTTGAGCTTCATTCTTTACACAAATTAAAAAATCATCACAATTAATAATTAGTAGAAAAAGTTATGTGATTGAATCTTGGTAGTACGTATATACCTCGCCTTTCCAAGCACTGAGATCTGTGTGACAGATAGAAGTAAAGAGGATCTTAATTCGGACCTCCATTTTCTGAGGCGGATCCACCTGCACTTGTTCTACGACCAAAGGCTGCCCTGGACCATAGGCCACAGCAGCTGGTGCAACAACAAGAACAACATCATATATATAGCGCCTCTGTTAATTTCTATATGGTGAAAGAACAAAATCCAATGTTCCTATATAACAAAATTTAATAAACTGGATCGATCCCCCTCTATGCCTTCTGGGTCGAGCCTGTCGCATAGGTTGCATAGAGCTTGCCTAGTGCGATTTACACCCCTCTGTGGTTTACAGCCTATTATACAATGGGGTTTACCCGGTGCGCACAGAGAGCTCACCCGAAAGGTAGAGGCTGTAGCGGCAGCGAATTTTCCTGGGATTCTAAAAAGAAAAAAAAAGAAAATAAACTGACCTCTGCAAGTGATAACCTTTCCAAGCGAACCATTTACATGGTAAATGCCATTGGCAGCCATTGATGACCTTTAATTGTGGTCTAGTTTTCGGGCTTTCCTATAGTCAGGTTTAATTTCTTGTATAAAAGACTATGGAATTGATAAAGAAATTCACTACAGGTGCAGGCCTTCTTATAGTGCTAGCGAAAACCAACTGGTCAAACGAGGCTGCCAAAATAATTAATAACATACCAATCTACGTATCCATAAACAGGAAAATCTAATTGAATTAGTTTTCATCCCTACCATGACGTTTGTTAGCAGTCACTGCAAATAAAACTGACACTTAATTTAGTTGCGTGTTTGGTTATTATTTATAATTTTGACACAAAATAAAATTCTCCTTCTAGAAGTTTTATTTTGTGTCTCGTACAATTTACACTAGTTGTACGAGGTTCCTTTTTGTCTCACAAATTTGTGGACCCCAATCTTATACTAGTTGTATGGGACGCAAAATAAAATTTTCCCCTTCCTTATATCGTAATTCCCATAATTCTTATACCCCATACACCTAAAATGAGAATATTAACTTTTATACGGAGAATTATTATTATTATTATTTTTTATCTTGCCTTTCTTACTTGATCTCTCTCTTTCTGTACCTTTTTCTTGAGAGTATTTCTACTATTTCATTTTGAAACTTAAAACTTAAAAGTGCTTTAAAAAAAATTCAGATTTAGAAGAAAAATGCAAATGTTAAATTTTTTTTCAGTTTATATCAGATATTTTGTTACACCTAATTTTAACTCTACTCATAAAAATGTTATTTTGTTTGGGTAAATGAAAATATCAAGGACTACAAAATATATTTTATTATTAGTTATACTGCTATTTTAGTCTATATTTGATTCTTAATTAAATTATTACAATCTATATTTGATTATTGATTATATCATGCCAATCTGTACTTGAAACTTAATTATAGTAACATAATCAATATTTGATTTTTACTCATGGTAGGACAATAATTTCAAATCAGATTTGGTAATATTACATCACCTACCCAATCGAATTAAAATTATACAAAACATTATAGTGCATAAGTGATGTAGCATAGGCCAAGGTTGTTATTGAAAAAAATTGTTGTTTTGCACGAATTCACTTAGAAAATCAGATACATTAATTGACTCTCTGCTATAGAGCCGTGGTTCTATTTATGATGGAAAATGTATTATACGACGACCCTATCAGTAATACTTATAACTATTTTGGACTGAATGTATATAAAAATATTTATTTACATGTTTAATCTTATGGAAGTTTTCAGCAGATGACTTACACTATTGTGTCAAACAAAATAAAATTAACAGATAGAACAACAAAATATTACATTGGACTATATTGAGCTTGACAATTAATAAGTTAATGACAATTAATAAGTTAATGACAATTAATGCATTAAACATACTCACATTCTTGTTTCTGGAACGGTAAAATTACTTAGAAACTTGTATTGAAAGAATGTCACTTTCGAAGTCACGGTGTGATGTACCTAATTCAATCGGTCATGGGATTTAAATGTTACTGTCTCCAACTTGTATAACTAGATATATTGAAGCACATCAAAAAATGAAAAAGATACACTACTCCATGTTAATTGTTCTTCTTCTTTCTTGTCAATTCTTCGCCTTCTTTCTTGTCAAGAACGTGGACTTGAGATTTGTTTACGGTATGTTACCGATAAATTTAATAATGCTATTTATATAACTTGAAAATTAATATTAAGAAAAAATTAAATGTACGAACATATTATAACATAATAAAAAATTAATATTAAGTTATTGTGAGCACGTGATTTTGGCCCCACATGAATTACTCTTAAAGAATTAGATTTTTCTTTTAATTGTTTGTCATTTTAGGAATTATTGTAGAATTTTCTTAATTATTTGCATTTTTCTGTGCATGCTTAATTTTATTTAATTCATGAAAATGCAAAAAAATATTTTGCATTGGCATTTAGGATTTAATTCTACATTTTTAGGTTAATTAGCAATTTAGTTGTCTTATAAAAATGATTAAAATCACAAAAATAACTCACTTTGCATTTTAAATTTTTAATTTTTGAATTTTATAGTTTTTCTTTTAATTTAGGAGTTATTTAATTTTTGTAAATACTATGACTAGTAATTAACTTAATTTGGTAGATTAATTTAGTTTTAAGAGTTAATTTAGGTTTTAAATTAATTTGAAAAAGAAAGGAAAATTGAAATTGAAAGGAAAAAGAAATAAGAAGGTTGTTTTTGGGCCAAATTCGTAGCAGCCCAAATGATTTCCCCCCCGAAATCCGTTCAACATCCGGCCTAACTCCACCCCATACCCGGTCCGTCCCATTTAATTAGCCAAACGACGTCGATTTTGAGGTCTATGATCCCAGTCGTTGATCTTCACTCGACTAACGGCTGGGAATTGGTTTATCTAAATATATTTAATCACTCTCCGTCTCTAAACTTAGAGACTCTAAACCCTAAAACACCCGCCGCCTCAAAATCCTCAAGTCTCCATCGGCCGGCGGCGTAGCTCAATCGGCCCCAAATTAACACCACACCACCCTTGTACCTTCCTCTTCCTAAACCTCAAAACAACTTCTCTCGAATCCCTCTCCATTTGTTCGAATCTTAAATCTAAGGCCGAAACCCTAAAGCCCCAAATTTTCCCCCGACTTCGGATCTAGGACATGCAAAGCTAAGGGGATCAATTGTGCACGTAACTGACGTTGCCCATTTGTTCTTGACAAGAATACACGGTTGACATCAAATTTGGGTTCAAATCGAAGTAGTCAGAGTTTCACCAGATCGATTTAGGTATTTTTCTTTTGTTTTTCCTTCTACCCATTCTGTGTTTCATCTTCTATTCCCTTTCCTTTTCTTCAGACAAAAAATTAGTAAAAGTTTTAATTTCTGAAATTAGTTCTTTCCCTTTTGGTTGTCTATGTTTGTTATTGTTCTGTTTGTTTTCTAGCTTGTTCATTTGAATTCGTTTTTGATTACTTGTTATTCATATCAGTAGGCCAACTTCTTTTCCTTTCCTGTTGTTGTTTCTATTGATCAAATTAGAAGTCTGCTCCCTCTCTCTTCTTTTTGTTTTAGCCAATCCTAGTCAATCGGCATTACTAGTTTCGTTATTTTGTGTTCTAAATGGTTAAATTCTTTATTTGCTGTGAATTGGAATCGTTTTTGGGTTTTGTTTAATTGGTTAATTGCTCTTTTAATTTGGAAGTCTCCTCTTGGGTTTGTGGTAGTCCAGACCTGGGCATTAGAAGCCCATTTGTTTAGGTTGAGATTTTGAATTCAGGCAGCCTGCTTTGGCTCAGGCTAGAAAGGTAAATAATAGGAATTTAAAGGGTAATATGGGGAGTTTGGACAAAAAGAATCTCTTGTAACTGAATAGGAAGCTGCTATGAAGGTGGGGGTTGGGGCTAGTTTTAACAAACAGAATTTAAAAATGAGGACTAACTAGCAAGAATGAAAATTAAAGAATGAGCAATTGGCAAATAACAGAACCAATTCTGCCCTAGAAAGCTTTTATAAAGAGGCATGTTTCTTCATTATCAAGTCAACGCTGAAAACCATTTGCATCTTGTAGTGGAAATCTGCTTGTTTTTGTTCTTTGTTTCATTATTGATCAGAATTTTCTAAAAAGGCTCCAAGAATTGTGTTCATTTGGGTTTAATTTGGTTTGAAATAAGCTGGTTTTGATGTAACTGCAAGCTGATATTGCTGCTGATTTCTTTCACTTTTCTTTGTTTTGATCTTTCCATGTATTTCTTTGAACATGGAGTGGCAAATGAAGTTGTGAATGTGGTTTTTTTTTGCAGGGAAAGTGTGGTGTCTGTTGAAATTCAATAAAGATGGCTCGTGTCTGAAGCTTGATTTTCATATGTTTACTTAGGCTATTCAGCCTCTTGTCTATTTCTCCTTCTACCTCTTTCTTAAATGTCATAGATCTATAATAATAGATATTTTAGTAGTTTATGTTTAAATATTAAATCTGTGCAAAAGTTTGAAGTGGAACTATGTTAATTAGCTTGATCTCCTGCATTTTCTTGTAGTTGAACTGAGTTTAATCAGTCTCAAGCTCAATTGATTGAGTATTCCTTAGAAAAGGGGTCGATTGGATTCTTCCCCAATTGTATGGAAATGGCTGGCAGTTTATTGAAGGTTATTGTCTAGTATGCATTTGGTTCCAATGGTTTGAATTACTGGTTGTTTGTTCATTCCACAAGTCAGGGTCTGTTACATTTTGACTTATTAGATAACTGTTCTCTTAAATGGCCCAGAATTTTGGTTAAACAGTGTTAAACTCATATGTAAATTGATATAGTGTGTGCATGAATCATGAGGTAAGGTAGTAACAATTCAATGTTCAAATCTGTTAAAAATCTCGAATGGGTGGCATAATGTTTTATATATTGCTGTTCCTTTTTTATCCTCCAAATTTTTGCTGCTGTGTTGATCGCCGTATTTGGGCTCAATGTCAAGCCCAAAAGAACACTTATTCCCTCTCTCAGATCTGCTTGGGCCTTTTATGTTGGATGGACTGGTTTATATCTGAAGCCCAAGCGACCCTTTGGACTTGCGTCTGGGTCCAATCCGCTGCCGCCAAATTGTTTCTCATTCTGAAAATGGGCTCACCTTTGAAGCCCAGTCCAAGGCACAACTCATGAGTGATTAGATTCCAAAGTAGATTAATTTTGCATTGGATTGAACAAGGAAGGGTTCCTTAAGTGAACGTATTTAGTTTAGAATGGGGCGCGATATATCAATGAAACCTACAAATTATGGCCCCCATATAAATTATTAATTTAGTATTAAATAAGCTTGAACAATGGTAGATCGCCTTAAGCACGTAATGTTTAGTTCTAGATTGCCTCTAAAAAACGCCTAGTCCCTTTTAAAAGAATTTGAGGCGTGCCATGCCAAATAAAATCCTTAACCTATGACCCTCATTTAATTAATTTTAACTCTTAAAATCGGAGTGTGCCATCAATTAAACTTTCCATGGCCCTCGCAAAACTTGTTACTAATTTGAAATCTCGAAGTTGCTTTAGGCGCGTTATTTAAATTGATTTCCTTTATTTATTAAATTCGAGTTTGCATTTCATGTGACCCAATTTAATTCTCAACAACGTTAAATAAAATGTGTTGTGGACTACGGGTGCATTTCATGTGGCGTGGTTCAAGGCGTGTTTTAAATAATGTTGAATCTTCCTAAAAATAATGAAAAGCGTTTAATAAGTTAAAAAATGTACCATAGTCTAAAACATGTATTAAAATCAGATAATAGGCCAGTTATAATAGTGTAAGCGACCGTGCTAAGAACCACGGAGCCCGGGAATGCCTAACACCTTCTCTCGGGTTAACAGAATTTCTTACTTAGAATTTCTGGTTTGCAAACTTCAAAAGGAAAATCGAATTTCCTCGATTTGGGATTTAAAAATAAACTGGTGAGTTGGGACACCAAATAAACTATTCCAAGTGGCAACTCTAAAGAATTAAATAAATAATCTCATTTCGAATAATGTCACTTTAATTGAAAAAACTCCCTTATATACCTTCGGGTGTGTAAAAAAGAGGTGTGACAGTTATTTTAATTATAAGTAAAATATTTGGGTAAAAGTGTATTATATACTTAGCATATAATATAGAAAGTGTTGTATAAATGGGAGGGTTTATAATGTCAAAGGCATAATAGACTTTTTAGGTGAAAGGTTTGTAAAATTTGGTTAAAGTGACTATTGTGATAACTAAAGCATAATATAATAATTTTTGTGTAACAAAAGAAAGAAAAGTGACTTTTGAATAATGAACAGAAAATTGAATGATTTCTACGGAACAAAAGAAAGAAAAATAACTTTTGGATAATAAACACAAAGTTAAATAACCACCCATGAAAATTACTCGCATAATAATTGGTTATAATTAACTTAAATAGAAACCTAACTGACCAACAAGAACTAGCTTTAATCTGTTCTTTGTTACTAGCCTGAATAATTATAATTTTTTATTTTATCGTTCTAATTTTACCCAAGCCTAAATAAGTGAAAACCAAATTATAGGAAAAGAAAAAAACGATGATATACAGTAGGGGTGTACAAATGAAACCGATAAATTACACCAATCCGATAATCCGAGTCAAACCGAAAAAAAAAACCCGATTATGGTTTGGTTTGATTTGGTTTGGTGTTGGAAAAAAAAACCCTGACCATATTTGGTTTGGTTTGGTTTTAAGTAAAAAAAATCAAACCGAAACCAAACCAACCCGACATTATACGTATAGAAGTTTTAAAAATATTTATTGTAGTGTAGTTTATAAATATTTTTTAAGCTTTTTCATACTTTTATATTTTCACGTATTATTTCAAGCTTGGACTTATAATTTTTGGATGCTCCAATAAGTTTTATAGTTCATAAATATTAGTAACTCAAATAAATCCTAAACCAATATCAAATCAATACTAATGTTAATAAAAGGCATTCAATTCAATTGTATTATGAATGAAAATAGTGTTGGATATCTATTTTTTCGTTTTTCTGTGGTTTAGATAAAACGCATAACTTATTTTTCTTTTAGTGTTTAGTCATGTAGATATTAGTACTTATTAGTCGTACTTATTTTAGCATCTTATTAGTAATTTTAAATTATGTTTGTTTTCATCATGACTTATTAATAATACTTATTTTATGCGATTTTATTATTTTTATTGTTGAATATTTTAGTACAATACCATGACTCATCTCATATTTATGTTATTTTATTGAAAAACATCTTATATAATTCTATCTTACTAGGATTAAAGAAATATTTGGAGCACAAATTCTATATTTTGTGCTATGAAAACTCTATGAAAAAAAATCCGAACAAACCCGAAAACCCGAAATTAAAAAATCAGACTTTTATTGATTTGATTTGATCTTTAGATCTAATATACAGTTTGCTAACAGCTAAAGTCGTTAAACAAGAAAAACATAGAAAGGTCCCAGAACACTAAAAAATTCAAGTAGAAGAAAAGATAACTAAATAAACATTTTAGAATCTGATCAGCAGTGACACATTGAAACCTATATGAATTGTTTAATTAATTGCGTCGTTATCTCTTAAATCCACAACCTTTTATATTAATCGATAAATGTACAGTTGTACACAATCTCCTCCATGTGTAAGTTTAGACTTATTAGTAGCGGTTTGACTTGATCCAGGCTGATGCTTCATTTGCTCAGCATATTTATAACTAAAAAATACCACCGCCCAACTTATCATCTTTGTTGTGATCGGGGTGTACAAAGAAAATCGACAAATCACACCAACCCGATAATCCGAGTCAATCGAGAAAAAAAGTTCGATTATGGGTTGGTTTGATTTGGTTTAGTGTTAAAAAGAAAAATCCGACCATAATTGGTTTGGTTTGGTTTTAACTAAAGAAAATCAAACCGAAACCAAACCAACCCGACATTACATATATAGAAATTTTAGATATACTTAATATATAAATATACTTATTGTGATGTAATTTATAAATATTTCTTAAAAGATTTCATAATTTTATTTTTTGAGGTATTATTTCAAGGTTGAGCTTAGAACTTTTGAATGTTCCAATAAATTTTATAGCCAACATTAGTAAATTAAATAGTGCTAACAAAAGCCCAAACCAAAATCAAATCAATATTATTGCTAACAAAAGATATTTAATTCAATCTTACGAAAGGGAATGTATTGAATATCTATTTTTTGTTTTGCAATAATTTAGATAAAAATGCATAACCTATTTTTATTTTTTCTTTAACGTTTAGTCATGTAATTAATACTCCCTTATTAGTCTACTTATTTTAGCATGATTTAGTACTTTTAGATCATGTTTATTTTTATTATGCCTTTTTAACTAGCAATATTTATATTACATAATTTTATTGTCTTTATTGTTGAATATTTTAGGATAATGCCATGACATATCTCATATTTTGTATTATTTTCTTAGAAAATACTTTATATAGTTGTATCTTACTAGGACTAAAGAAATATTTTGAGCATAATTTATATGTTTTGTTCTACGAAGATTTTATCGGAAAAACTCCCCTAAAAACCCCAAATAACCCGAAAACCCGAGAGCGAAAAACCTGAGTTTTATTGGTTTGGTTTGGTTTGATCTTTAGATTTAATAATCCGACACAATTAGTTTGGTTTGATAATTGTAAAATCCGAACCAACCCGACCTATGTACACCCCTAGTTCTGACTATGGTCCATGACTCATTTATTTAATTATTTAACATCTTAGGTGTTTACCCTATATCTATATTTTTTTTAACTGCCATGATCTGAGTAATTTTGATGGAAAAAATTGGAACTGAATCAATCCTCACATGCTAATTTTACTTACACATGTATTGACCAAGTGGCACAAAGAGAACCATGGTTTAATTTTGTAATATTAAAACTATTGACGCTTAACTATTAATTAGCTTTAATTTTGGTGTAGACCGACGAATCACTAATTAACAGCTAAAGAGGGGTTCACATTTACTTACCATAAAGAAACGAAGATTGACTTGTAAATAGGGGTACTGATGATTCGGTTTAGATCAGTTTTTTCCTAAAAAAAATTCAAATAAAGTAAGTCGGGTTTTCAAATATTGGAACCAAATCAGACCAAATCAAATCAGCTAAGTCGATTTTTCAAATATTAGAACCAAACCAAACCAAACCAATTAAGTTGGTTTTTTATCGATTCGGTTTATGTCAGGTTTTATCGGTTTTTTGATTTTTTCTTAAATATGAGACATACACCATTAAACACATATTCCAGTGACTATATTTTCAACGTAATACTATCAAACTAATTGCTCTTTGAGAAATTTATCATTTACTAAGATATATTGATGATAATTAAATTAATAGTGATAAATAATTTGGGGACTCAACTAAAAATAAATTATTTTTAACATAAAATTGATTCTTGTACTTAGCAAAAGAAAACTACAACTAGAATATAATGACAAAGAACTAAACTATTATAATAAAGAACTAGACTAAAAGTGCAAACGATTAACATGTACCATAAAAATTAAAAAGGTTGTATATATATATATATATATAGAGAGAGAGAGAGAGAGCTGTAATAATAAAATAAATACTTTTATAGTTGGTTTGGTTTAATTTTTTTGGTTACTTTTTGATTAAAATCAAAACCAAACCAAGAGTTGTTCGGTTTTTAAAATTAAAAACCAAAACCAAATTAAAAAAAATATCGATTTTTTTGATCGGTTTGATTGATTTTTGGTTTAGTTCGATTTTTCGGGTTTTTACGAACACCCCTACTTGTAAATAATATAAGTAGGGGTAGACTGAGAAAAGCAACATATTTTTATTCAGTGGTGCATTTTTTTGTTCCTTTAAATGTTAATCTCTTAATACAGAAGTAGACGTGTTAGCTAAATTCGTACATTTAAGTTGGACTCTAGCGTTAATGTTTAACAGACAATTAGGTCGAAAAAGGCTAATGCGTGTGGAATACCTATTTTTTTTTACTTTCTTTGAAGACTAGATACTTAATTCATTCAAAAGACACTTGGAATTTCATTGGAGAAAAGTTAATGTGGAAAATGTAAACATAGAGAGAAGGTGGACATTGGACAATGACACAAAACAGATTCAATTCTCTAATTCAGCTACCCTTGTCCTCTACTATTACGTAGTCCACGCTTGGTCAAGTTCTTTTATTTTTTCCACCGTACTAGGTAAGTCACAGGTAAGTCATGTGCGAAAGGCTCAACCCAAAAGATATTGAGGGAGGATTTAATCCCAGATCAACCGTATGAATAACGACCCTCCAAACCAACTGGGCAACCCGAAGGGTTTATTCTCCCGAGTTGAAGAAGAATAAGAAGAAGAAAAAAGGAGAATAAAAGTAGTCCAATAGTTATCAGGGATTGGATTTGTAGTATATGGTTGCGATTTCACCTAACACCCTCTTTTTCTTTTTTACATTTTCCTCCTTCACTATTTACGGTTCACCCTGTTAGAAAAATTATGAAGAGAAAAATAAATAATACGTGACAGTAATTAGTAAATTATCATTAATAGTCAAAGCTACATGCTTCGGGTAGACTATAGCTTATCTCATGTAAGATTAGAGAATAATTAGTATTTTATTCTTATTTTACTTCACACACGCATGAGGAATGCCTTTCTCTTCTATGATTGACTTTAGCTGGCTTCTGTTTTGGGCTCCTGGAGTTCGTTTTACTTCAAAAATTACGGTATAAATAGCACGGGCTAGCCAGTTTTTAAATTGGTCATTCAAAAATAGTCAATGTTTGCAAAGTTATTGAAAAATAGTCACTATTTTGCTGCAATACCGAAAGTTCCAGCATAATATACTGGAGATCGGTGCACCTGTGCATGACCTTCCAACATATTATGCTGGAACTCCAACACGCGGAAAGTTCCAGTATAATATACCGGAATATATTGGAGTTCAGTATATTATATTGGAGTATTTTTCCGGATTTTTAACAGTGTTTTCGTTCAGATTTATCTTTACAAGAAAAAGTAGCTAAATTTCGATTAATTTTGAAACTATGGCTATTTTTGAATGATCACTTGTAAATCTGGCTATTTTGGAATTTCGTCCTTAAATTATGGGGTATTATTACTTTTAGCCCGCACCAGAATCTATTACATCTAGTAGCCGAAAAAGTGCATAAAAATTTTGTATAATTTTTGTATATAACATACGAAATGTATATATATACAAAAATATACAAATTTTATACATTTTTTTTACTATTATTTTTAAAGCGGCTATACAGTGTCATTTTTCCAAAATCTACCCATTGTTTTGCACTATTTTTCTGATCTCTACCTAATTTTCTAATCAGTAACACATCATATATATTTAATTAGACAACTAATTTTCGCAGTTAGGCTATTATAAATTATGTAAAAATGTTTAAGTCGTAGTCATTTTAAAGAAACAAATTATGCACCTTGAGCGCATCAGTTACAATAACACAAGTATATGCTTAGAGTGATGTAATATGTGTTCCGTGAAAAGCATTTAAAATTTTTAAGGTCACTCTATGATATATAGTTGGATACTAAGATAGATTATCTGTAACAATAATTTAATGAAGCGAAGAGGGCATGAAGTTGTGTTATGAAAATATATTTGACTATTAAATTAAGGTTGACAATAAAGTTTCTTTGTTGCTTGAAACAAGCAATATGGCGTTTGGACAATTTGTGGTGAAATTGGGAAAGGGCGGTATTTCAAGAAGTGTGAATATTAGTATTAGTAATTATTTTCACGACTCGAACCCGTAACTTATAAATTACGCAAAAATAACTTGACAGTTATCTCCCGTTCTATTTTCTAACATGCACCCTCACCAATGTAAAATAGTTTAAAAACCCGCTGACCTAGTAATGCAACATTTTTTTGCCGTTTCAAAATTTTCCAATGGAGCTAAACCATATTTTCCAATTTAAGTGGACATCAATCGGCATAAGATCATCCATCCGACAGTGATGTTAAATAGAGGTGTTATTAAATCCATTGCACAAAAATTTAATTAAACGGTAATGGAATTAGGCCATGTGCTGTTTCAGAAATACTAAAAGGTGGATTGAAAATAGAGGTGACGTGTCATGGTGGGCGTGGCCGGTGTGGACTGCTGAAGATTTTTATTGGAGAAATTTAAAAATAGCCAGATTTACAGGCGATCATTCAAAAATAGCCACAGTTATAAAAGTAATTGAAATTTAGTTACTTTTTATGTAAAGATAAATCTGAACAAAAATACTGTTTAGAATTCGGAAAAATACTCTAGCATACTATACTGGAGTTCCAGTATAATATAGCGGTCCAGCATAATATACTGGAGTTTAGAGCACCGGTGCTCCAGTCTCCAGTATATTAAGTACACGTACACCGAACTACAGTATATTATGCTGGACCGGTCTTTCTTGCAGCAAAGTAGTGACTATTTTTCAATGACTTGGCAAACGCTGACTATTTTTGAATGACCAGTCCGAAAACTGGCTAGACCGTGCTATTTTAACGATTTTTATTTGTTTCTTTTCGAGTTCATTCGTTGTTTTCTTTTTCTTGTTCAGGCAAATCGCATTTCTTGGATACAAATTATTGCTTAATTCCAATTTTGGTCTATGCATTATCATGAGCCACATATTTAACATTTGTTTTTTTTTTTCTGAACAAGTAAGCCTCCCTGTCTAATACAATTAGAAAATACCACCAAGGGTGTGCAAATTGCTCAATATTAAGTGATTTATTGACTAAATTGCTAAGCTGACGTTGTCTGACCTTTAAAAAAATACTAAGGTATGAACACTAAATTGATTAACTAAAGTATTACTACTAGTTAATCAAAAAGCAGGGATGACAAGACCAAAAGATTCCTGTTGTTTACATATCTTTTCGTACCTTGAATCTTCTAGCAGGTTTAAAGTCAGAAGTCAGAACAGAACATTAATCTAAACATAATTTACCTAGCTCTACTGAATTTAGTATTTTTGCATACACGAAATTTGCAGTCTACATTTTTCTATTTAATCCTAAAGGGCTCGTTTGGTACGAGCTATAAGAAATATTAATTTCGAGACTAAATTTAAGAAAAGTTTATCTCATGTTTGTCTGGTAGAATTGTATTGGGAAAAAAATGAATTTACATTGTAGGTGACGTGGCATGACACGTGGACTGGTCAAACGGTCAAAACACAATAAATAGCCAAGAGGCACGGGCGACAACAGATAAGGGAAAAAGAAAGCAACATAGGTGTGGACCGTTACTAAAATAGGTACGAGTCTCGTACCTATCCAAGTCATTTAAAGACCGAAGATCGGAAGAAGTTGAAGATACGAATCTGATGACGTAAAAGAGTCTAAATACATCATTAAATATCAAATACGTTAGAATATTTGAATTAAAAAGAAATGATTGTGTAACGTTTCTTTTAATGTCATTTATTGCTCATAATGACCTCATTAAGACAAAGACATTACATCTTCTCCTAGAATTAACTATAAAAGGAGAAGAACTCACCATCTGTAAGGATATGAAATACTATTGGGATCTTACTGAAATACAAAACTATTTACTGCTTTACCATCATTCTCAAAAACATTTTATTTTGGTCTCCTGATTATCAGTAACCCGAATTTCATTTTAGCTTTGATCAAAGACTCAGATTTTTGGTTAAACAAATTGGTTCCGTTACCGGGAATCTGATAATCTTTTCTTTTAAGCTATATCTTGTCCATTGTTATCACCATGTCAAACAACAACACCGACAATAACAGTAATAACACATTGGGAAACCATGAAAATCAAATCCATCAAAATCAAGGTGACGTGGTTCCCTCCCCTCCAGATTCACCACCTCAATCTCGTGAAGGCACTTTTGTTACTGAATCCCGTGCTGATCAACAAGAACAATCTGAGCACTTTGAAGGAGGTACAAATGAAGCTTTACAAAAGCTAATTGATGCACAGGTCGGCAAAGCTCTTCAGGCTCTAGTTAGTCGATTGCCTGCTGCACCACCCACACCAACTCCTACTAATAATACATTGGAGAATCCCCGTTCTGGTCTTGTTAATTCTGGAAATGGAGGAACCACCAGTGAACCACAGGAAGGGGGACCAGGTAATTCAAATAATTCATATTTGCAAAATTTAGTACTAACCTTGCAGAAACAGATTAAGGAACAAAATGAGCGTATTGAGCAAATCCCTGGAGTTCCGCCTGTAATAAAAGGAGTAGACATGGACAAATACTCACAACAACCTTGGAAGCCAAGTGCTGCTCCCCTTCCAATTCCGAAAAAGTTCAAAATGCCTGACATCCCAAAATATGATGGTACTACAGACCCACGTGACCACGTGACTGCATTTACAACAGGCGTGAAAGGCAACGACTTGACCAAACAAGAAATTGAATCAGTACTGGTCAAGAAATTTGGAGAAACACTCACCAAGGGTGCATTAACCTGGTATTCTCTTTTATCTGAAAATTTTATAAATTCTTTTGCTGAGCTTGCAGATTCTTTTATTAAAGCACATTCGGGAGCACAAAAGGTTGAGAAAAGAATGGAAGATATTTTCAAAATCAAACAAGGGGATTCGGAGTTGCTTAGAGATTTTGTTGATAGATTCCAGCGTGAAAGAATGACTCTACCCCGTGTGCCTGACAACTGGGTTGCAATAGCCTTTGCAAGTAATTTAAACGACAAAAGTTCTGAAGCTACGAGACGACTCAAAGAAAGCCTTCGAGAATTTCCTGCAACCACGTGGAATGATGTTTACAACAGGTATAGTACGAAGCTGCGAATTGAAGAAGATACCGTACCTAAGTTTCATCATGAAGAAAGGGGTGGTCCCAGAAGATCAGAAACCGAAAAAGATCAGGTAAAAATAGGTACGATCCATATATGGGACCTGCAGGAAAAGACCCACGGTCAAAACAAGATAGCCAGCAATATGATCAAAAATCGAGGAACAGGGACTCTGGTTCTTCTTCGAAATTCAGGAATGATCGGAACAAACAAGAGTCACGTGATGATGACAGAAGTTTAAAGGCACGATTCGGCGGATATAATTTTAATGTCTCTACCTCTGAGCTCGTGGCTGTTTTGAGAAGCATGGGAGATAAGGTACGGTGGCCAAAAGGGATGCAGTCAAATCCAAATAGACGCAATCCAGATCATTGGTGCGAATTCCACAATGATCATGGGCACAAAACTTCAGAATGTAGATTCTTGCAGAGTGAAGTGGATCATCTATTGAAGCAAGGATACCTCACTGAGTTATTTAGTGAAAAAGGAAAACAAGCCTATATGAAAAATAGGCAAGAGCCACCAAAGCCTCCTTCACCCAAGAGAACAGTGAATGTGATAAGTGGGGGAGAAGATATTCACGGCATAACCTACACAGCGTCCAACAAGGTTTCTAAGGTAACAATTACACACGGGAAACGGGTGCGGCAGGTTTTAGAAAATGAAAGTATTTCGTTCAATGATGCAGATACCGAAGGAGTGATAACTCCACATAATGACGCTCTGGTAATATCTTTACTTGTACATGATACTAATGTAAAACGAGTTTTGATCGATCCAGGGAGTTCCGTAAATATTATACTACTAAGGGTATTACGTGAAATGCAAGCTGAGGACAAAGTGATACCCAAGGCGCACACCTTGTCAGGCTTCGACAATTCAAGTGTGGTAACAAAAGGAGAGGTAATTCTAACAACTTTTGCTACGGGTGTTGTTAAAGAAACTAAATTTCAGGTAGTTGATATGGAAATGGCCTACAATATGATCATGGGGAGACCATGGATACATGATATGGATGTTGTTCCATCAACTCTACATCAAGTTATTAAATTCCCATCACCATGGAGAATTTGCCAAATTCGTGGGGATCAGCAGACGGCTAGAAGTGTCAACGCTGTAACAGGTATGAGCACCGTAAATAAAGAAAAATAGCAATTACAGGAAATAGTTGAAGGTGTAAAAGATCAAACTTCAGCTGAACAAGAAAAGACAGATTTGGACTCGAGGCCTGATACAATTCAGGAACCTGAAGAAAATGAAAGCATCAAAACAACAATTGAAGAGCTCGAGGCAGTGATATTATTTGAGCATTGGCCTGAACGGAAGGTTTATGTCGGAGCCAATTAAGCTCAGACATGCGAGGTATGATAATTGAATTTTTAAAAGCTAACGTAGACTGCTTTGCTTGATCCCATGCTGATATAACAGGGATACCACCGGATGTGATGACTCACAAACTCAATGAAGACCCCTCTTTCACACCAATAAAGCAAAAGAAAAGAAAGCAAGGTGCTTTCAAGAACCAGGTGATTCAGGATGAGGTCCAAAAATTATTAAAAATCGGATCGATCCGCTAGGTAAAGTATCCTAATTGGCTAGCTAACACGATGGTCGTACCCAAGAAAAATGGTAAGTGGCGCGTTTGTGTGGATTATACCGATCTAAACAAAGCCTGTCCAAAAGATTCTTTTCCTTTACCGCATATAGACCAACTAATTGATGCAACCGCATGTCATGAACTTTTAAGCTTTTTAGATGCATATTCGGGATATAATCAAATTAAAATGGATCCTAGTGATGAAGAAAAAACTTCTTTCATCACAGACAGGGGGACTTACTGTTATAAAGTAATGCCCTTTGGTCTCAAAAATACTGGGACAACCTATCAAAGGTTGGTCACCAAAATGTTCCAAGAACATTTAGGGAAGACAATGGAAGTATATATAGACGATATGCTCGTCAAAACCCAGCAGTCTCATGATCACATTTCTCATCTATCTGTTACATTTGATATTTTGCGAAAATTTAATATGAAACTCAACCCAAAAAAATGTGCATTTAGAGTTGCATCAGGTAAGTTTTTGGGTTTTCTTGTTTCTAACCGTGGTATTGAGGTAAATCCTTCTCAGATCAAAGCAATAGAAGAAATCCCTGATATCCTTACTAATAAGAAGGAAGTCCAAAGATTAACGGGAAGAATTGCAGCTTTGGGGAGATTTATTTCCAAATCCTCAGAAAAGTGTTTCAAGTTTTTCTTTGCACTCAAAAAGCAAGATCATTTCGAATGGAATGAAGATTGTCAACAAGCCCTTAGAAATTTGAAAGCTTATTTGTCAAAACCACCGTTATTGGCAAAACCAAAGGTGGGGGAAAAACTTCTCATCTATCTGGCTGTATCTGAAGTTGTGGTCAGTGCTGTTTTAGTCCGAGAGGACCAAGGTAAACAATCTCCTATTTATTATGTAAGTAAGTCCTTATTAGATGCTGAGACACGATACCCACAGCTAGAAAAGTTAGCATTAGCTTTGATCATGGCATCTAGAAAATTAAGACCTTATTTTCAATGTCATCCCATTATTGTAGTTACTGCTTTTCCGCTTCGAAATATTTTGCATAAACACGAACTGTCAGGAAGATTAGCAAAATGGGCTATAGAACTAAGTGAATACGAAATCATTTATCAACTCAGGACCGCTATAAAATCTCAAGTACTAGCTGATTTCGTGGCCGATTTTAGTCAGGGGATGCATTTAGAAGCAGAAAAAGAATTACTAGTTTTTAATGGTGCAAACCCGGGGACTTGGGTTTTATTCACTGATGGTTCATCTAATGTAAAAGGGGCAGGCCTAGGGATAGTCCTCGTACCACCTACGGGTGAGACTATTAGACAGGCTATAAAATGTCACTCTATAACTAACAATGAAGCAGAGTATGAGGCTGTAATTGCAGGTCTAGAATTGGCACGAGAACTCGACATAACACAGATTATAATCAAGAGTGATTCTCAACTCGTGGTCAATCAAATGCTGGGGACTTATACAGCCAGGGAGACGCAAATGCAAGAATACCTCGCAAAGGTATGAGAGTTAATAAAGCAATTCCAAACTTGGAAAGTAGTGCAGATCCCAAGAGATGAGAATGTAGAGGCACATGCTTTAGCTAATCTTGCATCTGCAGTAGACGTAGCAAACGATACAAATGCTTCAGTCATACATTTATTTCATTCCGTTCTCGAACCTGATAAAAACGAGGTAAATTTTAATCATTTAACATGGGATTGGAGAAATGAAATTGTTGCCTTTTTACAGCACGGTACCGTGCCTAATGACAAAGGAAAGGCTCACGCGCTTCGCAAAAAAGCTACTCGATATTGTTTATATCAAGGAAATCTTTATCGAAAGATGTTCGGTGGACCACTAGCAAGGTGTCTCGGACCCTCTCAAACAGAATATGTGATGAGAGAAGTGCACGAAGGACATTGTGGAAATCATGCAGGGGGGAGGTCACTGGTAAGAACATTAATTCGCGCAGGATATTATTGGCCTAAGATGGAAGAAGAGGAAACAATTTCGTGTCCAAGTGTGATAAATGTCAAAGATACGACAATAATATGCACAGACCAGCTGAGTTACTACACCCTGTTATAGCCCCGTGGCCCTTTATGAAATGGGGAATGGATATCGTAGGTCCACTTCCACAAGCAAAAGGTCAGGTAAAGTTACTGCTTGTACTCACAGAATATTTCACTAAATGGGTAGAAGCAGGAGCATTTAAATAGGTACGAGATAAGGAAGTTAAATACTTCATATGGCGAAATATAATATGCCGCTTTGGAGCACCAAAGGAGATCGTGTGTGACAATGGACCACAATTCATAGGAGCTCAAATCACAGAATTTCTTCGAAGTTGGCAGATTAAAAGGATAACGTCTACGCCATGCCATCCAGTGGGTAATGGACAAACGGAATCCACTAACAAAGTCATTATCAACAACTTGAACAAGAGGTTACAAGATTCAAAAGGTAATTGGCCTGAGGTGTTACCTGGAGTATTATGGGCTTATCGTACAACGACAAAAAAAGCACTGGAGAAATACTATTTTCAATGGTTTATGGTGCGGAAACCTTAATTCCAGTTGAAATAGGTGAACCAAGCATACGGTACGATCGGGCAACGGAGGAATATAATGATGAAGAGATGCGGGTCAACCTTGATTTGCTTGAAGGAAAAAGAGAAGCCGCATTGATAAGAATGGCAGCACAAAAGCAAGTAATTGAACGATATTATAATAGGAAAGCACGCATCAGATTTTTCAAAATTGGGGACTTCGTGCTTAAAAAGGTGTTCCAATCTGCAAAGGCTGCTAATTCAGGAAAGCTAAGTCCAACGTGGGAAGGACCATACAAAGTTCATGACATTGCGGGAAAAAGGAGCATACGAGTTGGAGACAATGGACGGCAAAGTTTTACCCTCACATTGGAATGCCGTCCATTTAAAGAGGTATTACTTCTGAGAAAGTACCCGCGGTCAGGTATCACCATGTTAAAATTTCTCTCTTGAATTATTAATGTTTTACTAACGATTTTAGATGCTAGGCAAAAAACCCTAACTCGTGCCAAATGATGAGTCACAACCTGCAAGGCAAAATGGAGTATTCTTAATTTCCCAGCCCAGGGTTATAATTAATCTGATGAAAATACACACGAGTTAGGCAGTCTTCATCTATAATCGCACCTCCGAGTCTCGTATATTTTTCTGTTTCAGGAAAAGGGCCAAAGTAAAAGAAATAAACAAATGCTCGAGGCTTCATACTTCACCGCTCAAACACTTGGGGGACTACATATTATACACAAATATGTGTAGAAAAACAGATACGAATATCGAACAAAAGTCTGCCACAAAGAGACAAGTGTTGAGAAAAAGTTACGAAGTCTTCAACATTCATGAGAACAACAGAGTCATCTCTCAAACTCATAAACAAAGTCACCTCTCAAACCCTTCTTAATATATAAAGATAGGGTCATGACTATGTACTGAAACAGGTTATGAAGAAAAACCTTGTTTATTCTATGTTATGTACAAATCTGTTACAAGAAAAATAGTTACGAGAAAGTTGTAGATGTATTGTAATACATGTAATAGTCAAACACTTGTTAAAGTTCATAAATAAAAACTTGCCAACGTTGTTTCATACAAAACATGTGTATTCCTATTTCTTTCATCGTATTATAACACCATTATGAAGTTGAGACGTCTTCTTCATTAAGTGTCGATAAAATAAAAGGGCCCTCTTTTATAAGCCTCATGTTGATAATCCATGAGAAGAATCATAAAGCATTTTAAAAGGATAAAAATGCTAAGCTATTCTATAAGTCCTAGATAAATAGGCAAGAATAAAATATACAGAAGTACCAATAAAAACTTCTTAATATAAAACAAAAGTACAAACTTAGTCAGCAAAATATTTATTTTTTACAAATGCCCTATTATGATAACTGGGGACTTCGTCAAAAGATCCCTTAAAGTTGCCAAGGGATAACACCACCAATTAATAAAAACAAAAACAAAAACAGCGTTAAAGTTTGAAATACATTCAACTAGTCACTGAAGGGGTTGGAACATCAGAAGTTGCAATTTCATTTTCAGGAGCAATTTCAATTGGGCTTGGAATGTTGAAATCACCGAGGGAAGCAAGAGTCACAGGAGCTTCAGCTTCCATGGACTTTGTCATAGAAGTTTCACCCTCGGGAGCCGAAATTGCAACTCCAATTGCCGCAGTAGCCACTTCTTCATTTAAAAGCTCTTCCGTTCCAGGAGCTTCAAGTGCAGGAGAAGGAGTATCAACAGGTTGTTGACTTTTCTCGATAGTGTCTAAGACTTTGGCTAATTCAGATTGCAAATCAAAGCTTTCCTGAGCAGCTTCCATCAAAGCATCACGGCGAGATTTCAGGAAAGCCCAACTTACCTCTATGTTGAAGTTCTCCTCCAGAAGTCCATACTCCCTTTCCCACATAGCAAGATCATTCTTCAATATTTGATGTTCAGCTAAATGGGAATCAAGGGAAGCTTCAAGGGAGGCATGAGAACTCTTCAAAGCTCGAATCTCGTCAGAGGAGGTCTGTAAGTCAGCTTGAGCTTGAGTCAAGCTTTGCACTAATTCTCCTGCATACTCTTCTTTCTTGGCTAAAAGTGCCTTAAGCTCCCTGACTTCTTCACTAGCCTTTGATAATTATTCTGACAATGAGCATTCCAAAAGCTCTTTATCTCTTTTAAACTGGCTTGAAGAAGCCTTGGCAGTTGCTAGTTCAGAAGTCAAACCACGCTTTTGCTGCTCCAGGAGATTTCTACTTTCTTGCAACTCCTCTATGGTCCCCTGAGCATTCTCAAACTGTTCTTTCCAATTAGCTGCTTCAAGCTGGGCTCCCCTGGCTATTTCCTCGGCCTCATGGATAGATTTTTCAGACTCACGGGTTTTTCTTTCCAGAAGGGAAATTCTTCCCATCAATTCTGTACCAATGAGGTTAGCCTACGGAGACAACTCATAGAAATGAGGATTTGTAGATTAAAAACAAAAAACTTGTTGGTAAAGGAAAAATACCTTCAAAGTAGAATGAACTATGTCATTCATCAGAGTCAGGCAACTGTGGCTCTCCATTTTCTTCTTCTCAATATCTACGATTAGAGGCTCGAGCCAAACATCAGCTCTACCAGTCTTTCTCAAAAGGCTATGGTTGGTAGGAACTTCAAGAGTAACACTTCTCATAGCCATGGTTCCACTACTAGAACCCGCCTCTGTATGCTGAACAAAGGGAGAAGGAGAAATGGAAGGAGGAGTAGTAGAAAAGGTAAACACAGCAGCAGGAGTCATAGGAATCAAAGTAGGAATGGAAGGAGAAGATGTAGAAACCAACACAGGAGCGGAAGTAGGTGCAGTTGAAACTAGCAAAGGAACGG
Organism: Nicotiana tabacum; assembly: GCF_000715075.1. Taxonomy (NCBI): domain Eukaryota; kingdom Viridiplantae; phylum Streptophyta; class Magnoliopsida; order Solanales; family Solanaceae; genus Nicotiana; species Nicotiana tabacum. The sequence continues at coordinate 670,439 of NC_134080.1, read as the reverse complement.
AAGCCCTCAAAGCTGGTAAAGAAATACTGTCGGTTGGTAAAGGAATGGAGGAAATAGGAACGAATGAGGAGAGAGGAGCTTCATCAAAAACAGGGCCGAGCTCGCCACTCTCAAAACCACTATCAAAAAGACGCTGAGTTAATTCATTAGTATCTCTTGGCACGGTGTCCTCGTCAGAATGAATCAAAACAGGCTCGGTGGATGAGGTTTGAGCAGGGGTATCTTCAATTTCATCACTATTAATGAATCGTCTCCTAACTCTTGGCCTGGCAATTAAAGAGGTATCTTCCTCTTCCTCATTCTCAGAACTTTCTCCTATAGCTTTCCTTTTGGGAAGCGAAGCTCGAGCCTTGTTCAAATCAAGTGCAGCATTAGCAGACATGTGAATGGTCATAGCTACTTCAGCTGCCATTCCTCTAACACCAAATCCTGGTTAAAAGAAGGATACATAATCAACATTGAGAAAAAGGTGCTTAACATGTAAAAAGAAAAAAACGTGTAAAAAGGGACATACCATGTGTTTTCACCTTCCAGCCGTGTAAAGAAGAAATTGATTTCCAAGTTCTTTGATCCTTAGGAGCAATCTTTAAAATTGAATCTACCCAACCACGGAAGTCAGGAATAAGTTCCACATCTCCCATGGTTGCTACAAAAAACCAAAAAGAGATGAAGTTAGAAAAAGAATCAGAATTCTCAAAAATAGGTGCGGTAAATAAAAGGAAACTTACATGCAAAATTCCACTTCTCAGGGAAGGGAATATTTGTTTCACCAAGCAAGTCCACCGTACGTACAACAACGTAACGGGTATACCATCCACGATTTTTGTCATCTTCAGGGCTTACCAAAACCTTTTTGCTTCTTGCAGTTAAGGTAAAAACCCCATGGTGCATTAAATTGGGATGGTATAAATGAATAAGGTGAGAAAGGGTGAAGTTGACATTGGCTTTGGCAGATAAGTATCTTAGACAAACCTCTGCTCTCCACACTAGGGGACCGACTTGGGCCAAACAGATTTTAAAGAAATGGTAAAAGTCAATAATGACTGGGTCAACCGGAGGATTAAAACCCAAAGTAAATGGGTAAGTATAAACAGAAGAGTAACCACTTCTAAAGGAAGAAATTCTTTGATTTGGGAAAGGAATTGACATTCGAAGACTATTGCTCCAGTTACAATCCCTTCTGATGGTAGGAATTGTAAGCTCGGTCACTAATGAAGGATAAGTGTCAGCTTTTTCTAAATTTACAATTTGCTTTTGAAGAGACGTTCTATCACTCCCAAAAGACAAATCACTGGGAACAATTTCATCGACTAAAGGTTCTTGAGAAAAATCAAGGATTTCTTTACCTTTAGAAGAAGGGGTCTTCGGAATAGAACTCCCGATACTAGAAGAAGAAGAAGCAGGACCAGATAAACCACCACGAGCGGACCCTAGGCCCAAGCTCCGAAGCCTACCTCCTCTGCCTCTCCTATGTCTTACGGGGGCATTAGGGAAGTGATCGAGAATTGGAACTTTTCTAGGGTTAGGGTTTGGAGATGACATTGTTGAAGAAGGATGTACTAAAGGGGAGAGAAAATACAAGTAAGTAAGAAATCGCTTGTTGAAGATCTATGAGGAAGAAGGTAAACGAAAGAGGGTTAAAAATGCTTATAATGACAACCGTCAAACTTAGAAGTGCAATGAAGGAAAGCCTATAATAAAGGCAACTATCATTTCGTGAATAGTGTGAATGAAGAAGTCTCGAAAAAAGGGTGTAGAATTGCAGAACCAATCAGAAGGTGACACGTATGTAAGGCATTAAATGGAAGGGACAATTGAAGCGTCAGTATTTGTCATAATATTAATTACGGCAAAAATTTCCTTTTTATGAAGATCCACTTCCCAATTATTTACTTGATAAATAAATGGAAAGTGGGGAGACTATCTGTATTGGGAAAAAACTGAATTTACATTGTAGGTGACGTGGCATGACACGTGGACTGGTCAAACGGTCAAAACACAATAAATAGCCAAGAGGCACGGGCAACAACAGATAAGGGAAAAAGAAAGCAACATAGGTGTGGACCGTTACTAAAATAGGTACGAGTCTCGTACCTATCCAAGTCATTTAAAGACCGAAGATCGGAAGAAGTTGAAGATACGAATCTGATGACGTAAAAGAGTCTAAATACATCATTAAATATCAAATACGTTAGAATATTTGAATTAAAAAGAAATGATTGTGTAACGTTTCTTTTAATGTCATTTATTGCTCATAATGACCTCATTAAGACAAAGACATTACATCTTCTCCTAGAATTAACTATAAAAGGAGAAGAACTCACCATCTGTAAGGATATGAAATACTATTGGGATCTTACTGAAATACAAAACTATTTACTGCTTTACCATCATTCTCAAAAACATTTTATTTTCGTCTCCTGATTATCAGTAACCCGAATTTCTTTTTTAGCTTTGACCAAAGACTCAGATTTTTGGTTAAACAAGAATATTACAGTATAATTAATCCCGGAATTATATTATTTTTTTATCCCCGTAAAAAAGTGAAATAACTAATCCCAAAATAATTAATCTTAGAATAAGTTTTTTCCAACCAAACGAACCCTACAATTCATAGACAGTAACCAAAGAATGCTGTGATGAAATATGACTAGATATATATGCATATTGAGGAGACACAAACAGAATGCAGTAAAACAGATAGTACAAAAGAAGGAAAAACAAACCAAAAAATAAAATAAAAAAGTACTCTAATCTGATGAAAATAAGGCATCTTTGTAGGAGGAAGCATTTCTACTACTGGAGAGACTCCATTGATCGGAAAAGCCGACGGAGCTGGCAGAAGAAGAGGTTCCACTTTTACCACATTTGGCTACAGTTCTCACACTCTCAATCAACTCTTGAGTGGCAGTTTCTTGTGACAAAATCTCCAATAATTGTTTAGGACTTATCACCAATTTCACTTTCCAAAAACCACCACCACTGCTCCTCTTCTTTCTCTGACTGTGACTGCTGCGGCTATTGCTATTGCTATAGCGATACAATGCTTCTGTGTAAGACCTTTTTAATAATCCTTGGCTATCAAATGACATTCTATAAGGAGCAACCACTAGATTTTGGATTTGAGGAGGAAGTGGCACGCTGTTTGATCTTACATGTCCTATTTCTATCTTGGCCATAACATTATCAATATTCTCAGTAATAATATTGCTGCTACTATACTGTTCTTTGTTGAGCGGCAGAAGATAATAAGATTGTCCTGCTAGTAATACTTCTTGTGCTGGTAATGGCTTCCAAAACAAATCATGGCTTCTAAAAATGCCATGTCCTTGAAATTCTTCAGTGATTGACTCTACTGTAATCGGAGCTAAGAATTCCATGATACCACCTGTTGATGTTATTACTTTGACTATATCTTCATTTCCATCTCCAACTCCTCCAAACAAACAATTCCCCATATATATTTTCTTGGTGGAATGTTTAGTTCTAGCTAGTAATAAAAAGGGGGGAATTAAAGGGGTGAGGGTGGAATATATATGGGGACCTTTGATGGTTTTGTGTCGTCGGTGGAATTCTTCTTTTTGAGCTTTTCTTGATCCCAGCGCAGCAGCTAGCAGATATAATAAAAAAGAAAAAAGAAGAAAAGCACATAAAGAAGATCATGAAGAAAGAAAACCTACTACTATGATTTATGACCAATATATTACTCTCTTTGTATAGCATGGGGTTTAAGGTGAGTCTTGACGTAACTGGTAAAGTTTCCGCCATGTGATCAGGAAATTACGGGTTCAAGCCGTGGAACAGTCTCTTACATAAATGCAGAGTAAGATTGCGTACGATAGACCCTTGTGGTCCGTCCCTTCACTGGACCCCGCGCATAGAGGAAGCTTAGTGCACGAGCTGCTTTTTTTTTTATATAAAATGGTGTTTAACTTAAAGACAATAAAATAAAGAAGGTGTTTGTGTATAAAAAGTGTGTTTGGTTTAAGAGATTAATGGGGCCCCAGAATGCATTATCTCCATGATTTCAGAGAAAATGCAGTCAAATATAAACAGCTAAGCTATAGTATTCTCCGTTTGCTGGAGAGTTGCCTTTCACTTTTTCTCTTTAGTGAAGGGAAACAAAAATGGGACAAGCTCTTTTGTCTAATTTATTAAAGTGAAAGTGGGAATGCAGTATTCCCACCAAAGGAAACGCATTTTCCCGCATTTCCGCGCGCACCATCTATTCCAAAAACTGTCTAAGCACTTTTTATTTATTAATCACTGCAAATTATGTAGCTATATATACCATATTTTTTTGGGGATATTTGGACTAATAGCTTGTTTGACCAAGCTTCTAAAATCAACTTATTTTGAGAAGTGTTTTTCTCAAAAGTACTTTTCAAAAAAGTATTTTTGGTGAGAAACAGTTTATGTTTGGATAATTAATTAGAAAAACACTTTTGAGTAATAATTAGTGTTTGACCAAGCTTTTGAAAACTGCAGTGCTTCTTAGAAAAATGCTTTTGGAGAGAATCTACTTTTTTCTGCTTCTAAAAAACTGCTTCTGCTTCTCCCCAAAATCACTTTAATTTTTGACCAAAAGCACTTTTGGCCTAAAATAAATCTTAGGCCAAATAGGCTATAAGCCATTAACTTCAATTATGTGAACTTCAGAAAAAATTATCTGTACTAAATCTTAAATTAAAAGAAAAAGAAATTTTTGGTGGATTAACGACCACAAAGTATTCTAACTATATTAATTCTTCTAAAGTTATCTTTGGAACAACGATGAAGTTGTCTCCGTGTGACATATAGGTTACGTGTTCAAGCCGTGAAAGCCGTTACTAATACTTGTATTAAGGCAGACTGTCTACATCACACCTCTTGGGATACGGTCCTTTTCTGGGCCCTATGTAAACACGGGATGTCTTGTGCACCGGACTGCCCTAACTTTACGTACAAAATTTGTTGGAATATGCTTATTTAAGCATGCTATTATGAATGAAGTGTGAATGTTTTGGAGAATTCACATAGTTGTTTCTTCAACCGGGATTAAAATATAGTTCGCAAAGGTGAATTGAAGTAGAAGTCGGCTGAAGAGAAGAATAAAAAGAAATCAGTAGGGAAATGCAAAGGCCTTTCCGACGTTTCCCCGTTTCTTATTGGATCTTGATGGGCCCATTTGGGCAACTTTGCATTTAGCCCATAAATATATAGATATCAAGCCCACAATATTTGGGAGAAATTCAAAAATAGCCAGATTTACAACTGGTCGTTCAAAAATAGCCTAGTTTCAAAAGTAATCGAAATTTAGCCATTTTTCATGTAAAGATAAATCTGAGCGAAAATACTGTTTAAAACCCGGAAATGACGCCAGTATATTATACTGGAGTTCCAGCATAAGTATGCTTGAACTCCAACATAAGTATGCTTGAACTCCAACATATTATACTGGAGTTCCAAGATAAGTATGCTGGAACTCCAACATAATATGATGGAGTTTCAGCATAATATACTCAAGTTCCAACAAGTATAATTGTCCAGTATAATATACTGGAAATTGGAGCACCGGTGCTCCAGTCTCCAGTATATTATACTGGAGTCAGCAAAGCATACTGGTCCAGCATAATATGCTGGAGTTCATACACAGGTGCACCGAACTCCAGTATATTATGTTGGACCGATTTCTGTTGCAGCAAAATAGTGGCTATTTTTCATTGACTTCGTAAACACTGGCTATTTTTGAATGACCAGTCCGAAAATTGGCTATACCGTGCTATTTTTACCAATATTTCGCCAACTTCTTGTTGAGAAATTCAAATTCCATATGGGCCAACGTATAGTAGAATTTCCGGGAGAAATTCAAAAGGAATTTTTTCATTCCTATACACTATTTGAAACTTTATTACCTTTAATGTTCATATTTAGCTAATTATCCGGCATAAACAAATTTTGTTTACAAAAAATATATGATCTACCTTGAAAGGTTCCCAAATCCATTATTTGTGCCTTCAATCAAGGGATTTAGTTACACCCTTTTCCTTTTTTTCCTCCTCTCTCCCCCTCTTCTTTCAAAACAAATGCAATTTAGATATTTTTTCCTACTTATATTCTATATTTTTTTCCCTACTATTTCAATTGTAATCAAAATTTAAAATCTGGAAAGGGGCAAATAAATGAGCTTAGCTAGTAAGTCACGTTACCTCACAAATTTGGAAGCTTCCTTCAACCAAACCAAATACTGTAAAAAAAAATCAAAAAGAAGGCTAAAATATGGTATTCCATATTTATAAATCAGATCTTGTTATTGAAGGAACCAAGAGAAAGATGAAAAAAGCATACAGAGAAAATGTAAAAGTTCAGGCACAAACCTCCATCAGGTTTTGTGTGCATTAAATTGTAACTCAAAGTAATTTTTTTGTTAGGTTTGAATTTATAAAATCAGTTTTATCTGTCTCTAACTCTCTGTCTGCATAATTTATTCAATTGTCAATTTGTTAACATATTATGAATTCGTTTATAAGCACACAATTTATTCATGGAATTTTTTTGTACACTATCCAGTTAAATACAACTAAACTATACAACTTAAATACAAATTTGATACAAAATTTAAAACAATATGTCTTTTATATATTTTGTATCTGATTTATACATAGTAAAAATAAATTTCATACAACTAATTATATATTATACAATTTATCTACAACTTTCACACATTATTTCTACCCAATTAAATACAACTACAAAAACATACAATTTAAATACAAATTTTATACAATATATCTTTTGTATACTTTGTACCTGATTTATACATAGTAAAAATGAATTTTATATAACTACTTATATATTATACAACTTATCTATAACTTTCACACATTATTTCTATCAAGTTAAATATAACTACAATAACATACAACTTAAATACAAATTTTATATAAAATTTATACAGTATGTCTTTTGTATATTTTGTATATGATTTATACATAAAAAATAAATTTCATACAACTAATTATATATTACAAAATTTATCTACGCTTATCTACAACTTATCTACAATTTTCTTACATTATTTTTACAATTTTTCTACAATTTTGTAAATATAGTGCATATCACGTCTTCTTCTTCTTCTTATTCGACTTTCAATATGAAATTCAGCAAAAATCAAGTCTAATCTTCACCAAAACACTCTCAAAATTGAGATATAAACTCCAAACTATATTCCCAATTGTTTGCAACAACACCCAATCCAAACAATTAATGATTTTTGAAAACCCAAATTCGAATTCAAAGATTCAAAGTTTTTTTAATGGTTATATGGTGGAATTGCTGCTCTCTTTTCCTTTGCTTTACATTACTGGAATTAGGGATTGAGAGATAGAGAGAGACGTAGAGATAATTCTCAATTGTTTTGCAATAATACCCAATTCAAACAAGCAATATTTTTTGAAAACCTAAATTCGAATTCAAAGCTTCAAATCTTTTTAATAGCTATCAATGGTGGAACATCTGATCCTTTAAATTTGTTAGGGCTATTCTTTGAAGCTATGTTCTTCTTCATTAAAAATCGTTTAAGCTAGCTTTGCAAAAGTTGTTAATGGAGGTATGAACTTTGAAGAAGAGTACAAATTTTGACTAATTTTTGAAGAAAGTACTTGCAAAATAGGTTAACAGTTTTTGGCTGGTTTTAGAAGAGAAAATTGTGGGTGATTGAAGAGGAAAACGTGGGGTGTGGTTTGATACGTGGGTGAGGGGGTGGGATTTGGAGAGAGAAACGTGGGGGAGTGGGAATATACGGTAGAGTTAAATTAGGAGACTAATTAATATCACTAAATCTCCTAAAATGTACATAAATGGTAATTAGGTATATAAAAGATAGTTATATTAAAAGTTGAGTAGGGAGGGTAATATAGATTCATATATGGTATAGGAATGTAAAAATCTCATTCATAGCCAGATTTATAAGTGGTCACTCAAAAATAGCCACAGTTTCAAAAGTAATCGAAATTTAGCCACTTTTTATGTAAAGATAAATCTAAACGAAAATACTGTTCAAAATCCGAAAAATATTCCACTAGAGTTCCAACATAAGTATACTGGAACTCCAGTATACTGGAGTTCCAGTATAATATACCGGTCCAACATAATATACTGGTGTCTCCAGTATATTATACTGGAACTTTCCGCGTGTTGGAGTTCCAGCATAATATGCTGGAAGTTCATACACAGGTGCACCGTTCTCTAGTATATTATGCTGGAACTTTCCGTATTGCAGCAAAATAGTGGCTATTTTTTAATAACTTTGCAAATGCTGATTATTTTTAAATGACCAGTCCGAAAACTGGCTAGCCCGTGCTATTTTTACTAGAATTTCCTCGTACTTAACTTATCACATCCAAAAGGAGGAGGTTTCCCTCGGAAATTAGTATTATGCTATTTAGTAGCAATATTAGCAATTTACACAATTTCCGTATTGATTTGATTTATTCCGTAATTATTGGATTTAAGCCGCTGATTTTAGAGTACAGTGAAAAAGTCCTTAGGCTAACTTCTAGAAATTCAATCTATACCTAAATTGTACATTCCCGGCTTGGTGTTCTTGAGTTGCATTAATTCCAGTGATCTAAAGATAACAGCGTTCTAATTTTCAAAAGAGCATCTTCTATCATTTCAATCTTATATTTTAATTGGCCCCTAGAGCTGTAAAATCATCATCTGCAACTGATTAATGATTCACTAATTATTGCAAAAAAAGAAAGGACTTTTCTCTAAAGCTGCTTTATTTATAAAATTAGGTGCAATTAAGATGTGTCCACACAGCAGTTTATGCCAATCAATTGTCTTTAGCACCATAACGCAATTGTATTTTTCGTTTTCTATTTTGAGTTGGGAACTGAAGAGTTCTCAATCTTTTTAGTTAGTCAATTTAAAGTCATAAAAATTCACTTCCTTAGTTCCCCTTTCGTTATTTTTGATCAATTATGGATGGGACTTCTGAAAGAATTTGACTATTAAAGATTTTTCATAAATTCTAGTATAGCCCTTGTGAGACATTATACTAAGTTTTATAACAAGATCAAGCCTGTGCCAGTAATGTAACTCTAATTTGGACTAGAGTTACGGGCAGTTGTTGAGTCCGTTACGTTATTCAAATTATTGATGAGATTTTTCTTTCTCCATAGGAAAAGAAAAAAGAAGAAGAAGATAATCCAGCACTTCAAAAAAAGAAAAGAAAAGAAAGAAAAGAAAGAAAAGAAAGGGGTATAAACCAAGACAGGATTTAAAGAAAAAACAGAACTTTTCATAAAGAGAAGAAATTAAATCATCTTAAATTATGGCGTATAGCAGTGGCGAAGCAAGAAAATTCAATAAGGGTGTTCAAATTTTGAACACGCTTTGCCCAGTGGGCTATGCAAGGGTGTTCAAAGTCTGTTTTTAATCAATAACAAGTAATATTTTACCTTATATGTAGTATAATTTTTCAGCGAAGGGTGGTCAGTTGACCACTCTTCAATCAAAGTAGCTTCGTCCCTGGCGTATAGAGATTGTTCGTGCGTCCAAACAGAAGTGGATCCACAGTTTAAAATTTATGGATTTCTACGGCAATCTCAAGTTAATACTTCAATAATAACTAGGTTTACAGTATAAACCCGTCATGCGTCCAAATAGAACTGAATCCACAGTTTAAAATTTATGAATTTTTACGGCAATTTCAAGTTAATACTTCAATAATAATTAGGTTTACAGTATAAACCTGTCATGCGTCCAAAGTATACGAGAAACATTTTAAAAGCAGGTATATTGTTGTTTGGCCTGTAGGTTAAGAAAAATGAAAATATGTCGCCAATAGTGGAAGTAGTTGTTAAGTAGAAGTTGGTTGGCTTCGTGATATTGTGTTGCTTGTCATGCAAACCTCAGAGTATAAATAAATAAATAAATAAATAAATAAATAAATAAATAAATAAAAAGAAACTAATGTTTCCTCATGGGCATCTCATTCTGTGTATGAGTATTATATTGGTGTCGTCATAACACGTAATATGAGAAAACTTTAATTTACGAATTACGGACGTCATCAAGTTGTAAGTTCTTGTTAAAATTACTATTAATCCAATTAGCATGGGGTGAATAGTAAAAACTACTAAAATGCATAGAAGTCCAACAAACAACTAACCAACTACAACTACCAGTACTATTCGTCCAGTAGTTATCGATTAATATGAATAAAAACAGGTAAGTAATAAAAGAAGGAATAGAAGTGGTTGCGTCGTCAATTTAAGGGCTCCAAATGAGAATGATTAAAGAAAGAAATTTGAGGAATAATGAGCATCATTAGGATTAAGACTGAGTGTCCTCCTAACGGAATTTTATGTTAGTGCTGTTATTATCTTCTGTTTAGACATTGGTTGTGTTGCTCCTTATTCAATGATCCATCCACTTACATATTTATGAATGATGTTGAGGACTAACACTCTACTTTATAATCATCAACTCTATCTCCTACTTTTATTTGTCATTCCCCTGCCAAAAAATTATGTTGTGACATTTCGTATTCATTTTATTAGTTTTGTTGAGTCTTAAATTAGAAAAAGTCTTGCGTTCAATTCTACTTTATCACAATTTTTAACCATAAAGGCCCTCTCAAATATTTACAAAAAAAAACGTGCTAGTTGAGGTTCAAACCTTTGACCTCTTAGAGCAAAACTAAGCATATAATTAACCAACACACCATGAGTCAATTTATGTCAAGTGGTGTCTTTTTTTTCCTATTTATCTGTTTTCTCACATTATTAATACATATATTTAGTGAATTTTTCTGATGAAGCGCTGTCGTGTGACACCACTTCGTTAAAGTGTGTGTGTGTGTGTGTGTGTGTGTTTATATATATATATATATATATATATATATATATATATATATTCAAATATAGGAGTTATTAAGAAAATCTTGATGGGGTATATGTTGTGAGAAAACTAAATTAGAGAGTCAAAGCACAGGAGAAAGATGAGGTAAAACATCAACTCAAACGACAACAACCTCAAAACCAGCATTTGCCCACATACTTAAATATGTATTTATACATATTCTTACAGTAATTATATACATATGAACATGTTAATACTTAATTCACCTCTTAATAATAAATAGTTAGGTCTATTTTTATCTAGAGGGTTAACATGAGAACTAGAGGTGGTACATTCAAACTTCTTTATAACCGTATCGCTATATAACAATTATTCGCTATAAAAGCTAAGTTTTTTTATTGGAACCAATTTTCATGCTATGTTATAATATATGTTCTCTATAACAACACTTCGTTATAATAACCAAAAAAATTTAAAACAAATGAGAATGTTATAAAGAGGTGTGACTGTATATGTTTTGACGTTAATTAGGAACTGATTTTAGTTCTTCTGGTTAACTTTATAGTAAAAGTTTAGCTAGAAAGGCACTTCATTGAATATCATAATTTTTAGTTTAATGTAGTCAGTTAGGAGAAAATTTTGAAATTTTGCGCATATTATCTATTTTAACTGGTTTGGAGGGCCCCATTTAGGCTTACCTTTTGCTTTCTCATGGAGTAATTATAGAGTAAGAGATATTATATTGACAGGAGTTGAAGTGGGTTTTCATGTAAGTCGTTGTCCATAAAATTTTAAGCGGATTTTCTACTTTAAGAAAATAAACCTTCGTATGTTGCTTAATTTAATCTAAATAACATATTGTTTTGTATGATAATTACAAGTATATTGCCTTATTTGTATGTTGTCAATTTTTATCAGATTCTTTACAAATTTTAATTTAGAAACCATAAAATCATGTTAATTTTTTCTTTCTACAGATATATAACATCAGATTTGCTTATGTTGGATGGGCATAATTGTTTACCCCAAAGCTGAGTAATAATTAAATTTGTATGCGGTTTAAAGAATACGTGATTTAATTCAACCCGAATAATTAAGAACAACAGATAAATGAGTTAAAGGCGAAATAAATGATCAAACCAATCACAATGTAATGACCAAGCCTGATTTTAGATTGAACAGTGAGACTCATCCTCGATTGAACCCTCGATACAAGCTCGGTCGCGAGTGAAGAAAAGAACAAATGAATAATGCCTTGAACAATAGCTAGAAGGCAAAAGCAAACTTTTATAGCTTTGATTTGCGAGTCACAAGGTGTCATAATAATGAAAACCTTCCCATTTATATAGTAGGAGAATTTCAGTCCTAGTACAAATCTAAAAAATGTAAAAATCTTCTTTTTCCAGCAAATGTTGATCTATAGTTGATGCTAAACGGGATTCTCACTGTAATATACTCGTCATGCCTAACCGTTCACCGCGTCCCCCGAGGTCCAGAAGCTATACTCTGCCTGGGTTCGTTATTTTACCGTATCCGATCTCAGATACATCGTTCATTATTCTCGGGTTCCGATACGAGGGGCTCTTGGGCCTCGATTATAATCACTTCGAGCCGTGCTTCCTCTTTGTTCCTTCATCGGGGAATCGAGGAAAACTTTGCCACCGATTTCACCCGTACACAGATAGTTCCCTTGTTTTTCGGAGAGTAGATTTATCGAAGCGACATGAAGCGATAAATTAACCCGATTCCTTCTTTCATACGCTACAACCGAGTTGACAGGTAAGCAAAACATCTCATCAATCGCGTTGTTCTGACTTCAAACACGTGTCAACCGCAGATTGACCATCCTCGAATGCGAAACGTCACACATTGATTACCTATTCCTTATAAATGCTTCGATCCCCTTTTCACTTTTTACTTTGTGATTCAAAAGTTCCCTTACTTACCCTCGAATTCTTCACTTATTTCTAACCCTTTCAAACCTTCATACATTGTTTTCCAGATCTTCATATTTTTATCTTCAAAAGTTCATACTCCTTTTTCAATTCTTCAAGTTAGACCTTCATACATTCATCCCTATCTTAAAATCTTCATCTTCGTCTTTATACCTCATATTTTCCAGAATTCGATGGTAAAGACTTCCGAATTCATGCCTCAACAGACCGTCCCTTCAATTTCTAACTCGACCACGGATGCCGAGGTGGTCGTTCCTAAGGTGGCCCCGGAGCCTCCTTTGAAGAGCTTCGTCCCCGGAGGCTTTTCCATTGAGAACGACTTCAAAGTCGAGAAGACCTCTAGTCAATAGGATTGAGACGAGGGAGTATGGAGGTACATATGCTCCATTACTAAGGACACACTCCCCACAGTTCAGGTGGACTACAACTGAGAGGGGAAGGAAGTTGTCATCCCTGGGCCCAACGAAGATATTACCACTCACGTGGAGGGGTATCTAAGTGTTTACACTTATCTCTTCACGCTTGCCCCGGTGGACCCTATAATTTCTCGACTTCTACAAAAGGTACAAAGTTTGACTTGGGAAGATTCACCCGTCTTTTTGAAGGATCGTAATCCTCCTTCACCACTTCATCAACAACACCAAAGCACCTCGGTTTACCGTCGACCACTTGCTTCATCTTTGTAGTCCCCGAGTTTTTCTAGGGGGATCAAGCTCGTTCGTCGAGCAAGAAAAGCTCCATTCTCGAGCATCGATGAAGATTGAGGTTGGCAGGGGAGGTTGGTTTGAGTGAAAACCGAAGACCTCATTCCCCCAAACTCTTACCGTTCCTTGAAAAGTGGAACTCATCCCCTAAGTTTGCTCCCCTTCCCGAGTACTTGGCACTTTCTTTGTTCTTTTTCTAATTGCATGTGTCTACCGTTGTACAACGGTCACCCAAGTTCCCAACGGAGTCCCCTGCTTCAAAGAGTGGATATAGGGGATATGCAAACAAATGTCTTATTTGGAGCACGAATGGCACAAGCTTCCAAAGGGCAAGTGAGAGGCCCGTTCCCATGGTGAGTCCTCATCCCGAACAATTCTATTTTCATACTTAACTTTTATTTCTGCTTAATCTTTTTCCATTTCACAGGTTTGCCCAAGACCACTAAACTTTGGCTATTGGATGAGGACGAGGCCCCATCCTCGCTTGCCGAACCCTCCTGCTTCAGGACAATCCGGAGCTGCTGCAAAGTAGAAGAAAAAGAAGAAAAAGAGGAAATCCTCTGGCTCCTGGATGCCGAGGTTAGGAAGAAGAGGGTAGTTGTTTGGGTCTGGAGAAGCAATAAAAAGAGTACCAAAGCTAGGGTACCAGACCCCGATTCCCTCTTCCGGCTCAAGTATTACCCTTAGGACGATGATCTAAAGTTCGTCGCTCATGGGTTGACCATCGACAAAGGAGAAAAGACGACAATCAGAGAAGGTGGCCGAGAGGTCGATCCCCCTCTAGCTCGGGGATCCAAAAGGAGAATTAGAGGCCATGGCCTCCCGAGAAACCTCCCCTGCCCGAAAGAAGTAGCCGGTGTTATCGACATCAGGGAGTTGCCATCTCACATAGAGTCTATGTTTGACGAGGCTTAAGTCGATAAAGAAAAATCAAATGAGACGGCACGGGGCACAGATGACGCCCTCAACATGTTTTTCAACGGCATAGACATGACTACGCTTGAGGATTATTCCGGGCTTGGTCACCTGGAGATCCCAAAAAAGGATGTGCCATCAGGGGCAGGCGAGCCGAGCTCGAGCCCGAAGCTGGCGAGGCAGTTCCCCGCTCTGAGCGTGGATCCCGACTGTAAAAGAATGGTCAGGCATACTATCCTAACAGATGCTCGGGCGCTGTCCGCTCCGGTAGGTGTGGCCAGCTATCTTCGTTACCTGGTGACCGAGGAAGATCAGGCAAAGATGAACGAAGTAGGCACATCGAGCCTCTTTAATGAGGTACAACATGCACTGAACCAAGTAAGTTATCTATTCATTGTGCCCTTTGCGTATCTCGCTTAGTCTCAGCATGCTCTTACGATCTTATTGTTTTATTTTTCAGGCTTTGGTGCTCTACCATAATAGCATTCTTCGATCTCGAATGGAAGTCAGCCAACTCGAGTTCAAGCTCAAAGAGCAAGTCCGACAGAAGGATATGTGTAGGGTTCTCAATGAAAAAAAAAATGAGCCCCTCAAAGATCTCCCAATTCTCTGAGCCGAGATGGAAAAGGCATAGAAGAAGGCCTTGTCAGTGAAACAGGAGCACGTCGAACTAGTCGAGAAGGTAAGGATTTTAGGCTAAAAATGAGAGGTTATGCATAGTGACTAACGGCGCAACCTCATATGTCCAAGGGAAGATAGACTTGATTGACCAGTTTCGGGCCAAGATGAACGAAGTTAAAGATACGCCCGAGGTGCTGAGAAGTAGGATGGACCTACTAGCTTCGGAAAAGGAGGCTACAAAGGATGAGTTAGCATCATTAAAAGAATAACTCCGGGTGGAAAAGAGCAAGGCCGACAAGTGGTCTTAGCTAAATGACGAACTCTGGGCACAACTAGATTCTGCTGCCTTGGAACGGGATGCCCTTGTCCTCGAATGTACTGCGCTAAAGTCCAAACTGGAGGCAACCTCGATTGATTCCTCTGAAGTCGAGGAAACATTGGCCCAGTATAAAACTGATATAGAGATAGCCGAGTCCAGTTTAAGAATGAAGACCGAGTATATAAAGCAATTGTCCCGGAGCGAAACCCTCGAGGAATTTCATGCCCGAGAATTCGACCTGTCGGCCAAGATTGAAGAAGCCAAAAGGCTTGAGGTCGAGGCAAAGGAACTCTATAAACCCGAAGGTCCCGAATGTTCTGAAGGTTCTGAAGGCTCCAGTGCCGAATTGAGCTCCGGTGAAGATCAAGCGGAGATGCCTTAGCTCTTTTTTGTTTCCTTTTTGTACATTTTCTTTCTTGTTTGTTTTGAGATCGTTTTATCATACCTTTTTTTTTGTGTGTATATATATTTCATAAAAATCTAAGAGCTTTAAGACACTTAAGTGTTTCAGTCATATGCGATGATGTTTTGCCAAATATAAACCTTTAATAGGTTTTAATTACACGTAAGATCCTTACTTTCTGAGTACAGGCAGACGTCTCCGAGTTGTTTTATGGTCGTAGCCTTTCATGTTCGGTCCCTACCTAATAGGCTCGGTGCCTTTAAGATTCGATAGCCTGGGCCATTCGATTTTTTATCGAACAACGGTCCCCGAGCTGGGTTAGCCCGTGAGCTTTGGGATTTAGGATATGTTGTAAAGCATCGACGAGGCGAAATGCATGGTAATAAAGTATAAAGAAAGTAAAGATTTCTTTCATTGTTTTGTTTGTAGAGTACAGAAATGAAGGTTCATAAGCCTTGTGCCATGGCTATAGTGGGTTATACGGGTACAATTCGTTTGCCTATTTGACCCTTACAGTGAATCCTAACTACCAAGCCTTAACTTTTAATATCAAGTGATTATACATTCTAAAGATATTAACCTAGGGGTAGTGGCTTCAAATACCGTTGGTTCGGTGCAAATGATCAATAACTCTGATTTAAGGTCGACAATCTAAGGTAACACCTTTTACTATTGCCTCATTATAAACCTTGCCGGAAAATTCACTTCTGGAAAAATCCGGTTCAAGGGAAAAAGAGTGCAACACGTGCTTTCAAACCTAATAGTCACATTTGCCTTCGGGTGAGTACCTGCATCAGTTAGTCCGCAATATAACGAAATTAAAAAGGGAATTGAACACGTACCTTAGCAGTAGTACTTTTAAGTGTGCCACGTTCTAGTTGTTCAGTAGTTGTACACTGTTTCCCAACTCGAGTTTATACAAGCATTTCCCGGTTATTCCGGCAACTATATACGGTCTTTCCCAATTTAAGGCCCAGTTTCTAGTCATTTGGGTTCCTAGTGAGTAGTGTTACTTTTCTCAACACCAAGTGCCTAACTTGAAAATATCAAAGGTTAGCTCTTTGGTTGTAGTACCTCCCTACTCGCTACTTCGACTTTTGTCCAATAATTCTAGTCTCGTGATCATGGCTTCGCCATTTGACATTTTCGTAGCATATTGGAACCTGACATTTCGGGGTCGCTCCGGTACTCGACTTAGAAGTCGTACGGTATGACCACAAGACTTCGGGCAATATTTCCTTCCACTTTCCTTTCGAATCGGTCAATATATCTTTCAAGGTTTAGAGTATAGTTTTATTCGTCAATTCCGCTTGCCCGTTCCTACTAGGTTGGTACGACGTTGATGATATCATCTTGATTTTGTGGTCATAAAAAAAATTACTTATCTCATTGCCAACAAATTATTTTCCGTTTTCGCAAATGATCTTGACCCGGTATCTCAAATCGACATATTATGTGATCCCAGATAAAGTCGACGACTTTTTTTTCCCGGACCTTCTCGAACACCTGAGCCTCGACCTATTTGAAAAAATAATCAATCATGAGTAGTATGTATTGGAACTTACCGAGTACCCATGGCAGGGGACCGACGATATTCATCCTCAATTTTATAAATGGCCATAGCGACAGGACCGGTGAAACATATCTCCCGGTTGATGAATCATCGGGGTGTGTCTTTGACACTTGTTACTTTTCTGTATGAAGTCATTCACATCCTTCTCCATTTCATTCCAGTAGTAACCATCTCTGATTAGCTTCCGAACTAGGGATTCTGCCCCCGAGTGACTCCCGCAATTGCCCTCGTAGATGTTTCTCATGGCGTATTCGCCTATTCGGTCTCTCCTAGACTAAAGCACTTAGCCAGTGGGCCGAAGAAGGATCTTCTGAACAATTTCCCTTCTACTAAGTTAAACCCGACAGCTTTGGTACGCAGAGCTTTTGATTCCTTGGGATCCGATGGCAATTTTCTCGTCTTCAGGTAGTCTATGTGTTTGTTTCTACAATACAAAGTAAAATTTGTCGAGTTTAGCTCGGTGTGACCATCTTCTACTACTGAGTTCATAAGCTGTACCATTTCCTCCGAGTCGAATTCATCAGAGCCGACAGACGATCCCAAGTTGACCAGTACATCGCCTCACTATTTTTATCATGATGTACGTGGTGTAGGGTCCATTACTTGAATTTGTATAGGGTCACCTGTAATTTGTCCAAGTACCTAGCACTCATTTCTCTCTTACTTCGATCGTTCCATCGACATGATTTGCAACGAGGAGGGCGTCACATTTGGCTTCGATCGCTAGGCTCTTAGCCAGTTCTATACCTGCAATCATACCGTCATACTCGACTTGATTATTAGCCAATTTTACAGTTCTAATGGAGTGTCTAATTATGTTACCCGCCGGTGATTTTAATATGATACCGAGCTCGGACCCTTTCGTGTTAAAGGCACCGTCTGTGAATGGCGTCCAGATCCCCGAGCTATCCCCCAAGGTGAGCAGCAATTCTCTTTCGGCCTCGGGTATCAAGGTCAGGGTAAAGTCGGCCACAAAGTCCACCAAAATCAGAGATTTTATGGTTGTCCGGGGTCTATACTTGATATCATACCTGCTAATCTCAACGGCCTCTTTGGCCAACCGAATTGAGAGCTCGGGCTTGTGCATGAAATCCCTCAGTGAGTAAGAGGTTACGACACATATGGGGTGGCATTGAAAGTATGGTTTTAATTTCCTATAAGCGCATAATAAGGCGAGCACTAACTTTTCTAGGTGAGGGTTTCTTGTTTTGGCATTGACTAGGGTTATATTAACATAACAAATAGAAATTTGTGTACCTTCTTCTTTCCGGACTAGGAAACCACTTATCGCCACCTCGAAAACCGCCAAGTAGAGGTACAACTATCCGTCTGCCTTGGGAGTGTGCAGAAAAGGAGGGCTCGATAGGTATCGCTTGAGTTCTTCCAAAGCTTGCTGGCATTCCGGATTACAAGAAAAATTATTCTTTTTCAATAGAGAGAAGAATCGATGGCTCTTGCCCGACGATCTCGATATGAATCGGCCAAACGCGGCAATCCGCTCGGTCAATCTTTGAATTGCTTTGACGTTTTCGACTACCGTAATGTCCTCTATGGACTTTATTTTGTTGGAGTTGATATCTATTCCCCGATTAGATACCATGAATACAAGAAACTTGCCTGATCCGACCCTAAATGCACACTTCTCCTGGTTTAGATTCATGTTGTACATCCTTAATGTGTCAAAGGTTTCTTACAAATATTTCAAATGGTCCTCTACTTGCATGGACTTGATCAACATATCATCAATATATTCCATTGATTTTCCTATTTATTCTTCGAACATCCGATTTACTAGGCGTTGGCATGTGGCAACGACATTCTTCATTCCAAACGGGATTACGTTATAGCAGTAGGTGTCGAACTTGGTTATGAAAGAAGTCTTTTCTTGGTTGTCCGGGTCCATTCAAATTTTGTTATACCTGGAGTAGGTGTCCAAAAAACTAAGTATCTCGTGTCCGACCGTTGTATCGATCATTCGATCAATGTTAGGCAAATGGAATGAATCCTTTGGACATGCCTTGTTTAGATCCTTATAATCTACACACATCCTCAGTTTATTTCCTTTTTAGGTACTACCACTATGTTAGCTAACCAATATTGGTATTTAACTTCCCGGATGGAATAAATTTTCAGAATTTTGGATGCGCCGTCCTTGATGAATGCGTGTCTTATCTAGGAATGTGGCCTGCTTAACCCGATGGAATTTCGGATCCAAACTTAACTTGTGAATGGTTAACTCCGGTAGGATCCATGTCATGTCTAGATGGGACCAGGAAAAACAATCGGCATTAGCATTAATAAAATCAATAACTTTTTTCTTGAGCTTGGCGGTTGACCCCGTGTCTAGGTATACCTTTTGGTTTGGTAGGTGCTCGATTAATAACTTGCTCCAACCCCTCGACCGTTAATTTAGTTGCATCGATGTTATCGGCTACTATGAATGATCTTGGGACACCTAATTGTCCTCATCGTCTGCTCCATGCTCCTCATGTTTTTCCGATTCAGCTGGGGCCGGTATCATTGATTGCTATTTAGTTTCTTCTTTTTTGGTCAGTTGCACATTTCTAGATGTTGAAACCGCGGGCACCGGGATCACTTCATCGATAACGAACATTTCCCTTACGGCCAGCTGTTCTCAGTAGACCGTATTGACCCCCCCTCCCGGAGTGGGAAATTTCAGCGTCTAGTGTAAGGTCGAAGGTATCGTCCTCGGCGTTGTACCTCATATCCCCTTCGATCACATAGAATGTTGTTTCTTAGGTTGCCCCGGCAGAGTTTACCAGTAAAGTTCTCTCATCTTTCGTGGTCTCGCATGCCATGTTGAATCAATTCAACACCTGGATTGCCGGTATGATTTGATCCTGTAACCCCAGTTGCTCTATGACCCTCGATCTAACGATGTTGGCCGAGCTACCTGGATCAATTAACACACGCTTAACCCAAGATTTATTGATAAGTACATATATTATCTATGCATCATTGTGAGGTTGTACGATTCCTTCGACGTCTTCGTCGCTGAATGAAATAGCTCCTTCCGGGACGTAATCCCAGGTGCCTTTTCCCCTTGTAATAGACACTTTAGTGCATTTTATTATCGGTCCTTGGGGGACATCGACTCCCCCAATGTTCATGTTGATTATGTGTTGAGGCTCCTATTATTTAGTCTGTTTGTTGTCGTCCCTATTTTTGAAGTGGTTTTTGGCTGGCTTGTTTAGGAACTCTCGGAGGTGCCCATTGTTGAATAATTGTGCTTCTTCTCTTAACTGTCGATAATACTCAGTCCTATGACCGTGAGTACCGTGATACTTACACATCAAATTATGATCTCTATGGGGTTGTATACCGGTGTCACTTGGTCTCTTTGATGTGCCCTGTGGCCGACACAATGCTTGCAGCTTCCATGTTGAAATTGTACTCCGATAATCTTGGCGCTTCCCTGCTCCCGAGCAACCTGCCAAACCCGTTCTTGCTCATCTGGCCCCAGCCGTTCGGTCCTCGATCACTTCTCTTCTCTTTCCTTGTTAGGTAACGTCTGAATTCGTTTCCACCTCCGATCCATGATGTATGGCTGATATTAATATCGAACCAGTCTTTGATCCTGATCAATGGCTCTCTAAGATCTATCATCGGTTCTGATAGCGTAAACAGATCCAGAAGGGGCCCCGAGTTGGTCGTCTTCGGCCCTGACCTTCGATTGGTAACTCTTGTGGACGTCGGCCCAGTCTACCGCTGGGTAGTTCGCCAAATTTTATTTTAGTTGTTGAGATTCCATGAAACTTAGGAGGGTAATCCCCTGAGTGAATGCCTGAACGACCCAATCATCTGTAACTGGTGGCAGATCTATCCGTTCCATCTGGGATTTTGACACGAACTCCTTGAGCATCTCGTTATCCTTTTGTTTGACCTTGAAAAGATTGACTTTCTGGTCTCGACCTTGATGGCTTCGGCATGGGCCTTCACGAAAGCATCTGCAAGCATGGAAAACGAGACAATAGAATTCGGAGGCAAGTTGTGATACAATATCATTGCCCCCTTGGACAAAGTTTCCCCAAACTTTTTCAGCAACACCAACTCGATTTCGTCATCTTTCAAGTCGTTCCCTTTGATCACGCATGTATAGGAGGTTACATGTGCATTTGGATCCATGGTCCTATTATACTTGGGAATGTCGGGCATTCAAAACCTCATCGGGATCGGCTTCGATGTCACGCTCAGGGCAAAAGGCTTCAGAATAAACTTTTTGGAGTTTGGTCCCTTCAATATCGAAGGTGCTCCCGGAATCTCATCGACCCTGGAGTTGTATGTTTCCACCTTCTTGTCGCTAGCCTCATCTTTTTCTTGCCTGACTCTACATGTTTTGTTAATACTTCGAGCATCTTCATCACCTCAGAAGTTTCTCCGGGCCTGAATTTACCTTGTTCCACGACAACTTGTTCATCTCTCCGAGTGTTTTCCCAGTATTGTTCGGGCTCGACCCTATTAAGGGCATGACTTTGGTTCTGCAGCTGTGCTATTGGCGGTTGTTGAGCCTGCAATATTTCGAAAATCAATCATAGGCTCACCCTATCACCTTCACCTTCGGGCGCTTCTTGAGCTGTTGGTCGGGGTCCCTCGCGAACATTGTTTTTGGTATTAGTTGGCAAATTGATATTGATGGTCACCTACGAGTTAATTAGCATCGATCGGGTCGACGGCTGGGACACCATTGGGATCAACAGGAGGCACATCACTACTAGGCATCGCATTATTATATTCTCGCAGTGATGGCCTGACTCGGCGTCAACTTTCAAGTGAGCAGACTAATAGTTTGACATCCTTAGGCTACCATGGAATTAAAATTTTAAAGAATAAGCGTAAAATAGGGTGTGTTATGGATATTCGTATTAAATCACCACTATTATCCTAAGTCTTACGGTGGGCGCCAAACTGTTTACCCCAAAACTGATTAACAATTAAATTTATGCGCGGTTTAAATGATACGTGGTTTAATTCAACAGAAATAATTAAGAACAACAGGTAAATGAGTTAAAACCGAAATAAATGATCAAACCAATCACAATATAATAACCAAACCTGATTTTAGATTGAGTAGTGAGACTCGTCCTCGATTGGACCCTCGATACAATCTCAGTAGCGAGTGAAGAAAAGAACAATGAATAATGCCTTGAACAATAGCTAGAAGAAAATAGTAAAATTTTAGAGCTTTGATTTGCGTGTCACAGTGTGTTAGAATAAAGAAAATCTTTCCCTTTATATAGTAGGGAAATTTCAGTCCTAGTACAAATCTAAAAAAAGATAAAAATCTTCTTGTATACGGCAAATATCGGTGAGTCCGACTTTGGGGCTATCATGGAACTCCACGCCCAACCTCGAGGAGCTCGAAGCAGAGTTTGAAGTGTGACCCCGAGGTGCGTCCCTCAAAGGATTGTCACACCTCCTTTTTCCGCGCCCGAGAGGGCGCAAGGGAGTTTTTCCAATTAAAGGACAATCGGAACGGGATTAGTTTATTTATTTCAGAGTCGCCACTTGGGAGATTTAGGGTGTCCCAAGTCACCAATTTTAATCCCGAATCGAGGAAAATAATGACTCTATATTACAGTCTGCGTACCAGAAATCCGGATAAGGAATTCTGTTAACCCGGGAGAAGGTGTTAGGCATTCCCGAGTTCCGTGGTTCTAGCACGGTCGCTCAACTGTTATATTCGGCTTATTTATCTGATTTTTAATACAATTATGAACCTATGTGCCAATTTTATCTTTTATCCGCTTTTATCGTTCACCGTTATTTTTATAGGACTTGCAACGTCGTGAAAACATATCTCGAACCACGCTACATCAATGCACCCGTGGTTATTGATATATCTCGACTCGGCTGAGATTTGGATTTGGGTCACATAAATGTGCACCCGAATTAAGAAAAATAAATTATTTAAGACGCGCCTAAAGCAACTAACGTATGGTTGTTTTGGGGAGGGCCGTAACATTCGCTAAATGACCTATCCCGAATTCTAAGTGTTTTAATATATATACAGTTGGAGGGCCCCGTGGCTGTGTACATTTTTCATTTTTTGACGAGGCTCGTCTCGTTCTACTTTTAAAAGGAATTAGCGACGTCATGGATATGCCTCTCGGATCACGTCACAATCAATGTACCCGTGATTAGAAATACATTTCGAATCCGTCGAGATTTGGATTTGGGTCACATAAATGTGCACCCGAGTTTTTAAGAAGGCAAGGCTTATTAAAGCGCATCCTAAAGAGACTAACGTATTGTTATTTTAGGAGGGTTGTGAGATTTGCTAAACAACCCGTCCCGGAAACTAAATGCTTCAATAATATACATTTAACAAGGGCCCCGCATCTGCGTGTTTTGTTTATTTTCGTCGAGGCTCATCTCGTTCTTATTTTTTTTAAAGGATATCCTATAGCAACTACGTTTCTTGTCGTGTTCGTCTCTATCAATCGAGAACAGTAGATAGTCCTAATTAATTATATGCTTGCAAGTTGTTTGTGATGTAATTAGGAAATGCTTCAAAATCAGGACCGAAGTTGCGTGCACAGTCGGCCAAACGAATAATCATGGGCCCAAATCCAGCCCACGCGCGGTTGGCCAGACCTGGGCCACTGCTCGTTCGATGCGGGCCTGTCTAGTCTGTCTTCGACCTGGGCTCGACCCTTGTGAGGTTGAGGCCGTGAACTCGTTCTGGGTTCTATTGGCGTGGTATAAAGGGATCGCCTATTAAAGGGAAAGAAATTAACTAGTAGGGGATAGTTTTCATGCTTGGCCTACATTAAAGAATATACTACACAGTTAAACTAAGTCTAAGATACAACCTATTATATTGGGAATATTTCCACCTAACAACATACATATATAAACTAACATTCAACTAATCCACATTGATATATACTGGGCATACAGGCTACTTCCATTGTCAAAACAGAAATGAAAATCATTATACAGTACATGATGTCTAATGTAACAATTTATGTATAAAAGTCACTCTTCAGGTCTTTTCTTTTGTATTCATGCTCAACTTTCCAATTACATTTGACAGAGTATTAGTCATGTACCTGGTATAGAGAGACAAAAGAAGAAGGAAATGATCAGCTGGGCAGTATGCAGTAAATACAGCAGCAACACAGACACGCAGCAACAACACAGCAATAACCAACTAGACCAAGTGTTTTCCACAGCCACAGATAACCAACAATATCTCCCAGAATACAAGGACTAACAGATAGTCGAAACCAAGCCAGCAATCCCAGGAAAGAATAATGAAACAACAGCAATAACTGAGTGTTCAATGCAGCAAAACCACCAGTTCAACAACCCCAAACAGCTCAGTCAATGCAAACAATAGAACTTGGCCAAGACAGCTTGACCAATATGCGCTCTTATACAACTTTCAGGCAGTGTTTGGTTACAATGTTTATTGGAAACTGCCTTATACTTTTCAGTTTTCTTTAAGCTCACTAGACCTCTCTTTAGACTAAGAGTTCCAGCCTCAAGACTAAAATTCCAACCTTTCGTTTTCTCCTTTTCTCAAGACTAAAAGTCCACTTTTAAGTTATCAAATGGCCTATTTATAAGCCAAATGACTCAGTGCAGCTAGGTTGCCCTTTTTGCTGCAACTTGCAGCCTGCCCATACCCCTTTAAGCCCCATGCCTCAGCATCTTCTGGTGTCAGCCCCCCTTTATTCCCCACGCCTGGTTTTTGTTTAATCCAGAATTATGGGCTCATTTGTTTACTCATTTTAAGCCCCAT
Organism: Nicotiana tabacum; assembly: GCF_000715075.1. Classification (NCBI taxonomy): domain Eukaryota; kingdom Viridiplantae; phylum Streptophyta; class Magnoliopsida; order Solanales; family Solanaceae; genus Nicotiana; species Nicotiana tabacum. Next base: position 645,330 of record NC_134080.1, on the reverse strand, counting down.
ACCCTTGTGTCTTGTTCCCCATTGGTATTAGTTTAATCCTAAATTAGTACCCTACTTGTCAGCCCATTTATACTAATCTTTTTTGTCTTTTTCAACACCCCAGAATGCCCTTGTTATCCCTGGATTATTACTGCCTTGCCTATTGCAGCATCAAGGCATTTTGGGCTTTGAACATTCGATCTCAGAACTGCCCCGACCTGGCCTTTAATTGTTTACAATGTAGTTACAAACTACCATTCATGGGTAATGCCCCTATTCCAAATCACAATACAGGCTCATTAGTGATGCGACATTATTAGCTCATTCGATTCATTAGTTATAGAAAACTAATCGACGACATTTATCGAGTCGACTATACTAATTATAGCAGGTAATAATCGATCGCTCACATAAACAATACATTTAGGGACCTAAAGGGCATCGGACAATTTTTGTTCAATTACTGGGGCCTATATGAGTCAACTTATCTGACGATTAAACTAATCGACGATCATGTTTACTCACAGAGTACATTCAGAGTCATACACAGAATACAATCGACCAAATAAAAAGGCCTTTACAGGGAAGAAAGAAATCCGGATGAAAATAACAGAAATAACAAACAAACACAACGAAACATGCTGACCACTTAATCAAAACTAACACAAAAGAAAGGAAAAACTTACCGAAAATGTTTAAATCAAACAGACCCAAACTTGATTCAACGTCGACCTTCTGAGGCCGAACAAACTTTTAATCAGGGTGTTCTCACACGAGAACACCTTGATTAAGGTCTATTAGACCTCAAACCCATGTCAAAACTGGCCGGGTTCCCCAGGTGCATGTGTTTCAAAAGTCTGGATTTCCAGATCTGGATTTTTGGGAGTTGTGGGTAGATTCGGACCAAACCAAGTTTGGTTTGGTCACGAGGAAGGTCAGGGGAGTGTCTGGTATGAAGATGGGATGATTTGGCATGGATCCGGGTTCGGCTCAAATCTTCAAACGAAGATTCGAGACGAACGGAAGTGATTCGAGGCTCGTGGTTAGTGGATTCGTGTTCAGGACAGTGAGGTGGTCCTAGGGTGTTCAGGAGGTGGCCACCGGCGTCCATGCCGCCGGCTTTAATGGCAAGGGAGACGAGGGCGGCTAGGGTTTCTAATGGGAGGTCTGGGTTTGAACTTGGGGACGAAGGGGTGGGGTGTTGGTATAGGGGGCGTGGGTGTAAGGGAAGGTTTATATACGGAGTAGGGGATTGGATCTGAGCCGTTAGATCAAATGATCTCAACGGCTTGGATCTGATGGTGAGAAATGAGACGGGGTCGTTTGGTAGTTAAACGAGGTCGTTTGGTTTAAGTGAGGGGTTGGGTCGGATTGGTTATTGGGTCGGGTTTGAACACGGGTTGTTGAAAAAGGTCCTGAGCCGTTGGATTGGCCTGGACGGACGGCTCAGATCGAACGCCCTATACGGCGTCGTTTTGGGGGCGTGCCTGGGCAGGCCTGGTTTGGACTGGGTCTTGCCTTGGCTTTGGGCCTCATTTTGGGGCCCAATCCGATTTTCCCTTTTCTTCTCTTCTTTTTTTTCTCTTTTTCAAATCAACAAATTAAACTAAAAATTCCTAAAAATTGTAAAAATTAAAATAAACTTACACACATATTGGTTAGCACCTATAACAATTTAACATAAAATAAAAATAAAAATGGTTAACTCACAGCTGAGAATGAACGATGCACACATACACACATTTTTTGAATTTTCTTTTAACGACAGGCCTTTTTTGTATTTTTGTTTGATAATGACTAGATGCAAAACGGACAGACTCACAAACGATTAACAAAACATGTCACGGAAAGACCGAAAAATTGTACAGCGAAGCCCTTTGCCGCTATTTTTATTTTCTTTTGGAGCAATTGTCCGTGAAGCAAAAATCACGTGCTTACAGCTGCCCCTCTTTGCACGAAGACACGAAGGGTTTTTGCGCAAAGATAAAGCGAGCGATTTTTGCCCGTCCGAATACTCCGTGTGAAGCATTTTTGAAAATGATTTGACCGAACCTTTGCTTCAGAGGTTTCCTACATATCCTGGGCTGAAACAGGAATCAGGTCAATGTAGTTCGGGAAATTTTGGTAGCTGGGACTACCGTGCGACTGTAGTGTTTGCTGTTGTTGTGCGCTGTTGTATGCTGCTGTAGGATGCTACTGCTCAACCGATCCCCCTATTACATTGCTCTAAAAGGAAAACAAGAAGCTAAGCTAAACTGAGGATCCTGAGATCTCATCCATCTTCAACTTGTTCTTGCTGCCTTGCTTTCTTGTCGGCTAACGTTTTCCTCTGACGCCTTTATTTTGTGAACTTGGAGATGATGCTGGTCCTTCACCTTTTCTGACTGTCAGTTCTCATCACTTTGCTTGATTTGCTGGGGATACGGCTTTCTTCTTTAAATCTTCCAATGGTTTCTTCAGCGGTATGGCTTTTCATCAGAATTGTTATACTAGGCATGCTACAACGTTCCCAAACTGTTCCTTTTTCCTTTTGAATGGCGCGCTTGCCTCTGCAGTTGTCTGCTTCTTGGTGCTGGGGATTTCATTGTTTCCCGTTTGGGGATCTCTGTTGTACCCTTCCGTCTTCAGGTGGGGCGACTGATTCCAAAATCTAGAGCTGAATGTATTCCCGCATTATACTGGTGGGCGACCTAGAACTTAAGAGTATTCCCGCATTATACTGGTGGGCGACCTAGAACTTAAAAGTATTCCCGCATTATACTGGTGGGCGACCTAGAACTTAAATGTATTCCCGCATTATACTGGTGGGCGACCTAGAACTTAAAAGTATTCCCGCATTATACTGGTGGGCGACCTAGAACTTAAATGTATTCCCGCATTATACTGGTGGGCGACCTAGAACTTAAAAGTATTCCCGCATTATACTGGTGGGCGACCTAGAACTTAAAAGTATTCCCGCATTATACTGGTGGGCGACCTAGAACTTAAAAGTATTCCCGCATTATACTGGTGGGCGACCTAGAACTTAAATGTATTAAAATTGCTTCCTCGTTCTTCCGAGAAAATTTTCGACAACCGGCAGAAAATTTCCTGCCCCGGTCTTGGTGACTCCCTTGGCGTTGCTGTTCTCGTCAATCCTTTGCTTTCCTGCAGCAGACAGAAGGATTTAATTAGTTTTTATCGTGGTGGTAGAGGGTGCCTTTCTGGCGGATGGTCTTCCTTTCTTCCCCTTTTCTTGCTCTTTGTCCCCATAATTGGTTGGCGGGCAAAGTTGCCTGTTGGGGGTCTCTCGCCTGCTGGGGATCGGTTTTCAATTTATCCCCTTTTCTTCTTTCTCTTTAAACACATGATGTGGGGGTCTGCTTCTAACTCCCGAAACCACTCCCTTTTGGAGCTTACTTCTTCCAAAATTTCCGGGCACAATCCCTGCATTGCCTGGGACCGGCCTTTACGACTGTTTGTATCATCCGGCATTTGGATGAATTCTCCTTTGGTTTCTGGTAGTAAGCTTTGAAAAATCCTTTCAAGACACATTTTAGGAAAAGAAATAAAGATATGGAAAAAAGAAAAACTTTCTGAACCAATATTTTTGTGGGAGGAGACAATCCAAAGAACTTATCTGGAGGACACAATTGGTCCCCGTGATCATGACGTGCACCATAGATTCCCGACCCAGTCTATTTGTATCAATCAATTTGTCCGACGGTCTGACTTGCTGGGGATGATAAATGGATGTTCATCTTGTCGCAAATGTGGTAGCTTCGCTGATCTGTCTCGTCGCCTCATAGTGCCCTTCGAGGGGTTTTCACTAATGAGACTCTCTCTTTTCTCTCATCTCCCGGCGCCTTATGGTGCCTGTGAAGGTTTTCACCAATAAGACTCTCTCATTTTATATCCCTCATCTTACATCGCCTCTCGGTGCCTGCGAAGGTTTTCACCGATGAGACTCTCTCATTTTATTTCTTTCGAGGAATCGGGGTGTTGTAGATACGACCCTCTTTTCTGGAGATTCCTTTGACTATCAATTCGTTCCCAATCTTAAGATCCTCTTCTTTGCTGGGGCTTGGTGTATTATTCTCGGCCTTATTTTCCGGATTTGGCATCTCTCGAACATTGATCGGGAGGTCTTTTGGATGTTGGCGTTGGTTTTGGTGTGGGATTGAAGAAAGGCTACAAAAATGAAAACAATTTGAAGGGTGATGTGCTACAACTTTTGGAATCTAACCTTTGTTGGAACTTAAAACATAACCTCTGCCCCAGTTTTCTTGCTTGGGGAATTTTATTTTTTATGCTTATGTTGAGTTACGTGCGTTACGCACATTGTGCTATATTGTGCACACTATGTACATTATGCATCCTATATTTGCTATGATGCATACTATGACCGAGCCGTGAGGCGCCTACGTATCCTCTTTGAGGAATCAGGTCAAACGTAGTTCCCACGGTTTTATATTCCTTGATTTTTCTTTTCTTTCTTTTCATTTTCTTTTCCTTTTCTTTTTCTTTTTCTTTTCTTTTCCTTTCTTTTTTTTTTTTTTTATATCTTTCCCATTAGTGATTCCAAAAGAGGGGTATTGAAAGAATTTGCTCAAGGCTCAAAGGGGAAAGCGAAGGTTAAAAGTGTTTGGATAGAAGAAAGAATTGCCTCCGTCATCTCATTATTCAACAAATGCCAAATACAAACAAATAAACCAAAATTGCCATAATTTAAAGAAATTACGCATAATATCTCTTGACTGCATCTGAATTGATAGCCATGTCGACACATCCACCTTCGACATCTGTCAAACACAAGGCACCATTGGCCAAGACTCTGGTCACAATATAAGGCCCTTGCCAATTTGGGGCGAATTTGCCTTTCGCCTCGACCTGATGTGGGAGGATCTTCTTCAATACCTGCTGCCCTACTTCAAACTTCCTGGGGCGCACCTTTTTATTATACGTTCTTGCCATTCTCTTCTGGTACAGCTGACCATGGCACACTGCTGCCAATCTTTTCTCATCTATCAGGCTCAACTGTTCCAATCGAGCTTTGACCCATTCATCATCATCAATCCCGGCTTCAGCGACAATTCGGAGGGACGGAATTTCGACCTCCGCTGGTATCACGGCCTCAGTCCCATACACCAACAAATAAGGAGTTGTGCCTATGGAAGTCCGGACGGTAGTGCGGTAGCCCAACAAAGCAAAGGGCAATTTCTCGTGCCACTGTCTGGACCCTTCCACCATTTTTCGCAGTATCTTCTTGATATTCTTATTGGCTGCTTCGACTGCTCCATTTGCCTTAGGACGATATGGGGTGGAATTGCGGTGTGTAATCTTGAATTGTTGGCATACCTCTCTCATCAAGCTGCTATTAAGATTCGCACCGTTATCCGTGATGATCACTTTTGGGATCCCAAATCTGCAGATGATATGGGAGTGAATAAAGTCCACCACTGCCTTCTTGGTTACCGACTTGAAGGTTTTAGCCTCAACCCATTTGGTGAAGTAATCAATGGTCACTAGAATGAACCTGTGACCGTTGGATGCTGCTGGCTCGATGGGCCCGATGACATCCATGCCCCAGGCCACAAACGGCCAAGGTGCTGACATCGTATGTAACTCTGTTGGCGGAGAATGAATCAAATCTCCATGTATCTGGCACTGATGGCATTTCCTCACAAAAGTGATACAGTCGCGTTCCATGGTGAGCCAATAACACCCTGTTCGAAGGATCTTTCTTGCCAATACATATCCGCTCATGTGTGGTCCGCAAACTCCCGCATGTACCTCTTCCATAACCGTCATTGCTTGACTGGCATCTACGCATCTCAACAATCCCAAATCCGGGGTTCTTTTGTACAACACTCCTCCACTGAGGAAGAAACCATTCGACAAACGCCGAAGGGCTCTTTTTGGTCTCCCGAGGCATGTTCTGGATATATCCCCATTCTGAGGTATTCCTTGATATCATGAAACCAGGGTTCGCCATCTGCTTCTTCTTCTATGGTATTGCAGTAGGCGTGCTGATCACGGACTTGGATATGCAGAGGATCAACATACATTTTGTCAGGGTGGTGCAGCATTGATGCTAAGGTGGCTAAGGCATCTGCAACCTCATTGTGAACTCTCGGGATGTGTTTGAACTTCACCGATCGAAATTGCTTGCTCAGATCATGCAAGCATTGTCGGTATGGTATGAGCTTTAGATCTCGTGTTTCCCATTCCCCCTGAATTTGATGTACCAAGAGGTCCGAGTCTCCCAAGACCAAGACGTCTTGGACATCCATGTCAGCAGCCAAGCGCAGACCCAGAATGCAAGCCTCATATTCGGCCATATTGTTAGTGCAGTAGAAGCGCAGTTGGGCCGTAACAGGATAATGCCGTCCTGTTTCAGAAATGAGTACTGCCCCTATTCCAACCCCTTTTGCGTTTGCAGCTCCATCGAAGAAAAGCTTCCAACCTGATTCCTCGGGTAATTCCAACTCATTCGTATGCATCACCTCTTCGTCAGGAAAATACGTTCTTAAGGGCTCGTATTTTTCATCAACGGGATTTTCTGCCAAATGGTCTGCCAGTGCCTGGGCTTTCATGGCCGTCCTTGTCACGTAGATGATATCAAATTCTGTGAGCAGAATTTGCCATTTTGCCAACCTCCCCGTGGGCATAGGTTTCTGAAAGATATACTTCAATGGGTCCAAGCGGGATATGAGATAAGTAGTATATGAAGACAGGTAGTGCTTCAACTTCTGAGCTACCCAAGTCAGGGCGCAGCATGTTTTCTCGAGTTGAGTGTACTTGACCTCATGCACTGTGAATTTCTTGCTAAGATAGTAGATGGCCTGCTCCTTCCTCCCTGTGTCATCATGTTGCCCCAGTACACAACCAAATGAATTTTCCAAGACCGTCAGGTAAAGGATTAGGGGTTTCCCGGGCTTAGGCGGGACCAATACGGGTGGATTAGACAGATACCCTTTGATTTGGTCGAAAGCCTCCTGGCACTCTGCCGTCCAACCTACTGCAGCATCCTTTCTCAGTAGCCGAAATATGGGCTCACAAGTTGCTGTGAGTTGAGCGATGAACCTGCTGATATAATTGAGTCTACCCAGCAAGCTCATTACCTCTGTTTTGTTCCTTGGCGGTGGCAAATCTCGGATGGATTCAATTTTGGATGGGTCCAACTCAATCCCCCGTCGACTGACGATGAATCCTAGCAACTTCCCTGATGGAACCCCGAATGCGCATTTGGCCGGGTTAAGCTTGATATCATACCTCCGGAGTCTTTGGAAAAATCTCCTTAGGTCTGCTACATGGTCCTCCTGACGCCAAGATTTGATGATCACATCATCGACGTACACCTCAATTTCCTTGTGTATCATGTCATGAAACACCGCAGTCATTGCTCGCATGTACGTTGCCCCGGCGTTCTTTAACCCGAACGGCATTACCCGATAGCAGTAGGTTCCCCATGGCGTAATAAACGCTGTCTTCTCAGCATCCTCTTCGTCCATTAGGATCTGATGATAACCCGCATAGCAATCCACAAAGGATCCGATCTCGCGCCCAGCGCAATTATCGATCAGGATATGAATGTTGGGTAACGGGAAATTGTCCTTGGGACTTGCTTTGTTGAGATTGCGGTAGTCGACGCACACCCTGATTTTTCCATCCTTCTTTGGGACTGGTACCACATTGGCCAGCCACTCGGGATACCGAGTGACCCGAATGACCTTAGATTGTAATTGCTTAATCACCTCTTCTTTGATCTTTACACTCATTTCTGTTTTAAATTTCCTTAGTTTTTGCTTGACCGGAGGGTATGCCGGGTCAGTGGGCAATTTGTGAACCACTAAATCGGTGCTCAATCCAGGCATATCATCATATGACCATGCAAAAACATCTTTGAATTCCCTGAGAGTTTCGATCAATTCTGCTTTGACATTCGGCTCAATGTGGATGCTAATTTTGGTCTCTTGGATGTTATCAGCGTTTCCTAGGTTCACAGCCTCAGTGTCATTTAGGTTAGGCTTGGGTTTCTCTTCAAATTGGCATAGTTCTCGATTTATTTCTTCGAAGGCTTCCCTTTCGTCACATTCGGATTCATTATCACAAACGACCTCTTGCATCATTGAGTCAGATTCAGATTGATTTATTAGACTAGGTCGAAGATCCGTTGTGCATGCCATGTCATTAGGACCAGTAAAAAGAGAACTGTTCAGAAAGAAAACAAAACCAGAAATTAAAATGGGACAAAAGAAAAGAACTTTATTAAATTTGCAGGATAAAAAGGGTTCACACTTTTACAAAACGAAAGTAAAATTGGGATTACACCCTTGGATAATCCGATCAAACAAACAAACAAACAAAACATTAATCAAAGCCTACTACCAAGACTCCCCTCGGACAGGGAGAGGAGTAATCGTCCAATTGTTGGTCTTGGCCTCAGGCCCCACAAATTGTATCTCTGCCCTGCTGGAACCCTCTCCAGCTTCCACCATACTGACATCTGCGAATAGTCTCTCAAAACTCTGATTCGGGTCTTCATTTACACCGATCAAAGGTCCTCGAATCTTTGGGATCGCTGACCCCTTGGCACTTGCTTTAACAAAAGACCTTGAGAGGCGTGGCACTGGTTTAGGCAGAAACCAGACCTTCTTCTTCATTCTTCGCGCCTCCTTCCTGTCTGCTGCGGTTGGTTTGAACCCCAACCCGAAGGTTTCCAGATTCTTAGGAAGGGAAACAGGTTGGACTATCCCTTGAAGTTCAACTCCCAGGCCTTTTCCCGGCACAAATCCGTTACCCAGCATCTCCGATACCATCATGACTGTTGCGGCAGCTACCCTAGGGTGCGGGATGATTTCTCCTTCAGAGATTTTGTTGGCCGACCCTGTATCGAGAATCTGGTAGACCCAAGGACCCTTGTCATCACTGGTCTCTATGAAAGGCACAATGATTCCGCCCATGGTGTATGTTGTATCCTCACCGTGCAACACGACCTCTTGTCTTTCCCACTCGAACTTCACTGTCTGATGTAGGGTGGAAGGCACCGCTTTAGCTGCGTGAATCCAGGGTCGTCCTAACAGCAAGTTGTAAGATACCGTGGCGTCCAATACCTGGAATTCCATGGTAAACAGGACCGGGCCAATGGTTAGTTCAAGTACAACATCCCCCACAGTGGCTGTTCCGTTTCCGTCAAACCCTCGGACACAGATGCTATTCTCCCGGATTCTTCCACGGTCAATCTTTAACTGGTCCAGGGTGGACAATGGACAAATATTGGCGCTTGAGCCGTTATCCACCAATACTCGGGTTACCACCGAGTCTTCACATTTGACAGCTAGGTATAGAGCTTTGTTATGCTCCGTACCTTCCACCGGCAGGTCATCATCTGAGAATGTCACTCTGTTCACCTCGAAAATCTTGCTAGCAATGGTTTCCAGGTGGTTTACAGAAATCTCACTGGGTACATGAGCCTCGTTCAATATCTTTAACAGGGCCCGACGATGTTCCTCGGAATGGAGGAGTAATGACAATAGTGAGATCTGGGCAGGTGTTTTTCTCAGCTGCTCAACCACAGAATAGTCTTGTACTTTCATCTTCCTCAGGAAGTCTTCAGCCTCTTCTTCTGACACTGGCTTCTTGGTTGCCACTGGGTTGGTTTTTCTTAACTCCGCCGGAGCAAAACATCGACCTGATCGAGTCAAACCTTGCGCTTCACAACTGACTTCTTCCACCTGTTTTCCTTGGTACGTTACCACTGCTTTTTCATATTTCCAGGGCACAGCCCTGCTGTCAAGCACAGGCAGTTGGACCACCGGCTTTATGGTCACCCGTTCTCTACATACCCCTTTCAACATGACTGCCGGTGTGGGCAGGATCCCTGGTATTACCAATTTGCTTGGCTCGGGTTTGCTTGTTATGACGGACGGGTTCTTCCCCCATATTACTACCGGCTTGACACCTTCTCCCTGCGACTGTACATTTGTTCCTCCCCTGGTTAAGACTTCTTTTGGGGCAGCTTGGATCATCATCACTGTTTGTGAGGGTTTTCTTAATTCACCTCCCTCACACACCAACTCAATCATGTGAGCTTCGTGGTGCGCTGGCAGCGGGTTTTGGTTGATGTTAGGAGCCTCCGGTGTCTGGACCTCGATCTTATTGGTGTCAATAAGATCCTGTATGGCATGCCTTAACTTCCAACACTTCTCGGTATCGTGCCCGAGCATCCCTGAACAGTATTCACAACTGATTGAACGGTCCAAATTCTGAGGCGGGGGATTTGGTTCCCGAGTATGGACGGGACTAACCAAACCCAATTGTCGCAGCTTGTGGAACACAGCGGTGTAGGTTTCTCCCAGTTCGGTGAAGGTTCTTTGCTTCCGCAACCTGTCATTTCTGGCATCTGGATTTCCCCGGAAACCTGCCCCTGAAGGATTTCTATATGCCCTTGGTGGAGGGTAAGTGTTTTGTGGTGGTGCATATATGTTCTGGGGAGCCGGTGCGCGCCATTGTGGGCGAACCGGGGGCTGAGTGTATATCTGGGCTTGGTGTACGGAACAATGCGGTTCTCGAGGTGGATAGAAATTTTGTGGTGGGTTGTATGGATAGTTTGACCTGTGAGGCCTGGGTTGGTTGTAGTGTGGCCTGCCAGCCCTGGGCCAACTGCCTGCCTCGATCGTGGCAACCTCTTCTTTCTTTCTTCTTAGCGCACCTCCCGTGCCGCTTTGAATAGCCTGGGTTGTGGCCTTAAGTGCCGAATAGTTTAAGATCTTGTCCGACCTCAAACCTTCTTCTATCATGACCCCTATTTTGACCACCTCGTTGAAAGATTTTCCAACCGTTGTCACCAAGTGACCAAAGTAGGTTGGATCCAATGTCTGCAAAAAGTAGTCTACCATCTCTCCCTCTCTCATGGGAGGATCGACCCTAGCTGCTTGTTCTCTCCAGCGGAACCCGAACTCGCGAAAACTTTCCCCGGGTTTCTTCCCAGTTCTCAATAACGTGAGACGGTCTGGGACTATCTCCAGATTGTATTGGAAATGACCTGCAAAAGCCTGCGCCAGGTCATCCCACGTGTACCACCTGCTGAAATCCTGCCTGGTATACCATTCCAGTGCAGATCCGCTCAGACTTTGGCCGAAATAAGCTATCAACAGCTCATCCTTGCCTCCTGCCCCTCTCATTTTGCTACAGAATCCCCGTAAATGTGTCATGGGATCACCGTGCCCTTCATATAAATCAAACTTGGGCATCTTGAACCCAGCCGGGAGTTGGACATCTGGGAAAGGGCACAGATCTTTGTATGCCACGCTGACTTGATTGCCCAGCCCGTGTAAGTTCCTGAAGGATTGCTCCAGGCTTTTGAACTTTCTCAACACTTCATCCTGTTCAGGGGCCTTAACCGGCTTCTCAACCTCTGCCGGGACTTCCAAATGGGGATTGTAAGCCTGTGGTTCGGGTGCATGGAATGTAGGTTCAGGGGGATAGAATTGTGTATCGTGAGCCTGAAACAATGGCTCACTGGTCGTTCGTTGCAAAGGGGCCGATGCAGGTCCCACAAAAATGGGAATATTGGGTGTTGGGAGAGGTTGATGGGGTGGTGGAGCTTGGGAATCATGAGGGCTTCTTTCTTGATGATAGAGGGGATTTGGGCGGCTTGTGGAGGGGCCAGAGTGAGGGTATTCCGGCATGTGTCCCAGTGTCTCAGGGCTCTTTTGTGTTTTGGCCAGGGCTAGCTGCATTGCATGCATCTCTAGTCCCATCCTTTCAATCTTTTCCATTGCCTCTTTTAGCAACTGGCTCATCGGCCTTTCTTCCTCATTACTATTCTCTGAAGTAGTCATGCTTGTTGCTACCGGTCCTTTGGATCTGGTTTGGTATGAATGTGTTGCCAGAATTCTTTAACAACTAACTGTCTGGTTATCAGACAACAACAAACTTTGTTAGTGTTAGAGCTTAACAGATTTGATCATAACACATAGAGGATGCAATGCACCTAGGCAGTTAACCGTTTCTACATGCTTTGCTTCAAACCACATGCGTCATCCCGGTTTGTTCATTCGTCTCTTTTTAGAGTATTCTGCGAAACCCCGCGTCTTATTTTATTTACATTTTCTTTTCTTTATTTATTAAAAGCGGTCGAATCTTATGGGGATTGCCTACGTATCACGTCCCCGCGTGAATCAGACCAGGCGTAGTTCTGCCTTAAAGTAAAAACACACAATTTTTGTGAAATCATTGAATTCATTCTCAAAGTTTTGCTATTACAAATTACATCAAGCAAGGAATAGCAATAGTACAAACTCGACGGTTTCAAACTCGGTTTAACGAAAAAGAAAACAACATATGGAAAAACAACCAAAGCCAAATAAACAGGACTTGACCAAAACTAATTCTCCAATTTAAGGGGCCGTGAGGCATCATCCGGCCTTTTTGCGGCTCTAGGTGTAAGGTCTCTTTGCAAGCTCTTCAATTCGTTCATAATCCGGCGGACGCAACCCATGATGGAAACAAGGAGGGTCTTCCGAGGTGTTCGCTCATATGCCAAGCATTTCATGTAGATGTAATGCCCTATTTCATCAATCCTTCCCCGGATGTTGTCCCTTTCTGTGAACAAATGCCTTATCTGTTGGTTCTTCAATCCCAGTGTTTGCGCATTGTTGGCAAGCTGATCCTGGAACATCTCCATTTGCCTTTCCATTCTGGTCATTGCATCGTAATATTGCCTTCTGTCGTCTTGGGCATTTCGTGTTTGCTTGAGGATCCTTTCTCGAAGAGAGGCATTCGTTTCCCTTAATGTCCCGATGCTCAGTTCATACTCCCTTATGACTTGTTGCAGGCGCTGCCTCCGAGCCATCGCACCCTTTGCCCACTTGGTTCGCAATTTTGCTGTGCTGGCCCTGGCTTTTTCCAAATCTTCCTGGCATTCCGCAACCTGATCTTTTAACCCTGCTATCAATCTTTTATCTGCCTGGCTTCTTAGCTGGCTATTAACCTCTTTTTTCATTCTCCGGATCTGAGCTTTGAGGATCTCGCCTTCTCTGATTAACTGGTTCTTTTCTCCCTTGTGGGCAGCAGACTGTAATTGGCACTCAAACTTCATATCCTGGATTTGTTGCTTCAGTTTGCCTGCTTTGACAAGATATTCTTGCTCTTTGGCCAACCAGTCCCACTGTTCTTGTGAAGATTTGGCAAATTCTTGCAGGTGAGGTCTTTTGGTCGGTCTTCCAGGTGATGTCTCCCTTTTGTACCAGGCTTGATACCCGGGCGAAACTTCCCCTTTTGCCCGATTCATTACACAAGTATTTGCTTCTAAGTATTGACATTGGCTCCAAATTTGACGAACCCTTGCTTCAGGAAACTGGCCGTCGGGACTGATCTCGATTACCTGGATGCTCAGATCCTCGTCTTCCGGCACTATCTGATACCTCCCAAGTTGCCTTAAAACCCGATGCGGCGCGTATGGTTGAATGCTCTTAAGTCCCATTAAAAGAAAATGGGGCCTGGCTGCTGGCATGTATATGACTTCGTCGATCGGTAACCATCCTAGCGCCCACTGTATTTGACTGGCGTTGAGGGTTTGGAAATATGAGGTCCATGCTACAACTCCTTCTGGTAGGTAGGTTTCATCAACTCTGGTATAGAACTCCTCTATGCAGGTCTTTCCAGCGGATCCATGGCTCAGAAACTGGGCTCGGTGACATAGGTGTTCGATCATCCACATTTGCAACAACAAATTGCAACCCTCGAAAAAGCTTCCTCCGGCTTTGCAAGAAGTGAGTGCCCGGAATATATCAGATACTATCATGGGCGCCAACGTACTATCACTCTGTGTGAGCAACGTACTGACGACCCCTGCTATCTTTATGTCAATATTCCCATCTTTTCTTGGGAATATTAGTAGTCCTAAGAAAGTTATCATGAAAGCAATTCGTCTATGTTCTTCCCACTTCTGGCGATTACCTTTGCTGCACAACTGGTTTTCTGGCTTGTCGAATCCTCCTATGTGACCATATCTTTGATATATGAAACTCGTGCTGCAAAAACCTTTTGCCAAGTCAGGGTTATGAACTGTTCTGACTATCTTTAAGGAGTCCAGGAACCGGTGTACTGCTACAGCTCTTGGAGCAATCAGATATTTGTGCCTCAAAGGAGTCTCAGTGCTGCCGATATACCCTGCTATTTCTTCTAAAGTTGGGGTAAGTTCGAAATCTGAGAAGCGGAAGACATTGTGCGCAGGATCCCAGTGGGGGACTAGTGCCCTTATGATATCTCCTCGTGGCCTGATATCCAACAAACTCGTGAGGCCTTTCAGATACTTCTTGATTTCGTCATGCCCCTCTTTGCCCAAATCATTCCACCAGAGCCGCAATTGGAGGGGAATTTTATTCATGATTGAAAAGGGTTCATTCGGAATCGTGCTCATTCTGCACATTTATTAACAAGATTTTAACAAACGACACTTATCCTGCTAAAAACAAAAATATATGCGATTTTTTGTGAATTTTGAATTTTCATATATATATATATAAAACTTTCTAAAGAAGTCAATAACGGAAAATATTTTGGATTTTTTTTTTTTTTTTTTCGAAAAACTGGGAGCCTGAAAGGACTTTTCTAGACCTTTAACAAGATAAATACTTTTGCCATAAATAAAGATATATACATTTTGAAATAAAGCAAAACTTTTGAATTTTTCATATATATATATATATATATATACATATATTTGTAACAAATAATAAAAGTAAAGACCACACAAGACTTTCTTTTTTATTATAAAAAAAATTTTAAAATAAGATTTTTTTTTATTTTTATGACAAGACAACTCTATATTTCTATTGATATATTTTTTATTATGAAAGGCAGAACAACGACTTTTCAAAATTTTGGCAGAGTTTTGACAGTATTTGTTTTTTTTTTTCAACAATAAACAATCAATTCCTAACCGTTATTTCCCTTTTTTTCACAATATTCCAAATATTCAAACACCGGTCAGCATGCGGGCATGAGACAAATAAATGCACGGAAAACAGTGGGATGCACCAGAATGGTCTTTTCATATCAGGTTGCTAGTCCTAGACGGACCCAACCCCTGTGTTGAGTCCCCTAAGTCATATGCAACGTGATGCAAATAAGCGTTCCTACTAGGGATCCGGCATGAAGTCACGTTATTCTATGTTCAAAACCTGGGTCGGTGTTCTAGACAGTGTACCCGAGCGGACAACTCGAGTTGAGGAAGGAGCTCCTTTCCGGGAACCAAAAGGCCAGCCGGCTTAGAAACTTTCCGAACCTCTTTTATTTAGGGTATGACACTAACAGAATAAGGAGTCTCAACCAGTGAGCACATCCCCGGAGGTGAGAAGAGAAAGGTTTCGGCACAGTTTATATACAGTTCAAATAATATCAAAGCGGTAACAGCAACATTTAGCACATTAGTCTCAAAAACATGTAATAATCAGATAATAAATAAAGCCAAATAATAACAATTATTCTAAGCTCGACTTCTTAACCCTGAACCATTGGTTCTGGGTTTTATGTTCCCCAGCAGAGTCGCCAGAGCTGTCACACCTCCTTTTTCCGCGCCCGAGAGGGCGCAAGGGAGTTTTTCCAATTAAAGGACAATCGGAACGGGATTAGTTTATTTATTTCAGAGTCGCCACTTGGGAGATTTAGGGTGTCCCAAGTCACCAATTTTAATCCCGAATCGAGGAAAATAATGACTCTATATTACAGTCTGCGTACCAGAAATCCGGATAAGGAATTCTGTTAACCCGGGAGAAGGTGTTAGGCATTCCCGAGTTCCGTGGTTCTAGCACGGTCGCTCAACTGTTATATTCGGCTTATTTATCTGATTTTTAATACAATTATGAACCTATGTGCCAATTTTATCTTTTATCCGCTTTTATCGTTCACCGTTATTTTTATAGGACTTGCAACGTCGTGAAAACATATCTCGAACCACGCTACATCAATGCACCCGTGGTTATTGATATATCTCGACTCGGCTGAGATTTGGATTTGGGTCACATAAATGTGCACCCGAATTAAGAAAAATAAATTATTTAAGACGCGCCTAAAGCAACTAACGTATGGTTGTTTTGGGGAGGGCCGTAACATTCGCTAAATGACCTATCCCGAATTCTAAGTGTTTTAATATATATACAGTTGGAGGGCCCCGTGGCTGTGTACATTTTTCATTTTTTGACGAGGCTCGTCTCGTTCTACTTTTAAAAGGAATTAGCGACGTCATGGATATGCCTCTCGGATCACGTCACAATCAATGTACCCGTGATTAGAAATACATTTCGAATCCGTCGAGATTTGGATTTGGGTCACATAAATGTGCACCCGAGTTTTTAAGAAGGCAAGGCTTATTAAAGCGCATCCTAAAGAGACTAACGTATTGTTATTTTAGGAGGGTTGTGAGATTTGCTAAACAACCCGTCCCGGAAACTAAATGCTTCAATAATATACATTTAACAAGGGCCCCGCATCTGCGTGTTTTGTTTATTTTCGTCGAGGCTCATCTCGTTCTTATTTTTTTTAAAGGATATCCTATAGCAACTACGTTTCTTGTCGTGTTCGTCTCTATCAATCGAGAACAGTAGATAGTCCTAATTAATTATATGCTTGCAAGTTGTTTGTGATGTAATTAGGAAATGCTTCAAAATCAGGACCGAAGTTGCGTGCACAGTCGGCCAAACGAATAATCATGGGCCCAAATCCAGCCCACGCGCGGTTGGCCAGACCTGGGCCACTGCTCGTTCGATGCGGGCCTGTCTAGTCTGTCTTCGACCTGGGCTCGACCCTTGTGAGGTTGAGGCCGTGAACTCGTTCTGGGTTCTATTGGCGTGGTATAAAGGGATCGCCTATTAAAGGGAAAGAAATTAACTAGTAGGGGATAGTTTTCATGCTTGGCCTACATTAAAGAATATACTACACAGTTAAACTAAGTCTAAGATACAACCTATTATATTGGGAATATTTCCACCTAACAACATACATATATAAACTAACATTCAACTAATCCACATTGATATATACTGGGCATACAGGCTACTTCCATTGTCAAAACAGAAATGAAAATCATTATACAGTACATGATGTCTAATGTAACAATTTATGTATAAAAGTCACTCTTCAGGTCTTTTCTTTTGTATTCATGCTCAACTTTCCAATTACATTTGACAGAGTATTAGTCATGTACCTGGTATAGAGAGACAAAAGAAGAAGGAAATGATCAGCTGGGCAGTATGCAGTAAATACAGCAGCAACACAGACACGCAGCAACAACACAGCAATAACCAACTAGACCAAGTGTTTTCCACAGCCACAGATAACCAACAATATCTCCCAGAATACAAGGACTAACAGATAGTCGAAACCAAGCCAGCAATCCCAGGAAAGAATAATGAAACAACAGCAATAACTGAGTGTTCAATGCAGCAAAACCACCAGTTCAACAACCCCAAACAGCTCAGTCAATGCAAACAATAGAACTTGGCCAAGACAGCTTGACCAATATGCGCTCTTATACAACTTTCAGGCAGTGTTTGGTTACAATGTTTATTGGAAACTGCCTTATACTTTTCAGTTTTCTTTAAGCTCACTAGACCTCTCTTTAGACTAAGAGTTCCAGCCTCAAGACTAAAATTCCAACCTTTCGTTTTCTCCTTTTCTGAAGACTAAAAGTCCACCTTTAAGTTATCAAATGGCCTATTTATAAGCCAAATGACTCAGTGCAGCTAGGCTGCCCTTTTTGCTGCAACTTGCAGCCTGCCCATACCCCTTTAAGCCCCATGCCTCAGCATCTTCTGGTGTCAGCCCCCCTTTATTCCCCACGCCTGGTTTTTGTTTAATCCAGAATTATGGGCTCATTTGTTTACTCATTTTAAGCCCCATACCCTTGTGTCTTGTTCCCCATTGGTATTAGTTTAATCCTAAATTAGTACCCTACTTGTCAGCCCATTTATACTAATCTTTTTTTGTCTTTTTCAACACCCCAGAATGCCCTTGTTATCCCTGGATTATTACTGCCTTGCCTATTGCAGCATCAGGGCATTTTGGGCTTTGAACATTCGATCTCAGAACTGCCCCGACCTGGCCTTTAATTGTTTACAATGTAGTTACAAACTACCATTCATGGGTAATGCCCCTATTCCAAATCACAATACAGGCTCATTAGTGATGCGACATTATTAGCTCATTCGATTCATTAGTTATAGAAAACTAATCGACGACATTTATCGAGTCGACTATACTAATTATAGCAGGTAATAATCGATCGCTCACATAAACAATACATTTAGGGACCTAAAGGGCATCGGACAATTTTTGTTCAATTAC
Organism: Nicotiana tabacum; assembly: GCF_000715075.1. NCBI lineage: Eukaryota > Viridiplantae > Streptophyta > Magnoliopsida > Solanales > Solanaceae > Nicotiana > Nicotiana tabacum. Next base: position 627,021 of record NC_134080.1, on the reverse strand, counting down.
TGGGGCCTATATGAGTCAACTTATCTGACGATTAAACTAATCGACGATCATGTTTACTCACAGAGTACATTCAGAGTCATACACAGAATACAATCGACCAAATAAAAAGGCCTTTACAGGGAAGAAAGAAATCCGGATGAAAATAACAGAAATAACAAACAAACACAACGAAACATGCTGACCACTTAATCAAAACTAACACAAAAGAAAGGAAAAACTTACCGAAAATGTTTAAATCAAACAGACCCAAACTTGATTCAACGTCGACCTTCTGAGGCCGAACAAACTTTTAATCAGGGTGTTCTCACACGAGAACACCTTGATTAAGGTCTATTAGACCTCAAACCCATGTCAAAACTGGCCGGGTTCCCCAGGTGCATGTGTTTCAAAAGTCTGGATTTCCAGATCTGGATTTTTGGGAGTTGTGGGTAGATTCGGACCAAACCAAGTTTGGTTTGGTCACGAGGAAGGTCAGGGGAGTGTCTGGTATGAAGATGGGATGATTTGGCATGGATCCGGGTTCGGCTCAAATCTTCAAACGAAGATTCGAGACGAACGGAAGTGATTCGAGGCTCGTGGTTAGTGGATTCGTGTTCAGGACAGTGAGGTGGTCCTAGGGTGTTCAGGAGGTGGCCACCGGCGTCCATGCCGCCGGCTTTAATGGCAAGGGAGACGAGGGCGGCTAGGGTTTCTAATGGGAGGTCTGGGTTTGAACTTGGGGACGAAGGGGTGGGGTGTTGGTATAGGGGGCGTGGGTGTAAGGGAAGGTTTATATACGGAGTAGGGGATTGGATCTGAGCCGTTAGATCAAATGATCTCAACGGCTTGGATCTGATGGTGAGAAATGAGACGGGGTCGTTTGGTAGTTAAACGAGGTCGTTTGGTTTAAGTGAGGGGTTGGGTCGGATTGGTTATTGGGTCGGGTTTGAACACGGGTTGTTGAAAAAGGTCCTGAGCCGTTGGATTGGCCTGGACGGACGGCTCAGATCGAACGCCCTATACGGCGTCGTTTTGGGGGCGTGCCTGGGCAGGCCTGGTTTGGACTGGGTCTTGCCTTGGCTTTGGGCCTCATTTTGGGGCCCAATCCGATTTTCCCTTTTCTTCTCTTCTTTTTTTTCTCTTTTTCAAATCAACAAATTAAACTAAAAATTCCTAAAAATTGTAAAAATTAAAATAAACTTACACACATATTGGTTAGCACCTATAACAATTTAACATAAAATAAAAATAAAAATGGTTAACTCACAGCTGAGAATGAACGATGCACACATACACACATTTTTTGAATTTTCTTTTAACGACAGGCCTTTTTTGTATTTTTGTTTGATAATGACTAGATGCAAAACGGACAGACTCACAAACGATTAACAAAACATGTCACGGAAAGACCGAAAAATTGTACAGCGAAGCCCTTTGCCGCTATTTTTATTTTCTTTTGGAGCAATTGTCCGTGAAGCAAAAATCACGTGCTTACAAGGATCATATCGAAGGTCAATCTCGGAGCAGTACAAATCGATGATCACCATGGAAAAACGGGAAATCTCCCAAGTACACGTGGTTAGAGCTGACCAAGTCTGCAAGAATAGTAAAAATCCGTACTAAACCATTATACAGATGTACTAATAGCATTTCCTCATTATTATTAGACATGTACTATGTTGGGATTTCCCCTCCTATATAAAGGGGACCCTTTTCATTTTGTAAGGGCGAAGAATATTGAATACAACACAACATTCTCTGCTTTTGTTGCCTAAACGTGCTCAACAATTACTTTACAGCTTTATTGTTCCTCATTATTGTTCATTACTTGTTCATCATTTATTCATTTACCGTCCATTTATTGTTCATTATCAACCTTTAAGGGCTGCCCTCGAGGTCCCATATCGCTGCCCTCGAGGTCCTCAGTTTTGTGACCACACTGGTTTGCTTTATCATTTCTTGCTTATTTACATTTAGCATTATTCAAATAACAACTAGTATTAAGATAAATCACGTATTTTTAGAACCACAAATCAAATATAATTGTTATTACCATTTTCAAGGTAAACATCCTTCTTCCCCAAATCATTGGGGAACAGTTGATATTGAAGGGGATTCGTGCTGTAATATCTGGTTGAAGGCGAATATTACGGCTCCTTGCTTGTCATGCCTAATCGTTCACCGTGTCCTCCGAGGTCCAGAAGTTATACTTGGCCCAGGTCCGCTATTTCACCGTATCCGATCTCAAATACATCATTTATTTTTCCCAGGTTCCGATACGAGGGGCTCCTAGGCCTCGATTATAATCACTTCGAGCTACACTTCCGATCCCCTTTGTTCCTTCATCGGGGAATCGAGGAAAACTTTGTCCTCGATTTCATCCATACACAATAATACCTCCAGAACCACTAATATATACAACAGCGCCAAGACAACAAAGACGAATAAATGATGATATTTTCTAAGAAGTGACAAACGAAATATTATATAATAAGACATTGGAAAAATGAACCTCGTTCAATTGTGAGAATGACAAGACTCATAACAACCTTGAATTTTAATTTGCAATACATTAGAATAAAACATTCCCTTTCGTTAAGTCGCCAATATAGTTTACTCTATTTGTATTGGTCTAACATAATCAACGGATACTCTTCCAAATTGACTACTCTTGCATGATAGACTTACGTTAATGGGAAAGTACGTAACACTTCTAAATAGTTTGCATTATTATATGGAAATTAAATAGTTGTACTCTTTTCCTATTTTTAAAATTTTAATATAGATTCACTTCTAAAATAATTATTCGTACAATATCGACATTATATTATTAAAAAAATGACCATAACAAGCGGGACGTCACCATTTCTGTACATATGGGACAGAAATGGCAAAAAATGAAGAATGTCCAATAGCACATATTGCTCAGTACTATATTCCATTTATACAGATGAAATGAAAGTTTCGTTATGTTGGGTGCAGTTCATTCATTCAGTGAAGCAACAATATACATATAGTTTGATATATAGTCTTTGCATGGTGAGTCCAGAACCTTTTTGGACAAAAGATACACAAATAGGTGTAAAAAAAAAATTATATTTATATATATAACGCTATCGTTAAGGTATAGCGTAGTGTAACTTGGCGTTATATATACTAACATTTACCGACACATGTATAGCGTATTGTATTTGCACACTATATATAGCGTACAAATACAGCACGCTATACCCCTAATTAAATAATACCCTTCGTCTTCTTCCCCGACCAGCAACAATCCCTCCCCCATTTTTTTACTTTCAAGCCATATCTGGTCCCCCCACCCACCCACCCACGTCTTCTTTAAAAAAAAAATTGTGCGCCCCACTCGTCAAAACGTTAAGAACGTAGCTCCCACATCATAGTAGAGCATCGTATTATTGTGGTTTCACTCTTTCGGATTTAACTTTTCATACAAAACACTACACCGAGGTATTTCGATTTATTTTATGTCGAAATTTATATAATAATGCATATTTATTAGTTGATTGAATGTGTTTCCATGTCGTTTTGTGTTTTATTTGCGAAACTAGTATGTTATATTTATCCGGACTTAGATATTAGTGTTGTAAAAAAAATGTAAAATTGAGAAATAATTTTTTCTGTTAATATCAGGATTTAGATATTACAGTTTCCATGCCGGTTTGTGTTTTATTTTTGCGAAACTAGTATGTTATATGTATTTTTGTGAATTTTATGTGATTAAAATGTATTTGTTGTTTATATTTAGTTTAGATTACTTATTAGCGTAGTAAATTGTAGAATCTGTTAGCGTAGTAAATTGTAGAATAGCTTAGAATCCCTGTATTTTAGGTATTTCTTATATTGGTAGATGAAAATATATACTTTGTACAATTAAATAATTAAAAATTAAGAATTTAAAATTTTAAAACAAACACACACAAAATTATCAAAATATTGAATTTGACACACATAATTATTAATGATAGTTTGGTGCTATTGGGCCTCAAATATCGAGCCTGGAACCCAATATGTATATATACTTTGTACAATTAAATAATTAATAAGAATTTAAAATTTTAAAACAAACACACACAAACACACACAAAATTATCAAAATATTGAATTTGACACACATAAATATTAATGATAGTTTGGTGCTACTAGGCCTCAAATACCGAGTCTAAAACCCAATAGGTATATATACTTTGTACAATTAAATAATTAAAAATTAAGAATTTAAATTTTTAAAACAAACACACACAAAATTATCAAAATATTGAATTTGACACAAATAATTATTCATGATAGTTTGGTGCTACTGGGCCTCAAATACCGAGCTTGGAACCCAATAGGTATATATACTTTGTATAATTAAAAAATTAAAAATTAAGAATTTAAATTTTTAAAACAAACACACACAAAATTATCAAAATATTGAATTTGACACAAATAATTATTAATGATAGTTTGGTGCTACTGGGCCTCAATACCGAGCATGGAACCCAATAGGTATATATACTTTGTACAATTAAATAATTAAAAATTAAAATTTTAAAATTTTAAAACAAACATACACAAAATTATCAAAATATTGAATTTGACACAAATAATTATTAATGATAGTTTGGTGCTACTGGGACTCAAATACCGAGCCTGGAACCTAATAGACATATATACTTTGTACAATTAAATAATTAAAAATACAATTAATGTTGTTTAATTTACAGTTGACGACATGGACGCGCCGCCTATACATCCCTGCCCTTACTCTCGTGAGATATTAGTGCTACAGGGCGATCATAGGTCCGCCCATATATGGGAAGGGGAGTTACTGTCCTAGACTCTCCGTGCTAGGAGAGTGGACGACCTGTGGGATTTTTGAGGCCCAGAGATCTCCACGAGCGTGTAGTCTAGCGCCTACAAGATACAGGATTTTATAAGATTATTGAGATCGGGCGGATGCAACTCGATTGGGCTTTGATCACGACGTTGATTGAGCGGTGGCGACCGGAGATGCACACCTTTCACCTGCTCATTGGCGAGGCCACTATCACGCTGCAGGACGTGGAGGTTTTATATGGCCTTCCCGTTGATGGAATGCCCATTTCACTGCCTATTGCTATGAGATCTATGTCGCGCGATGATTATTGGGACATACTGCAGGAACTCACGGGTTTCAAGCCACAGGATGAGGCATTTTCGTCGGGTGCCAGTAGATTGTCTTTGACCCCTATTAGACAGTACCTGGAGGTACTCCACCCCATTATCACCGACGATACAGAGGAGGTACATATTACCCGGTATACGAGGTTGTTGTTGCTTCTTCTATTTGGAGGGGTCTTGTTCCCGAACACTTCGGGGAACCTAGTCAGCCTGAGATTTCTTCATCATGTTCAACTTCTAGATGAGTTACCCTATTACAGCTGGGGTGCTGCTGTTCTCGCCTACATGTACAGGAGTATGTGCCGGGTGAGCATGGGCACTCAGAGAGATGTTTGTGGTTTTCTGCCGTTTCTATAGGTGAAAACATATTCGAATAATCTGTTCATCAGTTCCAACTCTACCTAATTAGAATTTATCTTAAACATGACGTCAACTTTCTATGTTAGGTCTTGGCGTGGGAGCGGTTCTTGCAGTTTCAACCACCTCTACAACAATTACCTCATAATGTAGCACTTCCGGATCTCCCTCTAGCTAGGAGGTGGGTTCTCAGCCGTACACGTTCACGAGAGTATAATTCCTATATAATCTCCTCCTCTACAGGGATGTATTGGATCTCTTGGAGGGCGTACAGGTAAATATGTACCTAAACTTACCTAGTATAGATTAACTTAGTGTTGCACATACTCACGTTTTATGTTCTTATTTGATAGTTCATTTGGATGCCGTACATCGATGATTTGATAGCTGGCCTGCCAGCTTATTGCTGGGCAGATCGATTGATTTGGAGCACTTCTACCCTGCTCATATGCCTCGATATTGTGGAGCATCATGCCTCGGAGCGGGTACTTCGCCAGTTTGGTTGCCCGCAGTATATACCGAGGGGGCCTATATGGCACACATGCCTGATTATGTGGAGCCAGAAGAGTACGAGCGAGGCCCTGGTATGGCCCGAGGTGGTGGTGCCCGACGAGGTGGTGGTGCCCGACGAGGCGGGGGTGTCGGACGACATGGCGGTGGGCGGAGAGGAGGTTGACCCAGCAAGGGGGCGTTGAGGCCCCTGCTGATGATTTTCCCGGTGGCCTACATAAGATATACATGTCGTCATATAGCCTTGGGATGGATCTCACTCTAGGGACTTCGCAGGTGACCCCGTCAGGTCAATTATTGATCACGGGCACGGACCTTTCTAGAGTCGATTGGGATACATACTTTCCAGGCCCGTCTACTATTGCTGAGGACTAGCCGACCCGAGATTTACATAGTGGGCGGCGGTTGAGTTATGATTCATCATCACAGGCGCAAGTATGGTTTTCTTGGTATTGAATTACAATTTGTCTTTATTTTCCATAACTTTATTAATTTCCTTTTTAAGGTTGAACGCAATGCTGACATGGCTGCGACAGATGATTATATTCAGGAGCCCGACGATGTCGTGGTAAGACAATTTAAATTGTTGTGACTTATTATATACTTTGCTATACTGAGCTATCTATTCTTATGTAGGTTTCTATTGGACTGGTGGCCCCTTTTACTGATCCTGTCAGCACCACTGATGTTCATGATGCGGCGCATCCAGCTATTAGGAGGCGACTTGATGATGACGATCCTGATAGCGTACCCAGGCGGTATGGGATGCGCCTCAGGCCAGCGGCTACGTTGAAGCACACTGGATGCGGGACACATTGATTTTCTTGTTTTATCTTTTTGATGTAAATAATATCTTTGTATATACATTAACAATAATTTTTATATAATATGCGCATTGCTTTTTTAATTCTCCATTCATTAGTTAGTTTCGTACTACAACACAAACACTTAAATTCCATTCCAATTAATAAAAATAAAGTTCATTACAACTAATTTAGTTGAATACTACAACACAAACACAAACACAAATATAGCAACTTAACATAATTAAAAGTCAATATAACTAATAAAAATACACGACACAGGAAATATAAAGATAAAGAGATACACTAAACACACACATGTTAAAGTTTAGTCATTGCCGCCCATTATTTTCTTCTCCAACCACTTAAATTATTCTTCCAGCTTCTTTTTTTCTTCTTCTACCTCTTTAAGTTTCGCTTTCAACTCCACAACCTCTCTTTTATGTTTTTTTTCACGTTCCCACTGTTTTAAACACAAATCATTAAGATCGTTCAATAATTCTTTGTAGTATTCCTGATAACATGGTTCATCAATCCATACCTCAAAATCGCAAATAGGTTCGCCGGGAACCTTATAAAACTTGTTCAAACATTTCCAGTAGCGGCGTCCAGCTTCACCATTATCCCAACAACTTTGCATTATGAATTTTTTCCACACTTGCACATTGGTACATAAAGAAGTTGAGACATTGTGCGTTAAAAAAAACTTGCTTTAAGTTATTGTTGAGCGAAGAAAATAACTAGAATGAGCCCGTTATTTATAGGCAAGACAACACACATAACGTAGTATTTCACCGCTCTATATATACACATAACATAGTGTTTGACCGCGCTATGCTTTGCGTGTTAAAGGTTCTGACGGGTACGAATCAACTTTATGTCAGTTAGGCAGCTTTTTCAGTTCGATAAGACAACACATATAACGTATTATTTCATCGCTCTATATATACACATAACATAGTATTTGACCGCGTTATGCTTTGCATGTTAAAGGTTCTGACGGGTACGAATCAACTTTATGTCAGTTGGACAACTTTTTCAGTTCGACAAGACAACACACATAACGTAGTATTTCACCGCTCTATATATACACATAACGTAGTATTTGACCGCATTATTCTTTGCGTGTTAAAAGGTTTTGATGGGTAGAAATCAACTTTATGTCAATTGAACAACTTTTTCAGTTCGGCAAGACAACACATATGAATAAAATAACAAACATAATTAACATTAAATTAATCAATTTTATGAAATTTCAATGTTGTTTCAAGTTCTTCCGAATATATAATTTTTTTTAATTATCATTAACAAAACTGAATTGGAAAAGTTCAACTCATAATTAACAAACATAATTTTATTTTATAAATCTTGCAACATAAACAAAACAACTAAATATTACAACATAAACTCATTGATAGTTAGGCACAATAGAAGAACACCCACCACAAGCTTGATTACTATTGCCACCCAAAGGACATTTTCGATGACCGTGTCCTATTTGCGAGCATATACCACATCTGCGGGCATAAACGGTATCACTAACATCCATTTAGTTTCATATACGCGTTCTTTTCTGCACCTGTATTCGACGCAAATAGGACTTGTTACACACCATTTTGAATGGCTCAAGCGACCAATAATGCTCATCCCCCACTGGCTGCAACTGCCCACTATATGTGTTTAGGTACTTCGCAACAATATATTGTTGATCAACATAGTTGGTTATACCTAAACCAACTTTTTGAAAACACTTGATGGCATGTGAGCAAGGCATGTGGTAGATGGACCATTTCCCACAAGAGCATAACCTTGTTGATTCATTTACAGTATGTACATTATTCCCCCAATTTTGATGGATAGCGGTGCGAATTTCAAAAGTATTTCTTTCGTTATCATACTTCAAAAATGAATGCCAATGTGCTCGCCATCTGTATCTCTCAAATCGACACTGGCATAAAATCAACACCCCTTTCCATCAATGACGTTGCAGCTGCAGACCTCTCAACAAACTTCTCCGCCATCTACTTGTACGACATCCGCACCATGGCCATGACAGGAAATCCTCTTGCCGACTTAAATAACCCGTTGAACGACTCTAACACATTTGTAATCAGAGTTTCGCAACATCTCCCACCATCCGCATGCAAAGTCCACTTTTCAGGGTCATGTCGCATTAACCAATGATAGGCTGCCTCGTCTTCTTGCCTGATAGATTCCATGTGCCTCCGAAATTTATGTTATTGGTGGTCTGTTGCTGCCATCCACATCAAATCATGCAGATCCTTGCTGGGATATGCCTTCTGGAAATTGGCTTTAAAGTGCCTCACACAGTAACGGTGATAGGCATAAGGTTCTTGCCATGCATGCAAGTTTTCTACAGAACTTAAGATACCACCGTTCCGATCAGATATTAGACAAATACAGGAACGTTGTTTGACAACGTGCTCTTTCAAGTGGTTCAAAAATAGTGTCCACGTCTCTTGGCTTTCATTGGCACAAATAGCAAAAGCTAGAGGAAATATTTGTCCATTAGCATCTACTGCCATGACTATCAATAGCTTGATATCGTACTTTCCATAGACATGAGTGTCGTCTATGGATATTACGGGTCGACAATGCGAAAAACCATCAATTGTTGGTTTAAACACCCAGAACACGTAATTGAATATATATTCTGGTTTACCCGAACTCCGCTCAAGCTTCCATTCAACAATCGTCCCGGGGTTAAAGTGCTGCAGTGCGCCATGTACCTGGGCAGAGCTGCAAATGACTTATCCCAATTGCCATAGACTATTTCAAATACTCGTTTGCGCCCGAGATATGCCTTTCTTTTGGTAACGGTATGACTATGTTCCTGGTGGACTGATGTAATGCACTATTTGATTTTATACCTTATGGACGCTTTGATTTGTGGAATAAGAACAAGAGAAATCAAGTCAATATCCAAGTTGAAGTGATTCCCGTTTAATGTGTCCATTTCGCATGTGTGGGTGAGAATGTATTTACCCACTTTCCACAGACCTGTCTTCTTCTTGCTCGCACGCAACATCCAATGACATGGCCAAAACCACCTGCGACAAACAACCTTATATACAACCGGTCTTGACTCTCATACCATCATCTCACGACACTCTTTTACGTTGTGCATTTTACAAGCCCTGCTTACGCGCGCTTTATCAGGAAAAAGCATGCCCTTTGCCAGCACCGTTGGTCTAGACTCATCCCACATTGCTGTCCGAATTTCATCAAAATCCCTTGTGAGAGCTTCCACATCCGGCATGCTTGGCAAGTTATCAAGGTAAGGAATCTCCCTTGAATGAAACGACACTTGAGACTCGTACACACTTCGTCTGGGGGGGTAGAGCATACTCTATGGTTGAATCAGGTCCTTCTTTCTCATCCTCCTCATCACCATCCTTACGAGGAAAGGGTGTATCGTCTCCAGATTCATCAACATTGTTGTCGTAATCACTGTTCTCTTTCTCACTCTGTGCATCTGCCAGATTCCGATTTAATACGTCGTCTTCGGGCAATTGAGTGAGTACATGTGGTACAACTTGCTCATTTTCACTACACAATCAACAAATAATATGCTACTGAAATTAATAAATACTTTCCATATAACTGTATCACTTCACTTACAAGTCGTAATGTAATGAAATTCTATGATGGACATTTTTATTTAGGTGATGACTACCTAATGGACCACCATGATCCAACACACCAAAACTATGCTTGGGTTCATAATTTGTAAAATTCATATCCGGTCGGTACCCCTATTAAATGTATGAGCGTTAATACAAATTCAATACAACAAAATTTATAATCGTAACACAAAGGAAAATTAAAGTTTACCACTCGTCTTGTGAATTAGGAAAAGCAGGGGGTGATAAGTTTAAATGAAGGAAAACTCTTTCATCCGGAACCTGTCCGGCAAAAACTGCTCCAGAATAACCACCCGATGACAAGGGGTTATCCGGAACATGTCCGGCAACCTCATTGTTGGAAACATCTTCGACCATGACGTACATATCCAGCATTTTGATTGCAAGAAATTCCCGGTATTCATCCGGAGTTCTCAGAAAATCCCTCAAAGTTTCATCATCGTAGATGTTTAACTCCGAGTAAAAAGCATGCCCTTGCGGAGTGACGAAATATGGATATCTTCCAGTTACTTTAAGTATCACTCGGTGTTTGCTCACACTTATTTTTTTGCATAACAACGATATCAATTTATCGTACTCCATTATAAGTGCTAATTTAATATGCCCCGTGGAGATAAACTATATCTCACTGAGTTATTCTCCATCACAACCTGAAACTCTTATTCTACGCTCTTCAGATATTACGAAAAAATGCTTGAGAATTAAACAATAAGAAAATATTGAATTGGATGAATCTTTTGTGAATGGATTTTCCTAAAATCCTAACGCCCTTTATATAGGAAATGTGCGAGCCCGAGAGTTAAATTTTTTGATGTATAGCGCTCGTTGAATATACGCTATACAAATTTCAATTATTGGTGGGCCCATAATTAGGGGTATAGCGTGCTGTATTTATACACAAATAGGTGTTAAAAAAAGTTACATTTATATATATATAACGCCAAGTTACACCACGCTATACCTTAACGGTAACTTTTACCGTTAAGGTATGGCGTGGTGTAACTTGGCGTTATATATATAAATGTAAATTTTTTTAGACTTATTTGTGTATCTTTTGTCCAAAAAGACAAGGCAAAATACATAAGTTGCCACCTGAACTATCACCCAAATCCCTGTTACACACTTTCCAGGAACGAATATTACTTTACACACCCAATCTTTCCAAAGTGTATCTAAGACGCACCATTTTTTTCTTAACCAGTTTTTCAGAATATGTGCAATATCATGCACCATTCAAACAATGACACGTGTCATTTTAAAAAAAAAAATTAAAATTACAATTATACCCCTCATCTTCCTCTAAACTACCATGGTCGTCTTCCTCCTCTCTCACCATCAAACACCATAGCTTCTTCCTCCATCTTTTACTTAATAATAAAGCCACCATTAATTAACAAAAATCACCAGAAAACACATTCAAAGCTCCATCTTTTTCGCTGAAATTGAATCAAAATTTTTGAGCTCAGATCCAACTCATTTTTCATTTCACTTCGGTAAAAGTTCGACCGCCATTAACTGCCATCGCCACAAGTCAACTATTTAAAAATCATCCATTAATAAAATTAAAGAATGTGCAAAATCTTGAGCTAAGCTTTAATGGTTGGAAAAAATTTCGAAAAATTCTCGCTTCCTAAAAATTTGACTTCGCCACGGGTAAAGCTCAAGTTAAGCTTCTCTACAACGAGAAGAGATATAAGAAATCGTGGTATATCTATTTGAGAAGAAGGAGATCGGGTGGTGGAGCTCAAGGAGTAGCTATGGCAGAATTTTTAAAAAGGAAGAAGATGACTCAATTTAAAATTTTAAAAAACTAAAAAAAAATTGACATCTGACATAAAATTCTTCTGTTCACGCGACTTATTTGTTGGAAAAAACACGCACTATCCACGTGGGCAAAGCAGTGTGTATTAGATACACTTTAGAAATGTTGGGTGTGTAAAGTAATATTCGTTCTTAGAAAATGTGTAACATGGATCTGGGTCATATTTCGGGGGTAACTTATGTATTTTGCCAAAAGACAACAAAAAGGTTCCGACTCTTTGCATGGTACGTACTATTACGAAGTGCGTCAGACCTTTTTGTACTCAAAAAATTAATAAAATCGCAGATGAAATGATGCGGTGTTTTTTGTAGTCAGTACTCAAAATGATCAATTGGGAAAGAAAAAGTAAAGAAAGAAAATATATGCAATCCCTATTTCCTTTTTATAACTCTATTTGGATGGACCATCAATGGATGAAAGCGCAACTCATCCCAACCCCACAACTCTCTCGCCGTCTTGTCGTTAGTGTTAGTTGCACGAGTAAAATGAGTGATAGAGAGAGGTAGCGCGCAAGGGAGATTTCCTTGGGATAATGGTGGTTTCGAGGGAGCTTTTCTTGAGATTTTAAGGTCGAAGGTCATTGTTTCTTGATGTAGGGTACCCCACTCATGGAATTTGGGAACCCTAGCCCCACTCCGAACAATAAGGTCCCTCAAATTAAAAGATATTTGCACAATCAATTTATATATAAGATAATTATAGGTAAATTTTTATCACAAATATTACTCTTTCCGTTTCAATTTATGTGAATCTGTTTGACTGGACACGAAGTTTAAGAAAAAATGAAAACTTTTGGAATTTGTGGTCGAAACAAGTCAAAAAGAGACCCAGAGTATTTGTGTGGTTATAAAAGCTTCTTATTAAGGGTAGAATTATAAGTTTAAGCTAAATTGTTACCAAATTTATAAAGAAATCATTCTTTTTGGAACGGACCAAAAAAAAATAGGTTCACGTAAACGGAAACAGAGGGAGTACTTTCTTCATTTTAATTTATGTGGCGATGTTGATTGACGTATAGATTATGAAAAAAAATATTTATTAATATTTCGGTTAAAAACAAGTCATAAACATTTATGTGACTATAAATTATTTCATTAAGAATAAAATTGAAAGTTTAAAATTAATTTATTTCAAATAAGGAAGTATGATATTTTAATAGATTAGACTAAAATGAAAAGTATACTCCATATTTGTTTTCACTCTCTCTGAATATAATGGTGGTTGATTCTATCTTAGAAGCAGAAGACCCCACCACTGTAAAAGTACACCAATGGCGATGATACGAACCTTTTCATGCATCTACAGACCCTTTTGTGTCCCTAACTACTGCATATAAATGATCATGTTTCCTCCCTTCCCTTTTTTAACTCCCACACGCTACATTCCTCTCTCATTTTTTTTTCACACCTTAATTCATCTATTACTTTCTCAATCTTTTTATATCACATTCTCTCACCACCCTTTCCCTTTTATAGGGAATAAAATTAAGGTGAACTCCACATCTTTCTTTTTACAGCTCTATCTCTTTTTGATATAACATTTGATGTCAAAAGACATGAATCTATCAGTAAATGGGCAATCTCAAGTGCCTCCAGGATTCCGTTTCCATCCAACGGAAGAAGAACTTCTACACTATTACTTGAGGAAAAAGGTTGCTTGTGAAAAAATTGATCTTGATGTTATTCGCGACGTTGATCTCAACAAGCTCGAACCATGGGACATTCAAGGTAATCATCAAATGGGACATTCAAGGTACGTAATTAAGTCCTTAGTTTAATCATGTATGAAGTTTATATCATGTCATAATTAAATAATCGAACACTTAAATTTGTATATGCAGAGAAGTGCAGAATAGGAGGATCGACGCCGCAAAACGATTGGTACTTCTTCAGTCACAAAGACAAAAAGTATCCGACAGGAACTCGAACCAATCGTGCTACTGCTGCGGGGTTCTGGAAAGCCACAGGTCGTGATAAAGTCATACACAGCAATTGTAAGAGAATTGGGATGAGAAAAACCTTAGTCTTCTATAAAGGACGTGCCCCTCATGGCCAAAAATCAGATTGGATCATGCATGAATATCGCCTCGATGACAACACCAATCCCCAAGAGGCCGTCAACGTAAGTACTCTTAGACTAAGTTATATATATTGACAGTATAGCAGAGAAATTCGAGAACTGTACAAGGTGAGTAACTTCCACATATTTTTAATTCCTATTTTCCAGGCCTCTGAATCAAGTAGCCCGGAAGAAGGGTGGGTGGTGTGTCGAGTTTTCAAGAAGAAGAATTACCATAAGGCACTTGAGAGTCCTCATCAGAGTTCATCAGCTGTTTCTATTATGAACTCAAGAACACTTATTCAGAAACCAAACAACGACGGCGTTCTAGATCAAATACTCATGTACATGGGAAGATCGTCATGTAAACAACAAGATCATGAAAACAAACACAACATCAACTTGGTCAACAACATCAATAACATACACTTAGATGATCATCACATGCAAATAAACAGCAATTCCTTCATCAACAGCAGCGGTAGTAGATTCCTACACCTTCCAGGGTTAGAGAATCATCATTCTCCGACGACCAACATGGATGATGACGTGTCATCTCTGCAACTAATCCAACAAGATTGCAGCTTTGGTCATGAGAATATGTTAACAGAAACTGAACCTTCTTCTGGTGCTGGTCCAAGTGATTGGGTAGCTCTGGATCGACTGGTGGCTTCTCAACTGAATGGCCATGTGGAAACATCAAACAACTTATATTTTCCTCTGCATAATAATGGGTTACAGCTGCGTACCAATGGGAGACCAAATGATGAGGACGACGCGTTCTCTCAATCTCAAGCTGCACATGACGATGATGTTGAATTTTGGAGCTATGCTCGATCTTCCTCATCATCACCCTCTGATCCATTATGCCACTTGTCGGTTTAATTCTAAGTATATACATAGACTTTTCTAGTACCAAAATAGGCCACTCTCCATCGTATATTTTGTAGAGCAGCACGTACCTATATATACTATAGTTTAAAAGACGTCATTATAGTACGTTAGCTTGATTGATACAATAACAGTACACGTACTTGGATAATATTTCTGACGGGAGACATTGTCAACTGGAATATCTTTTCCTAATAATTAAGGTTGTCTCCCTATTTCATCATTATGTTGTCTATGACTACGCGAAGATACTATCCAAGCTCTTTTTAATTTCCGATATGATTGCGTAAGATATGTATATGGATACACAACCCCCATATAATTTTATTTTTCTTATTGACCATAATTATTTTAATAGTGAGATCCCCATAAAATTCTGCACTTAATTTCTTGAAATTGATATACTTCGTAATTATTACCTTCCACTAAAAAAAAGTTCCAGCGTCGACCAATTTAAAAAAAAAAAAAACATATCAAAATAGTTGTCTTGGAAGAAAATAATAAACAAGACGATTTTCGAACGAAGAATTTATGTTGGGTTTATTGTAAAGCCTGAAAAGGTTTTGCACATGCTCAAAAGAAAGGCAAACATAACACTTTTCCTTTTAGTTTGTTAATTAGTCCTATGCTTGAGTTGTTATTTAGATTCTTTTTTTTCTCTCTCTTTCAGATGTGCATTTATAGAATGTCGCTGACCTTTACGTATTTCTGTTATGGATTTTGGTAGGCATCCACCAGATTGAAAAAAATAAAATAAAAATAAAGATGCAATAGAACAGATGACCTATTAAAAGGTTAAAAATTATAACCAATCAATTACACCTCAATTTCGATTAATTTGAATCAGCATTCAACTAATATGCATTACCTTAATTATACTCCATCTATTTGGTTCTATTCTATTTGGGGCATTCAATTCTGCTGGAGTATCTTTTACGGTAAATTATGTGTTTTTTAAAATGAGATTCTTTAAATTTTTAGTATATATCTGTTTGACCAAAAGATGTCAAAATCTTTATGGGCTAATCAATTAATGATGAGGAGAGGAAAATCTTAGCGAAACATAATCAACTTCAGACCATGAAATATATTACGCGATAATGAATAACAAAATAGAACGAATATTTTATTATTCTTGATGTTACAATCCTATCTTTGATAGAGAAAAAACAGTTCAGAAAAAAATCCTTTTTTGAGCATCCTCCTCTATATATAGTTCTCAGAACTTAACTGTGTTCTTTGACCAACGTGTTCTTCACGCGATGATCTAGACGTCGTTACTCGAGTACCGTTCTTACTCAGCATTCATCATCGATGATTGAACTGAGGTTGGTCGTGGTGTTTCTCGTCATTTATCCTCTGAGGCGAGACCCCAGCTTGGTCATCTACTGTGGTCAGATTTTGACCCATATAGTTAGTCCCTCCGTCCGTCGAGGTCGTCTCTTGGCAGACTCGGCGGACAGACTTTGTAGATTCGAAGGCTAGGAAAAAGTCTGATTGTTTATGCCTTGGACGAGGTCCTTAATTCGAGGCTACGGTGAAACACTTCAACGACGTCTTTGTTTAATCGCGTCTGTTTGGAGTCGAAACGTTGCAGTGATTTGAAGCATCGTTTACGGTTACTGCCATTATGTCACACGTTTTCTAGGGATTGAACCATTTCATGCCTTATCAATGCTAATTGGCGACTCTTGGGTTTCCCGCTTGGGACATTCATATCCCTATAAATAGGGGAAAAGCATCAATTCACTAGCATACTTTCCTGGTTTATCAAAAGGGTTTTGTGAATTTTCTTCTTCCCCGATACTTCAGATTTTTTATTCTCTCTTGTTGGAATTGGCATTTTTGTCTTCCCTCTTACTTCCTTTGATCATTCATTCTATTCGATTGAGTCAAATGGCTGGTTCTTCTTCCCGCGCTGACGATCTTGCCGCAGTTCTGACACTGGAAAACGATGTTCTTGTTCCCGGTGGGGTTGAAGTAGTAGAGGATGAGTAAGTTCCAACGGTAGCCAAGATATTACCTAATCCCGGGAAGCCGTGGATCGATTTCAATAGCCCTGCCGGAGAAGAACCGGAACCTGTCCCCTCTGTTATGAATGAGGCGGTGATTGCGGAGCTAAGGCTAGGTGGGGTATTCCTCACCACATCGAGATGCTGCCAGTGGTGGGAGATGATATCATTCATTTCAACCGCCCAGGATATTGCATGTTCTACGCATATCTGTTTATTGTGGGGTATACGCTTCCTATCCCTTCCTTGGTAGTAGATTTATGCCGTTTTTACGAGGTGTGTCCGGCTCAACTTTCACCGTACCTGTATAAACTGTTCCTTATGCTGCTCAAGTTCGCGGAGCTTGCCGGTCGGGAGATCACTCTAAAACACATGCTCAACATTTTTGCCCCTCAACTCATTCGTGGCACGATGATTCACATGCGCCATCGAGGGATGAAGAGTCTGGTGGTAAATATGGACGATAGAGACAACCGTTGTTTCTATAAAAACTACTTCTATGTGCGGACCGAGCATCTTGTGGCGGATTCTGCATGGTTCCCCGAGAGATGGAACTTCGCACGTAAGTTGTATCTTTTGTCGAAATAATAGTCGACCACTTTTCTTTGGGTAGTTATTGAACTATTTTTGCTTTTGCAGCCGCGAGACTACCCCTGTGCATGTTGATGATATCCGCGAATGGGTGAATGTCATTCTTCCTTATACAGCGGGAGTTTGCGAATGGTCGTCCTTCTATGAGAAATATGGACGTAAGCCCCTTACTAGTAAGTAGTAGCCGCATTTTTTGTTTTCCACTTTACAATTTGGTTTTGTTCCCTATACGGCTTTTATCATTATTAGGGAGAGTGCGGAGGGCGAGGGCTCCTCCACTTGTATTTCGCCGGCCGACGTCTTCCGCTCGGCCCGTAGCAAGGTCTGTTGTCCGACCTATGACGAGGGCTGCTCAAGTTGGATCTAAGGCCGCAGCCGTGTGCTCTGAAACTATTCCTCAATCTGGGGCTCCTACCCCTATTGCTTGCTCAACGGGGGAGTCTTCTTGTGCTGAGGACGGGGAAGGGCTGTCAAAGAGACGACGAGTGGCGTTCGAAATGGCTCCTTTAGTCGTGGTATGTTCAGAAGTCGGCATCCCCTTGTCGGAGTCTGAGATGGGAAACGATGCTAACCCATCCGCAGAGGTAGAGTCGGTCACTATGACCAACCTGTCGGTAGAGGCTCTAGCTGTTATGATTGACCAACAGGCCATTGCAATGGGGAGTCGGTATCCCGAGGTCGCTATTGCCACTTTGGGCGGGCCTTTATCCTCCGGACCGGGTCGTGCTTCTTCTTCGGCTGCGAAGAGGGGAAAGAGTGTCATGGTCTATGATTACGAGTCTGAATCCGATATTGATCCTGATAATGTGAGGATGTTCGAGGAGGGCCTTGCACGTTTGGTGGTACATGCGGGAGGCCCGTCCCGTATACTTGAAATCTCTTCGGAGATTAACCTTCTGGTGGGATACGGAAGACTTGGTTCCGTAATTCGACCTTCTGTGCTCTGCTGCCGAGAGCGAGGCTCTCCGGGACATCCGTGATATTGATTTGATACATGAAGTGGTCGTTATGGGCCTGAGGGTAAGTTTCTCCTTTCTTTTATGTTCTTTTAATCTTTGGCAACCTTGGCCTTAACCAATCTTTCCATCTTTCAGACATATGTGGTAGAGATCGAAAGTGCTCGTAGGGCTGACACTCGAGCAAAAACTTTTCTGACGATGTTGGAGAAGTATCGGCGCTGCTGCAACAAGTGTCGTGAGATGCACGAGCGGCTCAGGGCGAACGCCGGTGATCGATCTCTTGGTGAGGAACTGGAGAAGAGGGATCAGGAGATGATGCAGGCTGTTCGCAGGAGTAGCGAGCTCGAGGTGCAACGTCATGCAAAGAATGAAGAACTTGAATTGGGCAAAGGGGTTGCTGCAAAGTATGAGCATCTTCAGGCGAAGGTGCGATCGATACAATCCGAGATAGATCATAATGCCATCAGGGTCGAGGCGATGAGTGCGGAATGGATGGGAAAGTTAGTCGAGTTAGAGAGAAAGGTTTCCGGGTTGGAGAATATCGAGAGTTCTTGGGCGTCGGCTTCGGCGAGGGCGGCAGCTTGAGAGGACACTATCTGCGCCCTTCAATCTGAGTAGGAATCTAAGAGGGCGACGGCGACGTTTAGGGAGGCGAGGCTCGAAGAGCGTATTAGTAAAATTGATTGGGAAGCTTCAAGCTTAGGAGATAGGGTCGTTATTTTTTAGGCCGAAAAGGCACTATTACTGGCCCATGTCAAATCTTTCTCTGCCGCTGTTCCTCGCCATTTGCACGAGCTTTGGGTACATGTCTAAGCCCAGCGGGACATATATAAGAGCTTATGGGAAGCGGGTAATGTTTATGAGGCCGCTTATGAAGGAGCTCGGGCGAAGGCGCGAGAGGCTCGTGCTAACTGTGGATATGTTCCTACGATGGCGGAGGTCGACGAGGATGTTGATGTTGAAGAGGGACTTCCTGGAGATGGTGATGAGGAGGACGGCGGTGATGACGCCGAGTGAAAGAGTTGTTATCTTTGTTTGTATTGTTTGTTGTTCTTTCTGTTTTTGCATTTTTTTTTGTGCCGAACCGGTTTTAGCCGTGTATAATCTGCGGTTATTTGCAAAACTGTTTAAATAAAGGAGCTTTCATTGTTATACGTCATTTGTATCCCTTCCCCTTTTACTTTACATATTTTTGGCGTAAATTTTAGGATCTTTGCAAGGCGGATATCTGTTTATTTTTGGGGGAACCAATTTTAACCAGACTGAGCGGGACCTTGTTGTGAGTCCTAATGGAGTCCCATTCGATTCGCCTATTTGGGGCGGAATTAACTTGGTGACTTATTGCTTTAGATGGATCCGTCTTTGACTCAACTGAGTTGATGTAATTTCGTTGTTTTGGACGAAGTTAGTCTTAACTTGAGTCGTTCATGCGGGATCCAACTGTCGCTAAT
This sequence comes from Nicotiana tabacum, assembly GCF_000715075.1. Classification (NCBI taxonomy): domain Eukaryota; kingdom Viridiplantae; phylum Streptophyta; class Magnoliopsida; order Solanales; family Solanaceae; genus Nicotiana; species Nicotiana tabacum. Next base: position 606,757 of record NC_134080.1, on the reverse strand, counting down.
TTGGGCGAAGTCGTTTCTCTCTTTTTTTTTGTCAATTTTCGATAAGTAGAAGGAGAAAAGGCGCGACGCTGGTTGATAGCTGCAAAGGCATTATTGGGCTCGAATGAGTTCGAACTTTTCCTTTTGCGATGGCTCTTTGTCGTAGGGGTGTTGTTTTAAGCTGGTCGAAATATTAACCCGTTGCAGTTCGAGCGAGGTCAAACTTTTCTCTCTCCTTCTTTTTTTATGGTGATGGCCCTTGGTCGTAGAGGTGTTACTTCGAGCTGGTTGAAATATTAACCTGTTGCAATTCGAGCGAGGTCGAACTCTTCTCTTTTTTTTAGAGATGGACCTTGGCCGTAAAAGCGTTATTTCAAGCTGGTCGAAATATTAACCCGTTGCAGTTCGAGCGAGGTCGAACTCTTCTCTCCTTTTTTTTAGCGATGGCCATTGGCCGTAGAGGTGTTATTTCGAGCTGGTCGAAATATTAACATGTTGCAATCCGAGCGAGGTCAAACTTTTCTCTCCTCTTTTTTTGGCAATGGCCCTTGGCCGCAGAGGCGTTATTTCGAGTCGGTTGAAATATTAACGCGTTGCAGTTCGAGCGAGGTCGAACTCTTCTCTCTCTTTTTCTCTTTGGCGATGGCCCTTGGCCGTAGAGGTGTTATTTCAAGCTGGTCGAAATATTAACCCGTTGCAGTTCGAGCGAGGTCGAACTCTTCTCTCTTTTTTTCTCTTTGGCGATGGCCCTTGGCCGTAGAGGTGTTATTTCGAGCTGGTCGAAGTATTAACTCGTTGTAGCTCGAGCGAGGTCGAACTGTTCTCTTTTTTTTTCCTTTGGCGATGGCCCTTGGCCGTAAAGGTGTTATTTTGAGATGGTCGAAGTATTAACCCATTGCAGTTCGAGTGAGGTCGAACTTCTCTCTCTTTTTTCTCTTTGGTGATGGCCCTTGGTCGTAGAGGTGTTATTTCGAGTTGGTCGAAATATGAACCTGTTGTAGTTCGAGCGAGGTCGAACACTTCTCTTTGTTTTTCTCTTTGGCAATGACCATTGGTCGTAGAGGTGTTATTTCGAGCTGGTCGAAATATTAACCCGTTGTAGTTCGAGCAAGGTCGAACTCTTCTCTTTTTGTTTTCTCTTTGGCAATGGCCC